>NW_021941229.1:14170993-14770993 GCF_902148845.1 Salarias fasciatus | reverse complement strand
CATTTTGTGAAAAAGAAAATAGCGAGATGATTGGCAGCTGCTTTGCATGTGCAAATAAACACAGATCCCACATCTCACTGTGTGTGTGTGTGTGTGTGTGTGTGTGTGTGTGTGTGTGTGTGTGTGTGTGTGTGTGTTAGCATGTGCATACACATGCATGTTTCAAATACAAATTAACATTAAAAATTTGAGCAGGTATGTGTTTTAATGTCTCCAAGTGTGTGTGTGTGTGTGTGTGTGTGTGTGTGTGTGTGTGTGTGTGTGTGTGTGTGTGTGTGTGTGTGTGTGTGCACGCGTGTTTTCAGTCTGGACAGCAGTCACATTCAGATCAGAAACATGCTGACCAGGCACTCAAGGCGGTCTAATTGCTGGTCTGGAGGCCTGAAGGTCTGGGGTGGAGGACAACTAATTGCAGGTGATTATAAACCTCAGAGCAGTGGCTGGGTGTCAGGTTTGGATCAGGTTTGGATCAGACATGCACCAAAGCTCACACACAGACCCACACACACACACACACACACACAATGTCAAGCTTAGCCACACAATGCATTATTACCTTCTAGTTATTTAAATGAACAGAATTTTAGTTAGCTTTGCTGATGTGAATATTCTTCTAAGACATTTCACATACACGGTTTTGTGCACACAGTGCAGAAGTAAAAACATAATAATAATTGTATATTGACAAATTATTTCCGTAAGATTATGATAGGGAATTGGATTAAAAAAAAGTCCGACACACGTCAATAAATGAGAACGTTATAAGGATGCTTTCCTAATGTTTGATTCACAAGGTCTCCATAGACAATAGAATAAAAACAATGGACAGGAAAATGGCATTAAGACGCATTTTCACTCGCACTTCACTTCCTGGTTGCCTGTAGAGGTACATTCACTTCACGTGTCCACAACGAGGTAATGGACCTGCTACCGCGCGCCTGGCGGCACGTGGTGCGTCAATGGCGTAATGATAGTTTAACTACTGCTCTCTCTCTCTCTCTCTCTCTCTCTCTCTCTCTCTCTGTGTGTGTGTGTGTGTGTGTACTTGTAATTTGTTGCCCAAATCTTTGAAAACATTTGTTGCGTTAAATTCTCCGACATGCTAGAGCGCGAGCTAATAAAATAACCTCAAGTGTCTTTAATGAGGCTTTCAAGCCTCCAAATGATTAATGATATAAGCTGGAGAGAATATATTCAACACTGACTCCTCGAAATAGTTTAGAACCTCGCTTATACCCTGCATCAATACATCGATTTAAGCTGATTTTCCAGGACTCCTACAGGGAGCTAGGTTTTTTTTTTTTTTTTTTTTAAGCGTCTGAAAATGTGGTACGGACAGCCATAACAAAGCTGCGGATCTTTCAGCTCTTCACTGGAGGTAAAGACTTGTATTTTGTTCCACACTTTCAGTTTTTGAAAAGGCCTTTGATAAGTACAAGAGGCAGCCCACATCAATGTCAAAGCTTCGGATGCACACGTGTCAAATCGTGTGTGTGTGTGTGTGTGTGTGTGTGTGGTGGTGGTGGGGGGGGGGGGGGGGGGGGGGGGGGGGGGGGGGGGGTGAAAACATGGCCAAAAACTTACCCTACCTGAAATAATCCATTTTACAGAAGATCTCCTTGTTCTTGATGTAGCAGCTGCTGTGCTGACGCAGCGACGTCCTGCACACCGAGCACTCCAGACAGCGCACGTGCCAGATCAGGTTATTCACCTGCAAAGGAGCACACACGCACACAGACACACGCACGCACATAGACGTGAGGATATCACACGTAAAGGAGTGCGTAATGACTCCTGCTTAATCTAATTTTTTTTTTTTTTTCACAGAAAGGCATTTAAAATTGTCAAATTAGGACCAAATTCATTCCTATGGCGCACACGCAAAATTGGACTCATATCTCAATTTAAAATCACATCAATAAGATCAATTTTCCTCTTCTTTTATTCTATATTGTCGGCAGCTGCGTATCACTGTGTTAACATTTTTTCCCTCATAGTTTCACTAGAATATTTCTCAATAGAGCCGTTTGTTTGGGCCTGTCACTGTGAGTCAAACTTCGGAAGTATGTTGTCTCGAGGATTCTCATAATTTATGGAATGTGCGCAAAACGAAAATGTTTTGCTCAGAAAAGTTGTCAATGTATTTCTTTCTATTTAATTTAGATCTTGTTTTGTTTTTTGTTTTTTTGTTTTTTTTTTTAGTTTTACAAAAAATATTCTACATCATAAAAATTGTAAACCATAATACGCCTGTTCTTACTATCAGGAACAGAACAAATATTTTCGTTAGCTGACAAATTTGTAACGTTTTCAGTAAATAAAAACAAGAAATGAATTCATCGTCAAGTGTGAAAATTAAATGAGCAATCTATAAGTACAGCAATCAAAATATTAATTGGAATTTTGCATGGAGCAAATACACGTCCAAAACGTTCCAAGATTCTGTTTTCCATTTATTTGAAATTAGAATAATTATTTATGAAGGAATATTACAGATTTTGTTAGTTAAAAATGTCAAATTTGATAAAAGCAATATTGAATTTGTAATTGCGATGTAAACATAAATTCATTTTAATAAAGTATTGTAACAAAGTACAATACGAAATAATCCTTTCACGCCCTATAAGCTATTTTTAAATTATTCACGCACGCTCATACACAATTTCAAAGCATTTCAAGGTTACATTTGCAATGTGTTTCACAGACAAAAACATTAAAGGGAAAAATTCAATGAAATTGTAGGAAACAATAAATGTTACATTATTTTTGGTCATGTTGGGTATAAATTCTATTTCTCCCATTTATAACTAATTTTAATTTTTATGATTGCTGAATAAAGTCAAAAATTTCAAATTCAGATTTAAAATGTCATCAAAGAACAACTGGACTTTGTAAATTCAGAGATAATTCCCTCATCGAATTGGACAACAACAACAAAATTGTTTAATTAATTAGTTTCATTTGTTTATTTAATTTTAGATATCAATACTAAATAGTTATCTCGTACTTACATTAGCTTTTATTCCTGACTGCGCTCCCTGTGTGTTTTTCTGTCATTCAAAACACGAACAAAGTGAGAAAACGCTCTAATGATCTCCTCGCTTCCTCGCGAGCAGGCGGTCGTTTTTACGCGCGAGCGTGGACTTGTTTTGATTGGGAGCACGCGAGCACACGCGACAAGACGTGGCGTGGAGTGACGGCGAGGATGTCAAACACGGAGCGAAAACATCCCTGTTGTGTCTGCGCCGTCGCAAAAAAAAAAACAAAAACAACAAAAAAAAAAAAAAAAAAAAGAAGAAGGAAAAACCCAGCGACATCAGTGGCTCCGAATTTTAGACGAAGATAACATCAGTGACACAGATGGCCTCTTTCAGCCCTGCAGGGCTTTGTTGTTGCGCGTGCTTGGCTGCAAAAGCATCAGTTAAAACCCTGATGGTTAAAGCTCGATAGCAGACTCTCAGCCTAGAATTTTGGGATTTATTTGTGAGGGATTTCTCATTTAAAAAAAATAGAGGGAGTTCAAACACCCAGCTGCCCTTGAACATGAGATCCGGATCAATATGGCATCCTCCTGCGTCTATACGCAGCCCAACTTTTTGCCGTCAGGGTGAAGACGTAAACAAAACAAACACCCCTAAAATCAGATAATCCCCCGGCTGTCGCTCGGTGTGGTCAGCCTGTTTACCTTGAGCAGGTATCTGTCCAGGATCTCCAGCCCGCAGCTGGCGCACAGGTTCTTCCCGGTGGACGGCACCGAGCTGGCGGTGGAGGTAGGCGAGCACACGGAGGGGGTGGACGGCGTGCTGGGGGACGAGCGGGTGTCGTCCCGCTCCATGTTGGACCGCTGGGATTCTCCGTCCGAGTGAGACTGCAAAGAAGGCATCGGCACAGCGTAATCACACACATAAACACACACTGATACACACACACACGCCATTAACCCTCCTGCATGTTTGCAGACGTCGCCATTTTTTGTTATGATTTGCTTTATTTATTTATATAAAATAGCTGCTTGCCTTAATGTGCATTTCTGCATGTTGTGCATGCAAAGAGGCCAAATGGTGAACTGCTCGTGCACGCTTTGGTGCAGTGAACGAGCCATACACTAAAAAAAAAAAAAAAAAAAAAAAAAAAAAAGCGTAAAGATTGAACATAAAGCTCTCACCATCGGTGTGTGTTTAGAGTCCACACTGCAGCGCGAGGCTCCCGGTGTGCTCTGATGCTCGGTAGAGATCACCTACAAGAAAACGTTCGGTAAACTGCAGGTCTTCATCACGCTCCCCTTCTCATCTTCCTCTGGAGGACATTCACTGGCAACTCTTCACAAGGCCGGTCCTATATAAAGTGTTCCTGACAATAAACCCCGGTTAGGACTGTTTAAAGGGCCCCCGCAACAAAAGGCACATTTTAATGAAGCTATTTCAATTTGAATTGATTTTTCCCTGCCCTTAACCCATGCCTCTCAGACGAATAGTATTTTCTTCGCAATCCAGGACACGAGAGTGGAGGGGGGAGAGGGGGAAAAAAAAAAACTACCTGTAATTACAAATAGCTGAAACCCAGTGGATAAGAGGGACCCGGAGTGTCTATTTCAGCTGTCAATCACAAAAAGGCAACGGGTCACGCAAAGAATTGCAAATTTGATTTTTAATGGCTGTAATTAAAATCTAATTCTCTTCAGGCGAATTGGCAACGCTCGAGGGGCTCGCGCGGACAGAAAATCACGCTATTCATAACGGAGAAGGCGCGTGCCTCTTCAGAGCGGCTGGCGCGTGCAGCTGATCTCAGTACACAAGCCCGTCGATTCTCGTGACATCACGGAGAGACACAACACAACACACACACTCACGCGCACAAACGATGCTGCTGGGCGCAGATACACACCGCGCGTTTTAACGCACTGCTTGTCAGCCAAAAAAAAAAAAAAAAATCCAAACAGCTAAAGAAAGATATCAGATGAAAGCCAGATTTTTTCACAACACTGTGAATCATTAACTGTACCCCTGAAAATTGTAAGAAGTGTAAACCAACGAGTAAAGGCCCAAACTGCGCGAGTGCCTGGAACCACTTTTACGCACAAAGCCCGGTCGCTCAGTGTGTCGCTATACCTGCTTCGTGGGAATTCCCTCGGACAGAATCTTGTTTCCCTCTGAAAGAGGGGACAAAACTTCATTTTTCCAGTACATGAACCCCCGGAGTCCCTCCGCGCGCTTTGTCTCCAAACCGGGTGTCCTGGATCAGGGGGAAGCGTCGGCGATGGGCGTCAGAACTGGAACCATCCGTACACGGCGCACGGACTGCAGTCAAACCGGCGGGCAGCTTGATGATTTTTTTTTTTTTTTTCTTTTTGAAACGCGAAAAAAACAAAACAAAGAAAAGAAAATGTTTTCTGGCTGCAGTGCGCGCACCGATCTGGAACAAAATCACGGAGCTGTGCGGAGACGAGAAGCTGCTTGCTGCGCTCACAGAGCCTTATTTAGACCAGAAGGATTTCTTCCTTTCCTCCGTGTGTCCCTCTCCTCTCGCCACTTTGGAGCAGGAGTCTCGCTACAGGAAGTTAATCAGATTGAAGGGTTGGCATCTTTTTTTTTTTTTTTTAACTCCAAGGCTTCAGATGCTCCAGGGGAGGCTGCAGGGCTTTTGCAAAGGCGACCTGAGTGCAACAAGGAGGAGAGGCAGCGGCAGTGAAAGTTTTGTAGCACTCTCTGGCCTGCCTTATAGTTTAAAAAGGGGGAGGGTGAGGAAAGAGTTGCATGTGCGTGAGAAGGGTGGACGCAGTTTGGAAACAGCGAGGACAGACACTCTGCTGCTGTTGTGTTTGATACCTCAGACATTTATTGCGACAGGCAGAGAAAAATAGGAGTAAGAGTAAATTACAGTTGTTTGTATGATTTCCATTTAGCTACCCCCCTCTACTGGGAATATACAACTGGAGCTGACTGTATGCAGGCAGCAATTAACCGACTGATTGGCTCGTGAACTAAAGAAGAAGGCGTTTTTTTTATGAATAGAGAGTGCTGTGTGTCCGAGTGCAACATTCAAACACGCCTCAAAGAAAACGATCCAACTGCGTTTATTCAAATGGTTTTATGTAAAGTATTTAAATACTTGATTTTAATTTGAATGACGATTGTCAATCCAGTTCAAGTGTTTCAATTTTCAGTGCATAAAATGCATATATTATTTCAAAAGATGTATTTCTATTTGTCGTGCAAATAAAGTACATTTTAGAAATCTCATGGACATAAAATGTTGAACAATAAGCTATCTTTATAAATTATAAGCCAGGGTATCAAATTGAAAATAATGATCTTTATTTAAATAGCATCATCCCTCAGTGCGTTTACATAAGATGAGGAAACATTAAAAGTTTATTAGCAGAGTAGTTTATGTGACTTGGGTTCTTTGCGTCCTTTTACGCGCGCGCCGTGTGAGAGAAACGGGGATTAATGAATGCAGCAGTATAGGAGCCGATGCAGATGAAGCTCACTGTAACGGAAGGGAAGCCTGATAATTGCAGGATCTGTTTGTGAGGCCATACTGATTCAGATCGACGTGTCAATCATCCCAGAAATTCCGCAATTATCCATATGGGAGCCATCCCATCAAAATAAACATTTCTCCTCTGCAGATTCATTTTTTTTTCACATCAGGAAAAGACATCTTAACGAATAGGCCTTTATTATTATTATTATTATTAACTGAGAACAGATAAAAACAGACATCGCAGAGAAATCATTAATCTGGTGGACGTGCAGTTATTGTGTTGGAGAAATTTATTATTTTAAGAACAAATGACTTCGACAGAGCGTTTGAATGTCAAGAGGTAGGCTTTGTTTGCTCCATCCCTGCTGCATCGATACAAAACGGTGACTTGTGGAAGGAAAAAAAAAAGTTTTGTCGCCTTGAAAAATGAGAATAACCCAGTTTAGTTTTTCCTAAACCGAAAAATGCAGAAAAGAACAACTTAGATCACAATAACAGCACCGAACTGAAAATCAGAGCCCTCCTTTACAACAGTGCATAAAAAGGCCCAAAATATTACAAATACCAACTGCAATGTTCTTATAATTCACAAATTATTATTTTGAATGTCTGGTAAGAATAAAACTGAAGAATATATTGTTAAAAGCACAATTTGCTGTCTTTTTTTTCCCCTAGGAAGCCTATTAATGCTCCATATACAGCAGTTTGGTTGGATCGGCTTTTAGTATCTTCCTGCAAATCTAAACAGTTTACTGGCAACTCATTAAACTGATTCATCTGTTTAAACAGCCACGTGAAGTACTCTCAAACAAAACACATTGCAGATTTAAAGACTTCATTTCCTTTAATTAAAAAAATAACACACACACGAAAAAAAAAAGATTGTAGCCAGGGAAATACCAAAACTCCAAACACTACACAGAGGTCAGTAAAAAGAGTCATATAAACTGTCCAAAAAAAACAACAAAAAAAACACACACACACAAATTACACCACAACTTGCATCATATCTGCATGGTGTGTGGCTTATTAGTAGTTCTTTATTACAAACCAATCACAAGTCTTGAAAAAAGAAGCCAAACTGGGAAAAAAAAAGTAATTAAATAATGTGATCAGACATTAAGCGGACGCGGCTCCTTAACAATAAATGGTCTCTTTGCGATGGTGACCGTTGCATCGCTCGACTTCCAGCTTCATTGGATCATCTGTCATTAAAACTCTGCAAAAAAAGTGACAACAGGGGGATTGGCGACGGACCCCCCCCCACCGCGGCGCGCCGGCCGCGTGCGTCTGATGGAGCGATTGCCGACCCATGCTTGTTAACCTGAAAGAACTAAAGAACACTGCGCGGCGTCGGCGGAGGGCTCGCTCCGGGCCGCCGCAGTGCCGTTCACCTGGTTCCACTTCGAAAAAGCTTTTACTCCCAGATACAATGTGTGACGTCTCTGCAGCATCTACTGGAGAGACTGTTGATGTAAATAACGTAGAGTGAAGGGTGGGGGGGGGTGCGGGTGGTGGTTTTATGGGGGGGGGATTTGGGGTTGGATCTCCGGAGAACGCTTGAGGATGGGTCATCTCCGAAACTTGCGGAAGGGCCTGCTCTGGTTATTGTGGTTTGATTTAGAGTAGGGCTCCCAGCGCTTCCTCTCCGGCGGTTTGTTGTAAACGTAGGGTGACGGGCCTGAGTAGTTATCATCTGGATTCTCGTCCATCATCTGGAGCTTGGCCTCGATTGCTCGGATCTTAGCGCTCGTACTTGAGAGGGGTGGGGGGGGTGGGTGGGGGGGGGGGGTGGGGGGGGGGGGGGGAGAAAAAAAAAAGGGAAGAGGGAGAAAGGAGAAGTTAGCCGTGACAGGAGAGGGAAATACCGGTGCTGGCAACTGAGAGTGATGGACGGGCTTCACGGTATCGGTGAGAGGAGGGACAAATGACGGGCGAGGCGAGGCACAGGCGAAAAGAGATCAGCGGCCGTGCCGCACGGCATAAAGAGGAGGACTTGTATTTAAATGGAGGGACAGAATATGGAGCAGCAAGTGAGGGAAGAGAGCGAGCGAAATGAGGGTGCTTGTGGAAGGAAGAGCGAGCGTGTGGGAAGTGTCTGAGAGAAAAGAAACGGGGGGCGCATCGGTGGGTGGAGCGACGCGTACCCCCCTCTTGTGCAGAGTGGAGAGAGCTGGAAGTTTACACTAGGACTGAAGTGTGCAGACGGCGGAGAATCTGACTCCTGGTTCCGCGCACTGGACGTTATATTCTGGTGTGGCAGAGCTCCATTTCGCCAGTCGCTGGAACGCTCGCTCCAAATCTCACCACAGATATCTTGCCGTATTCGAGTGGTTATTCCAAAGTGTTTGTCGGAGGTGAAGTGACGTGCATGTTCGCAACTTCACACCGAGTGAAGGATGCCCACTGCAGCACCAGAACATGCGCAGGGTTTGCAAAACAAAATTTCAATGTGAGCAAATGTGTGCTCACCTGAGGTGGCTGGTTGTTATGGATCCCTCGTCGGCCGAGCCGCTGCACGACGGTTCCAGGCTGGAGGGCATCGTCTTGTCGTTACGGAAACCTTCGAACCTCTGCAAACAATACAAGTGGCCAAGAAAAAAGAAAACGAAAAAGAAAAGAAAAAAACAAAACAAAACAAAGATCCACACACAGTGATGGAAATGTGAACAGACAGATGGAGAGAGAATAAAAAAAGTGAGTGAAGCAGCAGGTCAGGAAAGAAACAACAGTGAAATGCAGGAAAGAAGCAGTCAGTGGGAAAAAGAACCTGCATGACAGATTACAATTTATACACCGTTAAATCAAAAAGTAAATGTTTAACAGGTCGAGTAAGAATACATCTTTTGTTTAATAAAATGACTATTTTTTTGCTTCACCTACAAGACATTTTAGTAAAAAAAGGAGGGTGAGAAAGAGAAGCGAGCAATAAGATTACGAAGGAATCATGTCACCAAGGCATTTTAAAAAAACCACCACACGGCTTAATAAACACTGACAGGAGCTCTCTGGAGGCTCAGCTCCAGCTTCCTCCGGCAGATATGAACGGTATTAAAGAGCCGCATTGATCCTGACTGTGTCTGGTCACACGGACTGCGCGAGCAACAACCAGCATCTGCACTCATTCCTCTCAAACACCTCCACCAGCCAACTCAGAGATCTACTGGAAACCTGTGAGGAAAGAAAAAAGAAACAAAACACACACACACACACACACACACACAAAGCAATGGTCACATGATGGGCACTACAACATCCTGTCCACGGTGCAACAGGGATGTGATACTGGAACAGAATCAAATGACATGAAGTTACATAAATGCACAAAAGAACACATACATCCTCACATACTGTACCGTGAAATAAATAACACGTATGGCCAAGAATAAGTGTAAAACAATGAACGGCCCACCAGCCAGGACACTGCCCTTCCACCTATTCCTAAAGGCGTGCAGCTGGAATGCACAGAGACCTACACAGAGCCATTAGGGTCAAACTGATCCCGTAAACAAGCCAGAGCCTCGTGCAACTAAAACGCTGGGCTAAAATAATGTAAGTTTGTTTAAAACGGTGTCATCATCTGCGAGACACAGATACATAATCTGAGATTATCTGACAAAACAGACAGTATAGCAATAAAAACAAACAGCTACAGTGATAATTCAGGCCAAAAATCTTTGAACAATTGAACCAGTGGAAATCAGGGGGATTTCTAAATAAAGCACTGAGGGAATAATTCAAT
Source organism: Salarias fasciatus (assembly GCF_902148845.1). Taxonomy (NCBI): domain Eukaryota; kingdom Metazoa; phylum Chordata; class Actinopteri; order Blenniiformes; family Blenniidae; genus Salarias; species Salarias fasciatus. The sequence goes on along the minus strand of NW_021941229.1, from coordinate 14,760,765 downwards.
AAATGCTCATCAGTGTGATTTCCTCCATTTCAAAGATTTGTAATAAACTCAAGATGTGACCCCGGGGAATCTGACAACTGCTTCAGCACCGCCTGCCTGATTCATCCATCCCAGATCATCTACTCTGGGTCAAAGTCAGAACAGAAAGACAAATATCTCTCCCAACCTAACCTGAACTGGCTCCTCTGGAGGAAGATGGCGCCGATGAGCGCAGAGGCTAAAATGAACCATCTATCAAGGATCAGCAAATGCTTAAAAAAGTAGTCTTGCCGACGACACCCCACAATGCAAGGTCTTCAAAAAATGATTCTTCTTAAACTGAATCCACAAACTGAGAACACCGATTCACACGACGTGTTGCTCAACTTTAATTTAATCGAAACACAGAAATGTTTTTCTGTCTTAAAGTCCGTTTTGACAAAATCTCTCCATCTCTGCTGTAACTTGTGTTCAATTCTCCATTCCATTCCAACACTGGCAGCTAGCAGCTCGCAGGCCACATGCGGGCCACATGGTAATTCTTTGTGGCCTTTGAGCCGAATTAAATATCATTAAATTATTCCTTTCACCATCGATGGAGGAGGGAAGGCCAAATTCACTAACCTGATTTGTACGACTGAGTCAAACATGAAAGTGAAAACTATCCAGTGTTGATGTACTGAAATTAAATCGTTGAATTATGGGTAGTCTGAGTCCAGATTTCTCAGATATCCTGCTGGTCGTATTCTATCACATTTTGGCCCCATTGGTAGAGAGAAGAGAATTTTTGTGGCACTCTCAACGATCAGAGTTGCCCGTCCCCGATTCAGATGGAAGATTAGCTGGTAACCGCGCTGTGGTTGACTTGTACTTTCCAAAAGTGGAGGCCTGCTCTGACCAAGGGTATCTTCTGTCCCCGCTTCACCCAGACGAGCGTCATGTTGGACGTCAGCCAATACCGGCTGACACGAACGAGAGGGAACGCTCTAGCAGTCCATCACAGAGAGGCAGACGCTCCATTCAAACCATATTTACAGTCACTAATGTGATCAACACTGATCGACGTCTCTGAGCCTTACATGTGTGAAAAGTTCAGAGAAATAATGAGCTTCAAAGGACCTGCATCTTGAATAAGAAATCACATTTATTCCATCCAACAAGGTGAAATATTCTGGCAGTTAATCAGCAACATGAAGGTTTGTTTGTATCGTACTGAATCTGAAAATGAAGTGGCAAATGCAAGGAAACCGTTGTTGTGTATAATTCATGTTTTTAGTTGTTTTGCATTTCGGTTATCAAAAGACACATCAGTATCAGTATAATGGATCATCTGTGACGTGAACACCACTGCATCACAGCATCAGTGAAGACAGCTGGTTCACGAGGATAACTCTGGAAGCAGATTTATCTGAACATGCTGCCTCTAAGACAGCATTGCAGAAACATCGACCTTGACGTCCTCTGTGTGTGTGTGTGTGTGTGTGTGTGTGTGTGTGTGTGTGTGTGTTTCATCTCTATACAGGATATCCTTTACCCTTAGCCAGTAGGCTGTCTATTGTTAAGAAACAAGCACACTGGCAGGTTGTACTGAGATCTATCTGCTTCTATAAAGCTGCTACGTACGAAATCGCAAAGTAATTAAGACAAAAGATGTTTTCCATCACAACCCAAACTATACGGTCGAAAATTAATTTTATCTGAACCTAATTTTTGTTGCTTATTGTTAAACTTGACAGAGGAGATCACAGAATGTGGTTAATATTGTGCGCCACTTCCCCTCTTAATCATCATCACTTCGGACTGCATGTCGGGATTGACTTTGACACTTACCCTCACCTGTGCGTGCGCCCAGCGCACGACCAGCTTTTTGGACAAAGCCAGCTTCCCGTTCAGACACTGGATGGCCCGTTCTGCCTCCTGCGACGAGCCCAGAGAGAGAAAGCAAAAGACGGGAGGAGGGGGCACAGAGACAAAAGAGCAAGTTCTTTAGAATTGTGATTAAAAATCAGTCTTGATTATTGCACCCGAGTCATTAAATCATTAGTCGCCACAATAGGGAGATGGCAGAAACAATAATAGCTGATGATGTGCCACTCTGCTTGCAGAAGGCCATCACTGTGTCGTTTCAATGAGTGTGTGTCTCCGCTGTGCCTGTGGCAAAAAAACCCACAGTTTTGTCTAATCAAACACGTAAGTGGCTCCGATGTTAAATTATATTAATGAAGTTCTTTATCTAAGTGTGTCTACATTTAAGTGTGTGTGTGTGTGTGTGAGGGCATAAAATAAACACACGCTTCCTCAGTATAATTCTTCTGGGAGGGCTTCATATCCCACTGATAGACACTAGCTGTGAAGCGAGATGCTTATCACCGTCCCCAGGCGCACTTCAAAATCAAACGCTGCCTGCTGAACCTTTTAAGTCCTGTTTTCAGAAATGCGGCCCTCTTCAGTCTCACACACACACACACACACACACACACACACACACACACACACACACACTGAGGTCCTAACTACTGAAGGATGACTTGGAAAGTTTGAGGGAGCGTTTAAATCTTAAGGCATTATCACGTTTAAATAAACTCCATATTCCCGCAAACTGACACTTAAACCCTGTGTTTAACACCTCCCCGTTTGTACTGCCAAAACGCATTACCACAAAACATACAAATAAAATATAAACAATACGAATCTTTCATGTACCTCTCTGGTGCTGAAGTTGACGAAGCAGTAGCCTCGGGGTTGTCCTTCTAAAGGGCCAGATTTGTGAAACAAGAAGTCGAACTGTTTAACTTTGCCAAACTTCTCCAGCAGCTTCACGAGGTGATATCTGTCAGGACACATGGAAAGAAAGGAGGAAGATGTGTGAGAAAAAAAAAAAAAAAAAAAAAAACAGCTAAAACAAGCCACTTTCAGAGCGTTTCATCTGTAAGAAGATTCTTTTTTCATGATGATTAATTATCAACATGTCCTGCTGCAGATCATCCGTGGGAAGCGGCGACGTGGATCACTGTACACGCCGTCGCCATATGAATCTGTCAACCGGAGCTAATGAGAATGACAGCTTTCTCTCCTTGACACCTTTTTAGCAGCGGGCCAGCTGCGGTGGCCGGCGGGCGACAGTAAATCTCTTATTGAGACAATACTGAGGATACAGTAGCAGGACAATGAGGGAATAAAACAGAGGAAGCCTCAACTCCCCCCTGAGCGCCGGCTCTCTGCACAAACAAACCACAGCGACTGTGTGGAGCTGCCAGGGGGGAACGCTGCGCTGCAAACCAACAGATATGTGGTCATTCGGGAGCTATGCAGTATGTGTGTGTGTGTGTGTGTGTGTCCAGTCCAGTGTGTCCCCCTGCTTTCTTAAATAAACAGACTTAATAATACTTTGCTATCATAAGTTTACTCCATATTATCATCCCGAGGAGCCGTTTCACTGTTTCCCAAAGTAGAGACTGAGCGGAGATTTCAAAGACCGCAGGGGGGCACAAAGCCTTGTCTGCGCCGAGGTTAGAAACATTTGATTTACACGCTTTATCCGGGCGAAGCTTCTCTGGGAAAAATGGTCAGGATCCACCGCTTTACTGTGACTCCCCGGTCCAAATGAAAGTTAATATTCCTGGTAATATTATTGTCTTTACTGTGCATAAATGCCTCAAAAAATTAGAAATTTGGTGATTTCAGTGTAATTGTTGAATTACATATTAGGAACCATCACAATAAAGCTGGATTGTTTTCCTGTCTTTTGTTATTTTTTGACATAGTTTAAAAGGTAAATGAGAAACTGAACATCTGACGCCATTAGTGATACTCTTCAACTGAATCAGAAATGTACAAACATCAACAATGCAGTCGTCTTGTGTAACGCTGCCGACCTCGGACGTTTCCAATAAGTGTCCAACAGGAGTTGATGACTTTATTGTTTGGACAGCCCATTATTTCTAATACTGGATCTGTTTGTGTGTGTGTGTGTCGCCAGTGAAACCAATGGTGTGACGTAAGTGTTGCGAGTGTGTGTGAACGGGGCTGAATGCGGGATGCCGAGGGTGACGCGAGGGTTTAAGCCGCAGGTTTGTACAAATCCCTTATACGACTCCCCGGGGAGGGGGGGCTTTAGGCAGACGACAGTTTCTGCTTTTCCCAGACAACACCCTGCAGGCCTCCCATGCGATGCTGGCTCATCCTGCATCGCACGGGAATAATAACAACAATCCAAAAATATTAAATACATCCCAATTTTTGTTGCTTTCTGCACAATTCTGCATCCAATCTGCAAGGATGACATCGCACGTCATCTTTTGAATCACATACATGCTGCACGTTTGAGCACGTGTGTTTATCAGAGACATCACATCGCAGACACTCCAAGAACATTTTTGGATGCGAGCGAGCTGAACCACAATGGGCCGCACCTCCTGGGGGCTGTAAAAACCACCGGAGGAAGAGGAGGGAGAGAAGGGGGGAGGAGAGAGAGGAAAGGGAGGGAAAGGTGGGATAAAGGGAGAGTAGAGTTCAGCGAGGGGATGTTGACAGTAAGGTGAAAGGTGTAAGGGAAAAATAAAAAAAATTAGAGAGGATGAGCCAAAAGACGAGAGGAGGTGAGAAGCCAGGTGAGGAAGATACAAGGGGTGGAAGCAGGAGAGGAAGGAAGGGGGAGGGAAAGGAGGGGGGAGTCCAGATAAAGATAAGACAGTCAGTTGAGTCCAGAAAGGTTAGAGGTCAGAAGGGAAAGCAATGAGAGAGAGAGTGAGAGAGAGAGAGAGAAAAGTGGGGGCCGAGAAATTATCTTTATGCAATTCAGCTATCTCAGTCATGTCAGCTCTGAAGAGGGCGGCTTGTCTGTGAGGTTTGAGATTGATCGCTGGCCCTTCAAGAAGAGATCACCCAAAACAAAGTTTACTTCCTTGTAATACACGTCTTACCTACACAGGAAACAAAGCAGAAGCTTTTTTTTTTGGGGAGAGTCCAATGATTGCACATCATTTTTGAAGCACCGTATTAGTCTTCCATCATCCCTCAAGAGAGGAAGCTCTTATCAATCACGACCGCATGCACGCTCAACTTAAGTAAAAAGATAACGAACAATACATCATACCAAATGAAAAACCGTTTTCAGCTAAAGCATTTAATCTCTGATCAACCAGAGAGGGTTTTCCCCAAAGAATCTGATCAGGAAAATGTGATACCAAATTCTGATTTCTCTTCTATTAATACATCGAGCTCCTTCCTTCCTAACAACAACCCAGAACAGCTGCACAGTTCTGTATCGTCAAATGAAACAACTTAATCTGTTAAAGTTCACATTTATTAAGTGTGTGAAAACAATCAACAGGTGACATCTCCTGGAAATCTATGGAGAAGTGGGACCATTACATCAGCCACAAAAACCACCTGCCGGTTCAGACCTGCATCAAGTTTAGTCAGTTAATTTAAAAAAAAAACAAAAAAACAGACTGATTCTGACTGGAGGGCCACACACTGAAGGAGGAATTAGTGTCCTTGAATCTTACTCAGTTTCTGTGTGGAATTTTAATAAACACAGGTTATCTTTGCTTCTGTTGATTTTTTTATTGATGTCTTTGTGCATGTGTCAAGTTTTTACGATTCTTATTTTTGTATTGAAAAAATTGTCTTTTTCATTCTTCTGCCTAGAAGTTACAACTTTGACTGCTCAGTTTCTCCTGAATGCACCATGAAGAGGTTCCCTTGTTCTTCACACCAGATTCAAACAAATACGACAAAGAAAAAAAACCCAGGAATTTTATTCACATTTTACATTTTCGATTCGGCTTCATCCATCCACCACCTTGAACCTCTGGCCTACATTTGGCACTGAGCTTGGCTTACCAGGACAAACAGAGAGAGTCACTACATTTGCCATCCTAGAGCTAATTAATCTTCCCAATCAGCGACAGGGGCCACGGGCATTTCTCTTGTTTTCCCTCTATAGTGCAAAGTAGTGGGCTATTTAAAGAGAGGTAGAGCAGAGCAGGGGAGAGGGGAAGGAAACGCCTGTCTAGACGCCCACCAGGGCTGCAGCTCCAACATTCTCCAGCAGCCCCCACGTACCCCCTCAACCCCAAAAACTCTCCTCTCTCCATCACATGTAGGATGTTCCCCACACTAACACATCCCAGCACACAGACACAACAACGGAGAAGTGCATGCATGGAAAAGGAGACTGATAAAGTACGCCGACTCCTCGGTGTGCTGAAGCCCGTGCCTCTCTACCAGCTGCCACCCAAACATCAACTGTGTATTTAAACACACACTCGGACACACACAATCCGCAGCGGGTTGACACAGAGAGAGTAAACAGGGCAGGTGAGTGAAGAATGACGGCTGCTCCTTAACGGAGCAGGTCTCCGCGCCTCACTGCCTCTCTTTCACACACCCAGGCCCCGTCTGCTCTGTCTCAAGCCCGCGACACACACACACGCAACACGCACACGGCTAATCAATCATGTGTGCACAGACAATACGTTGCCTCTCTGCGAGGCCGAGCTTGGCAGGTTAAAAAACCCCCAACGCCGGAGGTTCCTAATATGGAATAAATTATGGCGACTTTAAGTCGAACGCTAAAATCAACAATCGCTGCTTTTCGCTCACACGATTCACACGCAATTCAGTAGTGACGTGCAGATTTGTTTTTAATTCCACTGGCTTTGAGAGTGCCACCTGAAATGTGTCTACAGAATTATATAGCACCGTGCTTCTGCAGTCACTCTCGTGGTTTCAGATCTTCTCTCTCTACATATATATATGTACAAAGACTTAGACTACTTTATTGAACTGCAGCAGCCAAGAAATAGGTGGGAGTTTAGTTAATCTCAAGACCACAACTGTCAAACATGATAATATATCTCCATAAAAAAATCAAAATAAACATAGATAGCATCAATAAAATCAACATTGATCTGTTTGTTGAGTAGGAATCCAACAGAGTTTGTTACATTTGCAATAGATGATCTTTAACAAATCGATAAAGGCTTGTTGGATGAATGAAGTGCAGGTCTTACAAAGAAAGCTGGACAGGGTTTGAAATGTGTGAAGAAAAACATTTAAAACTGCAGCGAATTAACTCACTCTGTAATTTTGGGATCGATGTTTCCTATCCACAAGCGGTTTCCATCATGAGCCACGCTCTCTGAGATGATAGAGGCATTCTCCACCGTCTCTGCCGCAGACGACATGTGTACTCTGGAGAGAGAAGGCAGGGTGGAAGTCTGTGTCAGAGTGAAAGCTTTGTGAAATGTGGAAGATGTGTGTTGCAAATTTCAAATAATATCCATGTAAGTGAAATAGCTCATTTAATGCTTGATCAATCTTTTAAATAATGGGTGATCTCAGCCATAACATTGTGCAATAAAGGGGTTAAACAGCACATAATTCAAGTGATTTCACCAAATGTGGTGAATGACTTCAGGTGGATAACATGAGAGTTGCTGTTTTTTTTTTCTCCTCCATATAGCTAGTTATTTTGAAATAACGATTCAATACATAAAACATTTTGGCATAAGGAACTCTGTTTAGAAAAGCGAATTACCCCCCAAAAAAGTTATCTCGCAAACAAATTTAATATGCATAGCAACTTTCACATATAATGATAAAATACAGGGCAAACATGCACAACAAAATTAACAAAATACTAATGGAATGGCTAAATGAAATCAGCCCATCATGGTACGTAGTCGACTGAACTGTTTACTGTATAAAAAGGAAATTAAAAGATGTTTATTAAAAACTTTCGTGTAAAGGTTTCAACACTTATGGCACGGCTCCATAATACAAGTTTTGAGTTACTATGAAATGAGTTATTAACGAATAAGACCCATATCGCAATTGCGATAAAGCCATCGATATATCAGACCAACAACGTAAATAGGCAGGATCATATGTTCTATATTGATTTATTGGTTTAATCAATACCTTATTTCATTTTCCCCCCAGACCCCTCCAACGCCATAGGCAGCAGCTAACGTTATCTTGGCTAATCAGAAGCTGGCTCGTTAATTTTGACTCCTGGATTACTGTGCTTTATGTCAAAGAAAAAACATACTGCTTAAGATTAATCTCCATTCGAATCGCTAAGCTACATGTCCAGTAAACACGTCCTAATGACAGTCTGTTGTTTACTAGCCTTAGCAGCACTGTTAGCACTTAGCTCTGTTAGCTCACATAGTTCCCGTTTACCTCGTTGTTCTGTCAAATGTCCAGTCAGCTGCGACTTCTTCGACTTAATTCGCCACTGATCCCACTTTTGGGACGCTTGGGTTACATCAGAACGAAATAGTAATCATTTCACTGCCTGGCTTTCCTGCTTTATTCCCGACAAGGTGAGCTCTCTGCTGCCGTCTGACAACAAAGACGCATGCTGATGCTGTAGATTGTTTTACCGTGAGGGGGAGCGCTAGGAGCGCTCGTTTTAGTGGACGGGATCTCCCGTACCTGTATTCTTGCTGTGATGAGTGGCTGCTGCAGTCGGTAAGCACCGCCCGCTCGGCTTATCCCGGTGATTATAACATCTTGTTGTAGCTCTCCGGCGCTGGACGATGACGACACACGTTGCCTTTTCCCTCTTTCCCCCTTCAGATAACATGCGGCTATAAAACAACTCTGGGTTTGAAGTAAGTGCGCCTTCTAAATGAATTTAAGATGGAATGTCGTTTTATTGAGTCGCCACAGACATTCACTGTGATAATATATTGAATAGCTCCGTGGTGGCGGTTCATTTTGCCTGTAAGTGTTGCATGCAGGGCTCGTTACGCCGACCTTCACAGATTGTTACAAAAGAGAAATGTGTTCAGAGTGTTTTTAATCCTACTGCGACTGACAGACACATCCTCGATTATTCGAGGAAAAGCAAATGTACTTGTATAGCAGCATTTATACACAACGCAATTCACAATGTTTGCGAAGGAAATAAAGAAAAATACATAAAAACAAGTTGATTGAGAATAAAGTGAAAGTTTCATTAAGATAAAGGCAAATAAGTAAAATGTATTGTTTAATGACAAAACCTGATCACATAATAGTGTTATAATTTTGATTTGAAAGAAGTAGAAGTGTGTGTGTGTGTGTCAGCAGTCCTGAGGTATTCAGGGAGTTTATTCCACATAAAAGGCAGGAACCAGGGTTCCGCATCTTTATTGGTCTCATGGATCAATACAATTACGATTTTAATTATCTTGCCAATGATTCGAATTGATGCTACGATGTATAACTATGTATTACGTCCCCATTTTTCTTCATTACTGCACATGGCTATTTTTTCCATTAATATGAACTCTTTTTAATGTAGACAATGACAGACAAGACAAGTGTATTTATACCAGTAATAACTAATATATATATATATATATATATATATATATATATATATATATATATATATATATATATATATATATATACATACATATACATACAGTTCAGTTTACGTAAAAACAACTGCCGAAAATCAAAACACAATATTACTGCATTATAATCTATGATGCACAATCGTCCTTATCGCAATGCATCATCAAAATAATTATATTCAACACCTCTAGTAGGAAGTTAAAGCTGCTTCACCTGGTTTGCTTCTGACTCTGTAAACCTCTTCCTGAGGACCTCAGGGGTCTAGATGTTTCAAATTCTACAAGTAAATCTAGATATATTTAGGCTCGAGAACATTCAAAGCTTTGTAAAATAATACTGAAGCCAGTGCAGAGATTTTTTTTAGGTGTTCTAATGTGGTTGTTGAATTTCAAGCCCATAGTTGTACCCAAACACTGAATCAACCTTCTAGAAGGTGTTTGTTGAGGATAAATGGTCACATATTAAGGTGATGTTCCCGAAAGATCGCCTGATGTTTATCTATTTCATCATGAATTGTTTGAATAAAATCCCTCACGGGAAAAACATCAGCATACAGAGTTTATCCAGGATTTAGTGAGACAATGGTGGATGGAGTATTTGTTTTGTAGTTTTATATGTTTTGAGTCTATTCGGGGCCTTCTGTCCTCAGTTTGTTTTCTCTGTGCAAACTTTTCTCCCAAAGTACAAAATAATCTATCTGAACCTAGTTAATGGCTCTAAATTGCTCACTGGTATGAATTTGACTATATGTGACTGTGTCTTTGTTTATTGTTGGATGGATGATGACCCCTCAGACGACCCAGCTGACCATGGTCCTGCGGTTTTGGATTCTAATGTTTGAGAATATTTTCGAGTGCACAGAAAACCCATTCAAATGCTGCCAGCTGAAGCTCGAGGAGCTTGAGAGGTTCAGGATCGTCACTCTTTATCACCTCAACAATTAATCAGTTTTGTCGAGGAATTAATGATTGATGAATCAAAGCAAATTAATGTCACCCCCAGTGTTCACAGTTTGTTTGGGGAGGCAGAACATTATCAGAAAGTCTGCAGTGTTATTTTCTGCCTGATCTGTGGAGGGAACATTGCGAGCATGCGGGCTCACCAGCTTGATGAAACAGAACAGAGGTGTGTCTGCAGCTGCTGCTGCTGCTGCTGTGTGTGTGTGTGTGTGTGTGTGTGTGAAATCTACAGGATATGAAACTACAGTATCCCACTGAACACCTGTGCTTCACTTTTTCTGCTCGACTTCCTCTCTAAGGGGATCTGTCACCATCCCACATCTCTGCCTGTCTGCTCTGCCACACTGTGGCGTTTCATATCGGCTCGTCAGGAAACCTGCCAGCCGCAGACGCCCTGCACAGGCTCTTTATGCAAGGTGGTGGTCCACAATCTAGTCTAAATAGTATGTGGTAGGTGCGTGGATTTCAGCAGTAGGCTGTAGCGTGTTACTGTTTTGGTGCAGTGTAGGACTGATTGTCTCTGCTCGCAGGTAAGTTATAAATACTCTCCAGACAATAGAGGACGGCGAGCTGTTCACAGCCACTGACCGTGAAAGATGTGCTTTACTGTGTCTTTGTATCCGTGGGCTTAAATATCTCTGAGTTTGTCTGTACTTGTGTGTGTGTGTACACACTGAGGGTCACTGACTGAGAGGCAGCTTGTGAGATGGGGTACAATTGGTCCATAGAAAGGCAGGGGAGGGGGTCAGGCCGGTATTGTTGCGTGTTTGAATGGGAGGTTCCCCTTCAGGAATGCCCAGAGTGAGTTTCATCGCACTGATTTGAGAGTGGAAGAGGAAAAGAAAGCACGCCGGCGTGAATATGAGGGATGCGGCCCGTAGAGTTGATTGCAGGAAGCTTTTCGCCAGAAGAAATAGTGACTGCATCCACGAGAATGCCTTTTCTAAATCCGGAATTTCATGTAGAAATTAAGTGCAAAGAAACGGTCTGTAGCCGGATTTAAATGCTAAATTGAGCATCAGATATATAGCAAAATAAGCAACTGCCATTAATTCATTTCTTCGTTTCAAGCCAACGTGTCAATCTTCAACTTCTCAGAAATGAGAAATCAATTTTTTTGTTCCATGAAATTGTACCCTTTATATTTTTGTGTCATCCTGACTTCATGTAAATTAAATGTCTTTTTTCTTTTATTTTAACTGTCTAGAAACTAAAGGGGCTTGATTAAACACATAACACAAATAATTGTTGATTACAGTTGAAAATGTAGCTCCACCACCCAAATTTAAAACCTAGAAATTATAGCCCACCATGATCCTCTTATCAGAGGCTCCTTTAAGACGCTAATCAAAACGCAAACCAATTCTTAAGTAATTAATCAGTCAAGGAGCAGGAAAGGCCTTGATTTAGAGCAGTTGTGGCAATTATTCAAATATAATTATTTATAAATAGAAATAACTTGTCATCTGTCACCTCTGGTCTTTTTACCAGAATGGACTTATCGCTTAAAAACAATTGTTTTCAGTATTAGGTGTTATTAAGATTTACTTATTCTTCTTATTATTTACATATCAGCTCATGGTAAATAGTAAATGAGTCTCAACAGATATGAAGTTTTGTGCCTGCTCTTGTTTTGTAATAAGAAGTTCTGTCTGTATTTTTTAAATCAGTTCATGAGACTGATTCCAACTGGTGCTTGATGATTATTAATAGGTGATACAGCTGTGTCCCGATCTCAGTGACATAACCTGAGTGAAATATCATTTCACTTTTCAATGAAAAGGAGTAAAGCCATGCTGCCACTGAGCTCTGTTAAAAGAAGATGTAGGCCTACCTCCTGCTGGCTGATGTGAGCTATTACCTCGCTGGATCTGCATCACCAGCAGCGCTTTCACCTGATTTTCCAAATTATTTACAGCTATCAAAGGTAATCAGTCGTCGTCCCTCAAAAACTCGGCTGAGTTGCATTTGCACGTCTCTTCTACCTCACTTTCTCACTCTTCCCCTTCTGTTTGTGCGCAGTCATGGCTTTGAGCAACCTGAGTCTGCTGCGGCCGCTCCTGTGTCGCTCCGTGGTCCGGCATGTCCGGGCTCCCCTCGCCGTCTCCTCCAGAGTCCACGTCCGTCCACTCCTCTGCCCCGACGCCACCCGCTGCCCTCCCGCTGCTGCGTGCACCAGGCTGTACGCCACCAAGAAGGCTAAAGGTCGGTAACGCAATCAAACCTTCCGCCGTTCATCTTTGTGGTAACCTTTTATGTTCCTGTTGGCTCAAACGTGAGTTTGCTTGATTGGATGTCATTTGTCTTAGATATGAGTTTGTCTCCGCTCATCTTGAAGCCCCTTTCCTTCCTTTCATCTCTCAAGCCAAGGCAAAGGGCCAGTCAGGAAAGGTGAATATTAATGCCGCTCTGGTGGAAGACATCATCAGTCTGGATGAGGTGAAGCAGGACATGGCCGCCGTCCTCAGCGCGCTCAAAGACGAATTCACACGCAACCTCAGCATCAGGACTTCGCCAGGTTGTCCACCTGTCTCTCGTTTGGAATTTTTTTCTCATTTTCAATCTGCTTACACTGTTTTTTTCTTAACCTCCCTGTGTTACATTCAATGGCAAAACCCAACATTCCCATACTGCTGATTTCAAGTGTTTCAGCAAATTTCTGCATCAAACATCCACAGATGTGTCTAAAAAAAAAAATCAAATATCTTAAAAAAAAATCATTATTTTGCCAGTTAACTTAACATTAAAAAGCTGTAACCTAAAATGTCTCAAATATTTAAAAGAAAACTTAAATATGTCTGGTTAAGCAGATCGTCTGAACTGGATAATGGGAGATGGGTGCATTTGTAAGCTGAAATTGTTTTTTGAAGAAATACTTAAACTATATACCAATTAAACAAACCTGAAATTGTGTTGTTTATGAACACAGATGCTTTGCTGTGGCTCGCAGTTGATTAGGAGTATCGCTTTAAATCGGGATTAGATCATAACTGTTGAACACAAAGCATATGAGAAACTTTATGAAACAAAGATTTCAGGGAGTGTTTTCCTGCGAATGGCTTTCTTCAAAACACTTAATTTATTAGACTTTATGAGTAGATTCAATCATCTTGTATGCATATGTTGCCTGGCGCACAATCCTAGGGTCGCAGATCCCAGCTGACTAAGAGCAGAATGCATGATCCACCTCAGGCAGGTAACGAACGGTGAGGCATTAACAAAACACATATAGGAAATTTTGGATCAACATCAAATCCGATGAAGCCCTTAGTGTTCTTGAGTCACTAAGGTAAGCTTTGAGTGAGATGAGAAAGAAAAAAAAAACACTAAAGTGACTATGTCATGTGTTCTATGTGTTTCCTGCACTTTGGAGATTTAGGACTGGGTTCAAAGTGTTTCTCAGCCTTTGCGTTTACCTGACAAAGCGCCCGGGGGGGGTTTAACCTGAGGAGATCTCCACGTGATGCTCCCCCGACCCCGGTTTGGTCTCCATTTCCCCAACTACATCCAGGTCGCGACCCTTTGTTTCTGGCTTCTAACAGATGGGAGCAGGGCTGGAGGAGTCAGAGGTGGGCCGCATAATGGAAGCTCCCGAGGGACGGGGCCGCCGCCTCCATCTCACATGATCTCCAGCTCATTTGACTTTTTCCTCTCAAATATAAAAACACTGTTTTTTTTTCATTTTGAGGTTTCCCTTTTCTCTATAAACACAGACAACAGAAGCAAAATTTCATCCTTGATTTTTATAATTGACCCTTCAGTGCCGTGTCCTGTAAACTTCCAGCCTTCTTTCATCACCTGGGAGTATTTTTTTCTTGGAGTCATTTTCTATCTTCAGCACTTCCTTCCATTTGTTACTCTTCCTATTTGTTTTTTTTCTTTTCCTGCAGTCCTTCACTTTGCCGAGGCATTTCGCTGTTTCCGCCTCATCCTTAAAGAATTAGAATTTGTAATCGATCCACAGAAACGTTTGTTCACGATCATCATTCTCGAGAGTTTCCTTCTTCGCTCCGCTCCGCGCTCCTCTCTCTGTGTCTTTCATCATTTGTGCTTCCATCCCTCTGTTCTGTCATCCTTCCTGTCTTTTCCCTCCGTCTGTCCATCCCTCGCCGCTCTCCCCTCTTCCATTCATCCCCTCTTTTCTGTCCAGCTGCACGGTAATCCAGGGAGGCAGCGGGACTTAGAGCTGACAGCGAGATGAGATGGTGGAATGAAATTACGTCAGCGGTCCGAATCTGTGTGTGTTTGTCTCATGCAAGCGCCTGTGTGTGTGTGTTTGTTCCATGAACCTCTCATCTGGCTCTCATTAACCTTAAGAGAGTGTGTGTGTGTCTGTCTGTGCTGTTGTGCGTACTTGTATGTGTTTGCATGCAGCTGATGTATAGCTGAACGTTAGAGCGATAAACGCAGTGAGGCGGGGATCAGTGTTTTGTCCGCAATGTTTTGATAATCGCTAATGGCTAATCTGGAAAATCAGTCTTGTTTCCATTAATACATCCTGAAATATGCAGCTCAGCATTTTGGGATTTTATCTTTATTTACTTTATTGTAGCCAAAGCCAACAGAGGGTTAGTTTAGCTCGGCGTTAATAACTGGAAAACTGCAAATCTTCCTCAGTCCAAAGATTAAAGGAGCGCCGCACAATTTAGTGTCATTTAAAACCCATAAATCTGAAAGATAATGAATGGTGACCACAAAGATATAATATATAATATATATCATGGTAGCTATTGTCATAATTTTTGTGAAATGAATCAAAATAATGCTTCTGATTGTAACAGTTGTTTTACCCATTATTGTAGTGAACAACTGATTCAGTAATATCCTCTTTTTAGTAGATATAGTGCCGTCCCTTAAACTAACAAACAATTCAGAGTTTTTTTTTTTTTTTAATATTTTAATTTTTACTAGAAAGCTAGAGCACTTGTCCATCCATCATCTGAACCGCTTTGTCCGAGTCGGTGTCGGGGGGCGCTGGAGCCGCTCCCAGCGGACTGTGGGTGAAAGCGGGGGAAGACAGACAATCACCCCAATTAAAAGTCACCGATTCACTTCAAATGCATGTTTTTGGACTGTGAGGTTACGCTGAAGTATCCACACAAAACCCGTATAAATTTTTCTCTTTCTAATATCCTACATCCTTTAAAAAGGATTTTAGCTTCATTATAAAGTGGACCTTGAAGTGGTGGCAGAAAACAAGGCTTTAAAGCACGATTTGGCTTAATGCGTTTTTCAAGCCACCTTCTGCTGCCCATATCTGAACCTCGGCGTACCCCTTCCTTATCATCCATCTTCGTAGTTTTAAGAAATGACTGAATGTCTGTCTGCCCGCCTAAAGTGCTTGCAGATGTGCTGGTGCTCGTTGTCGAGGCCCAGGTAACAAAGACAGACAGGCAGACTGCGACAGATACGAGCAGGAGTGGCCCACAGAAGCACTGGGAGGCAGGCAGTGTGGGACAAACGGGTGAGTCCAGGGGGTGGTGGCGGGGGGTATGATCGACTCTCAGGTTGGCATTGTTAGTGATTCCTCTCGTATTTATTTCACATCGTATGGTTACCTCTTTTCCGCCTTTAAAACCGTGCGATGAATTGATTTTTATAAAGAAAATTACCCTGCTGGCTCACCTCCCATTCACCCCACTTTTTACACACACGGCACCAACGCACACACCCCCACCGAGCAACCAGGCAGGCCGTGATGTAAGGCAGAGGTGGATAAGAAGGAAACAACTGCGTCTGAGGTTAGCCAGGAGGAGGGGAAGGAGCGGGGTGGACGGTTGGATGGAGGGAGGGATGGAGGGAGGGTGTGGGACTGGTGTTGGCAGCTTTACCTTTGTTTCTCTCTCTGACAGTGAAAAGAGAAGAGACAAGATATCATGGAAACTTTCTGACAGTTTCCTCTAATTTCCTTTTTTTCCCCCCCTAACTTACTACTGCAATTTGTGGCTTCTGCTGCACATTTTTTCTGACTATCTGTCCGTCTATCTGTCTGAGTGGCTCAATGATTGACTCTGTTTTCATTCATCCTTTTTTTTTTTTCTCCCCCGAATGGAAACAGTGCTGCCATCACAGGAAAGCAGCCAGTGCTGCACAGAATATGTGTGTGGGAACTGTTGTGCAAATAAATAAGTTGCACTGGTTTGTGCCTAAAAATAGACCGACAAGGTAAAAACGCCGAAGCGGTAACAGGTTTATGGGACTGAGGAGTGAAATCTGGGCGCTTGAGATGTGATCGAACCGACGAGCTTCAGCAGAAGTAAACGCTGGTTCTAATAGTAAGCTTTCAGAATACAAAGTGCGTCACAGTTTGCTGCACAGCTGCAGACCTACAAGATCAGGCAGATGTTGGTCATGTGGGAGCTGGCCGATGTATATCCGAGTGTTTCTGGTCGTCGATTTCATGCAAACACACAATGTATGATGAGAGGAGAGCCGGTCGTTTATGATACCATTCATCAACAACAGAATTAAAATCACTGAAGTAATTATGCATTGGTTTTGTTCTACATTTGTTCAGGAGCTCTGGATCACATCGTGGTGACAACTAAAGACGGGAAGTTCCCTCTCAACCAGCTGGGTCAGATCTCCATGAAGTCGCCCCTGTTCATTCTGGTCAACATGAGCGGCTTCCCCGAGGTAAGACGATCGCTCAAACACAAGCAGAATGCAGGAGCTCACGGGCACCAACCCACCCCCCACCACCACCGCCACCAAGCATCAGTTTGTATCTGCCGGACAAACCTGCAGTGACTAGTAACTAAAATAATCCGCAGCACAGACAGATAGATGCTTCACGCAGAAGGTAAAGTGAGCCAGACCAGGACTCGAACCGCACACCGCTCCAAAGTGAGTGAAACTCGACCCGCCTGTCCCCGTCCAGCTGCGTCTCACACGCTAATTGATTGATCAATGGGGGAGCCCTTTGTTCGGGGAGGGGGGGGGTGAAAGATAGCAGCTAAAGTCTGCGTCTACATGCTGGCCGTGCAGCGCGGCTCAGTTCGGAGCGGGAGTTGTCACAGAGGAGGAAATGACCTCATCTAACCCCCCCGGTGAGGAAGGAACGGATTATTTTTCTTTCGTCTTTTCACTTCTTTTCTTTCTCTTGTTTCCTTCGAGGGTTTAGTCAACTCACATTTTTAGCAGCAGACTTTGTGGTGGTCTGGAAAATATAAATATGCAACTTTTTTTGTTTTTTTTTTCCTTTTTTGCACACAGCGTTATGTAATCGTATATCCAGAGACACTCATGACTGATAGAATCGGCTCTCTTTGATCTCTGGAGCCACTGAGCATCTACATTATGCTCATCGTGTTTTCATCATATCGGAGAGCCACTTGTAAAGGTCAGCTTCGAAAGATCGATTGTTCTTATTGTCGCGCTCTGTGAGGAAACGCTTGTTTGAGCAGTCGGCGTCTTAACAGAAACACGACGGATTAATATATAAAATTAGCATAAGATGTAAGAGCATATTTCCCTTCCACCTAACAGATGTCCAACTGGTGCCGACATGTCAGTCTGATTATTATAATGGTAATTTTTGTAATATCCTTTCTTTTTTTTGTTTTTCTTTTCTTTTCTCGTCTATCATCATGTTATTCGACCTGTTCTGAGTGATCTCTATGAGTTAAGACAATTCTTGCGTGGCTTTGAGAGATTGATTCGTCCTCAGTGTCGTCAGATGATTCTCAGTTCCTGTTTTTAAATGAGCGATTCGTCGAGGTGGGTCGCTGGTTTCGGTTTGATTGGGATCAGGACGCTGCTAAACACTGAGACAACACACCAGCAGCGCCCAGTCAGCGCTGTTACTCTCTGGTAAAAGCCATTCATCACTAATACTGGAGCTTTAATCAATGTCAAAATATCTTCCAGGTCCCTGTTTGTACTCAATACTTCTGTTTGAAGTTTTTGTCCGTTTTTGACCTTCAGTCTCTCCACATTTATCATGAAGGTGTAATTGCCTTGGATTGACGAGGTTATCAGCATCCTGCAAAGACACTCAACGAGAAAATAACTGCAGCAGCTGAATATTTTTTCCCACAGATGGAGGGATGTATGAACACTTTTCAAAGCACTACTTTTGATCTTCCGTGGCACAGTGGTGTAAAATCTTTTATCTGTGCTGCGTTTTGCTGCCCCAGCTCAAGGTTTGATCAGTCTTGATGCAAAACTCAGGTAGTGATACCGAAATACAGTGATCGAGTGTTTTCAAGCTTTTTCCTCAGGCATCTGTTTGATAAATAAAAACCAGTGCAAAGTTTCGCAATTCTATCAAGCTCTATATCTTACACAGATTAAAGGGGAACTGAAAGTCCTCCCACACCTTCAGTGTTTCAACCTGCTCAAACCACAAGAAAGAAATATCTCAACAACTAGTCGGTCGGAGCTTCTATCGACACATCCAATGTTGAAATCCAGTTTTACACACGAATCAGACTGAATGCTCTTCCAGTGAGTCTTTTTATTCACTTCCCAGAAACTGTAACCACGGACCACACACACACACACACACACACACACACACACACACACACACACACACACACACACACACACACACACGTTAACCGTGTCCCACTCCGAGGTGAGTCCTCAGTACCCAGAGCTAATAGGCTTATAATGATCCCGATCCATTACTGGGCACCGCAGACGCCCCGCCATTGTTTTCCATTCATTCATTAAGAGCTGACTGGGAAGACACAGAGGAACTCACAACAATCCTCCACCATGCTTAGATCCGGAGGAAATTTGAAGTGTGTGTTCATGTTTAAGCATCCCACCACCGTGTTGGTAAAGTGTCTTTGTAAAGACACACACACACACACAGACTCACACACGCTTGCATTCCTCCGTGCTCGATTATTCGCTTTGAACCAGGCCGGGAGCGTTTGATGTGAGACTTGGCTGTAATTTCTCTTCCTCCTCAACATATTAACCAGAACCTGTTTTTTTTTTTTTTTCTTTTCTTTTGGTAACCACCGGAGTGCTCGTCACAGAGGGGAAACGGTGATGAATTTGAGGCTGAGAACGATCAAACATAGGTATGGGATGAATCTATCACCCCACACTCAAAGGAGAGCAACCAGAGGCTTTCCGGACGATTCTAACAAAGGAAACCAACCCTCATGAATTAATCTAATGCACACAAATAAATTCCTTTAATCTCACAGCCATTCCTTTTCCCCCAGCGGATGGGAGGCCGGGAGGAGCTGTCGAAATCTCCGAGCTGGACAGTGTGTGGGATTGAAAACCAGGCGGAAACGATACGGTCTCTTTTTTTCTTTTTTGCGTTTGCACGCTTCGAGTTCAACAAAGGGAATTCTCTTGCGACATAGTAACACTCGGAGTTTTGTGGATTTGTGTTCAGCGATTCAAAGGAGCTGGCTTCCTCTCTGTTGTGCGTTTGCACCGTTTGGCCGGAGCTTTCTGGTTTATATGCAGCAGCATTTTTATGCATTAGAATTTTCTTAATGCTTTGATTGGATTCAATTCGATTTTCCCTTTTTTTAAAAATTCCGCAGAGGGGAAATTCCAGGTGTTGCGATAATAAAAGGGGGAATAACATGCCAAAGAGTACGGAAGTACTTAAGAAGGATGTGTGATGTATGAAAAAAGAGGGTAGTTTATGCACTATAAATGCAGATTGATGTTAAATAGTTTACATAAAATAAAAAAAAACTGATCATATGAATACACTCTGGAATAATACAGGCAATAAAAAAACAGAATTTATTACACCGTAGATACTCTATAGGATGATTTGAGTTTCATATGTGAATACTTCTATAATATTTACCACAAAGGTTCAAGCTGGCTTCTTTTTCTGTTTTCCCCATTTGGCTGCCAAAAATTGTACTTTTTGAATAAAAGCCTTGAGCAGCCGCTCTCCCAGTCATTGAGGGCCGTGTGACCACCAGCGGTTCTCAGATTCTCTCCCTTCACAGCTTTGTCTGCTCCTGTGTTGTGTTATATTTACGCAGCACAGCTGCCTCTCCAGCCAGTGTCCACACTGACACCGGACTACTCATCCGCCCCCTCGCTTCTTTTCATCTCCCTCCGATTATCATCATCCTTTACAAACATCACAGATGGTGTTTGGGGGTAATATTAGCTTCATATTTGGAAAGTTTCTTCAAAAAGATACTTTGAACAACTATTGAGATGCAGTTTAGTTTAATTTAGTTTTATTTTGATTTACACAGCAGTTGTTCTTAATAATTTTTAAAACAACATATAAATGTAATATTGTTGAAAACACACCCAGTACTTAGCACCATATGGTCCTTATAATCTCTTAAGTCTACATTAAATCATTAGAAGTAAAACTCGGAGGATGACGATAGTGTCTTCAGCTGCTCTGTTTTTTTTTTGTTTTTTTTTACTGAGTTCACTGCATCGTGCACATTTTTTTTGTCAGATGATCTTCCTGTCCCCAAAAAAGGATTCAGACTCTGATGTTTGTTGAAGTTTACAATACTTTGTTGAGCGACGCGATCCCTTCAATATTTTTAAAATTCGAATCAAAGCCACCGGAAGCAAGAAGCTGCTGTTCGCCTGAAGACAATCAGGTTAATACTGATAAGCTCCATTCATCCATCTATCATCCACAAAGCTTTTTTTTTTTTTCCTCCACTTCGGGGTTGTGCTGGGTCACTGTAGCTAATTCCAGCTAACAATAACAGAGGGACAGATCAGAGAGACAGACGGCCACACACACTCACAATTAAAGCTCCCTAATTAGCCTTGAATGCAGGAGTATGAAGAAAAAAAAACACAGGAAGAACACGCAAAAGAACGTAGAAAGCCACAGGCCGGATTTGAAGCGCTTTTGAGTGCTAACAACTCGCCCATAGTGCAGCCCTCTGTGCGTTTATCATGTTGATTTTTCACTATCTTGGCCTTTGTACCTGTTTAAAAAAAATAAATCCCTGCAAACTTCTAAATGTGTTAATTTCTGCATCCGACTTTAATGGTTAAATGTTTCACGTTCCCTGAGAATCCTGAAATAAGCAGCTCTCATTTCGGCTTTACTGACCGCGCAGGACTTTAACTGTGAGACAAATCTGGCGTTTTTCAAACACTCAGCTAAAAAGCTGCTAACATAACAATTACCACTCCCAAATTTAATTTGGGATTTGAACACAGACATGAAAAATATGTGTGTGTGTTCATCGCCCAGAAGGCCGAGCAGACTCTCCAGCGGGGTCACGAGGGGTCAGCGCTGTGCCCTGCAACCCCTCAGTCTTGTTCCAGAGGGACCAGGGCTGACAGCGGCCCAAGGCGCTTCCACTCTGTGGGCTTCCCCATACACACACTGCATACACACACACACACAGACACACACATACACACACGCCGCATACACAACACCTTAATGACTGCCAGCTGGAGCTGAGCGACTACCTGAGGTCGCAGCAGTGCTTGTCCGTTCACACCAGTGTTGAAATCATATTTTTATGTGTGTGTGTTTGTGTGTGTGCGCGTGCGTGCGTCTCCCTCCAGGCAACAGCGGCGGCTGCCCGTGCCCTGAGAGAGAGCAGCATGAACCTCAACCCAGAGGTGGACGGGACAATCATCAAGGTGCCTGTTCCCAAGTGAGTCAGTTTTGAAACGCACACACATATCAACAGGCTTTCAGCTTTAAAATGTTCTCATCTGTTAAGCAGTTTCCTTCTTTTTCCATGTTTTTCTTTTGCTTTAACCGTTATAGGTTTCCCTTTTAGATTATCAAATAAAATTAATATTTACACTGCTGATGTCTGGATGATCAACAGACTCACGTTTTGGATATTTATGTGTCGTTTGTTCGATTTGGAAACTCTTTAAAGATACCAAGAAAACAATCAGTAAATGAATAAAATAAGCCGTCCATTTGTTGAATCGTTTTGTGTTTCACCCCCATTAACGCTGCCCTTTGCCATCGCTGACAGGTTCATTCCCTTTAGCTTGTAGACGTATACAAAGCCCCCCCGTAAGCCGATGGGAGGACTGGGTCAGGCTCTCTCTACTCAGTGTATTGTGTCTGGATCTCTCTCTTTTTCCTTCTTTCTTCCCTCTCAGCCAACTCAAACAACCTCCCACAAAACAATCTGTCCGTCACTCACTAAACCACTCTGCCTGTGTATATAAAGTATGCTTTTTTTTCTTTCTTTTTTTTTTTTTTTTTTTTTTTACATATACACACGTGCATGTGAGTCTACATGAATCAGTGCCACCTTGTGTTTATGAGTATGTATGATCGTGTGTGTGTGTGCGCGAGTGTGTATGGAGCAGCAGGTGTTAGTCTGGCAGAGGAGGGACACAAGAGTCAGACTGCTTTCCCCCTGCAATCAGTCTCGGCACGCTCCAAGCCTCCATTTGCATTTCCAAAGAGAAGGCGCTCCTTGATTGGCCCTGGAATCAGTAATTAGGCCGTATTGTTTGCAGTAAATAGACGCTGCACTTGGATTGTTTGCAAATAGTCCCCAAGGCAAAAACAACGAGGGGAAAAAAAAGCCAATTAAGGACAAAGAGGCAGAGCGAAATGGGAAGTGGGACTTTCCGCGTGATTAACAAATGCAAAGTGAATGCAAAGTTGCCGAGATGACGGATTTCTCAGCGTTAGGTTTTGAGTCTGGGAGAGGTGATTATCGCCAGGTTTCCCTGATCAGGACTAAAAGACTTACATTTCATTGCTTTCAAACACTTACCGTCCCTTTTTGTTGCACAAGCGAGGACTCGGCTTTTCATCATGTTGTTTCTGCTAGTTTTTGAGTTTCAGAGTTTCGGCTTCAGACTTTTTCTTTGTTTTAGTTTTTTTCTGTTTCTAAACATTCTTACACTTTACTCATCCAGATGGAATAATTGTTTGGCAGTAGAAATCCAAGAAGTGGGAGTAATCGGATAAGGAAATCTTGTGTGCTACTCCAGTTTCTCACCATTAGATACCTGCTGTAATCCAGTGAAGCCGATCACTTTATGTGGTTATATGTTCACTTATGTAATCCAGTAACTCCACAAATCAGTTTTGTGATCCATGCAAACTGTCTCACCGAGAAGACGAAATTATTATGAATTCTAATCATTTCACCATCAACACTGTAATTCGTTTCATCGCATCAAGCACATTTTTTTCTTGCCGTACACCCGTTCCAATCTGAGGCGATGTTAAAATTCCTGAAGGAAAGGAGCAGCAGGTGAAGCTGCACATGCTGACGATCTGACTTCCTCTTCCTCTTCGCCCCTGCAGAGTGACGCGGGAGCACAGAGAGAGCCTTGCCAAGCTGGCCAAGCAGTTCAGCAACAAGGCCAAAGAGACGCTGAGGAAGGTGCGCTCCAGTGCCGTCACGCAGGTGAAAAAGGCCAAGGAGGGACACTCGGAGGACACGATAAGACTCATCGAAAAACAGGTAGGAGAAGAGAGAAGTTTGAGAAACATGAAACTCTAAATGTAAACAAAACTCCAGTGTCCCCATGAGAGGCAGAGCAACTTTTTGTATATGCTACTTTTCACCAAAATGGCAAATCAAAGTGTTTTATCAGAATGGTCAACCCACATAAGCCTTACAGGAAACGCAGAGCAGGAGAGATGAATGAGCACGAGGAGAACATGAAAGCATTTCTGAAAATTTAACATAAGATGAAAGATAGGAGCAAGAAAGTGAATGGAATACCACAGGTAAAGATAATAGAGTGCAACGAAATGAGGGATTGCTTTACTGAAAGGGAACAGAAAGCAGAAAGACGTTCAGCTTTGCCTTCGCTGAGCTCAGAGCTCGAGTGTTCCCTGCAGTTTTTTTTTTTCTGAAACGTTTGGTGCGTGAAAACTAAACTGCATATCGATTTTAAAGGACAAGTCGTTTTTGGAACAACTGCAAAAAGAAATGATCGCAAGCAAAAGCAGTTTGCAGATTCTTGAAATGTGTCGTATCGGCATGTGGAAAATGGGAGTCATCGGGTTGTGTCGGGATGAGCGGGTTGCCCAGCCAGTGTGAAAGTGTGTGTTACTGATGTTTTTCTCTCCCGTCCTTCCCTCTTCGAATGTCCAGATTCAGCAGATGGCAGACAGCAGCGCCGTGGACATCGACAAACTCCTTGCAGCGAAGACGAAGGAGTTGTTAGGATGACTGGGACGATTACGAGAAACACACAAGGTCCTGTATTTAATTCGTATCGGCGACACACACACACACACACACACACACACACACACACACACACATCGGAAGCTTTTAACATGTCGATAATGGACTGGATCATGAAGTTCGAGTCACACAAAGAAAAACACATCGTTTCCTGCAGAACGCAGGCTCTCTGCCTCTTATCTCTACTGAAGATCTGGTGTATTCCTGCAAAAGAGCGTCCGCAGAAACTGGCACGGAAACAACAGCGACAGATCGCCCGTCACCTCCATCTCTCCTTGTTACGCCTCCCGTCTTCAAACAAACACCACGCATGGGACGAATGGACTTTTAATGGGATTTGTGGGCCTCCTCCTAATCAAACTTCTTGCCACAGGAGCTGTCTGTTTATATAACGCGAGCGCACCCGTCCCAATGTAAACTGGCTGCGGGTTTTTCTTGGTGGCGAGAGTTTGTTCCAGATCCGTGGGAGCCCGGCCCAGCAGACGCTGTTTGCATGTTGCCAAACATTTGTTTCGCATTGATTCCCCAGTCTGTTAAAAATGCACTTGAAGCGGGAAACAAAAAAAAAAAAAAAAAAAGACCTTTAATTTGTGTCCATGTAGAGGATTGATAATATGGTTTCTCTCCTTTAAACACAATAAAGTCAGGAAAGTAACATAATTGATGGTCTCCATTAAAGAAACACTGCTTTGTACCATGTGCGTCATCTTTTTTTTTTTTTCTTTCCCCCTCCCCTGTTTTCTTTTCTTTTTCTCCACGTTTGGTTTGAAGTTGCCCCCTCCTCCCATTAGTCCGAGTGATAATGGACTTTTCCTGTGCGAGGACCTGGAGGCCCGGGCTGCTTGGCACCGCGGTCCAGGAAGAGAAGGCTTTTAACACGGCGCGCTCGGGCTGTCGCTGTCTTTAAATAGCGGCCCTTTTAAAAGCCGCAGTCGGGGATTGTAGTTTTGAGCACTTGTTGAAATGGAGACGATAACAGGAATTGTTTGAGAAGCCGGCCCCGACGGCTCCGCTTTCATCTGGCCGCTGTTTACGCCAGCTCCAGGCTTTCCGTGCCATTATGCGGTCGGTGTCATCATCCTCGCCGTGATTTGTTTTGCTGCTTCCGCTACTGGTCGCAAGGCGGCCCACAAGTCAGACCGGCTTTATTTTAACGTCTTGCCCACACACTCGGCGTTAAAAAGCCTCGCGGCCTGTCCGATGATTGCAGGCGCTGCAGCTTTGCGAATCCTAATTAGGTTTCTATCAGAGATGGAGAACAGTGACGTCTCAGATTTTACGGTGGGTTTTACTCACGATGAGAGCTCGCCGTAGCTTGCACGCCTTTTTGCCCTCAGCGCTCTGTCTCTTTCAATGGCTCTGCTTTAATGGTCTAAACAGACCGGAGTCATTGGATAAACAAGAGTTTAGCAGAGGAGTGGCAGGGCCGGGACAGGGGAGGGGCGGGGTGGAAACGGCAGGTTTTTTTTTTCTTTTTTTTGTGGTGATTCGAGGTCCATATGTCAGCAATTTGAGGGCATTGTGTACCTTGGCCTAAAACAGAGGCTTCATGATCGATGGAGGGGTGAAAATCTCCCAAGTCTCTGGCGCAGAACGCAGGCGAGCATGAGGAAATTGCTTTCAGCTGATAGCTTCATTTTGCTTGACATTTATCAAGTGAATTACTCCCTGTTCCTTTCTAATGTTTACTGCTACTCGCGCCGCCTTTTGACGCAATCGTGTGCGCGCTCGTGACACCGGGATTGTGTGCAAGCGGTAGAGCAGGGGAGGTTTTTTTTTTTTTTTTTTTTGTCTTTGTGGAAGTTTTGGTGTGTCCTTTGGCGATTCCTCACAAAAATATACAATTCCAAATTAGTTCAGTAAACATTTGACTTGATAGCCAGCTTTTATCTTCCGCTATTGCGCCACGGCGAAGACGACAAGTGACAAACCGATACTGCTCCGTCTTGACTCGCAACTCTTTATAGATGTTTTTATTTTAATCAAGACAAGAAACATGGAGTTTTTTTTTTTTCCTCCCGAAAATTACATCTCACAATAGAAACGCTTTTCTGAGCTAAACTGGAATGCCCAGAAAAATCCTGCACGCAAGGGGAGAACATGCAAACTGTTGGCAGAAAGGCCCAGAGCCTCGGATTGAACTAGACGGGTCGTATTGCTCCGTCCATGCTGATAACGGGTGAAGACTGAGTACACCTTGGATAGATCACCGGTTCTTCACAGAGCAAACCCACAATCACACTCACAGACTACACACACCAGTTACCCGTAAATGCTCGTTTCTGGGCAGTGGGCGGAAGCCCAGACACACACGGGGGGGATATTCTGCAGTGAAAAAGGTCCTTAAACTGTGGCGTCCGACTGCCACGCCTTGACCACCATCTGGATCACATGACGAGACACTGAAAAGAAGGGAAAACACCCTCAGAATGTGTCGAATCTTTTTTCCATGCTTATATTTTAAGCTCATTTTCTCATCAGACAGGCGCCTGTTGACATATTTGATTAATTTAGTTCAACTTTTTCCTCAGAAAAACAAAGTTAATGAAAACATTGGTCAAAGTTGCTGATTTACAAACATTCACATATTTTTTTTTAATGCTCATATTTCTGAAATGAATTCATATCCCAAGTTTTCGGCTCCGACACCGTCTTGTGTCAGTTTCCATCTGACACACGGCGGCTGGAGTCGCACATGCAGAAGAGGCCAAATTGACGATGACGATATTCTTCTCGACACGTCTCAGAACAGATAGTGCCGTAGCGTAAGCCGCCAGCTGTAAAGCTCTGATGTCCACACGTGTCTCTGCTCCCACCAGAACAAAAATGAATCAATATCTTTTGAGTTCCTCTTGATCTCCCTCCTCGCTTTGCTCGAGTCTTCAGCGCTGCCTTTCATGCAGATTTCCTCCTTGCATTATTCATACCTTTCAAGAGAATACTTCGCAGGGCCTAATACGATTTTGCCAAAGAGGCCTGCTTTAGTTTTGCAGCCACGGTGTGTGTGTGTGTGTGTGTGTGTGTGTGTGTGTGTGTGTGTGTGTGTGTGTGTGTGTGTGTGTGTGTGTGTGAGAGCAGAGGAGGGATTGTACGTACGCCGCAGCCGAACCGCGGAGGAGGCCGCACGGTCGGCCGGCGACAGAGCTTGACCACTTCAGCCGAGACAGAATTGGATTGATCCCACGTACACACCTCTTTTCCTCTCTCGCTCTCTCTCTCTCTCTCTCTCCTCATCGCCTCTGGAGTGTGAAGAGCACCAGAGTGTGAGAAGCCACCCTGAAGATCTCATCAAGGATCCAATCAGCGCGTGAATACAAAAACGCTCTCTCCTCTTGCGATGTGATGATGGGGGGGGGGGAGAAAAAAAGACATATTGAGAGGGGGAAAAAAAAGCCTGCATATGCAAAGTAAGCTTAAAATTTAAATGGATTTGATGCTCTTCAGAGTATCTCGGACCCTTTTACAGATGTGGCGACCGGCATGTGCAGATGAGCTCATTAATATTTATAGAGGTAATTGTGGAGCCGCGCGCCGCGAGGCCTCGTGGTTCCTGGAGACGGCGTTCGGGGCTAATCCAGGTGGGCGCTCTTCAGAGCCTCTAACGGGGAAACGGGCGGCCATTTTAGGAGGAAGTTGGATATCCTAATAATCAGGTAAGCTAATACTGAGCGGCCCAGAGTGTTTCCTTCCGGAGCTGCTGGCGTGTCAGTCATTCACAGAATTGCTCCTGCCTGGTGTGCGAGCCATTTTAAATCAACGACACACACACACACACACACACTTACACACACACACCGATGCATTTAGTGAGGACCACACGGCTCCTTTTTGATCACCTCTACACCCATGAGGAGGCTCCCCAACCAGGGAGCAACCAGACGTTCCAACACACACACACACACACACACACACCAAACCCCCTGCTTCTCCAATCTGAACAAAGCGTTCCTCAGTCTAAAGTGGTTAAACTGTCATTTCAAATCGTCTGGACATCGTGATTACCGGCATGGGAGGAATTATATATTTAGCTTTATGTCCGTCGCCATTTCCTCCCCCCTCCCTGATCTGAAGTGACTAGCCAGTAGTGCCCTCGATATTACTATCTCTGAGGAGTTTAAACCTTCCCCCCAGGAGACGAGAGTAATCAAGGGCTACCAGCGGGAGAGAGAGGGGGGGTGGGGGGGCACAGGGTGTGGGGTGGGTGGTGTTGAAGACCTGCAGTGATGGGCCTGGCAAAGGAAATGACAATGGACCCAATTTACAGATCTAAATTCATGCCTTCCTATAATTTCTAACACACAAAAAAAAAACACATTTCATGACATAAAAACACATAAAATTGATTTTATGCCAGTATGTCTCCCCACATTTTTATTTTGTAAGAATTAAGACTCATTTTTAGACTTAAAAAAAAGTGTCAAATAGAGATTTATGACGTGTAATCAAACATGGCTTGCTGGCTCGTTTCTTAATCAGCGTTACAAAACATGCATGTAACAGATTGCCAAAGTAACAGCTGTAGCGTGTGAGACAAGCCGTGCACGCACACGTCAATAGCGATCTCACCGTGCAGCAGTTTTTCTCACAGTCAACAACAACAACAAATGATTTCCCAGTTTTTCTTCATTTGTAGAATACACAGTGGATTAGTGAATCCGCACAGCCGGCCGGCCGGCCTCCAGGATGACATCCATCCTGAGGATAGCGTCACCGCCCGCTCATAAATAAAGGCGACCGTTAGGAAAGCAGATGAACGCGGCCAGCAGACCGGACAGGAAGCCTGTTAATCTGCAACCCTATCCAGGACCTGGTCGAGTGAAACCCGGCTCAGCTCGGCCGGCCGAGGCCCGCGAGGAAGGAAGTGAAGGACTCAGGAAGTAGTGTTCAGAGCTTTCACCAGTCATATCCATCACAGCGCGCGGTGATGGAGGCCAGTGTGTGTGTGTGTGTGTGTGTGTGTGTGTGTGTGTTGCTGTTTCACCAGTCATATCCATCACAAGGCCCCGTCTCCAGGCCCGGGCAGGAGGACTTGGAGGGTCATTAGAGGGGCTGGGCTTCAGGCTGCGGCGCTGCACTTTAACTAAACATCTTTTCCATAAAATAAATGCTTCCAGGTTACCGTGGGTCCCGGAGAACCCCGCTCGTCTTGTTTTTGCTGCCACTCATCTGATCCCAATTACCAGGCGGGCTGGGTCAGTGCCAGTGGAGAGTGTAGAGATACAGACCGGAGCTGTTAGGCTTCCACCGCACACACCAGCTACGGCATCTTTTTAGCACTCATATCAAAACATTATCATACGTTCGTCTCACCTGGATCACGTACCTGGTGGACGGAGCCTAATACAAGCAATAACACCCACTATCGGTTGGTTTTCACTCGTGCTCTTAAGTGGCCTTCAACATGTAGGAGGAGGTTAAGTGTCTGGCTCGAGGGCAGAAAGCTGTTGACCTATCTGCAACGGGAATCTAACCGCAACGCCGCCTCACAATCCATCTCACTGCCCAGCTGATGGAAATTTGACATGTGAGATCTACGGGCCAAATGGGCCCATTTCACAGTTTTCCACATGTATAAATAGATTTAATCTGCTGTATGGATTGGAAATTGGTGTGTTTTCTGTGCAAGTTTACAATCCGTTCAAGAGCAGTTTATTTTTGTGGCACCTTTTGCTGTATACTTTGAAAATGCTTTTCCAAACTTTCAGGGTTTTTTTAGGTTTGATCTTTCAGTTTTATTCATTAATACTTTTGACGAACCTGTAAATGGTTTAAATGGGTTAGAATAGATTACTGTTTTAAGCCGACCATAAATAATTCAGTTAATTATTTGAGTTTTTTTTTTTAAAAAAAAGGCAAATTAAACATTGCAAAAAAGATGAATTTGTGTAACAATTTTTTGTCCTACTATTCATTTAAGTCCATTTTCAGTGAAATTCTCAAGACAAGTCTAGTGAATTTCAATTTTAGCTGTAACTGAATAAAAAAACAAACTTTTCCTCATATCTCAAGTTCTACCTGCACGACAACTAAAGCTGCTCAAAAAGACGCAAACTCTTTTTAAGCAGCTGTATTATTTTTTAGTTGCTAACAGAAACGTCTAAAGCTGTTATGCAATGCAATGCAAGTCACTTCGTGCTAAATCAGTCGGAGTTCAGTGTCAGACCACATCATGTTTTATGATCATAAACATCATGGCCTACTACTGCACGTCTTGTTGTGACAAACATTACAAACTCAATGTGTACATTTACAAGTTTATTCGTTTAAAAGCATCTCTCAATGTCTTCAGAGGTCTAGAATTTATTCCCACTTCATAGAACAACATCAAATGTTTAGCAACTCTAGTTGGCAGAGCAAAATCTACAGAAATACAGACGGATAAAGGATGAATAAATAACACAAATAAGAAGTAAAGGTTTAGAGGGAAGGTTTGCTACTTGTGTTTGCGATAAAACACAAGTGAGGATAGCTTGTTTTTTGTTAATTGAAAAGCCTGTATCATAACAGTTTTACAACTATTAGCGGATATTACCCGAACATAAAATAATAGCTGAACAATCTATTGTTATATTTCACCGTGAGGATACAAACGCTACACGTGTCTCAGCCTGCACATTCATTGCTCCAAGTCTGTTTGTATCAAATGTTCAAGGGAAACTTGATCTTAGAAAAGAGGAAGAGTGGATCACAGTGATGTATTTCCACTCTGTGTGTGTGTGTGTGTGTGTGTGTGTGTGTGTGTGTGTGTGTGTGTGTGTGTGTGTGTGTGCCTTTATATCCATACATTATTGAATAATTGCTTCCTGATGCTTGCCTCTTCCCTGGAATATTAATTACTAAATGATGAAACTTTGCTGGTCTCAGAAGTTGACACCGAATAAGGAGCCGGGGGCCGCGCACGCAGCAGATCATACCTTCAGATGGGGGTTAACTCTCATTTTGTGTGCGGTGTGTGGTTTGTGTCTCTGCTGGGAGGCAGGGGAGGGTGATGGGAACCGCTGCAGTGTTGGGGAGTCTAGTCTCAAGTGAAGGTTCATGAACAAAATATTTTTGGGGGGGCAGCGCTTGATGTTGTTCTGGCACAAGATCGGTGATGAATAGATTCAAGTCATCGTTGGAGACAATTGCCACTCGAGTTGAGCAAAAGAAATATTATTACTGCAGTTGTTGGACTGTGTTGTGGTTTTTTTTTATGATTCAGTGAGGCCTGTTCGTTGTTAAATCAAGAGATTTAATGTGCAGCACTGGAAAAACCTAATTTTTTAGATTCTGGAGATAAAATAGGATAAGAAGCGATAAAACAGGCACCTTGATTGCCCTAATAAGACCCTGAGTAAAAGAAACAGTTTCCTCACATGCCAGCAAAAATACATTTTTTGGAGCATGCTTTGCTTTCCTTCTCTTTGACCTTTCACGTCCCAGACTGCAGTAATAATTACAGTTCATTTCATGCATTTATTATCAGATGGCAGCAGAAATTTTCCACAGCTCTCACACTATATACCAAGGATTACGGTGCCATCTAGTGGAAGTAGTGTGTAAACAGGGAGAGGAGCCACAGGTATTCATGTCAGGCCCTGTAACAAAAAGAAAAATGAATCCCTGATATTTACCTTTGTTACAGCATACATACATACATAGTTAAAGTGCAACTCTTTTCATTTATCTGTGAGTAAAACTAATGAATCGCTTTTTAAAAACACTACATTTCTGAATCATTATCTTGGACTCACAATGATACGAGGGAAAACTGGTTGATTTCTAACATATATTATCAGATCACAAGTCTCCTTTTTGTGCTCTGGAGCTGATCCCACCTGAAAACAGCTGAAGGAAACATGACACAAACACAGAGATACGTGCAACTTCATTCTGGTGCGAGTTGAATATGTTGTATTATATACAGGTTACGTTTATTTATTTTGGAGCCTCAATTTAAACCCAGTGAACCCATAACCACACCATCTCTCTCTCTCTCGCGTCACCCATAGCTGCAGTTCCGTTTGTTTCTCAGTTTTTTTTTATAATTAAAAACCCCTGAACAAGATCTTTCTGTCATTCACCCACCATGAACTCTGTTGTCTAAATGTCTTTGTTAGATCACCGTAAAGTTTTGTTGCCATGAATGAAACAACTGCAGCGACCTTGTATAACCCTGCCGCTCTCTCTCCATTATCCTTTTGGTCGCTGGATGTTTGTTCTAAGTGTTTTTATGTGGATTTGTAAAATGTGCAGTTTGTCAAATTGTAGGAGTTATAAATCCCAAACTTTGGGGGCGCTGAGTTCAAATTTGTATAACATGTTCTTTCATATAAACATATCATACTCAGTGTTTAATATTGTTTTTAAAGGACTGAAGGTTTCTGTTTCCATTTAGGTTTTTCACAGTATTATTCAACAATTAATCGAGTTCATATTTGACTCTTGCTGCTGATTGAAGAACGGGTTAATTCAGGAAAATAGAAAACCCTAAAACTAGGTGGAGCATTTACATTAAATTGTGCTGAACCTGAGTTGAAAACAAGGTTCAGTGTAAGTGGTATGGTGAAATTATTAAAAACTCCAACATGTTGAAGTTTGAATTTTCTATCAGTTTTCAGTTTAATTGTCCTTTCCTCTAATGCGACTGTAAATTGACACATCACAAACTTACTGTAAAGGGTTTCTCAATCCTGTTAAGGGAGTTTCCATATCCTGCATGTTTACTGCCTTTTTCTGTTCCCCGGAACAGACACCTCATAATCCAACAGTGAACCTTTCGTTTGAGGCTCTTGAGTCACAGCAGGCAAAGATTAAATAATTGTAGATAAATGTGCGTGTACTCCAATGTGATGTAGTGAAACGAGTTCAGATAAATGTTGTTTCCTGTCAGATCAGTTCCTCTTTTCTTCACGTGAAGCTGGCTGATAGAGTCTTCCCAGAGAGATCTATCTCTTCACTTCCAGTTGTTCACATAATAAAGACCAAATGATTGATTCGTTCTCAACTGAGGCTCGGGGAGAAGTTTCGAGAACATAACAACCAGAAACTTAAAAACATTACAGGAAAAATTTGAAGGAAGTTTCTGGTAAATTATTCACCATAGAACTGATAAAGTTAAATCATTACAGACAAAGCAGTCACGTCCAGCGGCATTAAAACTTCTTTAGACTTGTATATTGATGGCCAGTTTCCCTCATTTAAGCAGTTAAGCACTAAATTTAGTATCCCGAACTCGCATTTTTTCCCATTACCTTCAAGCTCGGCACTATGTTCGAGAAAATTGTCCACATTTTGAATCATCACCCATCGTTCACCCTTTTATTGAGAATCTCCTGCTTCCCCCAGATTCTGAGCAACTGATATCAAAGTTTGTAAATTGTTTCTCAATTTGAATATATCAGGGAAGCACGGGCCAAAGATCTGAATTCAAAGTTGACAACAGAACTCTGGTAGGAGGCCATGTCTCGGATCCACTGCTATTCTATGAATTCAGGATATAAGCTCATCCAGTACGTGAAGCATCACATCGTTGGCGTGTTTTTGCAAACTTTCTGTGGGGTAAACAAAAAAAGGGGCACCATTTCCAATCATAATTCAAGATGGAAGATGGAGGGGTGGCATGAGTATGCATGGTGAGCTTGGAGTCCAGGAGTTTGTGTGTCCATCAGGTCTCTCAAACATTAGCCAGAGAGAAATTGACCCCTTCTCAAATGGAATCCATCTTAGTTCGATAATCATTCTGAACAAATTGCCCTTCTTACGACTGACTTGGGCAAAACAGTTCATCTCTCCTTTGAGCCTTGTAGGCAGCAGCCAGACTCCCGTCTGGGCAAGGCAGGAGAGGAGTAAAAGATGCAACCGCCTCCTTGAAGAGAGCAGATTCTGAACCAAGCTTAAACCTGTTTTTCAACTGAAAATTTGAGAGATTTTTCTTAAAGGAATACTCCGAAGATTTTGGACCCACGCCCTTTCCCAATCATTGACAAAGTGAGATAAGCTCATAAATGCCATTTTTGTGTCTGTATGTCCAGCGGCTGGATCCCAGCTGTTAGCATCGTAGTTAGCTTAACTCAATTGCTGGAGGTGAACAGGAGACGGAGCCGGACTGACGAAAGTGGACAAAATACTTCTTCCAGTGGTCCAGGGGACAGCGTATTAGCACATGAAGTAAATCTGAATGGTTATAAAACATTTTAAAAGATGTGTTTTCTTTTCAATCCATAAAAATAACGTTTTGATACGCACAGACCTGCGCATGCGCAGTGCTCCGTGAAAGGATATACCGGAGCACAGCAGTAGAAGCCATAGACTCAGCCGCTGTGCGCCGGTATATCCTTCTGCGGCGCACTATGCTTGTGCAGATCTGTGTGTATCCAAACGTTATTTTAACGGATTGAAAAGAAAACACGTCTTTTAAAATGTTTTACAACCATTCGGATTTACTTCACGTGCTAATACGCCGTCTCCTGGACCACTGGAAGGAGTATTTTGTCCACTTTCGTCAGTCCGGCTCTGTCTCCTGTTCACCTCCAGCAATTGAGCTAAGCTAACTACGATGGTAACAGCTGGGATCCAGCCGCTGGACACAAGGACACGAAAAAGGTATTTATGAGCTTGTCTTACTTTGTGAATAACAGGGAAAGGGTGTGGGTCCAAAATCTTCGGAGTATTCCTTTAAAGTGACTTGTTTTTTTGGCCCCACAGAGGAGTTGTCTCAACTATTCTCTGAATATCTGACTCAGAATCACAGGACGCTGCAGCTGATCTCAGCTGAATCTGGTCTCCATCCTGGACCGGTCAGCCGTTCAACGGAAAGCAAGCACATCCTGACAGACAGACACACACACACACATATACAGTCAATATCTGAGTCACCAGTGAGCCTGTATCAACTTGTGAATTAACTGGAGTATCTGGGGAAAACCGCGTACATGCGCTGCGAAAACACTGAAACTCAACACAGATCCATTATTAAATCCAACCCACACTCCAACCAGGGACATTCTGGCTGTTTTGTCGCAGACTGTGAAAACAGATTTCAAAGTTCATTATTTAAAACTATAGCACTTCAGAAGAATTGTTTGTCTTGATTCTTCTTCTTGTGGTCTTTGGTCTTCTTTGCCAAAGTATTTTTTTTTTTTTTTTGCCCTGTGGTGCTGAGCTTTTGTAAATATTTGGAGGACTTTCATTTCACAGCTGATCTTTCATTTCTCTGTTTATAAGACATATTATATGCATATCTCATTAAGGGATAGAGTGACATGCTGTGCAGTGCTGACTTGCAGGGATTTAGAGTTTACACAAAGTCGGCACCTGTAATTGAAGAACGAACATCATCCGTCATCCGAGAACACAGACGCTGTTAAGATGATCCGAATGGATCAAACATGCTGAATAAGTATTGATCAGCAAGACAAGAACTAGTGCAATGTGTGTCTCGTTTGGTGAGATGTATAAAGGAAGGAAACAGCAGCTAAATAAAGGACTTTTTGAGTCGTTTTACTGTTAATGACGCGTCTCTTTCCAGCAACATCAACAAGAAGACAACTCACTTCCTCTTCATGAGAACATGAAGCTTCTTCGCTTGTACTCACAAATGACCCTCTTTCTGTCCCAGCTGCTTCCTAATATCCCAAAACAAAAGAGAAACAGAAACCACTGTAAACACTCATATCTTGAGCCAAATGCAGCTGGCATCAGGTATGAATCAAAGGTGGATCCTCATCTGAACTATTTTCACTTTTAATGGTGCAATTTTTGCAATGAATAGTTTTCTTCTCTTTTTTGAAGCTACAATCCATTATTTCCCACCCTTTTTGTTTTCCCCAAACCACAAACAGGACCAAAAGCTTTACAAAAATCAATATTTATTATATATATATATACATATTATGCAGCATACTTGGGCTTCTAAAGAAAAACATCGACACAAAATGCAGAAATACGTGAGTTCAGGGTTTTCTGTTCTTATTCTCTCCAGCTGAAAATCTGTAATATGAGGTAAGTGCTTTACTCCTTTTTACACAGTGCAGCAGAACATCAGGGCTTACAAAAACAAAAGTCTTTCCATAGAAATGTAACAGAAAACAAAACGCAATCCGATACAGTCATTTGGTAACAATGTGAAGGTGCGGAATGAAGAGATTGCTTTTTGAGCTTCAAGCTTTGAAGCGAAAATGTTCTGAGCAGGATACAACAACCAGCAACCCGTGCCCTCCATGTGAAGTTCCCTTCTTAACTTGTCTTCGAGTAATCTCTCTCTCTCTCTGGCCAGTACAGTTCTGTTCGCAGCTCTTCTGCTGACACTTCTGCGCTATTTCCTCAAACAGGTCATCGTCCCAGCGCAGCAGTCCACATATGAGCAAGGGGAAAGGACGCCGCTGCGATCAAGGGAGAGAGGTCACATGTTGACCCTTCTGTCCAAGATGAGTTGAGATGAGACAAAATGTAGGCAGCAGCTGTCTTCCAGAAAAAAAAAAACATGTCCCAGTGGCCATTGGGACTGAAGCTGGGGGTTTCACGGACAGACCCTGACTAAATAAAGGAAACAGAAATGGCATCAGATCCTTTGAAAGCATAAAAAATAAAAAAAAAAACTCAATATGATATCATCATGTAGGAATGAAGCCTGGGTTATTCACCTTTAAAAGATGTTGTCTCGTTCTCTTGTTCTACTGTTGGAGCTGAGAGGAAGAAACAGCACCGTCAGATATCTCACATGTAAGTTAAAGACATTCGCAGAATTTCTGAGTAATCTCTGGCAACACCTAATTCAAACATGCAACGGCAGCTGTTCCACTCAAATTAGCTGACACACACTTCTGAGCCGAACATTCATTCTGCCACAGAGGATTTCGAAAAAACATCAGCCATGTTGGAAAAATACAGACATTTTTCACTCAGTTATGACGACTGTTCCATCTAACTCGTACTCGGGTACTGCTGTTAAAAACACAAATGAATGAGTGAATGAGTGAATGGCGTTTTGAGACTCACATGCAGCAGCTGGAGATGAAGATCTGTTCCGAATGTCAGTCAGAAGGTCTCTGGTGCTCAGACTGCCGAAACCTGTTACAAAACAATGAATTTTAGTGAGTTTTTACTGAAGGCGAGTGTGTGAGCAGGGGTGGAAAGAGGGCCGGACATAAGTGTAAGATTTGCTTAGCTTACAAATTTATTTTTAAGAATCTACTTTAATGAGTTAAAGCTCAACAGAAGACTCAATGTGCTGCACAGCATACTCAGGACTTTAACAATATTATAATAAATGTGGTTATTATTAAGATGCCATTTTCAGTGTCAATATATCACATTCATCTCAGGTGCTCTTTAAGGTAAGGTTAAAATGTGTATGTGAAGTCAGAATTATTATCAGAGGCGCGTGGGATCTTTCTCTTGAAATGTGGGAAGTTGTTTATTAGCATCGTCACCCAAATGTGCTAAAAAACCACCCGTGCATTTCACAGCCCTGAATTCCCCAAAGCACGCAAACCAAAACCAAGTGGGTGTTTTTCACCAAGACAGCTCACATGACCTATGACAAGTTTTAGACACAATCCATATCTTCCTCTTCTCGCTGAGCAGATGGCTGAACCACCTTTTTCCACAGTGACTCAGCATTATGGCAGGTTGTTCAAACAATAGTATCTAAAAGTTGATCTGTCAGTGATTTCAGCGTTTTCTGTGTTATCTGCACTTCCAAAGAAGTGTATTGGTGCTGTCAAACAACAAACTGTGATCTATAGGTGTGATCATCATTTTCAAAGGAACTACAGTACAAAGACTCTTGGGAGTACCTATGAGGAAGTCAGTCGGTTTTGAAAGTATACGTTCCTTCGTGTTGTGCATGTGGTTGGAAAACCCTGCCTTGCTGACACCTGACCTGTTCTATCTCCCTTCAGGCTGCAGGTGTCTCGCAGGTGTTGTTGCAATGCTGCAGTTTTTCCTGGAACCACCACATTTCAAGCTGCATTTGAAACTAGAATGAATTCTTTTACCAGATCTGCATTTCCTTTTTTTGTGCTACCTTAATACTAAGCATAAACCAGACGTTTCCCACAATAGTTCCAACTGACAACACAAATAGGAGCAGTTTGTAGGTTTTTACGTACCTTTCTTTCGTCCATAAATGAACAGTCCAACAGCAATGATGACCGTTATGACCCCGATGCTTAACAGAATGATGAGAGCGTCGCTTTTTATGTGAGAGACCGGTATTTCATCTGTGAAGACAGAAAAACAAAACATTGAGTAATTACTGCTCACATGTCTGCAATTCACATGAACTCCAGCGATTTGTTTTTCTACGTCTGCATTTTTTAAAGATGTTTACCCACAGTGGAAATAACCAAACATCCCGCTGACACACACCTGCAAACTTCCTCTCATTGGACAACAGCTAAACCAGTCGTTGCCAATAAAGCTCGTGTTTATCTGTCATGTGATGGTCTGTAGTTGTTTGTTGCATTGTTGCATGCACACCACATTCCCTTCAATCTATCAGTTTTTATTTGTTTGTTAAATGATATTTAAACAGGGGAATCTCAATGAGACTGGGATTTTCTTTTCATGGCCAACAATTCCTTATCATATAAGAACAATACTTTGAATGTTATTTATAGAAAAATGAGGAAACAAAGAAAAGGGTTTTTTGTCTGATTTAAGCCAACATGCTTTTTTGGCCTATCAAGTCCAAGCATGCTCAGTCCAAAAACGCACCATTTTGCCTTCAAGTTACAAACAACATGAGGACATCAAGAAGCACATGGTTTCCCTCAAATGACTGAAGATCCTGTGCCTCTCACACACTGTGAGTGTGTACGTATATCATACAACGCTCAACATCATCCACCCACAGGCCGAAACATCGTGTAGCTGTGGAAAGAAAACCAAAAAACAACCTGAACAGGAGTTTGGCACCTCTCAACCCTGTGATTTTGGTTGATGGGGGTTAATGCTTGATCTCTGCATGCTGAAATGGAAACGTTTCAATAACAGGAAACGACAGCAGCAGAGAAGAAGACGTTTGATGGTGATGGAGAGACCTTTACAGAACATCCGTGAGTGGGTTTTAGTGTATGTTGTTTTTCCCCCTAAATCATAATATTTCTGCAACAACGTTCTCTCTTTACCTGGAATAAGAAATGTAGCGGAGGTGCCATCCTTTGTGAAATGGCATGTGTAGTTGTTCTCCTCTGATGAGCTGACTTGTATCTGGCTGGTGATTTGAAACAGCTGGTCCGGCGTGGACGCCACGGTGGTGTTGGCGTTGAGCGTCTGCATGTGTCCGTCCTGCCACAGCACGGAGGACTCGGGGAATCCCTCAGACTGGCAGCTTATCAGCACCTGATCACAATCTGCGGCCTTCTCAACGCGCTTGATCACTGTCTTATAGGGAGCTGCAAAGGAGAAGAGTAAAACTCAGAAGTGCAGTCTATTTTTGATTAAATTGAGTAATAGAAGTGTGAGTTTCATTTTCAGGTTGACCCCTTTGCTGCCAAGAAATTGCAACGTGCTGCAGCCATTGAGCAATACCGTTCCTGGAAGAACACCCAGAGTAATGCAGAAACTTAAAAAGAAGCACATTTTTTTCTTTACCTGCAACAGATAGACTTAAAGTTTTATAGTCGCTTCCTTCGTCTGTGTGGACCAGACACTGGTACTTCCCAGAGTCGTTGATCATTAACCTGGAGATCTGTGAGACGACAAAATAAAATAAAATATTAAAGCATCTAATTGCATATTTACATCTCAAACACTTCACATGTTCTGAAGATTGTGTTTTGTATTATTCAGATGGAATTACAATCCCCATCAGTGTTTCGAATATTAGCTATTCAGTCTGAACCATTCTCTGTTAAGATATGCTTTCTTGGAATATAGAAACAGCATGTGACCAAGTAAAGTCTACAGATGAGTGAAATCACAATCACACTTGGCCTGGGGTTTTCTTCTGCTTTGAACACACAAAAAGTACTGCAACCACACAGATCAAAAACTGGACGGGTCCCAAAGCTGTCAGGACTCTCATGAGAGTCTCTCAATCCCCACATGGGTTACAGCGCTTCACTGCAGCAACTGCACAAATACAAGCGCAGCAGCATCCAAGCATGGAACATCTGCCGCTTTAAGATAATCAGTTAAATATGTTATCTTATTTATTTTGGGTCTGATTATTTACATAAATTGAAATCTAGTTAAAAAAAAAAAATCCAATGTCGTGCTATAAAAGAAAACTTCACGTCTGTGATTTCCACGAAGGTAAGGTGCAAGTTAAAACAAGTTTGCAAAACCACTCGGGGACTTTCACAGAAAACAACGCATCATCTGCGTGATAAATGTGGTGAGAGCGAGTGCCAGTAGTGACCTGCAGCTTGGCCCAGCCATCTCTCAGCTCCTCTGTGAGGAGTTCGACTCGACCGTGATACGCTGGAGAGACGGTCTGTTCCGCTCCGCTGTCAAACCGCGCCGTGAGCACGGAGCTGGACCCCACCCTCAGCCAGGACACCTTCAGGTTGTTAAGATTCTCTGATGGTTTATTGCTGAACCTGCAGCCCATCACGACAGTTCCTCCAAACTCTGAGTTGTATTCAGTTTGCTCAGCCTCCACCGTGAACAGGACTGCAGGAAAAAAATAGAACAAAAAATGACTCAGCCATAAAGATATAACTGTTATTCATAATTGCTCTGGACAATTACTACACACCTGAGAGAGCTGGCTGAAAGATGACTTGCAAAACTACAATAAACATCCATTCCATTGAAACCTAAAGAAGAAGCAAGGCATTCAGAGAAAAGGACATAAGTGAAGTGAATACATTTGAAAAAAACAAAAGCAAATGAACAAACAATAAAAGAGAGCAAAACACCATAACTGAGTGAGACCCGTTAGATAAAGCCATCTCATCTAATCTCATCTCATATCCAGGTTTTGTTTGTCTCAGCATGACTCAGCTCTTCTGTAAACTTTCCAATTTACACAATGGTTGATAGTTGTTATTGGGAATCGGGAGTACAAGGAAGTTATTTAGAATTTCACCCTAAAGGTTGTGTTTCCACAACCACAAGTCAGCATGCGCACAGATACTCCAATACAAGATCAGTATTCTTCAATGCATATGCTGTAAATAAAGCTGCAAAAACAAAGGGTCATATAAACTGAAAAAACAAATCTTTAGCATGTATCTCACTTAAAAACTGCATTTATAAAGAATAAAACTAAAAATTGAGATACATCAGTTTATCTGTATATGTGAAAAATACATAGAAGCTTCACTTCTAATGACATTACTGAGGATCCATCTCTTTTTCTGGCAATATTTACACACAGTCAACACACATTGTTCCAGGTAAAATGAAAATAATTTCCAAACTTCTCAGGACAATCAAATCAGGCATGAAAATAACAAGTTACAAATTTAAGATATATCGCATAAGTCACATGTTTTCACACTTCTAATGCTTTTGCGATTTGGTTTTTAAAACAAAGACAATGGCAAGCTTAAAAAGATAAAGTCATCCCAAGCATTACAGGAGAGTGTATTTATACAGATAAATATTGCTGATAATAATAATAATAATCATCATCATCATCATCATCATCATCATCATCATCAGTGGTTGTAGGATTAAAGTTGTTTTTTAAAGTTGGCTTAAAAGACATAAACATGAAGGATGTAGGTCATGTATCCTACCTGTACTTTATACATCATCACCAGGTGTGTTTCCATCAGTTTCCTCCTGCCTCCTGGCCACTCTCTGAATCGTGCGTCTCTTTAAAGAAGTGATCCAGATGTTTGCTCCGCCCCCCCAAAAAAGAACAGTTTAGGTCAACCAAAAACACACACACACACACACACAAAGCAAAAACTAAATGCAATGTGGTATTATTGAATATATAAGACACGTTTTTTCAGGAACATCGCATTTGAACCCTACACCCCCCAAAAAAAGCACGGTTTGCGCTTATAAAAGCCGTCCTCAGTTAATGTGATGCAGTGTTTCTGTTTGAGGAAGTCATGAGCTGTAGGCTATAAGGAAATTGCCGTTTTCCTTTCCTTACTGGCAGCAGCCTATGTCATAAAAAGTATTTACTATCTCATCTGTTACTGGAAGGCGCGTTTCTTTTTCTCTAGAGTATGGGATTTTTTTTCAGGACGCATCTGAGACGCGGGATGGACTTTTCCCATCTCTGTCCACCTCTGGGTTTGTGTCTGTCGTTATTATTTTAGTGCGGGGCATTTGATTCTCGGTGTCTTTTCTTGCTTTTCGTTACACCGTTAACGCGCGGTTTGGAAAAAAAGGCAAGAAAGCAGGAAGCTCTGACTGGCTGCACATTTACAGCTGGTGTTAATGACTTTACGGTTAATGAGTCACATTGACATGAAAGAGGTTGGAGATTAGAAACATGATGTTTTACTGGAACATGACCGACATGATGGGAAGGGAACACTGTAAAAAACTACATGAAAAACAATGAATAATAATAGTTTTTTTCAAAAATTATCATTATTATTATTATTATTATTATTATTATTATTATTATTATTATTATTAGGTACAGTGGGAACGTCCTGGTTCAAGTGTGGGTGAGGGGAGGCCCCCTATGTGGAGTTTTGGCTCTCCTTTGTACTTGTGCGTGGGTTCGAAGGATTTCTTCCACAGAGGAAAGTGCTTCAGGGTTTCCCTTACACACAAATGTGACTTGATTGTCTCTCTCAAAACGCGACACAGTCGGAAATTTGTTGGGAATTTCGAAATGAAGCTGTGCGTGACAAATTTCTGCACGATGAAGTGCAGTTACAGATAAATTACGGTGGTAAACATTTTGGTTAACACCACGTCAAGCTGTGGTTACAACATAATACTTTTGAAAATAGTAAATAGTGAAGTCATCCCACCCCCAAGTTCAACGTAAAGTGTCAACAAGACATGATAAGGCTTATTTGCTGTGATGATGAGATACAAATAATCTATTTGACATTATCATAAATGCAGGACCACTTTTTTTTTTTGCACACCAAAGGGGTTTGGAGTTTCTGCTGACCTTTGTTTGACCACATGATAGCTTGGTTTGAAATGAGTCGTGAAGCTATGTGTAACCTTATGCTTTCTGGTAATTTTAAGATTTGTTTCTTGATTATTTATGCTTTATGTTCATATTTTCAACTGCTTTCTGGGGACACAGTTCATCATGACAGATCACCTGGTGACCCTCTCATCTGTTACCCTCAGGCAGATGGTAGAGAACATTAAAGGTCAGGACAAACAGACTTGCAAACAACTTTTAAACCAGCCATAATCAGATTTGATGTAAAAATAGAATAACTGACTGTTGTATGCTGTATGACTGTTTTTTTATATATGTGTATCTGTTTTTATAGACATTTTATGATTCTCTTTCACAACTTCTACCTCTTTTGATATATTCATACTGTGAAACACATGGTTTTGTGCGTTTTTTAAAATTTTTTTTTTGCTGTATTTTCAATTTTGCATCTCTATGTACCTCAATAATGTGGCACATTCATGAACTGCACTTACAATGACAGTGCTTTTAAGAATGACAATAAAGACTACTCTGATTCTCTGATTCAATTCGGGTTTATTTCTCTCAGTATCACTGAGTTGGTTTTTC
This sequence comes from Salarias fasciatus, assembly GCF_902148845.1. NCBI lineage: Eukaryota > Metazoa > Chordata > Actinopteri > Blenniiformes > Blenniidae > Salarias > Salarias fasciatus. The sequence continues at coordinate 14,716,729 of NW_021941229.1, read as the reverse complement.
AGTTCATTTTTTATTTCCATAAGCAGATCTGTATGAACAAAGTTTGATTTATTGATTACTAAGCGGTTGATCAGTTGGTTGGTTGACTGATTAACAGCCTGGGGAATTGATATGCACACTTTGAGCTGATTCACTAATATCATATTGTTGGTATTGTTATTGAGTATCATATTCAGTCAGTGACCCACGCGCACCAGCAGAGGGAGCCATTACGTAGCTAACTTCCGCATGTTGCTCTTACCTTCTTCCGCACAAGCTCTGCGTGTGTCACTGTCTGCCACTATGATATGCTGAAATTCAGATTTCCAAACTGTCTCAATGAACTTGATGATATTCAAACAGCGACTCTATCATTCATGTGTTTTCAGTAAATGCGAGTGATTTTTTTTATTCTGAAATTGCCCGGAAGTTGTCAGTTGCTCACTTCCGGTTGTAGACGGCGTTGCTTTCGTTTTGTGTCTGACCTTTCCCTCACGTACTCCCAGCTCCAACTTTCTTATTATTGTTACTCTGCCTGCAGCCTTGAAAGTGTTCGGGGTACGTAAACATTTTGCTTTCCGCTTCAGCGACACATATTTCAGGGTCTAAGCCTTCAGTTCACGGCAGTGGTTGATTTTTAATTCAGGTTAGCGATACTAGCACGTCTTTATTTACTAACTTCACCCCAACAGCCTTCGTGAAGTTGTTCACTTATGGCTGCCACATCGATAATATCACGTTAGCTGGATCACTGAGCACTCTGTGAGAAAATACGACCTTCACAGAAGTTTTAAAGCACTGTCTTTCAGCTGTTTGACGTGGTGACTGTAACTTCTGGTCTGCAGTCAGGAATCCGCCATGGGCTTTCTACTGTCTAAAACCATGGACGAAAACCTTAAAAGGCAGCAAGAGTTCATGCTCCACAACTCGAGGCTACAGGTGAGTCAAGGTGAAGCTGCACCCTCTTAGCGTCATCCATCACTCTGTCACACTGCCTCATTCCAAACTCCCAGTTTCCTTCTGTGGAAAGAAAAACGAAAAGAGGACCTGCTGAGACCCCACAGAGCCCTGATAACAGAGAATGATCAAGTGTGTGTGGGTTTACAATAAGAGGCAAAATGATCTTAAAAAGATCTGTCCTTAGTTTTCCAAGATATTTCAGTGTTTCCACTAAACACTGATTTCCCTCCAGATGTATCATTTCAAAATTAGCTTTTAGTTAAAAACATGTTTACGTCTCAACACCTTTCGAAAACGATGTTTCCGGATAAACGCAAATCCCAAATCAATTTAAGGAAATAAACTGTGTTTTCCATCTATGATTAAGTACAAATATATTCAAATAGGAAAATCATTAATCAGTATAATATATCCCATTAGTAAGCAGTGAACTCAAGTAACAACAACTGTTTCAGTTTCACTGAGTGAACATTTTCCATATAGTTATAATTTTTGTTTAAGTTTTTGAGGCTGAAGTTCAGCATGCAAGAACTTGAGGTCGTATAATATTTAAAACGTTCACATTCACATGTATTCATCATTCCTTTGTTTTTCCACTTAGTCTCCTACTAAGACCAGAATTGCACTTTGTAATAATTTCCATTCAGAAAACACAGGTTTTATTGCATTCATCATTCAATTTCTTTTTCATTAAAACAAAATGTATTTTTTTCCTGTTTTTGCAGCCAATTCACTGTGATTTATTTGTTTTTACAAGGTGCTGAGCAGCAGGTGGAATATGTGACAGCCATAACATCAATGATATTATGCAACTGGGACCCAAAATATTTGTTGTGAAGCCTGAGCCCTAATTTTCTCCTGTTGTCACAGCTATAAACATGGAAGACAGTGACGCATATAATCAAGCACTGCCATTTGAGCCTCAGAGCGCCTCCAGCCAGGTGGTGATGATTCATAGGTGGATGTTCGACACATTTTAATGCAGTTCTATAGTGAGTGTGCATTGTTTTATTGGCACAACCTACCAGTGTATTCATAATGTTCAAAGTGAAAACCTTTGCTGGTTTTGTTTGAATGAATTTATTTAACCTTTCAGAAAACTTGTCGAGATGCTTGGCAGTTGTACATTATTCCGTCACCGTTTAGATTATCTCTTGACATCAGCAAGCTGAGCCCCGCAATTTTAAAATATCTTAGCAAAAGCTGTGCTGTTGCCTCGACCCTCCATTAAGATGTCAAAAACCGCTGCTCGTCAGGGTTTTCAAGTCAGAGCAGTCACAACTAATTGATCCTTCATGTTCCGTCACCTGCTGGACTCTGAATTCGAAGCCTTTGTGTTGAAATCACAGCCCCCATCGGATGTTCTCACTGGAAATGGATATGGCGATGACGCATTTTAGTCACGGCAAATGGCATCTCTGAAAGAACTTAAGGAAGGTTTATTTCGCTTTAATTGTCCGGTAATAACAGGTTTGTCCCGTGATTGAATTAGTGTGGGTGTAAGTGTAACGATTGGACGAAGACCTCTCAATTGGTTTTCTCTCTATTTTATTATACTGTCAGTGGCTAAAACCCTGAGGACACTTTCAATATATAGGATGAACAGTATGGCATAAGATAAAATGTAGAGGATGAAAAGAATGGTTCAAAGGAGAAGAAAAACACATGATAATGGAGTGATGTTGGCTGAATCAGATGAAGAAAGAAAAACAAGTAAACACATTTATTTATCGCAAATCTCCTCATGAAAAATGTAACTGTCCTGTGAGGGAAGACTTTTCTCGATTGTTAGTTTGCACCTAGTTTACACTGAGGATGAATAAATTCCCTCTGATGTTTGACATATTCATGTCGAATTTATTCATCTGTCAGATATTTTGACTTTTACACAAAAGAGTTCTGCATTTTATTGCCTCTCTTGATTTGTCCTTTTTCGTTTCTTCTAGACGTAGCTCTTTGGTTCTGTGACTTTCCTTGGAAAGTCACACTGAGTTTATTTCCTGCTTCTGAGCTCCAGAATTGTCCTTCATCACACACACACACACACACACACACACACCTCCAAGTATGTAGACCGTGATAATACACACGTGTTTTCCAAACAGCCTTGCGTATGCTTGCAGCTTTAAGAAATGTCAGTGACTTTCCCACCTGGTTTCGGGTTTGTTCTCACTTTGCCGTTGGACTCACAGCGGCTCATTTCGTCCTCTCACTTTTCCGTCACTGCTACTTCCTGTCACGGTTTCAGAGACATGTCGTCCGCTGCTGCTTGTCCAGTCTCGCCTTAAAGTTTCCCAGCTGTCACTTGAGTTACTTGGAATTACAGGAGCAAGGTGTTTGTCTAAAAGTAACACTCTGTTTTGTCGATTTCACTTTTAGAGCTTTATTGATGCAAAAACAAACCATGGAAATAAACTATAGTAATGATCACTTTGTACCTGAAAATACAGTACTTTGTACTTGAGTTTATTTCTGAAATTACAGCTCAGTTTACATGAAGAACTTTTTGAAATGTTTATATTTTATGTGTTGACACCAGGAGAATGAAATCTTGAAGACAAACCCATCTAAACAGGATAAAGATGGGATCTTTTTTTTAAAAAAAAAGTTGGTTTTTGATTAGAGTTTTTCTCCTGATCATGCTTTGTTTATTATGTCAAGCCAAACCAAATCTTCTCCTCCTGTTCCGTATCCTTCCTGACCATACGTCTTTCATCAACGTATCCTAATATTGTCTTGTATTTTCAGTGTAGAACTGTTGTTCAATGTTTTGCTTTCGCTATAAAAGAAAACAGTTTGATTCCAACTAGTATTCATTACGTATTGTAACTCAAAATATCCAGTTCTGATGGCTAATTTTTTTTCATATAAATCTAATCAGAATCCAAGCAGTTATCCATTTATTTATTGAGGCAAGTTTCCTTAGAAACAGTTTTCATCCTATATCACTGAAAAACGTGACTTTCTGTGAGTCATCTCTTGATTTATCTATCTTCTGGATGGGTTTTATTCCTGTTGGTGTCTGTGAGTGAAGCGGTAGATGGAGTATTGAAACAGCACAGGCTCTTTAGTGCTTTCATATTCAGAGAAATGGTGTGCATGGCGTCCAACAGATGTGGATTTTCCAGACGGTGGAGAGTCACCGCTGATAGAGATCAGGAGTGATTGTAATTGTTTTAATTGATTTTAAGTGTTTTAATTGTAGTGTGTGCAGTTAACTTCCCGTTAATAAGCATACTGCAGATTATATAAACATCATTTCCCTACTTTGCAGCTGTTTTCACATTCATCTGGTGAACAGGTGAAATTTGCATTTAAGAAAACTGAACCGTCAGATATCCTTAAAACTTATTGTCATCAATGAACTAGTAACTGCAGGGTTTTTTTTTTTTTCATAGCAAGGGGTTTTTTTTTTTTTTCACTCTGTGATAGAATAATGTTGAATGTGTTTTATGAACTTCACGGAGCCAGACTTGTCACTAGTGGATGTTCTCTGCAGCGCTCTGCAGACGATAAATAGGATGTTTGAACCGCTGGGAGGGAACACAAGGAACAGATGACTCAGACTGAATTTAAAGCCAGCGAGTCTTTAGGTAGCATTTTAAAAACAAGCCGTGTACGTCTCGGCCCGACATGCAGAGACACCTCGAATCGCATCTAACTGACTCACTCAGGTTTTTCCTTTGTTTTTAAATACCGGGTGTTTTCAGTACGTTGGCCTGAGTGACGCCTCACATATTAACTGAGATGCTAACCCATGGAACTCTATGAAGGAGAAATCATTCCTCTACACGTATTTCCAATGAAACAGTGAGGCCCGGTCAGAAATGTTGAGCATTATTGGTATTTTTATTTGAAAATCAAAACTTTAGTTTCAGTCTTTTTGTTCTGATGCGTGTGGGAATCGATCTGTTTGGTGAAGTTTGAGAATCATGTTTTTCTGCTCAAACATTTGAAATACTGTTTTCATGTTTATCTGACAGTAATGTGTTGCTTTTGGAAAACGCCCAATCCTCAAATCTACAAAACAATCTGCAGCAGTCTCTAGGCAGTTTTCATTTATTCAAATCACACATCCTCCATATATGCCATCGCAGTGTGTAACTTCCTCTTCGGTACCTTTGGAAAAAAAAGATCCAATCGCAGCCTGATTACATTGTTGACGTATTATTAAACACTTCCTGCGTTTAGCTTCAATTTCAACCTGGTTCAGTTTTAATGAAGCATCCTTGACTTTAATGAATCAGCTCAGCGGACGCTGTAAATGTCCTTGATCACAAAAGCATTTCCTGCAATTTCCAATATTTTGTCATCCTACTCGAATAAAAGCATGAGCGTTTCGCCCCAGGGCAGTGAAATAGCTGCAGCTTCTCCCTGGTTTGGGAGAGTAGCAGGTCCAGTCAGACCTGTTCACAGCTGTGGATTCCCAAGGTTGATTTTACAGTGAGCAACATCATCAAATTTTCCAGAGAAAGTTCTCAAACGTGAGCCAAGTTTCCTCCAATCTTCTCAGTTTAGGATGCTCTCATCTGCTTATGTAAGGTATATTGACGTATTTCTCAGTTTGAAGGATATTTGCAATTGAATTCAATATATATTTCCTTGATAAATTTGAAGGATAGAATAATTAGCAGTTAATTGGATGCTTTAATATCTGAAATAGTTTTGGTTGTTATATGGTCTGTTTAAAAAATAAATAGCAATTTTTGTCATGTCCCATGTTTATTGATTGATTAAATTATGTTACTGAAAAAAACAATATATTTGTCAGGTTTGCTGTGGAGCCCCTGAGCAAGGCGCTCAACCCTCTAATGACTAACCCAAATGCTCAACCCACTAATGACTTTGATGGTGATCTGACCCTTCAACCTATATAACCGGTTTATCTAGAAACCGATTTTGTGTCAAATGTTAACTCCTCCCAAGTCAGGGCAACACTTAAAAAAAAAAAAAAAAACGTTGGCAAACATTTTGGTTTGCTCAGAAACTGCAGACAACAGTGAAAGATTAGACTTTTTTTCTGTGTACATTAAATAGTGTTGCATTAGGATATATTCTGGCTTCATCTTTTGAAAGATTTCTATGGTGTTTCATGGTATTTGAGTGGAAAAATAAGCGTCTGATATTCGCTGCAGTTGATCACCCTCTCCATAATCAAGCTAACAGCACACTTAAAAATCAGATTGGATTAAATTAGATGTGAGAGATAATTGAGCTTCATTAACCAAAGTGGTTTTTACTGTACTTTAACCTTTAGGTGACGTGTTGGACAGACGACTGCGTTGAGATATTTACGGAATATGCGGTTTTTCTTCCTTTTTTGTCACTGAAGTTTATTAGTTTCCTTCAGCTAATTGCCACCGCTGATGCAGGAGAACAGGGTTCTCGGTGTAAACGGTGGGTTTAAGTGAGATTTACCTCCCATAAACTCTCCCAAGCGCTCTGTGCTTTTTTTAAAAAAAATATTTAAATAGATAGATAGAATAGATAGAAACTGAACGGGCAGACAGTTGTTCGCCTCTGATGAGTAGTTTACATCTATTTAAATTCGCACACTACTCCGTATGGTCAATATGTGCTGGACTGCTTCCCTGATGTGCTGTAATTTCTGTCATCCATGGAAGTCATCCTCCCAGCCGATTGGTCCGTTTTGTTAACCTCTGCAGCACCACTGAGCGGATGTCGCCATTATCTCACGTAGAAAAAGCAGCTCGTCTCTTTGACATGTGAACTTAACGTAACGTAAAAGGCTTTTCAAATGAAAACGTCACTCAGTTGCATGATTGCTGTGCAGCATGTGTGAAGAGAGGCTGTGTTCAGATGGAAGCTGCAGACAAAAGACTCATCAGCATGAATGTATCTGACATCCTCACCCACTCTGGCTTCCATTTAATATTGAAACGTTGGGAATCTGTTGTAGCTGTAAAAGCTTTACCAGTACAGAAATTGTTAAATATTCTCTCATATTGTTTTCACATAAATACAAGTGTTTGGATTTTATTTTGCTTATAAAGTATAAACACATTCCACATTATTTAAGTGTATCTGCAGGTGTTTGTTGCCTGTTGTCACAGATGTGTTGTCTTATTGCGTGTTCTCTCTTTTTGCTGTGCCGGTGTGTAGATGGAGCGTCAGATGCTGATGCAGAACCAGATGAGAGAGCGGCAGATGGCCATGCAAATCGCCTGGTCCAGAGAGTTTTTGAAATACTTTGGCACTTTCTACGCGCTGGCCGCTGTGGGACTGACTGTCGGGTGAGTTTATTACAGAGATCAGAGCAAGTGGTCTGTTTCAAACATCCACACGATGTTTTCATATTGATGTTGATTCGTTTTAATCTGATTTAATCTGAACTGTTCAATCTTCACTCTTACCAGATGTTTTTTTTTGCTTTTGGTTTACTTAACACTTATACTGACTTTATCCAAACACTACACTCAGTCTAACTTTAAAACAACCTTGAAAGTTAACAACACACACTCTGAATGTGATTTTCATTTACTCAATTTTCTTAATCTTAGCTAAAGCCAAAACTTCAAATCAAGTCTCCCCCGAACATTTCAGTGTTTGGCTTACATGGACTCTGACCTTTACCTCCTCACTGAGTCCTCCTGGGTGCAGGAGCACAGTGGAATAAACCTGTCGACCTGGACGTATGTCAGATGCCGCCCTCACTGAACTGAGGCTTCACAGCTTCTCAATAAAATCTTCACACTTTGGTCCACATTAGTCCAGCTCAGTCATGCCAGAAGACTTGCGCTACCGAAAGGTGACGTTAAAACCACAGAGAAATCGCCGAAGCCTCGTAGTTCACTTGACCTTTCCCACAATCTGTTGTTCCGTATTGTTACTGATTTTATTTTAGATGTTCTAAGAGAACAAATCAACAAATATCAATATATATGTTAATTTAAATGTGTTTACAGTCTGTGAGGTTGCAGAATTCAACACTGTCACCTGACATGTCCCCAGCCTGACTCCTCCTCACATTTACAATGGGTGCATTGTAGCATTTTTAAAGAATTTATGTGTAAATTATGGTGAAAAATAAGCATTTGGTCACCCACAAACGAGCCAAGTCCCTGCCTCTCACAGACCTCTTCTTTCTGTCCTCCACTCCTTATCTGTATTAATGGAGCCTGTTTGAAGTGTTTATCTATATAAAAGACACCTGTTCACAGTGTCACACAGTCAGACTCCAAACTCCACCTAAACCAAAGAGCTGTCGACGGACACCAGGAACAAAACTGTAGACCTGCACCAGGCTGGGAAGAGTGAATCTACTGTAGGCAAGAAGCTTGGTGGGAATAAATCACCATCTGAAGTTTGCCAGAGAGCACATTAATGATCCAGAAGAGGATTGGGAGAATGTCATGTCAGATGAACCCAAAATAGAACTTTTAGGTACAAACCATCAAAGGTGATATTACAGAGTATTGAGTTGAACTTTTGTTATTGACCAAATACTTATTTTTCCTCATAATTTACAAATAAATAATTTAAAAATCCTACATTGTGATTTCCTGGAGGGTTTTTTTCTGACATTCTGTCTCTCACAGTTGAAGTGTACCTCATAAAAAATATTTTAATCTTTCTTTATTTGATTTTTTTTTTTTTTTTCTCCCTCAGAGCCATTAAGAAAAAGCGTCCAGCCCTGTTCGCCCCGATCATCCCGCTCAGCTTCATAATGGTCTACCAGATGGACAGCGGCTATGGGACACTCATTCATCGTATGAGAGGTGAGGCTCTCCTCTCTATTCAGCATTTAATAACCTCACATTAAAAACATGTAACTGGCGTCCAGCACACTGTCGTAAATTGTAGTGCAGCTTCACACCGTTGTTAGATATGAATATCCTGCTGGCGTCACAGTGTATTGAAGTCCCAAAAACACGTTCCTGCGTAAGAAAAAGCTTTTAAAATAAAGTGCTCCCTGTTTCCTGAAGGCTGTGAAAATGATCTCAATGAGCTTTACTCATGATCATGCAGCGTTTCTGTGACCGAGTAGCTGAAACCCAACAATTCCAACTATAAAGCTGTACCATACAGGTCACCCACCGATCTGCTTAGTTGACGATTTGCTGCCCACACGCTGATCTGACACGGCACGACAACGCACTGCATTCCATTTCACCTCGCACAGGGGAGGCCGAGAATATCCTGAAGAAGGAGAGCGACCGTCTGGACATGCCTCTGGGGATCCCGACCTTCGATAGCATAGAGAAGGCCCGGCGCGCTCAAAGCCACCTCGCCTCCTTCCTGGAGAAATAGCACTTAAGTTACGTTGTGATGAGTCTGTCGTCCATTCGGCGCATTCACCTGAGCTGCTTTTGCTTTTTTTTTTTTTTATGATGGACTTTGTGAGAATCCATGGTTTGCACTAATATCGTATCACGGATTTCAAGTCAAAGTTTCGGCCATATCGGTGTGTGTAATCATGCTCTGGTGCTTGTGGGTTTGTTATAATAGGTGCACTAGTAGGTAAATACTTTCCCGGCAGGTAGCATGAAGCAGACTGGCTTATATGCGATATTGAATCAGATGGGCAGTTATTTAGAAATATGCAGCCAGCGTGGGGAGCTATCACGGCATAGAAATTAAACCACATTAAGCAGACAGATCATTGCGCTTGCTTGCATTTAAAGCAGCTTTTTGAAACATTAGACTACCAGAGGGTAGAAAATCTCCTCACTGAACGGAGCTGTGGGACACAACCAGGATGCACTCGACTCCCTGTTTATCACAGATCTATATCTCAAATCAGCTGACCGTAGATGAAATGGACAAGTTGGAGTTAGGAAACAGCACAAAGCTCCTCATACAGTCAAAGCTCAGTGTTTTTGTGCAAAATTAGTTTTTTTTTGTCTGTATAATAATTAGCAGATAATCAATAGGAAAACAATGGTGCTTTATGTTAGAGGTTCAGAGTCTGACTTTATCATCCGATTGATACTTGATCATCAATCAGATCAACACAGTCATTTGAAATGCAGCATGTTGGTAACAGGATCCTGTCCATGTGTCTGCTGCTCCCTGTCTCCCCCTGGTGTTTCTAATCGTCCAGTGGTTTTTTTTCCCCTTTGCTTGTTGTGACAATGAGTGTATCCACCAATTTTTAGCATCAGTGTCATTTTTTTTTTATCAAATACAAGAGGAACCAGGAGGTTCTATGAAAAATAAATTCATAAAATTCAGATGTTTTTCATACAGATTCATCTTATTTAATAAGAAAAATAAAGCAAAACATTTTTTTTCCCCATTTTTTTTTGGGTCACTGAGATTTAACTTCCTCAGACTTTCATTTTAGATTTTTTTTTTTTTTAAGAAACATCATACAGATTCTCAACGCTGACACTTAAAGATCCACTTTCCTTCCAGCTGTATCCTCAGAACAGAAGTTGAATGTAGACACCAAAGCTGTTTCTCCCTTTGCGTCATTGAATGAATGTAAATTGTCATAAGGCTTCGTCGCCGTGAACAAACTCATTTGTTTTTCACATATTGAGAATATATTTGTACATTCAATAAAGACAAAATTGCACAGATCTGTTAAAAAAAGTTTCTTTTTTCTTATTGTTTTGTTGATCCTTACAAAAAGACCTGTCCTTCATTTCAAGCAAACACACACACACACACCAGATGATAAAGCCTCTGTCATCTGTCTTCACTGCGGCTCCTTTTTTGTCTTCCAGCTGAGGTGATCTGTGAGTAATGTCCACAAAGTCACACTTCACAATATTCTCATATTTTTGAAGAAATAACTTGAAGTGCGTCACCGTCATCAGTCTTAATGACGCGTGTGTCATTGTTTCTTTGCGTGTGTGTGTGTCTGGGAGGGAGGAAACGAGAGAGAGAGAGAGAGAGAGATCCTCCTGATAGGTTGTTGAGTTAAGCAGTGACCACCACTATAAAAGCTTGTATCTACTAGCAGCTTAGAGAGAAACTCAAGAAAACAGACAAACAGAGGCTTGTGTTTGGGGGAAAAAAAAAACAAAAAAGAAACAGAGGAACAGGAGTGGTGGAACTCAGGCGACGCCACCTGCACAGCGAGAACGCGGCCGGCTCGTTCAGCGTTACTTTGAGTGAAGATGCTCTGGAGGCTGACTCTCACCGTGGCGGCGGTGTGCGTCGGGGGCGTCTGCGGCCGCGTGGAGGCAGACCTGATGAGCAGGCTGATCATGCCCAGAGACTACGGGGTGAAGCTGTGCGGCAGGGAGTTCATCAGAGCGGTCATTTTCACCTGCGGCGGCTCCCGGTGGAGACGGTCCACAGAGGACCTGGGTGAGTCATTATCTCTGATTGATTTGTTATTTGTGGCACTCTAAATAGTCAAAAGTGGGTTTAATATATGAAAAAGTATAGAAATATTGAGGTTTCTGCAACAGTTGGCTTCCAAAGTCATTTCTTTTTAATTTTGCAGATCTTTTGCGGTGGAGTTTCCTCAGTCAGATCACAGAGGGGAGCGACCAGCACATCTGGCGTCGTGGAGTCCAGATGACAGATCCCTACTCTCCCCTCCACGCTGCTTCCCCTCGCTCCCTGACAGACCTGCTCTCCCTTTACGGAGCTGTGAGTGACACCCAGCAGCAGCAGCAGCAGCAGCAGCAGTTGAGCGATCCCAGTCCGTTGGAGGACTCTCAGCCGCCTGCAGATTTAACCGAGCAGCAGGAGGAGGAGGAGCCGGGCGTCTTCGACTGGTCCGCGGCGAGCAAGAAGAAGAGGAACTTTTCTCTTGGCGTGGCCGGCATGTGCTGCACCCAGGGCTGCACCAAGAATGATATCGGACGCTTGTGTTAGGGAGGACAGGGGGCGACGTTACAGGTTTCCTCACTCTTCTTGACTCACTTGATATTTTCTGAATGTCACTTTGCACCGTCTTCAAATAAATTTTGAGAACTGTGTTCATGTGTGTCCTTGAGCAGCATCTTAAGCCGTTTGGAGCAGTAAACGGATTCCTGACTAGTTCATTTGTTCCAACACAGCTCACTAATTCACATGGATGTCATTTAGGCTGCTGTGATCTTATTTCCAGGCTTTGTGCTCAACATCAAGCCTGCATGGCCATTTTCTGTCAATGCCCTAAGGAAAACTTCAGAGGATTGAAGTAGTTATTCTTCTTTAAACTCTATAATACTCAACAGGGGAAAAAAAGCCAAAAACCCAAATAGAATCTCTTCAACTCCTGCTATATTATATCCTCAACAGAATGTTTGACTATTTTATGTGAAGTCTAAACTGAAGACAACTACTTGTCGGTGCAATATATAATTTTCCTAAAATGCAGTACTATCTGTTGAATTCACTTATTTTTTTAAATAAGAAGAAAATCAGCAGTTTAATTCAGGAAAATATACTGAAAAGCTTTTCATGTAAAATTCTATACATTTCACAAAACATATTTGACTCTGACAGCACCTTGAAAAAGTCAAAACCCTTAAATAATCCTGTCTGAAATTAAAATCCAGTTGTGTGATGTACGGATGTATTCAGCACATTTACAGGCTCTTCACCATCCTCATGTTTAACTCAATGGCAGGTTCACACGTTTTTAAGTAAAACCGATTTCATCAACAGAGACGCTCTGCAGAAACTAAAGGCACCGCTCCTCAATACATTTTCACCTCAGTCAAGAAAACCAATGACTTTTCCCATGAGGCATTGCAGGCATGTAACATAGAGAGTCTACACACAAAGGCAGTGTCTTTATTTACAGCGCCGACGTCCTCCATAAACAGATGACTGTGGTGTGAGTCTGTGACCTGCTGCTGCTGTTGAGCCCAGTTCAGGGAAACACAACTGACCAGTTACTGGATAAAATAATGGAAACGCATGAAAGAGCTGGAGGCGACTCCGGCCTCCACTAATGAACCACAGCAGAGTCTCATCACTTTCATTCACAATTTCCCCCTGTAGGCCTGCTGGTTTCCAAACAGCTTCCCCAGCTCCTGGTGATCTTCAGGGGTCCAGGTCTGTCATTCAGCTCATTAGATGCCAGCTGATAAAAACAGGCTAAACAGAAGTCCACCACTGAACAAAGTCAATAACTCTTCCTGTATTAAAACTGCCTCAGTTTGGTGATGGCAGTGGATGCAACACACATTTCTCCTACAGCTGATTTGGTCACAGGACACGAGAACTGCTCAGAGTTCAAATATCACCATCACTCCAAGCTCTCTGCAGTCAGTCCACACACTTCATTGTCCTGGTGAAGTTTGTCAGGTTTGACTCTTGTCACTGCAAGTGAAGAGTTCATAGGGGACAAAACCAACACTCCAAACTAAAGTTGTGTGATATCTGCTTCACTGTAAACTCAACAATCAGCTTTTAGCAGACCAGTCTAGTCTGCTCAAGCTCTTTATATCACAAGGTGGAGTCGTGAGCTGCGTTTAGAAGGAAGTTTACGTAGATAATTAGGTTCCTTGTCTGGCAGAAACTACCATGAAGCTGGGAAATAGAACTAGTCTTGCATTTCCATCTCTGTAAAACACACAGTGACATCAAAAAACTTCCACATTTTGAAACTGAACCTGGATCAATAGCGCAGCAGTTTCTTGGAGTCGAAGCGATCTTTGTAATTATGCTCCACGATCCGCTGGAGATTCCTCCGTCCTGCAACATTCCAGTCACATGCAAAGTAGATGCTTTCATAAGAGGAAATATCATCAAGCAGGACACACCTGATGTGGTATATTTGAAAAACTTCCAGTGGATTCTTTATGAGGACAGTTTCATTGTGGTGGCCAAGCAGGAAGGTGAAGCCATTCACACACTTTCTTTGCAAGTTGCAAACAGCCACACCCGAAACATGTCCCTTCACACAGCCCAAGATATTTGCTTTAGAGTTCATTTATTTTTCTTAGTTTTCACACTGTTTAAATGAAGTGCACTAATTTGTTACCTGCACTGTAACGCACTCCTTTGTATCAAAGTTTCCCTAATGCTCAGAGTCAGAAGGAGAACAGGAATAACTAAAAGAAAGTGTGACTTCAGTAAACACAGGAACGTATAGCGTTACATCAAACTGCTTCCTATAAATGAACTGAAAAATCATCACATGAGATTTTAGTGAATAGGCATTTCCATCATCAAAACTTACAGGGAATAACAAACATTTGCGAAACTTTCAACAGTTTAATGCAACTTATCAATTACACCCAGGGGATGCACTCCACCACACAGACATGCAGAGAAACAGAAGGGAGGTTAGAGGAAACTAGTCTCAAACTCTCAGCGATGAGGAAGTCCTGCAGTGCTGAAGGCAGGTGAGAGAATCACACCGAGACGTGACGGACCACAGTTCAGGACACGACACGAAGCTGTTTCCCACCTGCAGCACAGTGACGCTGATACCAGGGTCACTGAGTCTGATTGACTGAGCTTGAACACTAAAGCAAACCTCGACCTCACAATAAAAACTCTACAGTATTTAAACAACTGCTGTTCATTCTGAGCTTCCTCAAGTCTTTAAGCATCCTGGTGACGTGGCTCAACTCAAACTCAAGTCATTTCAGTAACACAAAGAACAACGTTAAAAGAATGAAAAAAGGTTGACAAGAAAAAAGATCATTGAAACAGCTTGTGTGGTTTTCCTGTGAAAAACCTGAGACTTTCAAATACTCAAAAGGCTAAATGTGAAGGTGAGATAGACACGGGCCAGCCACAGAGGTGGTACAAAACTGACCTGACATGTTTTCACATGAAGACACATAACATTCACACCTGTGCAGCGACACTGGGTTTGATGCCGAGCTTCGACAGGATGTTCCAATTTTAGAAAGTGTTTTTGTGAGCTGTAAGAAGCAGAGAGGTGGGTTTAATTTTTTTTAAAAAAAGACGTTAATATTATTATTAAAGAAAAAAAATTAGTGAGAGGCAGTCTCCAAAGTGAGAAAACTACTAGCTTAGAGACTGAAAAAACAAAACAAAAACTAGACTATTGTTTTTACCAGCACAAAATGGCCAATGGAATAAGAGAATACATTTTCAAACTTTGCTTTCCAAATTTAAATTTAAAGTTGGTGAAATGAACTACTTCCTGTGTTATGATCACAACCCAAAGACAGCATCTGTTAGGAGAAGGCTCATGTGTGATTCTTGATTTTCTTCAGATTTCATTTGAAACAGTCCATCTCCATCACTGATGTGTTTTCAGTAAATGTACACAAAACTTTATCTGTCTGTATTCATTTTACTTATTTATTCATTTTGAAATTAGTCAGAAGGTATTGGTTGTCTTTTGGTTGTGATATTTTGATATTGATGATATTTTCAGTTTGATGTGGACCCCTGTTTCACATAGCACCAGCTCTGTAACGTTCTTAGAATTATTATTACGCTGCCTGCTGCCTGAAAAGAGTTTATGGTTTGTAAATATTTTGTTTTCAGCTTTTTAGGGAGTGTTCCCTAAAAGAAGCGTGCCGTAAGCTTAGCCACCACTTCAGTCAGCTGTTAGCCACCATGAACATGCTCGTTTTTTACAGGTTTCCTAAGAAAAAATAAAAACTTTCTTTGGGAGTTTTCAGTTCCAAGATTTAGGACACAGGAATGTCTTCAGCCTTGCACAAAGATGAAAACAAACCCTCTCAGTCACATGTCTTTCCCCTTTGTCTCTGTCCCAAACTATCAGCTTTCCAGTCAAAAAACACCTAAAACACCTCAAATGTTGGCCTCTCCCTTATATAAGTCCAGCCCAAACCTTCTTATTCAATCAGGACACTCTTACCAAACACAAGGTGTATTTGAGATGCCATAACCTATGTATGTGCTGAGACACTAAGCATTTCAAACACCTGTCAGACTTCTGGTGAGTGACATGCTGATTGAGTCGGCCTAAACGGCGAGAAACGTCTTTGTAAACTTTTGCCATAACTTTTCTTTATTATAATGTAATTTTTTGTAATTTTTTTTTACTTAGGACCCCAGGAAGACTAGCAACCACCACGGTGGAAGCTAATGGGGATCCCTAAACAACAATAAACAAACAATTAACACCATTGAAATTTCTTTCTCCATGCAGTTCTACAAACCAACCACATGGTGGTGGTGTTGCTCGCAACATAAATTCATATAACATAAAGCCAAGATGGTCACATGGTTCTGGACGAGAAATGAACTATGTGATTTTTCAACTTGAAAGCAGATTATGATTTATGAAAGGAATAAAAATAGTATGAAAATAATAAATGCATACAAAATATCTCCAATCGATTCTGTGTGATAACATGATGTGTGGTATATTTCAAATCATTACCAACATTATTATACAATAAAAAAATAAGACAGATTTATTACCGTGTTTTCATATTATTACTATTATTATTTTTTAATTTATTGTTCATATTATCTTGCCTCTCTTTCATTGCTGCCCTTTTGCTGCTGCAACAATGCAAATGTTTCCATTGTGGGACAAATAAATGATTATCTTATCTCAATTATCTTTTCTTAATATGAATTTTCAAAAATATCTGGAAAAATATCTTTTTGGGATGTAAATAACTTTTTTAATTCTACATGACCTAGCGCAACCCCAGAACAAGTATATACCTAAGTTGGGAGAATACTAAAACTTTATGAAAAAAAAATCCATAGATTCAAAGATAACAACAATATAGAAAAATATAAATATAGCATTAGCAAAATAAAGTAAAGACAATACAATGTGGCACTTGGATGCAGTTGTTCAGATGCAGTTTGTGCACACTAGAATAGCCGACATAAAGATGTAAGTGTGTGTGTAATAAAGTGCGTGTGTGTCTTAAGGTGCGTGGTGTGTGTAGGTCCAGGCTTGGTTATTGTTTAACCAATATGCCAATATTTTAAATGTACTAACCTGTTCAAAAAGTGCCAATGGAATAAAGATTTTGAAAAGAATGAAAACAAACAAAGAAATGAACAAAAACAGGTTAATGGCTCTTTTCATTTTGAGAACTAATGCTTTGCATCTTAAACCTTTCATTGCATTATTTTCTTAAATGTAACCGATTTTTTAAATATTTTTTTTCTAAATTTACAGTAGTTCGATGTGTGCTTTTGAGTGTATTATGAATAAAATTATAATCGTTAGCTTTTTCATCGCTTCTCCAACTATTCCACATGAAATGTAAAAAGAAACCCATAAATAACTAAAATATTACTAATAAATAAATAAACATTATGCACCATGAAGTGTGTTTGCAGTGAATCCAGCTCTGTCATTCATGTAAAGGTACTGCGCTCACGTGAAGGGAAGTCTTCTGGGTCCGATGCGGAAGAAGAGCAACTGAGGTTTTAGAAAAAAAAAGTGCCCGTGAAGCCGTTTGGAGGCATCCTGCTCCGCCCTCCTCCTCCTCCTCCTCCTCCTACTCCTCATCTTCTTCTTCTTCTCCCTCACCGCCGTCGCCCTCCGCGTCCTCCAGTCTGACACTTGCCCGCTGTGTGTCAGTCGGTGTGTGGAGCTGGAAGGACGGAGCCGCGGAGTGTGAAAATGGAGGTTTCGGGCAGAAAAATGTGAAGAATGACGGAATGGCCGCTGCTGTCGACGGAGCAGAAGTGAAGCGGAGCCGCTGTAGTTGACGTTTCTCCCGTTAGACGTGCAGCGGGGAGGACTCCCGAGCTGGAAGGCACTCCGGCAGAACGACTCCACTCACTTTGGGAAACTTCTGCAGCCACGACAAGCTCAGTAAGTCACGTGCATGCGTGTGTGTGTGTGTGTGTGTGTGTGTGTGCGGGGCTAGTTTGCGTAATGTCAGTAACAGCAGGCGCAGTTATCTTTCCAATTCAGAGAATAATTTCCCTGCCTGTCATCTCAGTAGTGTGAGACAGTGACTCATTTGTCAGCACTGAAGCAGTTCACCCCTCAGGATTGAAGCGCGTACTGGGATTGAAAGCTCCTCCCAAAGAAGTTATTACAGGAGCAATAAAATGTAAGTCATCTATTGATCCATCTGGTTGAAGCAGTTCAGGGTCACAGAGGGCTGCAGCCAATCCCAGCTGACTGTGGTGGAAGGCAGGATCCACCCCGGACAGGTCACCAGTCCATCTCAGAGCAAACAGAGAGACAGATACCAACGCTCATTGTGACCAGTTCAGCTTAAAATGCTTATTTTTGGACTTGACCACACAGGAAGAACATGTACTTTCAGAAAGTCTCCTAAAGGCTTCCTCCACCAATCAACAACAGCACGTCTGATACTGAAGGTGTGAATGTGATGCTTGTCCTGTGAGTGACTGCTGACTTGTCATGGTTCGACTAAGCTGGATGACAAGGACTTCATGCTGAGAGGGGAAGGGAGCGTTGAGATTAGGATCATTCTGCACATGTCCTCCAAATGGACTAAGAATAGAAAAGCATATTGATTCTGGAGGTAATGATCATCGTCTTGCAGTTGGACTGTGTGGAAAACTTCTCCCTCAGAACTTAAAAACTTGTGACCCAAGGACGGCATGCAGCACAACGGTATAGCCTTGTCTCAGTGTTTTTATAGAACATAATAGAAATACTTGAATAACCGCAGAGGGGGATTCTCGTGCCAGGCTACCAAATTCTAAAGGAGGGAATTTATTTTATTCCTTTTTTACTTTCAATGTCTCATGTTTGATCTATGATCTTTGATCTATCTTCCATTGGTATGTGTCACTTGGAGTTGATTTTTACATTCTCACTTAAACTTTAGCTGGCTGTCTCGACTTTGTGTTAATCCCTTACTGCATCAGATTTCTGACATATTCAGATGACTCTTGTTGGGAGTGGTTAAATTCATGTTCATCGTGTTGCAACTGCTGGGTGTATTGCCAAGATGTTATCGGCCGTCGGACATTTTTAAATAGATGTACCAGATATTTGTGCACAGTTTCCCACAGGGTGAAATGAGACCAGGGTGGATGGAGCTCTCTTGACTTATGTCCATAAAAATGGGCCCCAAAGGATTATTTGAAGTTTATTGAATCAGTCATTTGTAACAAATAGGGATTTTTAGGTTTTGCAGTATCTCTTATTATAATGCTGAACAGTCAAATGAAACCAGTAGATTGCAGCACAAACATCGTCTTGAACCACAAGTGGTGATAAATCGTTTGAAAGGAAGTTTTTTTTTTCCATCATCCTAAGATCAAAGCTTTTCTCTGTCTTTTGACTAAAGTTTGACATCGTAGTCCTTAAATGAATAGGACTTTCTTGTTGCGTAACTTGAAAATAAGTGCACTTGTAGTTTTTAATGTTTGATGTTGTGCACATGACCGAAGCTGAACGTCACAGATGAGTCGACCAGATTCACTGTGATTGGCTTTTCAATTTCAGTTTCTGCTCTCGCAAATTCACGGTAACGCCAACGTGTTTTTAGCATGTCATGGCCCTGCCAGCTAAAGGGAATTTTAAGAGGATGCACTTTTTCTGTGTGGAAAAAAATGGGCAAACTTTGATGGGATGTGTCAGTACAGCTTTGCTGTCCCGATGTTGTCTCCTCATGTGGTTTACCATTTGAATTCATGTTCATCACACAGATTATATTTATTTCTTTTTAAATGAGCAATTCTTTTTATTTTTCAAGCCTCAAAATCTTCTTGATTTTAGAGAGAAAGGTGTATTTCCTATTTTCCATAATCAACCTTCAACCAATGCCACGTATTGGAAACTGCTGTGCTGAGGGAGTAAAGACAGAAACAACTCACTGTTGGTCCAGGTTACATTAGGTGGCTCATCTGTTTTTGGGATTAAACGTGCTGTAAATGGTGCCTCAGTGTTTCATATGATTCAGTTCTTTCCAAAGAAATGATTCAGCTGTTTGAAGTCAGCGTTGATTCACTGATCAAAGCATTTTTTATCCAGGTCTTTACAGGAATGTTACCATTTCTGACACGCACACACGTAATGTGGGGAAAGTACTTTACTCTTGTCATCAGAGATCATATGAAGCAGTCTGGAGCAGTTTTATTCAGGTCACATACAAAAAAAAAACCTGCATGGCCAGGTGACAGAGACTTGACTGCTTCATATGATTCAGTTCTACCCAGAAACAGCCACTCATTTTTTGCCAGCATATTGCCTGTATTCTCAGGAATGTCTGAAAAGTCCAGACTTGTGGCTGGAATTGAACGCCATGGAACAACAACATGCAACGGTTTGACATTTAGGGATAAAAGCATTTAGTTTTTTCAGTTTTTGCTTTACTCGGGTTCGAAAGTCCAAGTAACGCGTTCAGATTTTCTTTCACTGAACCTCGGTCGTCAAACTGTGTTATAACTGTTTAATAAACAGACTTTTGACATACTCAGTGCGACGGCGTAATCACCCTAATCGATGCAGCTCATGTCACTGTCCTGACATGAAACTATGGTCAGCTTGTTTTGTTCATGATCTGGACACAGAAGAAGGCTCAGGGCCAGAGCTGAGGATGGTTCGGTGAAAAAATTGTGCTCAAACAGACTTGATCATTGTTTTTATTTCCTTTACTGAACCCTAGGAGATAACATGACCCCTGCTCATTGTTCATTGTGCATCCCTGTTCATCTCGTAGAGAGTAATATTTAAAGACAGATTGTTCTGTAAATGTCACGGGATATTTCCTCTTTCCTGAATAAAACCCAGAGCTGTAGCAGAGGTTATTACCATGGTGATCTGTCTCTTCCCAATAGGAGCAGACAGAGGACCTTAAATGACTGATCCATAGATTTAGTCAATGTAATACAGCAAGCTGTCTCACCTGTCTTTCTCGTATAAACTTTTAGGGAGTGTAAACACGCTAAACCAAATGCATCAGTGACTGTGGAAGTGTGTGCATCAACAGAGACATTAATGATTTGTGTTTCAGTCCAGATAATTTCTTCCATTTCAGTCAGGAAACTAATCTTTCAGCTTAAAAGAGAACGAGGTTTGACAGCCAGTGAAGTCATTATTGGTGAAATATGAGTTCTTTTGCTTTAAGTTGTCATGATTGGTAAAATGACTGAAGCCCCTGCTCCTCAGCAGGCTGTTTTCACAGACATTCATCCCTAAGTAAACCGAGTCTGTTAGAATTTGCCCAAATGTGAAGTAACAGGAAAGGTACAGAGTTCTGTTTGTGCTGAGTTTGTGTGGTGACTGGGAGGAGGACTTGGTTCTCCTCCAGGTTTATGCTCATATTACTGTGGTATTTAGTGAATAATCTAACAAATCCTGCAGATCCTGTGAGGCTCTCAGATCTTTGCTTCTTTATCTGAAGAAATCTGGCTGCTGACCTGGTTATTTTTGATGTTTTGGCGACAATTTTAACAACACATACAGTGAAGTGTTGACACACAGACTGTTGAATAACACACAGAATCAGCTTTTTTTATACTTGGAGTAGCTGCAGTTCATCTTCTCCCTGTGTAGACATGGATTTGTTTCCATGTACTTCAATTTTTCATTCTACAGTCTATATACACTCACCGGCCACTTTATTAGGTACACCTTGCTAGTACCGGGTTGGACCCCCTTTTGCCTTCAGAACTGCCTTAATCCCTCGTGGCATAGATTTAACAAGGCACTGGAAACATTCCTCAGAGAGTTTGGTCCATATTGACATGATAGCATCATGCAGTTGCTGCAGATTTGTCGGCTGCACATCCATGATGCGAGTCTCCCGTTCCACCACATCCCAAAGGTGCTCTGTTGGATTGAGATCTGGTGACTGTGGAGGCCATTTGAGTACATTGTCTTGTTCAAGAAACCAATCAGAGACGATTCGAGCTTTATGACATGGCGCGTTATGGTTATTCTGCTGGAAGTAGCCATCAGGAGATGGGTACTAAGGGGCCCAAAAGGTGCCAGGAAAATATTCCCCACACCATTACACCACCACCAGCAGCCTGAACCGTTGATACAAGGCGGGATGGATCCATGCTTTCATGTTGTTGTCGCCAAATTCTGACCCTACCATCCGAATGTCGCAGCAGAAATCGAGACTCATCAGACAAAGCAACGCTTTTTCAATCTGCTATTGTCCAGTTTCGGTGAGCCTGTGTGAATTGTAGCCTCGGTCTCCTGTTCTTAGCTGACCGGCGTGGCACTCGGTGTGGTCCTCTGCTGCTGTAGCCCATCTGCCTCAAGGTTCAACATGTTGTGCGTTCAGAGATGCTCTTCTGCATACCTCGGCTGTAACGAGTGGTTATTTGAGTTGCTGTTGCCTTTCTATCAGCTCAAACCAGTCTGGTCATTCTCCTCTGACCTCTGGCATCAACAAGGCATTTTTGCCCACAGAACTGCTGCTCACTGGATCTTTTCTCTTTTTCGGACCATTCTCTGTAGACCCTAGAGATGGCTGTGCGTGAAAATCCCAGTAGATCAGCAGTTTCTGAAATACTCAGACCAGCCTGTCTGACACCAACAACCATGCCACGTTCAAAGTCACTTAAATCACCTTTCTTCCCCATTCTGATGCTCGGTTTCAACAGCAGCAGATCGCCTTGACCATGTCTACATGCCTAAATGCATTGAGTTGCTGCCATGCGATTGGCTGATTTGAAATTTGCGTTGACGAGCAGTTGGACAGGTGTGTCTGATGAAGTGGCCTGTGAGTGTGGTCTGTATATTTTTTTATATATATACATGTATATAGTCTATAAACACTGGTAACTCAAATTTCCCCCTCAATGTGAACATGATCATGTGTGGTTGTGTGTCTCTCTGTGCTTACACTGTTACGAACCAGTGACGTGTCCAGGGTGTGTCCGGATTGAACAGCAGTCCTCTGGGATCAACTCCAGCAGTTTGTTACTCTTAGTTGGATAAAACAATACCGAAGATGATGGATGGCTCTGACTTTTACATGGAACAGGTTTTTGAAACATAAAATTGGCAACGTTATTTATTGGGCAAAGCACTGGTTTGCTTTTAGCTGGAAATTAATGAGAAAACAGCCTTGGTGTGGTGTCAGTTCAGTTACTAAACAGATGGGGGTCTAATCAACAACTGCTCTTGTTTATATACAGAAGATGTTGAGTCAGTGCTCCAAGTTCATTTTGGGAGTTGAGACGCACCATTTGCGAAAACGCTGTCTAATGTAACTCAGTTTCATCCGTAACGTCTGATCACTGCAACATTACAACGTCATAGAAGGATCCTGCTTCATGCATGGCACAGTCCAACATCCAGCCCTGTTGTCCTCAAGCAGATGATCTGTCTTCAACAGCAGTGATGGCCAGCAGCTGTTTGGCATGGCCAGAGCAATGTGCTCACAGGACAGTCACCCCGGTTGAATTCTCGATCCGACATGTTTTGAGGTGTGTGCTTAAGGATGCCAGCGAGCACACTGATTCAAAGCGACACCCACTCACGTCCTGTTAAGTGCACCATGAAAAGTCCACACCCAGGGTTTCTGTTGCTGTTTTTGCTGTAATTCAGTGAGTGTTTTTTACGGGGGTTTCCCTTAGTACTTCACAGAGCTGAATCCAGGTTGAGAGCTTTCGCTCTTACGGGCCGGTTCGAAGTCAAGTAGAACCAGGTCAGTCAGTTACCGATAATAATACTGTTATTATGATTAAACTGGCTACGCCAAAGTGTTCATAGCATGTAGCCCAGACAAGCTGAAGATTCATTACCATCTTTTTTTTTTCAGTTTTTTTTTGTCATTGTTGTTGCATGTTTTCCCGTTTGGAATGCTTGATTGATGGTTGTGTGATGATCTTGTGTTGTTACCTGACCATATATTATGAGTTCTTTATAAGATTCTGGTGTTTTTGCAACTTGAAGTATCATCACATTCACACACGATTTAAATGTTAAAGTGGTTGAATCAGTTGTCTTTTTTTCTCGATTCATTGACAAGCGTTTGCTGCCTGTAACTTACCCTTGTTAACTCTGTATTACAAATATATTAAGACAAAACACGACCAGTAAACACGACTAATCCAAACTAGCGGGAGCAATTGGTACAATACTGTGGCTTCTTTTTTTAATACAGAAAAGAGATCTTGTTAATTTTGGGGAAAATAAATATAGCAAATATTGTTATTCATATGCAGATAGTGATGATAAAACAAGACTTTTTTTTAGATCTCATGATGTAGTTTTGATGTGTTGTTCTACTATCACAGCCACTATGTTAACATGCTTATCAGTGTTGAACAGGATTGTATTGACACCATTGTATTTGCGTGTTCTGGTGTCAAAGAGTCACATTATTGGAGATATTGTCACTATGAAGGGTATCTTGATGTAGAGATTAGAGGTGTTGACTGACTCACAGCTTGAAGGTTCAAACTGGTTCACTGACTGGGTCTTTCTGTGTGGAGTTTGCATGTTCTTCTGGATTTCGCTCTTTTCTCTTGACACAATAATAGGTTTAATAAGTCAACCAGGGGCTTTGAATTTCCTGTATGTGAATGTTTGTGGGTAGTTATTTAGTTTTCTGTGATAGATGGGTGACTTATTCAGGATGTCAGGACGTACTTTGCCTTTCACGTCGTGCTCAGTCGGGATCAAGTGGGTGTAGATGACTGATGGATGATTGTTGCCTACTGAAGCAGGACTCGATGTTTCTGTTAAAAAACACACGGTCAAGTCATTTGATGGATGCTTTTAGACTACCTTGCGAAGCGGTAAGGACGTTTTCTTCCTCAGTTCACATTTTTACTGTGTGGTTTTTTTCTTGTAGCCACATCGTGATTCGTGACTTTAACAGGATTGGTTTTAACATGTCACATCGGTGATGGTTGGGACCCTTAGGCTGAATTTCAGTTTTAAGGATATGATAGTATTTCCATTTTAATGACTCCGACTGCTCAGACTGAAATATGAAGTTTTTTTGTTTTTTCCCCAGAATAAAACTAGCACTAAAACTGTTTGTCAAAGGACTTAATCTCATTCTGCATTGGGTATAACGAGCGCCGAGGCTAATGAAATCAAATCGACCTGCTGAAAACTGCCAAAAGCATGGTTCAGTGTTGCATTGAACACAAAAGGCGTTACTGGTCTGCACGACACGGCGCATAATCGGGCTCGTTTTCAAGTTCAAAATGTTACTACTTGACTTTCAGCAGCTGGGGCCAGTATGCAGCTTCTCTAATTCATTCTCAAACATCGTGCATCACAGACATCATGTTTGTGAAATTCTCTTATAGGTCAGAATCAACAGTTGATCCTTATTTTAGACATCCAACTCTAAGTTTGAGCTGAACTGTAACGGACTCCCAGCCGTTGTCTGGCAGGAAAATACCCCGTCCGTATCCATCAGAGAGGAGCCACGGCAGCCAAAAAGTGCAGCAGAGCAGCCGTAGAAGTCACAATATGGCTGAGCTGATAGCTCAGTCCTCAACTAACATGGGCTCCCTGATAAGACGCAGCAGAATACTGGTGCAACTCTCTGCCTGTCTGCTGCATGATAAACGTTTTGGGTGTGTAAACACACTGACACCACAGTGACACGACTGTGTTTTCCTGATGCGCCGCGTATGAAGAGTTCATTTATTGTCAAATTATATCACGGGGCGCCTAAATGAAACCAAAGATTAATCACTTGTGTGCTACACTTAGTGTTTCCTGGACTGAAAGTGTGAATCTGCCACAAAATTCCAAAACTAAGAAGATAAACATGCTTTCTTTGCTATAAACACACACACAAACACATTGGTATTAGCATTAATAGTGGTTTAAGGATTATTTCCATTTCGCTTGGACAGTTCACTCCATTGTTTTTTTCTCGTCTTTGCACTTCCTCTTTGTGGGTTTGTGTATTTAAAGCTGATACCTCCACCCAATGTTTTTCTTACATCAGAGTCGAGCTCAAGCAGGAGATGTTGACAGTTTTCTGTTGTTTAGGATGCATTTCTGTTTGTCATTTATGTGGTCGATAGCACAGCTTCACTCAGTCAATAAAAGATTCTAACATCTCTTAAGAAGTTTTGAAATGGAAAACTTTATGAAAAATGATTAAAACTGTTAATGTCTGCCTTAAAAAGAAAAATATTCTAAATACATTAAAACTGTACATAATTCATCACTGGACTGAGCTGATCTTTCCCCATGATGTTTTTTTTTTTTCCTTCTTTCTTTTAATTTTGCATGTACTGTCCTGCCACCCCTCCCTGTCCACCCTCGCCTGTGGTCAAGAACTTTGAATCATGACTGAAAGAATAACGCTAACCCTTCAGGAAACATGACGGTCTCCTTTCTTCCCGTGACTCACCCTGACCCTGTGTGGACTCATCAGGAGAGCATACGACAGGAAGGATAGAGAGATTAGCCTTTAAAACGTCACCATATCTACAGTTGTTTCTTGTTCCGACAGGTAGATGCCTCTTTGAGCAGCACATGGCCTGTATTCTGCTGACAAACATGGACCCACCCACACCCAGTCCCACCACGCATCCCAATGGCCTCCCGCCCCCCGACCAGGACTCAGCCAGCGGACTCGACCCGAAGGAGGACGAAGTCTCCGCCTGCCTGAGCATCCGTCTGTACTACCAGGCTAAGGATGGAGGGGGAGGAGGCGGGCCCAGCGGCTCCGAGAACATCCTGACGTATTCACCTGGAGATTACGTGGCGGAGGAGCTGTGCATTGCTGCAGCCAAGGCATGCGGTGAGTCACATATTCATTTCACTTCTCTCCAATGAGCGGTAACTGAACCGATTGGTTATCAGAGGACGAAACACCAAGGTGTTGATTGAAGTTCTTGATAAGTTTTAAATGAAAATGTGTAAAACAAAAAAGGAAAAAGGTTCCTCGAGCCTCCAATGGTTGACTGTTTCCTTCCCCACTGACACATCATGTAAATGACCACGACTGTAAAGGGTTTAGAGACTGTTGAGGTTGTGATGTAGATGTGGCGTGTATGTTAAGTCCATTTACAGTATGAAACTAAAAAATACAACCAAAGAGGAAAAACAAACTTATAATATTAGTCACTGTCACCCCACAAGAAAAATTTCACTTCAACTAAAAGACCTTTGGTTTGATGCCTCGGAACCAGAACAGCACAGGAAGTGTAAGTCTAGAATGAAAAATCCCTTATTTGCTGTTGTAACATTAAATTCCTGTAAGCTCCTGTGATTATGATAAACAAAGGAGCATATTGTTTTCAAGAAATAGATATATATGACTTGATGAAAGAGCTTTCTAAAGTGTTACGTGTGAGTGCGTTCATCCAGCTCAAATTCATTTGATTTGAAGATGTCAGTTTCTGATGTGATGTGAAGTTAAAGTGAAGGTCAAAATTAAAGCACCCAGAACAGTGAGATAAAACGCAGACAATCGAAAACAATATCTGCAACATAAATAAAGTAACAAGCTGGAGACGTCTCCTAAGATTAAAAAAAAAAAATTGTACAAATTCACAATATCCACAGCAGATGTGGACTCCTGCTCCTGTTTCAGTTTTATTCCGGTGACGGGGCTGGCGGGGGTTCTCTTTTGAGAAATGTCGTCCGTTATGATCTCACCTTGGTTAAAATCTTCCTGTCAACCACATCCTCAGTAGTCACCAGGGGCGTTTCAGTGGCTGGCATCGCTAACTGGGGGTTTTGGAACAATTGAGAGTATGAGAAATAACGTCGAGATGAAAAAAAAACATGAATTCAGTGACAAAACACACACTCTGAGTGCTTTGGGACTTCAGTTGACCCCGTGGTGTCAGTGTGCTTGACTTGTGCTGGACTGGTGACCGGTCTGCATGGATGGATGGATGGAAGCCCTCCGTCCATTCAGGCTTATTAATGTATTGATTAACAGCTGATTATGACACATAAACCACAATAGACTCAGCAGAAAAACAAGCTAGCACAGACTTAGCTGTTTATTATGAGTAAAATTCCCAAAAATGGAGAAAATGCATTTTGAAAATACTGAAAGAAATAACTGAGCTAAGAAGAGCCGTTAGCCTTTAGTCACATATGCCAGCAAGGTTGTTCTTTGGCCAAGGCACACAAAATAAGTTTCAGTTTGTATCGCGGATCCTTGATGCTCTTCTTGAAAAATAAAGCGTGTCCTTTTTTAGTGTTTGGATAATTGTAAAAACACAGATTAGAAGAAAGTAACAAATTATGAAGATATTTAAAGAGCCAGTTTTGCTTTCAGAATCATTTGCGACGTGTGTCATGTGAAAACAGAACTGCAGTTTTTTTTAGACCGCTTCTCTTGCTCGGGCCCTTTTCAAGAAAATTCAGACGAAGAAGTTGCCTCATCTTCATGTCTGGCACTGCTTGTCACGTCAGTCGTCTTGTGCCACACTCTCCTGTAGCAATCCCTCCTTTTATCCTCTGCCGATTTGTTTCTTTCATGGTTTAATTGAGGTTTTCTTGGTTTGGTAATTCTTGACACCTTTCTCATGTGGGTTGATCAAATATGAACCACCGGGATGGAGTACTCTCATTCAGATGACTTATTTCACGCAGGCTCAAATCAGATTTGTTCACTTTCTCAGCATTTCTGTCTGAACCGGTGGGTCTCAGAAAGGATTGTTTTTCTGTTTGTACTTATACAGAGGTAATATAGGATAGTTTGTGATTGTGAGGCGTTCTCTTACATTGCTGAGTTATGAGTGGAGTGCATTATACAGTTTTGCATATGATTTAATACAGTCATTCTTCGCCTTTGGAATTAAACAGAATATTTGCATTGCAAGAAATGCTAGAAGGTTGGCTTTTTGCAGCGATCACCGTCATGAGTACTTCCCCCATTGTGGTTGAGCAGACTTCCTCTCAAGCAGCAACTATCCTCAGTGCTATTGCTTCACTGACGCGAGTGACGACACTGTTTTTATCTTCGACTTCCACCTCGACCGATGAAGCGTCCTACTTAGCTGAGTATTTTGCGGCGACAAAATGAAGTGAGGTAAAAGTCCAGACAGTAAGCACAGGCAAATGAGATCAGGGTTGTAAGAAATCTTCCTTTTGATTCTCCAAGTTGGCTGTTATGAAGAGAAGTGGTAAACATCACACTGATATTGTCATTCTGTAATCCAGTTATCTCAAATATCAGGGTTTATATCTCAGAATGAGGCACGCTGGGTTAAAAAAAAAAAGCTTTAGCAATTTTTTTTTTTCCTTTTTACCACTAGATTGTAGGTTGTTTTAGCTATTTTGGGTTATTATGCTACATTTGATGCACAGGAACACTAACTTCATACCAACAGGGTGGGGTTCTGCTACGTGACTCTGAAAAACCACAAGAGATCCTGAAGAGCTCATTATTCACAGTGTCATTATTTTAACTTGTCAAACTTTATGAATATATTGACGTCAGCTTTTTTAGACAAACTGGTGTTGTTGTAGATGGACTGGTGAGTAATAGGTGCAGCTACGGCCGCAATAAAGTTGTGAACTGTTGTTCTTATTTCAGTTTAAATCTATTTGGTCTGACAGCAGCGTTTACACTTTGGACTTGATATCTGGTGCAATATTTGCGGAGAACAACCTGATGGCGCTGAGTTCCACTGACTTTCTGCATTGAAGAACTGTTTTTACTGGCTTGAGTCGATCTTGATTAAAGGAAATAACTGTTTTCATTCTCTCTCCAGGAATTGGTCCAGTGTACTGCAGCTTATTCGGCCTGATGAGGGAAAGCGACCGGATATGGTTTCCCCCAAGTCACATCTTCAAAGTAGACCCAGCAGCCAACGAGAACCTGCACTTCAGGATAAGGTTCGCTGTCATGTTTGATTGGTTTGTCCGTGAGGTTTTGCATTTGAGTGGAGTTAAACCTTTTGTTGCAACATTGATTGACTTAACAGGATTGGTACATGAAAGGATTGCGACAGCTCATCAAAATAAAATCAGAAACTTAACCAACTTTTGGGGAGCATTAAACTTCATATTTACCACGGAAAATACATATGACACAAAAACATTTACTGACTGAAAAAACTGGATCCGGGAATAACTTGAGGGTATTTTCGTGCAGTTAATCCAGGAACATTTCTATTATTTACAGTATCAGCTCTCCGAGAATCTCTAAGAATCTCTTCCATTTCCAAGTGAAATTGGTTCTGTGTTAGAAAAATCCTTAGCTGACTTGAAAATGGAATTGAATCCTTGTGAATCAAAATCGAACTATTTTGGCACTCTTAATGGATGCCCAGCTCTAGGGATGCCTGTTCATATTCAGATTATGATCTAGGTTTTGTTTCATCTGATAACAAAGCAAAATATTGCATACAGTGAGTTTTAAGGGACACTTTTTAAATGTTGTAATGTGTGTACATTGCTGGGTCTGTACAGCAGATACAGTCAGGAAGTTAAACTTGTCCCCCTGCTCGGATGAAACGCTTGTTGTATTTTGTTTCGTTTCAAACGTGTCAGACGTCTTCGCTTCGCTTGACATTCCTCGATCGCTCCTTCTGTCCAGATACTACTTTCCTGGCTGGTACAGCAGCAGCAAGTCGTCCTGTGCTCATCGCTACGGCTTGTCTAAAGGGATGGAGAGCTCCGTGATGGATGACGGCATCATGGAGTACCAATTTTCACAGGTTAGTGTTTTTGTCTGCATAGTAACAAGATGCCATTCGTTTCTGTGTGAAGCTTTTTTTTTTTTTTTTTTTTTACTTGATCCAGGTTTTAGATGTGTTTTCTGAAAGAAACAATAAAAAAAAAACAAAAAAAAAAACAAAAAAAAAACAGAGGAAATTCCTCGAGGCCGATCCCTCTTCCTCCACATCCGGTTGCTCTTATTCATTGTGCTTCAGAAGAAGATGTGCAGAACTGTTGCAGCGAGATAAATGTGTTTGTTCTCGCGTCTTTCTGACTGACTGCCAGCCTGTCCATCATGTCGGCCCATTCGTTTGTGCAAGCTGAGGAAACAGGAAGTGAGGTAGTCAGAGTTATTAAGAAGCACAAAGGGGAACAAGGGTATGTCAGGGCGTTCCTGTGTGTCTGCCGTGTGAGTTAATCCACAGTTATTTTTAATCGCTTATGCTTTCATGCCTCCCTACATGTTTATAAAAGACACACACACACACACACACACACACAGCCAAGCACACACACACAACTCTGTTAAGTTTTATTTTAGTCTGTTTGTCTCGCTGGTGCCATGACCTCGTGTGACAGCTGACAGCAACAGCAATATTTGCTACACAAACAAACCTGATAAATCATCTCCAGTTTTTAAAAGGATGAAGTCAAAATAAAGATATTTTGAGATTTTAAACACACTGTGCAACACATGGCTAATTATCTGCAGGCACTTGGATGAATCACTTGTAAAAGAGCGGCGCATCACATTCTGGCAATAACAAACCTTTAATCCACTCCAGAAAGCTCGTCTATAAATTTCTCTTCCCTTCCATCTGATGTATTGTTAGCTGTTACTCTGAGTGGCTGGCGTGAGACGAACATCTGGCACGTGTTTATTGCTCACTTCCTGTCTGAACTCTTCTCTCCTTCCAGGCCTCTGTTTCTCTCCTTCATTCTTATCTCGCGTTTGTTTTTCCCTGTCCAGTGGCGGAGCGACTTCCTGAACGGCTGGGTTCATATTCCCGTGAGCCACGAGTCCCAGGAGGAGTGGCTGGGGATGGCTGTGCTGGACATGATGAGGCTGGCCAAGGAGGGCGGCCTGTCTACCGTGGACATTTACAACGACACCAGGTTGGTTCAGAGAGAGACAGAGAGAGAAACAGCAAAAATTTGAGCCCAGTGTGCTGTAGTTTTTTTTTTTTTTTTTTTTTTTGGAGGTTTAAAGTGCTGGGATTTACTCATGCCAGGTAGTGTTGAAGGCTAAAATACAACAATAACACCGGGCATTTACAGAAAATGCTTGAATCCAGTGCAGTGTTGAGGGGCTGCCATGATTTAGAAAAACATCACGAACACTTTTCTTATTAATTGAGATAAATATACAGATTATTTCAAAGGATAAATATTGTATTGTTGGGCAAATGATCACTTTTATGTAATACAAAAGAAGCATCACATTTTTTAGAACTTTGTTGTATCATTCCTTGTCTTTTCTAATAGATTGAATGACTTACAAAAAAAAGATTCCTCATATTTCTGTGCTGCTTTATCAGAGAGACTTGCTGCAGCTGATGTCAGCTGACTGTGGGTGAAGGCAGGGTTCACCCTCAAAAGGTCGCCCATCCAGCACAGGGCGAAAATGAATGTTAATAAATGACAGAATTAAAGCCTTTATCTTATTGTGTACTGTGACGATGATCAACATTTTGCCGCAGCCTGTATTTCATCCAAATGACAGTTTCCTCCTTTTTCCGATGAACTCCTTCGGTGGTCTCCCCGCTTTCAGCTACAAATCCTTCCTGCCGAAGTGCATGCGGAGCCGCATTCAAGAATACAACATCCTGACTCGCAAGAGGATCCGCTACCGCTTCAGGAGGTTCATCCAGCAGTTCAACGACTGCAAGGCCACCGTCCGCAACCTGAAGCTCAAATACCTGATGAACCTGGAGATGCTGCTGCCCGCGCTCTACTCCGAACGCTTTCACGTCACCGACCTCTCTGCGCAAGAGGTTACCATCGTCGTCATGGGCAACAAGGGCATCCTGTGGTCTACAGGGAAAGAGGAGCCGGGAGAAGAGGAGGTGAGGGCCGGGAGATGGGTTCCTGCTGGCGTGATGAAGGCAGTTAACATTACACAGTTTGGGGCGTTCATGAGTAATTCTTGCCCGCAGATGCTTCATGTCGGTCTTTGTGTTTGTCCAATAAGAAAATGCTGATCCAATTTTTGTGTTTTTTTTAGGAGCTGAAGACGTACTGTGACTTCCCAGAAGTGATTGACATCAGCATCAAACAGGGCAATAAGGAGGGATCGGCAGAGAGTCGCGTCGTTACACTCACCAGACAGGACAACCAGATCCTGGTATTTATATTACTGCTCAAACACCTGGCATCCATTTACTGTCAAAACTGAAAGAGAAAAAAAAATAATCAACATATTTCTTCAATTCTGTAAAAAAAAAAAAAAGCAGTGACTTTGAAATGAAAACCATAATCAGATGAAGGAACTGTTTCTTTCTCCTCTCCACACAATCAATCCATTCTCTGCGTGTGTGTGTGACCTTCAGGAGTTGGAGTTTCACTCGCTGTCAGAGGCCCTATCCTTCGCCTCGTTAGTCGACGGGTATTACCGGCTGGTTGCCGACGCCCACCACTACCTGTGCAAAGAGATCGCTTCGCCCAGGCTCATGGAGTGCATTCAGAGCTACTGCCACGGCCCGGTGTCGTGAGTTTCACACTTCTGCACGGAGTCGTCACATGGCACATGAACCCACATCGGTCTCACAGACAAAGACCGTTTGTGTCTCTTTGATCACAGGATGGAGTTTACCATCGGGAAACTACGTCGCTCTGGTAACCACCAAGGCCTGTATATACTCCGCTGCAGCCCCAGGGACTACAACAAATACTTCATGTCTTTTGTAGTCGGGGTGAGTGCAGCACAGCGTCACCATTGATGCGAATGACTGTCTTTACATGTACATGGATTTGCAGTGTATTATATGGTCTCCCTGGAGACAGGATAGAAAATCCCAGGTCTTGCCCAGTGCTCAGAAACTATCAGAATGTATTTTCATACCCTGAAAGAAACATGAGACATAAGTCCTTTTAAAATTCTGGATTAAAAAGCTAATGGTGCAAGTTTTAGTTTTATTGAATGTTTCTTGACTGATAACTAGAGTGACTTATAATGGGATTTGTTTCTGGTTTAACATCCTATAAATGAGCCCAATCAGTGTCAAACTAAACTGGTAACATCAGCTTTTATAGTCTACTGTGAGTTCAATAATACTCTTATAGCCTCTGAAGCTGCACTGAAGCTGTTTCTGTTGTTGAAACAATCATGCTAAGTCAGAAAAGCAAGAAAAAGGGAGAACACAAAATGAATAAAATGATTTATTCTCTTCTCTTGACACTTAGAGCTCAGCTCCAGTGTAATGCTCTCCCTCTGTACCTTTCAGTATGAGACCATGGTGGACTATAAGCACTGTCAGATCGTGAAGACGGAGGAGGGAAAGTTCATTCTGAGTGGGGCCAAGAGGAGCTTCGGCTCACTCAGAGAACTTCTTCACTGCTACCAAAAGGAGGCGCTCCGCACCGACGGATACACATTTCAGCTGACCAGGTGTTGCCCACCGAGCCCCAGAGGTCAGAGTTGAAATCTTAGTGAATGAGATGTTTCAGTTCATGTTAAATCAAGCGAGCTGTAAGTCTTTACGTTTCCCTGTCCTTTTCTTATTTCTGCAGACAAGTCCAACCTGCTGGTGTGCAGAAACAACCAAGGGGCAGAGGTCCCGCTCTCCCCCTCA
The DNA here is from genome assembly GCF_902148845.1 of Salarias fasciatus. NCBI lineage: Eukaryota > Metazoa > Chordata > Actinopteri > Blenniiformes > Blenniidae > Salarias > Salarias fasciatus. Next base: position 14,682,604 of record NW_021941229.1, on the reverse strand, counting down.
CTCCACAAACACAACATCAGCCAGATGGTTTTCCACAAGATCCGAAAGGAGGACCTGGTTATTGTAAGATAACTCTCTCTGTCATGTCCCATCAGTTTTTCCCTGTTGCATCAGCAGAAAATGGCTGAGAACTGCACAATCAGCACTTAATGATGTTTTGGATTTATAGGGGTGAACACATGAATGAAACAAAAATGCAATACATCAAACCCAGTGTCTCTGCACAGGTGTGAATGTTGTGTCTTCATGTGAAAACATGCCAGCCCAGTTTTGTACCGCCTCTGTGGCTGGCTTGTTTCCATTTCGCCTTCATGTTCTGCTTTTTGAGTATTTGAAGTCTCAGGTTTTTCACCGGAAAACCACACAAGCCTTTTCACTGAACTTCTTGCACGTCAACCTTTTTTGTTTTTCCTTGTTTTTTAAACATTATTCTTTGTGTTATTGAAATTAATTGAGTTTTTGTGAAATATAAATGCAGAGAAATACTGTCTTGGTTCTCAAACATGAAAAGCCTCATCTTAGCGTTTATGATGTTCTTACTGCAGTGTAGCTGAACTGATGACTTGAGACGTAGTGAGCTCTTTTAGCTGAAACCTTCTCTAAATAAAGGAGTCTTCAAACTCTTTTTGAAAGACAATTCGGAGAGACAAGGGCAAGTAGTTCCAGAGTCTGAGAGCAACGGCCTGAAAGGATCAGTCTCCCCGGGTTTCAAACCTTGTCTTTGGGACCTTCAGGAGTTTCTGGTCAGCAGACTGAAGGGTTCGCTGTGAGGTGTGGGGCCACAACAAGTCTGTAATGTACTGGAGAGGCCTCACCATGCAACGCTCGGAAAGTGAGAACTGAAATTTTCAAGTCAGTCCGAGACTTGACAGGAAGCCAGTGAAGACTGGTGGCAATGTGGGATGTTCTGGGCGTATCTGTCAGTGGTCTTGCTGCAGAGTTTTGTACAGTTTGGAGTTTGTTAAGAACAGTAAAAAAGAGAATTACAGTAATCGCTACATCATCAGTTCAAGGTCAGACTTGGGCAGCATTTTTCTGACTTTTGAGACATTTCTTAAGCGGTACAAACAGTTTTTGGTCAGCCTGCTGAGAGTGAGCTTCCAAAGACATGGCCTGATCAAACATAACCCTGAGGTTTCTGAGGCTGGGTTTGACAGAAGAACCCAAAGCACCAAGATGGGCTCTAATCTGAGGGATCTTATTGTCAGGGACAATGATCAAAGTTTCTCTTGTTTGAATTTATCTGTAAATAGTTTGTGGAGAACCAGTCTTCGATGTATGACACGCATTCCACTGTGTTTCAGAATGAAAGTCTGGGTCAGGGAACGTTCACCAAGATCTTCTGCGGTGTGAGGAAGGAGCTGGGAGACTACGGAGAGATCCACCAGATGAACGTCGTCATTAAGATTCTGGATAAGGCTCATCGCAACTTTTCAGAGGTCGGCCTCGTTGACTGAGTGAATCACTTAATAAGCAGGGGATTTCATTCAATTTATGCTTTTTTTTTTCCTGTTTTCCATCTCAGTCGTTCTTTGAAGCAGCCAGCATGATGAGCCAGCTCTCCCACAAACACCTCCTCCTCAACTATGGGGTGTGTGTTTGTGGTGATGAAAGTAAGTAAACAACAAAACAACAGTGCTACTGATAGTTAAAGATAGACTCCTTTTAAACTGCTTTTTACTCTTTGGCTTTAAATACTGTAGCTCTTAATTTTAGTGTTTTATTGTTATGATTGTCTTTTATTTGGTTGTATTTTTATGATTACTAATATACGGGTCTTTGCGTCTTGGCTCATGTACTGCTTTTGTTTGGAGAGTTTTTCCAGGATTAATTAATAAATACATTCAAACTGTAATTGTTTTCCTGTCAGACATGATGGTGCAGGAGTACGGTAAATTTGGCTCTCTGGACATTTACCTGAAAAAGAACAAAAGCTGTGTAAACATCACCTGGAAGCTGGAGGTGGCCAAGCAGCTCGCCTGGGCCATGCACTACCTGGTAGGACGACAGGCAGAAAACTGTCCTCGTCGTTTCAGCATAGCAGACGCATTTCGACAATCTGCTTTCAACAACTTCCAAATGTGTCCGCGTCACACAGGAGGATAAGAACCTCATTCATGGAAATGTCTGCGCCAAGAACGTGCTCCTCATCAGGGAGGAGGACCGTAAAACGGGCAGTCTGCCCTTCATCAAGCTCAGTGACCCTGGTATCAGCGTCACCGTTCTGCCCCGAGAAGGTGAGAAACAGCCTCACGTCGTGTCCTGAACTGCGCTCCGTCACATCTCGAAGTGTTTCCTCCAACCTCCCTTCTGTTTCCCTGCATGTCTTTCCTGTAGTTCTGGTGGAGCGCATCCCCTGGGTGCCCCCCGAGTGCATTGAAAACCCCCAGAATCTGAGTTTAGCCACAGATAAGTGGGGCTACGGGACCACCTTGTGGGAGATCTGCAGCGGTGGAGACAAACCGCTCAGCACGCTGGACTGCTCAAAGGTCATTCATCTAAAATACATCTGAGTGAAACTGCGTAAATATTAAGATGTCCGTTTAAGAAAATGAGTTCAGTCCTTGGATGCAGTTTACTCAAGTTTCTCATGGTTCTTTCACTCTGTCACTGCGCAGAAGAACCTGTTCTATGAGGACCGACACCAGCTGCCGGCTCCCAAATGGACAGAGCTGGCCAATCTGATCAACAGCTGCATGGACTACGAGCCGTCACACCGACCCTCCTTCAGAGCCGTGATCAGAGATCTCAACAGCCTGTTCACACCAGGTACACACACCTGTCTGCGTCCCAAGAAATCCCCTCACCTCCTCGTCTTCTGAGCATGAATCAGGCTTCACCTGCCTCGCAGCAGCGCGAGCTGTCGCTGAATCCACACTCTGAATGAAGTGAAGCTGCGTCGTCTTGCAGATTACGAGCTGCTGGTGGAGAGCGACATGGTGCCCAACAGGACACGAGGCGTCGGCTTCCCGTGGTCTTCAGAGAACCAGGAGCCCGCTCAGTTCGAGGAGAGGCATCTCATTTTCCTCAAGCAGCTGGGAAAAGTGAGACACACACACCACACACACTTTTTCTAGTTTATCTGTCTAAAAGAAGTCATTTCTCTTCATGCCCTGCTTCACTTTCTTCTAATTGTTCATTTTCTATGTTCTGTGACATTCAGTGCTTGTAATTTAACACCAGGATCATTGTCTGTCAACTATTCCCATTAGTATTTTAAAGAATTAAGTGGAACTAGTACTCAATTGATGCTTTCTTTTCCCTCCTTTTCATTTGTTCCTGCTCTCCCTCTGGCTGTGAACATCAGGGAAACTTTGGCAGCGTGGAGATGTGCCGGTACGACCCCCTGCAGGACAGCACCGGCGAGGTGGTGGCGGTGAAGAAGCTCCAGCACAGCACGGCCGAGCACCTCCGGGACTTCGAGCGGGAAATCGAGATCCTCAAGTCTCTTCAGCACGAGAACATCGTCAGATACAAAGGAGTGTGCTACAGTGCCGGTAGGAACACAACCAGACGTTAATTCAACAATACCACGTCAGGCGTGTCCCGCTCAACGATATCTCCTCTCTTTACAACATGTACTTTGTATTTGACTGGAATGTTGCAGGACGGAGGAATCTGCGGCTGATCATGGAGTATCTCCCATTTGGCAGCCTGAGAGATTATCTCATCAAATACAAGGATCGCTTCGACTCCAAGAAACTGCTGCACTACGCATCACAGATCTGCAAGGTTCAGTTTCCAAATCTGGAAGGTTTTTAATGTCACTGTGTGTTTTATAGTGAGGAAAATGTGTGATTTCTACCATTTCTAGACACTTTAACTCTCATAGGGTTAGTACTGCTGACACAGGATGATCAATACTAAGGTTATTGAGCTTTTTTGTTACAGTTACACCACTTTCATCTTTTCCAGGGTATGGATTATCTGGCCACCAAGCGCTACATCCACCGAGACCTCGCCACAAGGAACATCCTGGTGGAGAGCGAGACGAGGGTGAAGATTGGAGACTTCGGTCTGACTAAGGTTCTGCCGCAGGACAAAGAGTATTACACAGTGAGGGAGCCCGGGGAGAGCCCCATCTTCTGGTGAGGGTCACAAAGCAGACATCTGAAAGCTTCCGGTGTTTTTACATGTTCCTGATAAAAACAAGGAACTTCTGCATAACCTCAATCAGTCGACGATCTGAGATGGAGCCACGGATTACGGCAGTGTGAGCTGATGCTGTGGTGTTTTTCAGGTACGCTCCAGAGTCTCTGACAGAGAGCAAGTTCTCCGTGGCGTCAGATGTTTGGAGTTTTGGTGTCGTCCTCTATGAACTCTTCACTTACAGTGACAAGAGCTGCAGCCCCCCTGCGGTACGTCACTTGCTCTCGCAATCAATTCACTGCTGTGGTGTTATTTTAGAGCTACAATAGGACGTTTCTATCATGTGTCCAGTTTTAGTCATCATTTCATGATTAAATGTCTGATTATTTTAGTTGTATTGACCTTGTATCGCTGTTAAAATGTTAAAATAAAACAACTGATTAAAACAACTTGATGTCCTTAGAATCAGGAAACACTTTAAATGCATTTAAACGTCTTTCTGCAGGTCTTTATGGACAAAATGGGAAATGAAAAGCAGGGCCAGATGATTGTTTACCATCTGATTGACCTGCTGAAACAAGGATACAGGCTGCCTGCTCCTGCTAACTGTCCTAAGGAGGTCAGTCGCTTCTCGTGTGCCGTAAAGAAATAAGTCTGGATGCCACCTGCATCTCACACATGAACGTATTTGCTTCACAATCGGTCCCTCTCGGTGTTAATGTGTCATCAGATCCACAAGGTGATGATGGAGTGCTGGAGCAGCGACCCCAGACTGCGGCCCATGTTCAAGACGTTGATCCACAATGTGGAGATCGTCCGAGACAGCAAGGACGGATGAGCAGCACCGAGAGTCAAACCTGACAATGAAGTGTGTGGATTGACCGCAGAGAGCTTGGAGTGGTGGTGATATTTGAACTCTGAGTGGTTCTCATCAGCTGCATCTGCCTCCATCACCAAACTGAGTCCATTTTATTGCATGAATTGTGAATGAAAGTGATGAGACTCTGCTGTGGTTCATTAGTGGAGGCCGGAGTCGCCTCCAGCTGCCTTTCATGCGTTTCCATTATTTCATCCAGTAACTGGTCAGTTGTGTTTCCCTGAACTGGGCTGAACAGCAGCAGCAGCAGCAGGTCACAGACTCACACCACAGTCATCTGTTTATGGAGGACGTCGGCGCTGGAAATAAAGACACTGCCTTTGTGTGTAGACTCTCTATGTTACGTGCCTGCAATGCCTCATGGGAAAAGTCATTGGTTTTGTTGACTGAAGTGAAAATGTGATGAGGAGCGGTGCCTTCAGTTTCTGCAGAGCATCTCTGCTGATGAAATCGGTGTTATTTAAAAACGTGTGAACCTGCCATTGTGTTAAACATGAAGATGGTGAAGAGCCTGTAAATGTGCTGAATACATCCGTACGTCACACAACTGATGGATGTTTGCAAGGGATTTTATTTTCAGACAGGATTATTGAAGGGTTTTGTCTTCTATCAGTCATAAAGTTGTGTCCAGAACATTGTTCCATGTCCTCACAGCGTTACTGTCAATGGGAGGAACGCTGTGGACCCTCATCGTCCTGATCTCAGCCCCAGAGATCCTGTCTGGGATTACATGAGGAGACAAAAGGACGCGAGACAGACGCCATTCACCAAGATCTTGTGGCTGCATCTCCATAACACGTTTGTCCCTGTTGAGTCCTGAAGAGAAAAAAACTGTAATAATCTGAAATGAAATGGTCACACCATATTATTGTTTTGCAATTTGTTTATGAGTAAAATGAAGTTACATAAACAACAAAAAAAAAATCCTCCAGTTTTGATACTTTTCTAAAACTGAGCTGGACATGTAACGTTTGCTGTGAATGTGTTTCAGCTTTCTTTTACAAGAGGGAGAAGAATGTAAAACTGACCAGCCAAAAGTTTTATTCTTTCATTTTGGAATCTTTCTATATTTTCAGTGTTTTGTGATAAAAGGTGCTGTGAGATTCAAATGCGCTTTGTGAAATGTGTATAATTTTACATGAAAAGCTTCTCATTAAAATATATTTTCTTGGATAAAACAGCTGCTTTCCCCCCCGTTTTTTTTAAATAAATTAAAAAAATAAATAAAAATAGAGAAGTGGGTGTATCTTTTTTCCAGTATTATCTGTTTTAATAATTTATATGTCACACCAACAAGAAGTTCTCATCAAATATAAATGTTTAGATTTTACAAAAAACAGTCCAACATTCTGGTAATGAAAAGCTGAACAGATTAGAGCTTTGTGATGACTTTCTATATTTAACTAGGTGAATGTGTTTACTGCTTTAGTCATTTGCTTCAGCCAACATCACTTCATTATCATGTCTTTTTTTTTTGCCCTTTGTATCTTTTCATTCTCTACATTTTATTTTATGCTCTACTGTTAATATTGCATGTGTCCTCAGCCACTGACAGTATAATAAAATTGAGAAAATTACACCCACACTAATTAAATGACTGAAAAAAAATGGGCAAACCTGTTATTACAAGAAAATTAAAGGGAAATAAACCTTCCTTAAGTTATTTCAAAGAAGCCATTTGCTGTGACTAAAATGCGTCATCGTCATATCCATTTCCAGTGAGAACATCTAAATGGTGATGAAATAATGTGTAAATGTCATGTGTCACGGCAAGTTTTCCGAAAGGTTAAATAAATTCATTCAAGCAAAACCAGCAAAGGTTTTCAGTGTGAAACAATAAGTGAACGCTCTGCCTCCTGTTCTACTTTTGGAGAACTGATTGGAACTTCCAGCAGACCAGCAATCTGAGAACGAAGAGTCAACAATATACTAACAGCTCTTCAAGATATGGTGGGGCCTGGTTGTCAAGAGCTTTATAGGTTAAGAGAAGGATTTTAAATTCCATTCAGGAAGCCACTGAAGAGATACGAATACTGGGCTGATATGATCTCTCCCGCTGGTTCTTGTCAGAACTCTTGCTGCAGCATTTTGAACCAGTTGAAGACTTTTAAGGCCGTTGTTGGGCCCCTGATAGCAGAGAATTACAATAGTCTACTCTAGAGGTAACAAATGCATAGATTACTTTCTCAGTGGGTGCAACTGGGGGTCAAAGGTCATGCCCAGGGACAAACAGAGGTAAAGTGTCATCTTCAAATCAAGCTTTCTTTTCTTGGTTAGAGTTCTACAAGAAGATATAAAATAATGATCATTGTGCACACATCAAATCTACTAACAAACACTGAAAAAAAGCCAAATTCCTTCCATTGGTACCACTTTATCATTAGAAGTCTAAGAATCTAAAATAGAAGTAAATAAAAGTAGAGAGTCGTAAGCAAAATCTGATCAAAAGGAAAAAGTTTTGTGGAACTTTCCCAGATTCAAATACCATTGAACCTTTGGTGACATGATTGCTTTAAAAAAATAAACAAAACATTGTGAAGTACCAGCAGGCTCCAGAGTGGGTCAAAGATATTCTGTGATCCACTGCATATATTTCAAGGAAAAAAGTTGAGTTAATCTTTGTGAAACATTGCCCTCTGCTGACTTTCTGCCTCGCGTGCAACACAGAATGAAAGGCTCCCTGGGAGTGACAAGTATGCATGAAAATGGACGGAGAAAAAAAAAGCAGATCAAAAAAGCAGATTTTTTTTTTTTTTTAAGTATTTTGAGTGTGTACAGGGATGGAGCTCTGCTGTGAGAGGCCTTCAAAAGAGGAACTGGGAAAATAACTGTGGAGGAACCAGGGTCTGTGGCCTGCCCTGTGCACTCTGAGCCTTTATGAGAAGTCTGGAAGATGAAATCCAGGTTCTGATATGAAGTGTTCCTTTTTAACCAAAGAAACTGACATTTTTGGAGAGGAGTTCAGGAGAACACTTTTAACCCAGCCAGGCTTTGAGGAAATGCTCATCAGGGTTGGTTAGTGGTTTGTCTGGGACAGCACGAGGGCTGCTGAGCACTAAGATGGCTGAAATTCACAGCACAGGCTTTTTTTTCTGACTAGGTGCCTAACAGAAATATCAGAACCTGGATTTAATCCTCCAGTCTGCTCACAAAGGCTCTGAGGGTACACAGTAAAGGTCACAGACCCTGATTCCCTCCAGGGTCATCAGGGTCTAACAGAGGGCCGGCGATTAGGCTGGGCATCCTGGGCACTTGCCCAGGGCGCCGAGCCATAGGGGGCGCTTGATGAGGCCGTGAGGCGAACCGCCCAGGGTGCGCCGCTGTGACAGCTGTTTGAGCAGTGCTTGGTTCGCTTGCTTGCGCCCCTCGACAACTATTGGCGACTGTCACCCCCCCCCAGCAGTCAACATGTGTCGGCCCTTTGTCAAGACCGTCCCTCAGGAGTCCTCAGACTGAACCACTTCTACTTACCTGCATTGTTTGTGTCCTTCGGTGTTTTGGTGTTCCTGCTTCAATGTTCCTGAATGTTCCTGGGGCTTTTTGAAGAAACATTTTTTTTAAACCATTTGTGCCTGTAAATTGGCTGTCATTTTTTTTGTTAATTTTTTAATCTATTTGTTTTTGGGGAGGTTTTTTGTGACCTGCCTGGAAATTGGCTCTCTTTTGTTGAGTTTTCTTTGACCTTTTTTTTCATTTCTTTTTTATGTATTTGTGCCTGGAACTCCCTATGTTGAATTCCTGTCCTTAGTTCTACTTCGTAAGTGCTTAGCCCGCCTACGGGCTTCGCTAGTGGCACACCTCCATCTCTGTCCAATCCACTGAGACTATACAAAGCTCGACGCACCAATCCCCCATGCGCGATGGCGCAGCGCCACGCCCCTCACTGAGGGTACATAACCTTGGATGGCGCTACAGCAAACCCTTCTTCTTTCTCAGCTCTCCATGAGACTTAGAAGCCACTTCTCCTCTCTGGATCAAGATTCTGCAAAGAAATGGACTCCCAAAGAAATGGTCCCAGCTCGGGATCAGTCGCCATCGGGCGTCAAGCCCTTCTCCTGCCGCTCCTGCGGCATTCCGCTCATCGTGAAGGATTGTTACGAGCACTGCTTCCTCTGCCTTGGCTGGCAGCATCACCGCCAACAGACCTCCTGCCCGGCCTGCCTCGCGCTGCCGCTCGAAGAGAGCCAGTGGCGAGCGGCCTTCATGGGCGCAACGTGCTCAGTTCCTGCCCGTGAGGATAACGTTGAGGATACCGCCGCCCCCCACCGCCAAGGAACTGCCTAATCACCGGCGCTTCCTTCACGCTCTGGGCACACTGCGGCTGCGGACGCGGGGCATAGCGGTGCTGGGGCCGCTAGCTCTCCCGCTGTGCACGCCACGCAAGCGGAGCGCTGCCGATGTCCTTTCAGCACCCAGCAAACGCTCCAGGCTGCACTGTCCGCCGGCTTCGGCTCGAGTGAGCATGACGACGCGTCAGAGCGGCGACGTCATCCCGGTCTGGGTCCCCGCCGTGGGGCATCCCGGCCCCGCCTGCACCCATAACGCTCCCAGCAGCATTTGTCCGCCGGCCTCTGCTCGTGTTAGCATGACGAGGTGTCAGAGCGGTGGTGCCGTAGCGCCCCGGGCTGCCGCCATGCAGCGTTATTGAGCTTCCCAGCTCCGGCATCATTTCCGAGGTCAGCGGCCTGGTAGACTCCAGGATCACACCGCCTCTGCTCGGGTTGTCCCCAGCAAAGCGCCGGTCCATGGCCCCGAGGCGGCCGCCCGTGCTCATTCAAGGGACGCCCCCTCCACGGCCCTTTCGCCGGGGGCCCCCCGTCTCCCGAGGCCGGAAGGACGGGTGGGCCGTCCCCGCTGGCCGTGGTGCAGCCACTCACACTCCGGTTTCACACGTGTCATGCTATGTTGGGACTGCTTTCTCCATAGCTGTCCAGGACGCTGAGAAGCGGCTATGCCCTGCAGTTTGCCTGTCGTCCGCCTCTCTTCAACGGCATCCTTCGTACGTGGCTCGCATGCTCTGCGGGGGCAGCTGCTCTCGCAGCGGAAGTAGCCTCACTCCTCCGCCGGGGTGCGGTCACGGAGCTGAGCGCGACAGAGGCGCACTCGGGTTTTTATTCCCCCTACTTCTTGGTCCCCAAGAAAAGCGGGGGTGTGACACCCATTCTGGACCTGAGGGTCCTCAACACTCACATAGCCACCAGGAGGTTCCGCATGCTGACAGTCAAACACCTCCTGGAGAGCATTCGACCCGGGGACTGGATGACTTCGGTCGACCTGACGGACGCCTACTTCCATATGCCCATTCTCAGAAGGCACAGAGCCTTCCTCCGCTTCGCCGTGGGGACCAGGTATTTTCAATACAACCGGCTCCCCTTCGGCTACTCTCTCGCTCCTCACACCTTTACCAAGTGTGTCGAAGCAGCGTTAGAGCCCCTCCGTCGTCGTGTTCTGAGGATCCTCACTTACATCAACGACTGGCTCATACTGGTGTCCTCTCATCAGGAGGCTGTGCTGCACACGACCCAGGTCCTGCACCACATCGAGCTGCTGGGGTTCATGGTGAACCGACACAAGAGCGCACTCACCCCAGCTCATGGCTTGCATGGCTTATCTGGGGTTGGAGCTGGATACACTCTCCATGATGGCCCGCCTCTCCGAGGAGAGACGAACCTCCCTTCTCTCGACCCTGAAGTCTGCAATGACCGCATCCCTGGACGGGGTCCGATTGATCAGGATCATCCTGGGTTTGATGGCCATGGCCCACCCAGTGGTCCAGCTGGGCCTTCTACACATGTACAGGCAGCAACGGTGGTTTGCACGCCTCCGCTGCATGGGGAAGCAGGACGGATGTAGAAGGTTCCTGATCCTACGCCAAGCACGCGAGGATCTCCTTTATTGGATGGATCCTGCTCTCCTAATGCAAGGAGTTCCCCTGGGCTGCGTGTCGCATCATGTTGAAGTGTTCACGGATGAGTCTCTCGCAGAAAGGGAAGGCACCCTAGACCACCACGCAGTGGGCGGTGCTTGGGATTCGACTCCCACTCACATCAATGTGCTGGAAATGACGGCGGTGCAGAAAGTCCAGCTCCATTTCCAAGCCAGGCTGAAGGGCAGCCACGTGCTCATCAGGACGGACAACACTACGGTGGTCACGTACCTGAACAGGCAGGGGGGGGACCCGGTCTTCCCCTCTTCATCACAAAGAGATCGAGATCCTCCTGTGGGCGGACCGGCGCCTCGCGTCTCTCAGAGCGTGTCATGTGCCCGGAGTCCTCAACGTCGGTGCAGACAGAATGTCCCGGGGAGGCCCATTCCACGACAAGTGGGGTCTGTCCCCATGGGTCGCGGCCCGACTCTGGTGCAGGTTCGGACCCTCAGTGGCAGACCTTTTCGCCAGAGCAGAAAACGCACAGTGCCCACTCTGGTTCTCGCTCAGGTCGTCAGACGCTAGGGGTAGATGCCTTTGCACATAGGAACTGGCCTCCAGGCCTCCTGTACGCGTTCCCTCCGATCCACCTCTTGACCCCACTGCTGTGCAGGGTGAGGTTGCACAATCTTCAGGTGATTGTGGTGGCTCCGGACACCCCGAGTGCGCGGTGGTTCCCGGACTTGGTTCAGCTGGCAGTCGGGGACCCGTGGCCGATTCCCGACAAGCCCGATGCGCTGCAGCAGGCAGGGGGTGCCCTTCGGTCCCACCCCTTCCTGGGCGGGAGGCTCCTGGCTTGGAGGCTGAGTGGGTGAGACTAGTGAAACGAGACCTTCCCCCAGCGGTGGTATCCACCATCCAGAATACCAGGGCCCCCTCTACTGTCAAGGCCTACAGGTCTCGGTGGCAGCTCTTCACATTGTGGTTCTCGGAGAGAGGCTTGGACCCGGTCTCCTGCGCCATTGGTGGAATTTTGGAGTTCCTCCAGGCCCTGCTGGACAGCGGTCGCGCTGCATCCACCCTGGTGGTGTTTGCATCGGCCATCACAGCGGCTGCTTCTCTGCACGTAGTCACCCGCTTGTGAAGCGGTTTCTGGGCAGGGTGTGTCGGCTGCGACCACCCCCCAGGCATGTGGTCTCTTCATGGGACCTCCATGTGGTGTTGGAGGGTCTTAAGGGACCTCCCTTCAAGCCTTTGGAGCAGGCGGAGGACCACTTTCTCTCCTTCTAGGCTGCCATCTTGTTAGCGCTAGCATCCGCCAAAAGAGTTGGGGATCTCTGCGCTTTTTTCAGTCCACCCATCCTGCCTGGTGTTCAGCGAGGATGGGGGACTCGTGCACCTCTGGCCTAACCCGGCCTTTCATCCTAAGGTGATCACTTCAGACTTCTGGTCGTGAGTGATCCGGATCAGGGCGCTTGACGCCATGCCTGGCTTGTCTGGGGACGACCCACGGCTGCGGTTGATGTGCCCGGTCAGGGCTCTGTGTTGCTATGTCCAGCGCACAGCTGGCTTTCGCATCACGGACCAGCTGTTTGTGAGGTTTGGAGCCCGGGGGCGTGGATCCCCGCTGAACTCTCAGCGTCTCGTCCACTGGGTGGGGGGCGCTATTGCAGCTGCCTACGAGGCAAGGTCTCTCTCGCCACTGGCAGTGATTCGTGCTCATTCCACACGACATGTGGCTGCCTCTGCGGCCCTGTGCAGAGGGGTCACGGTTAGTGACATCTGCCAGGCTGCCTCCTGGGCCTCTGCGTCCACCTTCGCGCGTTCATATCTGTTGGATATGTGCACTGACTCTGTGGCCATGTCGGTTTTCATCGAGAACAGGAGTTCGGTCGTCTAACCGTTTCGGTCCCTCTGCCGCGTCCCGGGTGGGGTCGCGGACCAGGGATTCCCTGCCTGCCGCTTGGCTCTGCCGCGGCCTAAGGATGTTGTTGACGGTGTTGCGGGGACAGGAGTTCTGCCACTTTTTTGGGTGTTGCTGCCACTCCCCGTGTGTGGGTCACGGGCCAGAGGTTCCCCAGCCTGCTGCTGTGGTTTTTCATGTGTGATGCGCTGTGTGTGGTTTTGCATGTGTGTCGCTACGGCAATGCTTCTGTACGCCGTGGATGCCTACCTCGTCCTTCGGGAGTTCTACGGCCATTCTGGACGTATGGTTTGTTTACTTCCGGCTTACGCACCACTCTCGTCAGCAGGCCAGCTGGGAGTACATTCATCGACGTACGGCCTTTGCCTTGATGAGTACCACTAGCGAAGCCCGTAGGCGGGTTAAGCACTTAATCGTAGAACTGGAGTTACATCCAGTAACTACTAGTTCTACTTCGTAAGTGCATGCCCACCTACCTGCTGCCCCAGCTGTCTGCTTCCCTTGTTTTGCTGACGTCAGAAGAAGGGTTTGCTGTACCCTCGGTGAGGGGCGTGGCGCTGCGCCATCGCGCGCGGGGGATTGGTGTGTCGAGCTGTGCATAGTCTCAGTGGATTGGACAGAGATGGAGGTGTGCCACTAGCGAAGCCCGTAAGTGGGCACGCATTACTCGGAGAACTGGAGTTACATCCAGTAACTACTAAATACTTTGGTAGTTTTTGAGAGGAGGCATCATCCTGGCATTATGCTGTATGGATTCATGCTGCCAGCAACACCACCACCGTGTGGTTGGTTTGTAGTACTGCATAGAGGAAGAAATGTCTCCAGCGGTGTCTCAGCACTGCTGGATGTGGAAAATCTGTGCGCACACACACACACACACACACACACACACACACACACACACACACACACTCCTCCCTGTGTAAGATAGTCAGCAGAAAGGAAGAAGTAGGGGTAGCCTCTGCTGTGCTGACCAGAGATACACCTCATCCTCTTGCAGACGAAGAATCATCGGGTTTAAATCTGAACCAGATGCAGAGATGGTTTTCAACCACGAAAAGAAATCTTTTTCACCCTTTGGATCACGGGATGTGTCTGGAGTATAAGGTGAGAGTGGATAAACATTTCCATTATTACTATGTTATTCATTAATGTTTGACCAATGGTACAATGTGCACTAATTTTAGATATTAAAGAGCAGATTAAAATCATGATGGTGATTGCAGGAGGTTGAAATTTAATGAGATGCTCCTGATGTTCCAGTACTTTCATCACATTTGAATTCCACATGTATTGTACTCATGCTGTTCATCTTCATACACTTTAAAAATATTAATAACACACTTACTCTCTTTCATGCAGGTAAACCATCATGTCTTGCTCATCTGACATGCTGCAGTTTATCTTTCCCACCCACGGGAGTGCTGCTCTCAGCAAAATGAACCTGCTGAGAGAGGAGCATCTCTTCTGTGATATCACTCTCATCCTTGGGGGGCCTCAGGGCTCCAGCGTCCAGCCTGTCTCTTTCCACGGCCACAAAGTCGTGCTCGCAGCATCCTCTGACTTCCTTCGGGACCAGTTTCGGTTCCACGAGGGTCGGACGGAGCTGAGTGTGGCTGTGGTTTCTGATGTGAATGTTGCTCAGATGCTGCTCCTGACCTGCTACACTGGGTTTCTACAGGTGCAAAAAAAAAAAAAACATCTCAGCTTTTATTGACATAATGAATAAAAACTAACATGTTCAAAATTACTCATACCCTTTGAAAACTATGGCAATGTATGCAAAAATCCAAAGTTGTTAAATATTCCAAATAGTCCAAGCTGTTCTAAAACATCTTTATTCCCCTGATTCATTGGGAACAGTTGTTTTTATCAACTCAGCCCATGAAGAGCAGCAGCTCTCTGCACTTAGTTTGTAGACAGTCGTCATCACAGGAGCTCACTGAGGACCTGCAGCTGCACGGTGTGGCTGCTCACAGGTCAGGAAAGGGTTAAAAAGTCAATTCTACATGTTTTCTTTGCCCATGGAAACATCTCATGACAGACAGTTCAGTGGACACTGAATACAGCTGAGTTCACAAATACCTGCTCGTGTTTTTGATGCTCCTCTGAGCAAATAAGACTTCTGGTCTTCTGTATGAAACAAAAAGTGAATTGTTTGGTCACAATGATTTATCCTTCATTTGGAATTAAAAAAAAAAAACACTCTTTCAAGAATCCTTCAACACGGAGAATGAACTGAGAGATGGCAAGACCCTCCAACCTGAAATGGACAAAATATCACTGGAGACAAGCAGGAAGCTGTTCAGCAGGGCCCGTTTGATACGAGCCAATCAAAGGCTTTCGGTTGATTATTGAGAAGGGTTTGGGCAATTTTGAACATGCCATTTTTTTGTTCAAACCTAAATAAAAGATGAGAGCATTTCTTTTCCACAATGATGGTTCTTGTACATTGTGTTATTATCTTTAGGAACAATGCTATGCTATTTCCAGTCCCAAAAAATTGCCTAGAATATGAACAATTTTGGGCTTAAGTATATTTGAATAGTTTAGTTCAGCTAAAAAGTTATGAGAAAATGTTGTTTCAAAAAATGAAGTGAGTTTTAATGGTTGTATTGTACAATGATGTTAAGATCATTGCTCTAGATTAAATTCAAATCAATTGAGGTTTATTTATATCGCACCAAGTACAATACTTTCAGAGCATTATTACACAGAAACACCTAAGAGAGCTAATGTTATTGTTTTATTGATTACTGTGTTGCAGGTTCCTTTTAAAGAGCTGGTGAGCTACCTGACTGCTGCCAGCGCCCTCCAGATGAACCAGGTGGTGGAAAGGTGTGCCCAGGCCGTTTCCCAGTACCTCAGCCCCATCCTGGCCTTCCTGAAATTGGAGGGAGCCTCAGGACAAACGGAAATCCAGCAGCTGGACGGCAGCTGGCCCGGCACCAGCCTCGAAGCAGAGGAGGAAAAGGATGCGGCCCGGCCCAACATGAACATCCAGGACACAGACACACAAGGCGGGGGAGCAGACGGGACTCAAGATACAAGAGTAATAAAGGTTGAGGTAGCATCATCTGAAGAGACAGCATGTTGTCTGAACACTCTGGAGTCAGAGGAAGGTGAAAGCATTCACCCTTTGCAAACAAACAACACCATGTTTCCTGTTCATCCCACTGCAGGGACTCTCAAGTGTAAGATCCACCCTCCGGCCATTTTCCACGGCCTCGTTTCCCCTGGTGTCGGTACAAGTTCTGCACGCAGTGTAGATCAGGTGGAGAGTCCCCAGAACCGACAGGAAGCAGAAGCAGAAGAGGAGAATATGCATGTGTCAGTGGTTCAAGTGCAACAAGGTGCAAAAGAAAACATTTCTGATTTACTCTGCCACTCCGCAGCAGCTCTGTCAAACAGTGCTGTTGCTGCAGCAGACAGTGCAGAGGCATTCGTTCAGAGGCCATACCTGTGCAGGAGGTGTGACAGAGTCTTCCAGCACTTTAGAAGCTACGTCAGTCACCTGAAGGAGCACAGACAGTTCTCCTGTTTGCTCTGTGGGAAAGATTTTTCTCAGAAAAGTCACCTGACGCACCACATAAGCGCCCACGGCGGCGCCAGGCCTTTCAGATGCCCGCTGTGCCACAAGCTGTTCATCCAGAGGAGCACCCTGCAAGACCACCTCTCCCTGCACACAGGGGGCAGGCCCCAGAGGCTGCCTGCTCACGAGGCAGGTCTCTGATGCTCCACGAGGGGGCGTCATGGAGAGAGCAGTCTGCAAAATGTGTTTGAGACTGCTATAGGCTGACAGCAAGGCACATTTTAATTTCCATGAGAAATCAAAACAAGTATATAGCACGGATGGACACAAATTCTTCAAAACTACATGTGGATGTAATTTAGGCAGCATAGATTTATCAGTGCAGAAATGATGAATATTTCTCACACAGTCACACAGATTGGTGGGATACAACTAGAATCACTCTTGCTCAATGAATACTAGAGTACTGAATACATCAAATAATTGTTGTGACAAAATTTGAAAAAAGTACTGCAGTTCATAAAGAAAATGAAAAGGCTTTTACTGCGCTCCGGTGGAAGTTATTTACTGCAGAGTAGATAGCTCGCGCAGACATTACTTCACCATTTGACCCGTCTGAAATTGTGTGCAGTTCGCTGAGCATGAATCTGTGAGTGAGTGGGTTTTGCCCACGTGACTGAGAGGGTTTCTATGCTCTCGCTTCCAGGTCCTTCCATTCTTATGCCTCCTTGTATCCTTCAGTTATCCTTTCGGCCCAGAAATGTCACTGTTGCTCTTCTTACAGAGTGGCACACTAGCCAGTGGGCATCTGAAACACTACAGTGTAGAGAAACAGAGTGTGTGTGTGTGTGCCTGTTCAGATCCTACAGCCATATAAATGTGGTGGTGGTGTTTATGTAAAAAAATAAGGAAAAAAAACATGAAATAATTTAATTACTTTCAAACATGTCAATTATATTGCCTTCATTTCTTTAAAAAAATCCAAACCATTTGCAAATAACCTGGTGATGTGGCAGGAAAGTTCAAGTCTTAGCATGAAGCATTCATAATGACATGCTAAAGGACCGAGCTAAAAATATCTAACGAAACATAGTTTGATGTTGTGACGTTTCCATAAATCCTCTTAAATTTCCCTTCAGCAGCATCCAGTGTTTCATCTGCCTGAAGTAGGTCAAAATACATACATGGTGCACATGTGCTGCACGGAGCTGTGCATATAAACCCCCACACAAAAACTAAATGTGGCTTTTGCAGCGCCTCCATTATGAATGAGAAGCTGAAAGAGGAAAAGGAAGACAAAAGGGAAGATGGAGGAGTCGCTTGGCACAGATATGGAGGCTCTTCATGTGGTGATAATTCTAATCTTTATAAGTATAGTGGTAATGTTGTTGGTGCATCAAGAAGACTGTATGCTGTGCAACAATATGAGAGGAAATGCTTTTTTTTCTTTCACACCCTAAAGATTTTCAACAACAAAATAACCATAAAAAGGTGGATAAATAGAACATTAATATGAGCATGAAATCTCATTTTGGATCCTAGATACCATTAGGATTATAGCAATTATAATTATATATATATATATATATATATATATATATATATATATATATATATATATATATATATATATATATATATACATAAAATTGCCTATTTTTTCTTTATATAAATAAGGATTTGAAGCATTTTAAGTAATACTACTGCTCTGAGCACTTTTACTTTTCAGCTCAGCTGAGGCTGTTTCATCAATTATCTCCACTCCTGTATTATTTCCTGTAAACAATCCCATTCAGTTATACAGGAAAGGGCTGCGATTGGCAGATGGACAATGAGCAAAAAATCTCCATGAACTTTCTACTATGGTTTCAGTGTCCCTTGTCTTACTGTACATTAAAACATGTATTTTAAAGACTTTGTGATTTCATTCTTTATTCAAAATATATGGCAAACATTTAGCTTTCCGTTGTTAATATTGTGGTGAATGAAAATAATATGTCCTCATGATGACAGTTAAATAGTGGGATGTCTTTCTAAGTCCATTATAAACAGCAAGGTAAACCCTGATCCATTAAATAGGATTACAACCTTGATAAATTAGTTACAACCAGCAGCATAATCCAGTCTGGTACTGACCACTGCTGAGCATGTTAAATAACCAGTGTTCGGAATAACCCCATTTAAATGACTATGTTACACCATTATGTGACCATATCTGTACTACTGTTTATTCCAAGGCTCTTAATGATAAATTGAAATATTCATACTTAAATAGCTGTACATAGTTAAAGAAATAAAATTTTTGGCCCATTTTGCATCTCTTCCTCCCAGTCTCTGCATCTGATTGATGCATTAGAAAAAAATCTTGAAAATACAAAGTTTCCATCCTCTTTTCCAACTCGGAGGTGTGAACCAATGCCAGCTGACTAATGGCAACAGGAAGGCAAGACAAAGTTCATTTACTGATATAACACATTTCAGTTCCAAATGCTTTGCAGCCATGCACAGCTGACTGGGGCAAAAGCAATGAGAAGTAGCAGCATTCAGAATGAGGTGCTGCTTTCTGGTCGATAATTTAGAATAGATAAACCAGTAAAGACTCAAGTCAGCGGAAGACAACACGGATTAGCTTCACTCAGACTTGCTGAGACATCGGTCCTTTAATCCTCACTGTATCCTTCAAGTTATAATAAGATATTTTTGTGGTTATTTTTATTTGGCCTCAGGTCAGAGTTCATGATCAAGCCAACATTTCTGGCTTTGTGTAATTTTTTAATGTCACAGACTGAAAGAGAGCGCTAACCTTTGTTCTCGACATTTTGCTCAAAAAAAAAAAAAAACCCTACTACTTTGGTTGTAACTTTCTTAAGCTGAAGGAAATGTTGACACATCAAAAGTTTGGTGCTTGTGGACCGTTGTCTCCTGGTGAAAGAGTGATGGGAGTCTGTTCTTGTAGATGCAGATGGATACTTACAACTTATTTGCAATTTTGTTCAGCTCAGGCTTGAAATTACCTGTTGGCACAATTAATTCCTTGTTTGATACATAAAGTTTAAATCAGTTTAGTACCCACCAAGTATTCCATCAAGTGGAGCAGAAATTCATGATTAAAAGAGTTAAATCCCACAGTAGGCTAAGATGTGCTGACAGACATTTCCCCACTCTCTGCTGTATTGGAGATTTTAATAAGAGTCATGTCTGAGCTGTGGTGTGGATGGAAAACTGAAAGACACCAAAGGGGCTGTTACTAGGCGAAACTTTTTTCTCAAGAATTATTGCCAAAAAAAGGTCAGATAAGGTCATAAGTCATTTCAAGGGCAAACACAGGAAGACAGATAAATCCACAGTCATTCTGACATCTACAAGAAATGTTCAGTCACTACCTCGCCACAAATTCATGTTTTTGAAGAAACCCGAGCATGCAAACACTGAACAAGAAACATGCGCACACAGAAAAAAAGTAAAAATTATATTTTGCAAAAATCCAGAGATGTGTGTCAATTGGAATTTCTTTTTCTAGCAGGAAACTAGAAACTTGTGGGATGTTTAACTGTTTTTAAACACTTCTCAGCAGATATATTTTGTGTTTAAAAAAATGTCAAAAACATAAATAATTGAATTAATAAAGCAAGAAAAGTTTTCCCCTCAGTGGCCTATGGAGGGTTCAGACTGCCCCTCTTCCGTGAATGAGCTGAGGAGCAGAAGAGAACTTCCTCCCCCTCCTCCTCCTCCTCAGAGAGACGCACTTGTCTGTCAGCAGCAGCAGCAGCATCCTCAGCCTCTCGCGCTGTTCCTTTAAAACCAGACAGCCCACGCCTCGAAAAGCGGCTTGTTCCGGCTTGCCCCTTTACATCTTTTTTTATCCTTACTCACAACAACAAAATAGTGCCGTTCTCCACGAGCCGTTTCGGCGCGCGCGTCGCACCGCCGGACGCTTCTCCGGGCGTCGCCGTCTCGTGGCGACGCGTTGTCCCGCGCGGCCGCCGCGCGCTCGTTGCAGCCCGGCGGAGAACGAGACGAGGCGCGGTTGGTTGAGGGAACCATCACCGGCGGAGCGATACCGCCATCATCTCCTCTCAGCCTGGGCTTGTCACACTGGGGGTGTGTGTCTCTCTGTACCTGAGCGAGCGCGCGTCCGTCACGTCGTGTCGGAGAGAGAGCGAGAGAGAGCGGAGCGCAGGACCCGAGCTGGACCGAGGCACCTGCCTCTAGAGCGCCGACATGCTGCTCCGCGACACGCTCCCGTCAAGAAACACCCGTCTGTACTGCAGCCGATGAAGATCCATTTATTATATTTTTAATTTTTTTTTTTTTTTTTTTTTTTTTTTTTTTTTGGTGATGCGTTCCTGTGAATGTGAAAATGAATATCCCGGAGCTCTGCTGTAGCGCGTGAGGTAAGTGACTTATCCAGAGAGGCACGCGCCACTTTCTACCACTGCTCATGCTCATTTTTTGTTGTTGTCTTTTTTTTTGCGTGCAGTGCTTTCAGGGTTGTCATGCAGTTATTTAGTTCCTTGCTCAGTGACTAATGGGAACTCAGATGGGATAAATGGTACCAATAAACATTGGCTCAGAGGTCATCATCATCATCATCATCATCATCATTTTCTGCAGCTGATGCAGAAAGATTGGTTCTACATGTCATCGAGTCCCTGTTGTTTACAGTCAGTAGTGAAAGGAAACCAGAGTTTTCTAGAAAGAGTGTGTGTGCGTGCGTGCGCTGTAAGGCAACATGAAACTGTGCGCTGGTGTCATGGTGGAGGAAGACTGGTTGGAGCTCGCTCTCAAACCGGGGGATGTGACATTTGTGGAGTAAGATCACCGTGGATCGAGGCGCTTTGCGAGTTGGGCCGGTGCGTGTGTGCGTTTGCACTGTCACCGTTGGTTGTCGTCATAAAGTTTGATTATCCAGCGGGTCGCTGCGCTTTGATAATCTTAACCCTATTATCCAGTGGTGCAAACAAAAGTAACGGTTCACTGTTACACAGCTTGCAAGCAGCGTTCCTGTGCTGGATCCTAAATGTTGTGATGAGCAGCAGCTCCAGAGCATTGTGGTTTGCAGTGCCTCCCATCCAGACACTTCCCCCACACTATGATGACTGGTGTAATGAATAAATAATCACACAAACCCACATTTCCTCATAGTACACTATAAAACCAAGTGAGCTGACATGGTGAAACAACTGTAGTAATCCTGTAGTAAGTAAATGAATAACTCCTTCCGCAGATTGCTGCCTCGGCCTACATGTTGATGTAATGACGCTCTTGCCTGTCAGTGGATTCTGGGTTCGGGGCTTCCTGTGTGTGGTTTTCATGTTCTCCCTGCAGTTGTGGGTGGGTATTGTTTTCCAGCTGCATCAGTTTCCTCCCACACTCCATAAACATGTGTTTGAAGTTACTGAGGTGACGCTAAATTACCTGTAGGTGAGAATCTGCGGACCTGTGGTGGACTGGCAGCCTGCCAGGGTGTACTCTGTGTTCAGCCAGTGTATAGAACATTTTAACATTAAGACATGAAGTGCCTTAACATTGCTTATGTGACTTCTGCAGTGCTTAATGGTTTATTGACACCATCTTGTCTCCACGTTAAAGTTTAACTAATCATTGACCCGGTGGTGTACAAGTTTACAAGTATTGTTTTTAACAGCAGAGGACTGTTTCTTGAAGTACAAAACCTGATATTTTGTGTCAGTTTGAGTCTTCAGCTTCACAACTGCAATGACTTTATTCTACAGTTCTGAGGTTTGGAGTGTTTACAAGTATTCGGCAGCTTTCTTGATTTCTTAGATGCACATTGCACACACACACACACACACACACACACACACACACACACACACACACACACACACACACACACACACACTCACAGACGCTACGAGGAATGTTCTAATTCTGGGGTCACAGTGACGGCGAGGAGGGGAGCAGTCATCCTCAGATTACTTTACATTCCTCTGCTTCGGGTTCAGTGCACAGTCAGTGGTGCGTTCAGTACTTCTGAATCCTTGTCATCTGTAGCTGTTTGCACCTTTCAGAGTAGGTCGTATTGTTGTTAGTTCACTAAAGGTGTTGATTACTGCTGCTTTTTGTGTTGTTTTTTTTTTTGACATATTGTGCACAGGTTTGGACACTTGCAGATGCAAACACACTCAGCAGATGCTATGTCTGGTGTCCTTTATAACGTTTGTTTCATTCAATAACATTTTGACGTTGTTTCACATCCGTCATTCATGACAGATTTGATGGACAAACAAAGCGAACGTTTCCTGTTGACTTTATTGCTCCATCAATCAGTTTTATTGTTGGGAAGTTATGGCATAAGTCCATGCAAATGCAGATTAATATTTAAACTAAAATAACAAGCTTGCCATGAAAATGTTAAATGTCAGAACAGAAGGATTCGATTTGCTAAAATTAAGACGGAAGAATTGTCGCAAAAAAGGAAAAACTCCCTCTGAGTTACAAAAACAAACCACTTGTACATTGTCACTGTGCACTACCCTTATATCACCTTATTCATAGACATGCTGGCGTCCTGACGTGCCTCTGCACACCAGAGTTCAGTGGAGGTAACTGCGCCGCCTCCCTCTACCTGATCAACCCGAAGAGCTTCGTGATGAAAGTCAGAACTTCAACATGCCAGCCAACTGAAAATAGCCGAATGCAAGGTTAGCCTCGGCGACCGGCCGACACGGGGATTAGGTGTGAAGAAGACCCTCGAATAAACACATCAGTCCGTTGTTACTCCTTTAGCTCCTGCTCAGTCCTGCTGGATCCGTCAGCCGTACCAGTCTGCTTGATCAGGCTCTATGTGAGCCCCCTCCCCACACACACACACACACACACTGGTCCAACATGGCGAGAATACTTGTCAATGTGTGAACAGCAACCTTCCCCCTTAAGTGACCTTAACTTTAATCCAATGATGAATCTTCCTCTGAGTCCAAATGGACGATGGAAGAAAAGTACAGATGAAGTCAGAAGTCGTCGTGTTTTGAAAATCACTCTTCCAGAGACGATCTTTTTTCTGACTCTCTCTCTCTCTCTCTCTGAAACATGCCAAAGGAAACTCCAGATGCCCTCCCCCACACGGAGGGGCGTGAGGGTGGGGGGGCAAGTGAGGACTTACTGCTGTCCTCAGCCAGATGATCGCCGGCCAACTGTTGGCTGTAAAGACACAATGTACTCCTCATCCTCCGCTCGGTGGAGTGGGCGGCTCAGCAGGCCTCCACAACAAATGACTGCTTCTCTCTACAAAGCTTTCTCTTAACAAGTTCGGCCATCTCGTCTCCAGTTTGCTCTTAAAAACTAATGATGGATGTAATGCTGCATCTGTAAGTTTTCCTCCGCAACACTCTCACTCAATAAGAACTTGAATTTGAGGAGAAGAACAAAAACAGAGCAAATGGACTGAAAAAGAGAGAGAAAATCTTCATCCTCAAAACAGTGGTGACCTGCCTGCCTTTGAAGGTCGAGTTGGATATTTATAGCAGTGAAACAGCAAATGGAACAGAGTAAAGATTTGAGGGACCTCTCGACTGCAGGTTTAATTAAGATTAGTTGTATCAACAATATGATTAAGACTTTTCAGGCTTCACGACATACAAATTGATTACAAAAACACAGAAAGGAAGAATTCAGTTTGTCCTCATAATTTGTAAATAATCACCAAAAAGAACATCAACACTAATTGTTAAGGTGTCAGTTTGCTTTGAAGAAAAACCAGCTCTGTAGTAAATAAAAAAAACACAAAATCTGAAGTGTAATTCATCCATTTGCTATGCAGCTTTAACCAGTGTAGGTTCACCTGGAACTGGAGTCAGTCCCTGAACAGAGATGGACTCTTTCATTCATACGTTCACACACGTACACATGCACTCTAAAAAATGATTCCTTGGGTTAGTTAGTTGAGCTTAACATCATGAGCTTTTTCGGCATAAAAGAATAAGGTTCTTACATGGACTTATTATAATAAGGTTGTAATTTGTTTTAAGAGGTTAGTCTGGCTGAAAATATTGGGTTAGCTAGTTGAGCTTAAAATCAAGAGCTTTGTCAAAATAACATTCTAAATTTGATACATGGGGACTTATAATAACAAGATGGTGACTTAATTTAAGAAGTTGGTCCAGCTTGAAATCAGAAACTGTGTCAACTTAAATATGTATGTATATTTTCAACAAAGCCTGTCAAATTCAAATTGAAAAAAACTTCATTTGTCCCTAAGGGCAATTCAAAGGCCAGACCTGAAATCAACTGCACCTCATTCATTGTCTGAGCTGAATCAGGGACTGCAATTTTGCTGTATATTGAGTTTTCCCATCAGTTTGCCCAAATCTGTTTGATTAAATTAAATAAGTAAGACAAAGCAAGCACAAGTTTTCATAAAAATAGTTTAGGGCTGAGTTTATGTAAAATGGCCACACGATCGTGCAGTGGTTAGTGCTCGTGCCTCACAGAAAGAAGGTCCTGGGTTCAAATACCAGCTGGGGCTCAGGCCTTTCTGTGTGGAGTTTGCATGTTCTCCCCATGGGTTCTCTCTGAGTACTCTGGCTTCCTCCCATGGTCCAAAAACATGCATTAACTGGTCACCCTAAATTGCCCCTAGGTATGAATGTGTGTGTGAATGGTTGTATGTCTGTACATGTCAGCCCTGCGACAGACTGGCGACCTGTCCAGGGTGACCCCGCCTTCGCCCACAGCAGCTGGGATCGGCTCCAGTCACCTGCGACCCTGAAAGGGAGAAGTGGTAGATAATGAATGAGTAAGATCTTCAAACCATGTTTTAAGGTGAGGTAACCTCACCTCTTTCATATGTTGCTTCACCTTAATTTTGCTTGAACCATTTCACTGAAATTAAGTTGCTTCACCTTAATTTGACATGGACCAGTTTATTAAAATTATGTTACTTCACCCTAATTAACAGTTTAACTGTTTGCAGGTTGAAGTAAATTATGTTGGTTGTCCTTAAATAACTGAGTTTCGACCATTAAAAGGCCTGTTGGATTTATTGAAAGGTTTTAGTTGGAATTTCTTAAAAAGGTTGATGCAAATTGTTACTTTAATTGAATTAAGCTGAGCTGTTGCATTATTTCTTAGAGTGTGTAGTCAGTATTAGTAGAATTTGTTCATTCTTAAAACGACCTGATGTAAAGTGATCAGACACAGGTCTAGTTAGTATTTCAACTCTTCAAAACTTCGAATGAGAAAAAAGAGCAACTGTTACTTACATCAGTGTAAAGGAGCCAGTTGTGTGTCCTATTAACAGGGATACACTGGGACTATATAGTAATGGCTCATTTTTTTCCAATTAACAGGGAAAAGTACTCTTTCTGTTCGCTTGATATAATTTTTGTTTTGAATACCTGCATGATATATTCAGAAACTATTTCTTATTTTTTGGACAGATATTCAGCAAGGCAAGTTTATTTGTGTCGCATCATTTATATATAAGGCATTTCAAAGTGGTACACAAAGAAAAAGAAACTAAATTACATTAAAATCATAGAATCAAAGCAAGACATCAGAAAACAACAGAGCATTTGAAAATATTAAGTGTCTTGAGTTGCATAAGCATTCAAAGAATCTTGAATCAACCAGTTCTGTTCTGAGGAAATCTTTAACCATGTAAATAAACATGTGATTTTTTTTTCCATTAACTGACCTTTTAATGCTGCAGTGTATCAGAACTCTAATCTATTTATGCATAAATTGATTTCCTTTTTTCAAAAATAATCAGTGAAAGGGGATGGCCTTTATGAGGAAGTAGTAATCTGCTGTAACAGTACGCCCACTTCTCCTGTCACAAGACCCGGGGCATTCTCAAGCATGGGGACTTTTTCTGCTTGCATGCTTGCCTAAATACCTAAGTGGGCCATTCCTGCAAGTAATGGAAGTCTCGTGTGCATCATGATATTTTGTGCACCCCTTGTGATGCGAGGCACTCATGCATGTATAAATCTAATACTGGTGTGACAGTGTGGGTTTGTATTCAGCAGCCTGTGCAGAAGTTAGTCCTGCGCTGAGAGGCAGACAGGATTACAGCATTTAAACCAGACCACTTTTTTTTTTTTTCTGTCAGGGACTCTAAAAATCTGGCAGTAGCAGTTGTTCATAGAGGAACAGGTGGCCGTCAACGTGACTAAGAGCCCGTGAATCAAGGCCAACAGTTGCCCCCACAGTGTGCGCCACTCCGTAGTTCTGCGAACACAGGGAGAAGAGGTTATCCGTCTCGCGCGCAAAAGGTAGAGCCTCCCCACCGCTTTCGTTTCTGAAAGCCCCCTCCACCACCCCCGCGAGCCCCGCGCCATCACATGGGTGTTACTTCATCCTGCCCCGGACGCGGGTTCGGCGCTGCTTTGCGGGCTTCAATAAACGGTGTTATATTTGGGTTCGGCGCTAAAGGAAATATGACGCGCGAGGAGAGAGCGCTGCTGTCCACGCGGCCGAGGAGCCAGCGCGCGCCATGCGAGGAGCGGGTGGCGCGGAAGGTGCGTAAAACTGGCTTTATAACGACAGAATACCTCGTGTGTTCCTTGGTGGATGATGTGCGATTTCTTTCTCGCTGGTTTTGGTGAATGTGATTTTTACGCGCGTCAAAACACGTGCGTAATGCACGTAGTCCTTCCGGACTTGCAGTGTGGATATTTGTTTTATTATTATAAACTTTAAATCTTAAAAATAACACATATTACATCTATTTTAATGTGTTTTACTTTCTCATGCAGAGCAGACATCTCTGAACAGACCACAAAAAAATCCCGCAGACTGTTTTCTGCGCTTTTTCCAAACTGGTGTAGTGAGCAAATAGAAACCCAATCAATTCTCTCTCATTTAAAGTTATTTGCCTGCGTCTCTAAGCCCACTCGAGACACATTCTTCCTGGCACCTGTTCCCTGAGGGTACCAGCTGTTATTTTGGTGAGCAGTTTGAACAGATGTAACAGTCTATGAAAGCAACAGGTGCGCGCTGTCTGTACACACTGTCCTCACCATTTTATATAATGTAGTCGGGAGGCTGGCGTATTTCTCGTTTTTGTATGTTTGTGTATATTTTTAACGATGTTTGCTTTTGGTTAATGGAGTGATAAACCAGATGGGAGATGGGAGGTCAGTACCTGGGCCAACTGGGCTCTTATGCAAGAAGATGCACTTTTCCCTGGCATGACGTGTTGTCAGACGTGACTCAAAGTGGAACATTTGAAAGTGCACAATGAAAGAGAATCAAGGATGAGCACGGCTTGATATATTAGTGATTTATGCTGCCTCCACCAACAGGCAGGATGGTGCTGCAGCAGCGTGTAAGGATGAGTGTCTTCCAACCTCCCACCCGGAGTTAAAACCACATTTCGCCCCAACTCAGGCTGCACATGCTTTGTCTCACATTAGTGCAAGACTTCCTGTTCTTTTCACGTGATAAGATGATTGTTACTGCTGGGATCCATAAGCAATAAAAACACAACTGTTCTTTTGCTCTATACATCCTTTTCATTTCATAAATCTCCATTTGTTGCTACTGATACATTTTGTGCACTAAAGACAAGTTAATATTACAATATAGTGTTTTCCAAAAACACACACCCACACCAGCATGGCTGTGTGTGTTTATCAGTTGTCTGCCATCTGAATTGCTTTTCTATTGTTGGGGTTGAACTTGAACTCAGCCTTTGTTTGATATGGGAAGGTATTATAAAGTGCCAAGAGGAGGCCAAAAGCATTCTGCATGATTGATCATTAACCTTCAGGCTTCCGTCTCTGTACTACATTTTAAGTTGTGAAATCATAAATGTGTTTCCTTGATCTGAAGAGGGCCTTCTGCATTTGTGTCACACACTGTGTTTATTATGCGTGTCACTGACTTGTTGTGTTTTGGGTGGATGAACAAAAAAGACGGTTGGATTTGAAACAGCAAGGAGTGTCCTTTTAGTGCAGTTCATTTTAGGAATTTATTGCCGCCTGCTTTCATTGCTCGCATTAGATCGAATGAATTTATGACATTACAAAGCTGACGTCTGCCTCGGTGCTGAGTGGAAGCATTGTTTGTTGCCGATAAGGCTCGAGGAGGATCAGCGTTAACGGCGCTTCATCATCAGAAGTTTGTGAAAGAAACTGTTTCATTAGAAAATTCCTACAACATGCTGTTTGGAACAGTTTGTATATCCAGTACTACACATAATTTACAACGTAGTTGATTAAAAGTAGTTATTCAATTTATAATATACTGTCATGTTGTACATTTAGTTAATCTGTGCTGTCAAAAAAACACCTGGAGGGTCCCATTGAATAAAAATATATTTTTTCAGCATTTAGTGACATAATTTAAAATGAAAATCTACATTAAGCTCGAGGTACATTATATCCAGTCCTTCACAATTGAAGCAGCATTAATGGGACCCGTTATGTATTTTATGTTAAATACAATCAGAGTGTCAGTGAACGAGGCGGAACACATGTTTTAGGAACTCATTTGAGGAAGTGTTCAGGTCTCAGGCTGCTGCAAACGTTTGGCTGATGGTAGGAGCGGCTCTTCCTGAACGATCTTCTGCAGGCACAACAGCAGCTGGCACGGCCATGATGCTGGGGCTAAATTACAGGCAGTGATGTTGGCAGATGCAGTGTATTTGAAAGAAAAGGCCTTTTTGAATTAGACCCTTCAAAAAATAGCGTGAATTCTTAAAGAAGCAGAAGTGAGAGCAACATTATTCATGACATTATTTTAGTCGGTAATAAGAGCTATTTTGTGAAGTTCAACATTTTGATGAAGAAATGAAACTGAGTAATACAACTTTATGGAGCATTTTATACATTTTCTTTCAGGGCAGAAATGTTAAATATACCGTGTTCTTTCACGTCCTCACAGAGTCTGTTGGCAGTGGCGAGCAGGTGCTGTCGACAGGACGTATTGACATGCATTCCCCCTGAACCCGCCGACCCCTCTGTCAGTGGCGTGGCGGCAGGATGCCGGTGCAGGCGGCCCAGTGGACAGAGTTCCTGTCCTGTCCCATCTGCTATAATGAGTTTGACAGCAGCGGTCACCAGCCCATCAGTCTGGGATGCTCCCACACGGTGTGTAAGACCTGCCTCCACAAATTGCACCGCAAGGCTTGCCCCTTCGATCAAACACCAATCAGCACCGACATCGACCTCCTGCCAGTCAACTGCGCCCTGCTCCAGCTGGTTGGAGCACAGGTGAGACAGGCAGAGAAAGCCTTGTCCGTCGATGTGTCTTACAACCAGGAAGCTAAAATTTGTTGTCCTCCTAATGTGTGTGTGTGTGTGTGTGTGTGTGTGTGTGTGTGTGTGTGTGTGTGTGTGTGTGTTTTCATGTTAGGTCCCAGACGGGCAGCCCGTGAGCCTGAGCAGCGCTGCAGAGGTTGAACACTACGAGGTCTGCAGGGTATGCGTAGAAGAGCTGGCTCTCTACCTGAAACCGATCAGCGGGGCAAAAGGTAAAGTCCTTGTGTGACACACACACATACACACACACGTGTGTGTTTTGATTTGGTCGTTTTGTGAAGGAGAATGAAGCTCTTTATATCCAGGATGCGGGGGCCGCAACTTGGCATTCGCAGCTTCTCACACCTCTCCTGACGATGGAAGTGTCTGTACTTTTATTGAAGGGGAGGAGAAATTCAGCTCCCTGCGTATTTAAGATGATAATCATGACGAAGGACCAACAGTTTCAGTTGTTTTTCCAGCCAATTTCCTGGTAGCGTTGGCAGATTCAGTTATTTTTTATTTTTTTTGGCGTGTAACGTCATCAGGAAAATCCCTTTTGTAGCTTTGAAAATGTTTTGCAATAACACACTGTTGCAACCTGCTGTTTTTGTGTAGCATCATGTATTTGTCCTTGATTTTGGTGTCATTCTAAAAAAAAAAAAAAAAAAAAAAAAAAAAAAAGAAATAAAAAGCCAACTGAAGTCGCTAAGCTTCGCAGCATAACTCCAGAGCTGTCACTTACCGCAGGTGTGGCGACCTTGAGTCCCAGTGTGCTCAGTCGGCCCATGCAGAGGAAGCTGGTGACCTTAGTAAACTGCCAGCTGGTGGAGGAGGAAGGCCGCGTGCGGGCGGTGCGCGCGGGGCGGTCTCTCGGAGAGCGGACGGTGACGGAGCTCATTCTGCAGCACCAGAATCCCCAGCAACTCTCCGCCAACCTCTGGGCAGCGGTGAGGGCTCGCGGCTGCCAGTTCCTGGGACCTGGTGAGCGTTAAATGAGTTTAACAAGAGCATTAAAGGAGATACATTTATATTGGGCTGTTTTTGAAGACATCAATTAAAAAAAAACTTTTAAGAACCAGTATTTATAAAAGTGCTGCCCCACAGCGGTGTTTCAATGTATCATTCAACTTTTTTTTTTCTTCATTCTGAAGTAATCATTTTCTACTGCATGTGTCAATAAAAAAGACAGACATAGTGAACATACTGTACCTTGACTTTTAGAAGAGATTAATCAGCGTTCTCCTCAGTACTGGGTGTCCTGTGATGATTACTCATAGGGCAGATTCTGATCGAGAACATGTTTCTCGTCATGATAACAGAACGAGTTTATTTCACGTCTGAGGACACCTAGTTACCTGAAATACAGTTGCATATAACATAGACTGTGTTTTACCAGTGTATAACCTTTCAGTATGTATAATCTGCTGTCTCTGTCTTCTCTCCTCACTTCCTTTTCATCTTCTCGTGCCGTCCTCCGGCGTCTCTCTATCTTCTCCACCCTTTGTTGTCTCTTTGACTGTTTCCCTTTCAGCTATGCAAGAAGATGCACTCAAGCTGGTTTTGCTGGCTCTGGAGGATGGTTCAGCCCTGTCCAGGAAAGTCTTGGTGTTGTTTGTAGTCCAGAAGCTCGAGGCCCGCTTCCCGCAGGCCTCCAAAACCAGCATCGGCCACGTGGTGCAGCTGCTCTACAGGGCGTCCTGCTTCAAGGTGCGATGATGTGAAGAAGCACACCTACACACCTACCGTGGACACACAACACAGCGTGTGTTCACACAGTGAACTTCCAGGTTACATAAGACGGAAACAGCAGCTTTTTGAACTCAGTTTTTGCATCTAAAAAGGTCATATATAGGCAAAGGTCGTATATAATTACTTCACTAATATATTGTGGTTTGTTACACTTGTACACAACATTGATACAAATCTGTGGAACAGAAATGTAGAACTGTAATACTCAGCTATGGAACAGCTTCCTGTTACCGTAGTAACAAAAAAAAAAAAAAATACAAGGAGTTTCAGAAAATCCCTTTTCAGACATGAATCCGTCTCCCATTCAAGAGTCACTACTCCCTAAATCTGGACCATCTGGTTTCATTAGAATCCCATGTCTGTAATGAAGATGTGGGCTTGTGTCGATATGTATTTTTTGTGGCTGCGTGTATTTCTGTGCCTGTTATCTGATTACAGACATCGCTGGCAGGGCAGAAATGCCAGCTATTTGCTCGTGATGTAATGTCAGTCTATATTTGCCCTTCTTGCTGCCCCGCCTCGCCGGACAGAGACAGGCAGCACAGATGCAGAAAAGATAGATGAGCACACAGGAACAAAGAAGACCTGGTGGGTTTGATGCAGAGGACGGATGCTGCTGAATTAGATTTGAAGCTTTGTGAGCGGTAGCCGGTGGGGAGTGTGTCGGTGTCTTGTGATGATTACTCATAGGGCAGATTCTGAGAAAGGGAGATTCCCTTTGTGTGATCTGGTTTTGAGTACATGAGTCTGAAGACACCACATACAGATTACATATACAGAGCATTACACATTGTGTCTCGTTTTTAAAAAAAAACAGTGAAATTATCGATAGTGAAAGTGAAATAAATAAGAAGAGCAAAAATTGTACATATTTGCTCATTATTACAGATGGTCTCCTTATTTGTTCTCTTGCTTGTCTATCCCGCCCCTCGTTTGTTGACAGGTGACAAAGCGGGACGAGGACTCGTCGCTGATGCAGCTGAAGGAGGAGTTTCGCACATACGAGGCCCTGAGGAGGGAGCACGACGCTCAGATCGTCCATATCGCCATGGAGGCGGGCCTGCGGATCTCACCCGAGCAGTGGTCCTCCCTGCTGTACGGAGACCTGGTCCACAAGTCACATATGCAGTCCATCATTGACAAGGTTCGATTGAAATAGCATCAGGTCCCACTTCAAGTGTGAACTTTCACTTTTGATCTGTTTGATCTGTATCTGTTTATTCGTGCTTCTCAGTTGCAGTCTCCAGAGTCCTTCGCAAAGAGCGTTCAGGAGCTGACCATTGTTCTGCAGAGGACAGGAGACCCTGCCAACCTCACAAGCCTTAGACCACACCTCGAGCTGCTGGCCAACATAGACCACAATCCAGGTAACTGAGTTTATAGGAGAGCCGGCGCTTCCACAGACTGCGACGGAAATCTGACATGCAATGTGGAGCACAAAAGAAGCACTGTGTATTCAGTGAAAACTGTGATTATATTTTGTCAAACATTTACCACTCGTGGTGGTGGGTGACGTTTGTTTGACGTTTAAAGTGTAAATTCAATTGTCTCCTGTGTTTTAGTTGTCAGGGAAATGCCTTCTGGCATTGTGACAGCTCTTCTGACAAATTAATGTTGTTCCTCAGTTCAACGTACAGTACCTCGACACACAGAGCTAATTCGTTCATGACATATGTGTCAAACTCTTTTTTTTTATTTCAGGAGCCATGTACAACCCAATTTTTACATCAGTTGGCTTCAAACAGTAAAATTAACACTATAACCTGTAACTAAACAACTCCAAGAAAAACAAACATAGATTTGAAAGTATATCGTGAAAATGCTCACATATCATGTATCGCATATTACAAAATAGTAGTGCGATGTAAATTTCTAAGACATAAAAGCCTTTTGTTTTTCAGAAATCGGGATTTCCTCGTCTATAACAGTATAGCTGTGATCCTCCTGTTATTTTGCTGCGAATACGGTTGTTAAACACACATGTCATAACCAAAATAACAGGCCTACTGTTGTGAGATAGTCAAATTCCACATGTTGGATAGTATCCTATCAGTACTTGCAGCATTTTGATGCAGTGCAGAAATGAATTCATGGCATCAGCCTCAACTCAGAGCGAGTCTCCTGTTTGCTGTTCTGAGGTGAACGCCGCTGATATGTCCTGAAAACACAGCTTGAAAAAGTGCAGTTCGGTTTGTCATTTTCACATGGTACAAAGTCATTTATTAAACTGGCTGAAGTGATCTCTCTTCTGGACAGTTTGTCCACATTTTCAACACCCTCCGTCTCCAGTAGTCTTGTACAAACTATAGAAAATGAGTGCTTCTTCATCTGATCTGTTATCATCATCAAACTGGGATTTCTTTGCCATTCATGAAATTCAAAGCAATAAACCCTTTTTTTTTTTTTTTTAGTAAAACCAGCAACTGAACATGTTTGAATAGGGTGCATTATGCCTTTGTCACTTTATCACATGTAGAGGAAAGCAAAAAACAGAAAACAAGGATGAAAAAGATGTAATAAGATCATCAGTCTGACCAAGAAAAATGACTCGTGATGGGAATCATCTTACACTTTTGACTTAAAGACACTGGAAGATTAACAGTCAGGTCTTTTAAGAGAAGATCTACATCAAATAAAAGATGCTTTGTTGTAATATTTGGATCAGACATTGACCTACTTATTACGGGTGTAGATTTAACCTCAAACCTCTAACCAGATAAAACCTCGCTGTGCTCCTGGGAACTGTACTTTCCAGATCCCAGACTGAGAAACACTGTATTTAAGAATGCCAGTCATAATAGGAGTGTCTAGGAGCTACTGACGTGATTTTAATTGATAATCTTTTTTGTCTTTTATCCTACCGTTTGCCTTTATTATATGTCATTTGCATTCTTGTACAAATTCTTCATGTTTGCCTCTGACTGAATGTCTTTTTCTAAACTTTCGAATAATAAGAAAGTCCATTAAAAGTTTTGCATGTGTTTGGTATTTCTACAGATGTTCCTACACCATCCTGGGAGGAGCTGGAGAGCGTGATGCTTGCCGTTAAGCTGGTGGTTCACGGACTGGTGGAGTTCATACAGAACTTCAGTAAGAAGAATCACGACACCCCACAGGTACAGAGGTGGATGGATCATGAATCGTTTTACCTCTTAGAGATAATGAGGGCTGTAATGTGATATGTAATGTGGTATAGCGATAAGCACTTGTAGTAAGAAGTCCCTGTTTAGATCTAGATAAGCTGTGGAGTTCTCTCTGTGTATGCACAGGGGTTTTTTTTTTCCTCCCACGGTCCAAAAACATACATTTGAAGCTAATTGATGAAACTGAATCTATTCCAATCTGATGTAGGTAGAAGGACGTGAAGCAAAATGATTTATGGTCTTTTACAGCGTATTTTTTGTTGTGTGCTCTGCAACTTACAATGAATTATTTAATGGTTACACAACCATTAATATAGCTGTAAAAACGCATCTGTGAGGATTCATTCTGATCTCTAACAACACAGACAAATGCGTCGAGACAGAATTTAGTCTTTGTGTTGGAAAAGCTCTGAAATGCGGGAAGAGCAGAAGGCTCCCTCCGTCTGTTATCCTACTTCTTCTGATCTCCAGATATGTTTTGCTGAGCAAGATATATCGAAGATGTATGCGAGTTAGTTCAGCTCCACAGTGACTGTGCGTTGTGCTCGTGCGTTTCGCAGCCTCAGGCCAACAGCAAGTACAAGACCAGCATGTGCCGAGATCTCCGTCAGCAGGGAGGCTGTCCACGAGGAACCAACTGTACATTTGCACACACACAGGACGAGTTGGAGAAGTGAGTGAAGACTCACATAAATTCCCCTTTTCACAGCATTCGTGATCATAAAAATGCCTCTGATGGAAACATTTTGCCCTGTTAGTTGATTAAATATTCATTTCAAGCCTCCCTGTTTTATCATTAAAGTAATTAAGTATTTTATGATTCATAACAAAAACAGCATACAGGAAAGATGTTTGATGGTCTTAGAAGAATGTTTTTTTCTGTAAGATATTGTAGTCCGAGCAAGTCTGTCTCCGTCTGTCAACAGGTTTAGACTGAGGAACAAGAAGAGCAGCAGCGCAGGGCGTACATTCCCCTTAGCCCCCGGCGTTATGAATAAAACCTTCAACATGGAGGGCAGCATCCATACCGACGCGTCGGGTCCGGTTCCCAAAGGGACAGGGGAGAGCACGGCCTCCATGAAAGACGGAGTTCCTGGCCTGACTCACCCCCAGCTCATCTCCAGAGGGGCCGACATGCTGGAGGACATGAAGAGGGCCGTGCCAAATGGAAACAGCGGGGTGAACGGCTCCAACGGGCTGTCGGGATGTAACAGAACCACCGCGGGGTCAACAGAGCAGTAAGACCATTCCCCGCTCTTATCTGATCAGTGTGTGTCCTCAAGTTTAGGAAAGTACAAGCAGTACGTAGACAGGCTATTACAAAATGTGTTTTGCATGCAGGTTAGCTTGTCCTGTTCCACGATATTCACAGTGGCCACAGTACAAACTGTATTATATTAGAATTTTCTTCAGTTGGGTCACATTTTGTCCTCTCTTTGTCATTTCATTCATTCTGTGTGTTGCTGTTTTGTGTCTCAGGAAGGCCATCTCTCCTCCCAGGACTCCAGTGAGCCACTCGGCGGCGGCGTCTCCGCTGACCGCAGTCGGGCGAGCAGATGGCGGTGCCTCCATACCCAAACATGGTCAGTTCATTCTGCGGGCGCCACATCCTTCTCAGGCATCAGAGCTGTACTACCAGGAGCCGCACTCTCCGTATGACGCAGCCCACTATCAACCAACCTGTGAGCAGTATTATTAACTTAAGCGTGTCAGCAGAAATAACACTCACACACTTTTCCATTGTTGTCTGGATGATGCTAAAATAAATGTGTTTTTCTTTGTTGCCTCGGTCATTCTGCCCTCCAGCAGGTTCCTTTTACCCATCCACCCTTCACCCTCCCCACAAACCTTGTATGGCTCGCTTCCTCCGATCCTCCAACGTCCCAGAATCCTCCCTGCCGCCTTCCCTTGGCCCCCCGCCATCTTCTTACCCGAATGACCCCCAAGCACCACATCCCCCCTCCTCCTCCTCTTCCTCCGGGTATCCGCCGCACCCGCCCAGAGATCGGATGGGGCCTCCCGCCTTCCACCCCCACCCGGGGCAGCCGCAGTACGGGCCCTTAGCCCCCGCTCACGGTGTTTACGCCCCCCTCTACGACAGCAGGAGAGTCTGGAGGCCTC
Organism: Salarias fasciatus; assembly: GCF_902148845.1. Lineage (NCBI taxonomy): Eukaryota > Metazoa > Chordata > Actinopteri > Blenniiformes > Blenniidae > Salarias > Salarias fasciatus. The sequence continues at coordinate 14,646,089 of NW_021941229.1, read as the reverse complement.
AGGTGAGTCTCCTGTTGACCGACACAGCGGTGCGCAGTGTGATCTGTGTCTCCATAATTAATCTCTGGCGTTGCAGCTGTACCACAGAGAGGATGCCAGGAGTAACTCACTGCCTCCGGAAGTGCTGCATTCTTCTGTTTACCAGCCTCCACTCAGGGAGAGATTCAACTCGCTTGACAGTAACTACTGCTCTGGAGCCGAGCACCGTGCGGGGCTACACAGGGTACGTGAACGCTGCTCACACAGTTGCTAAGGGAAACACTAATTCAGTTGTAATTGGTGAGAGCTGGGATTGTTTAATTTGATCACTGTGAAAACCAAACTAATGAAGTCCTCATCATATCAGTGCCATTATGGTTAACACCTTCGCCTCAGAGAGCGAATATTCCTCAGTTCAAATGTGGATTTGGCTTGATGGCTTTTTGGCTGAGTTCTGCATGTTTCCCTTGTACTTCCATCGGTTTTCACTGCTCACCCTAGTTCCCACACCAGTTCAAAAACAGTGTTTTTTAAGATCCAGAGCATATTTGATCTTCATGCAGTAACAGCTGGGATCAAGCGACGTACAGCATGGATGGATGGAGAGAAGAATAAATGTTAAAGGCCCATTTATTAAGAGAAAAGGGGTAGATTTGATGTATTAATGTGTGTTTATGATCCTGTCTACATCATTTATCATAACATATTTTATGACTTAAAAAAAACTTTCTTTTATTCACGAAAATACATTAAATATGCATCAGAGCTAATAATATACCCTATCAGTAAACCTTGTTGGATCTCTAATTCATGAGGATTGACGCATTTCTTTGATTGCAGATTTTTTTTTAAAAATGTGCAGAGAAAAATATATTTCCCATCCTGTGTTGCTTTTCTCTGTGTCCCTATTTGAAACACCCCTGTATAAAACATCTAACATATCCACTGTAGCTATATTCATTAGCAGTGGTCCCTTGCACACTGTATGTTTTTTTCATCATTTTCTCAGCAGCATTTCCTCCTTTGGTTTCTTTTTACGCCCACATATTATCTCACCTCAAACCCTTCCTGCCAGTCACATATCTGCAGCATGTTGCTTCAGCCTCCTCTGTCGTCCTCCCACTTCTCACCCAAATATGTCTTTGCCTTGCCTCTCCCACTCATTTCTCTCCTCATACCATCATATTGCATTTTCAGTAATGTTGCTGCACTGTTGCAATTAAATTATTTTTTTTCAGCAGTGCTGTGCATTACCTTTCTAGAAAATAATTTTTGAAATGACAGAAAAAATAAGATACGCTGCATTCTGTCCATCTAATTTTCCTCTATACTTCCAGTTCATCACAACACAAACACATTGAAACTGAGAATCATACTCACATTTACACCTGCAGTGTTTAACCAATCGACCTTAAATGCATGTTTTTTGGAAGGAAAAAAAAAAAACCCATGCACAAAATGCAAATCCACTCAGAAAAGCTCAACATGATCTGGAAACTCACAGCCTCGTCATCATGAGGCCAAAGTGCTACCCAATGCACCACAGTGTGTAGCCTTGATTTTCTGTCCTGAGGGCCTGTAAAATCAACTGAGGCAAGACTCCAACTTCTGAAGCCATCATGCATTGCTATAAACAAGGCCAGCCGCCAAGAAAAAGGTGATTTGTGATTTTATAAACAAAGGAAGCATCCTGAAATACAGTGCAGTGGTTCCTCACCTGTCTAGGTGCATCTTAATAAAAGAATATTGTGCAAAAAAAGACATTTTTAGCAGTTTTTTCTTAACTCATCACATATAGGAGGATTAAAATAAAAAAGGTTTGAAACAATAGAGTTCATGTCTCAGGTACTTGAGTGCATGGCGGTGTTGTGGTTAGCGCTGGGTACACCCTGGGTGTATGCTGGGTACTTCCCTCTTCCTGTTCAAAACGTGGTTTTGAGGTTAGTTGGTGACTGAAAACTGCCTCTCGACGTGATGTTAGAGAAGATAAATGGATGCATGGTGTCAGAAATTCTAATACATATAAGTTACACTGTTAAAAATAAGTTACTGGCAAAAGCACAGACTGCTTTCTATTTGAGATGCACCTGTGAGGCCATACTCTATTCAAGCAAGTACAGAACTGACAGCCTCATTAGTTACACATCTCAGTTTTGCAAAAATGTGAAAAACTGTAGGACTTGCAGTACATGGCGTACCTGTTTCAACTCCTGTATGACAAACTGCTTCTGCTTCTGCTCGAAAGCCTCATCATCCAAACAGCTGAAAACTCAGCTTTATTTTCCGTGCCTGGGTTTGGGATTTTATGTTACAGAGCAGCAGTTGTTCAAAAACTTCAGTCAGATGCGTTCGCCGGCGAGATATCGACGCGATTGTCACAATTAACGCTGAAATAATTTTCTGACCCACTTCTCCTCCTTGTCGTCTCTCCCTCCTCAGGAGTATGGACGTGTTCCTCTGGGCTACGAGGATCTGTTCAGGAGGAAGCAGGAGCAGTGGGCTCATCACCACCACCATCACAACACCAACAGGCCCTCCCAGTCTTCCTCCATATTCACCATCGACTTTGGAACGGAGGTAGGGAGAGAATAAAGCTGCCACATGTCATCACTCACAAAAGAGATGCCATTAGGAGTATTCACAGACGTGACAATTACAATCACAGCACCGCCAGAACCAGTTGAAGCTGAACGGTAAATTTACTTGTGTATTTCACCACTTTTGAAATATGCTGTTTAATTCCTGTCCCAGAAGCGTACGTTTCAGCTGTGTCCAATGCTATTTGAGTGGGAGATAGTTGCTTAGCAACTGTGGAGGAAGATATCATAGGAGTGCTCCATTGTGGTGTGTGTGTGGGAGTGTGTGTGCGTGTGTGTTTGTGTGCGTGTGAGGAAGAGAGAGAGAATAGGAGAAAGCAGAAGGAGAGACTTTAGCGAGCAGTGACTCAGGCATTCGGCTGAGCACAGCTTTGTTTAACTCCCTGTCAGATATGCTTCTGTGAGGTTGTTCATTGTTAAATGCAGCACTTGTTAGATGCGGCCTCAACTTTGCGCTTGTGGACAGGTCTCGGGTCTCTTGTGAGAAAGCAAATCAGAGGACTTAAAGATTTCCTGTTTCTACTACATATCCTGTGCTTGCAACAGGGATTACAGCAGAATCAGACCTGGCAGTAAGTGCATGGACCCAAATTAGCAGGAGCACCACGGTAGTGAACTGTACTGTACTGTCTACTGTAAGGAGTGAGCGCTTTCTTATTATCACACTGTTGCTGTGCAGGGTATTGTTGGAGCAGGAGTCCTCTCCAATCATAGCTTGTGGATAAATATGGATGACAAGTCTCATTTCCTCCCACTGCATAAAAGAATAGGCTAATATCCTGGTTACAGGCATAGGTATAATGTAACTGACTACTAAACAATGTACAGGTGCAAGGAGATGGATGGGTGTATGGATTAATTTAGAAAGAAATATACTGTATATGACATCTCCTACAGGCAGCAAAAGCAGAAATAGCTTGATCTCCCCCTAGTGGCAGGTGGCAGCAGACATCACAACAACCTTAAAGGCTTCCAAATGTGTTAATTCTGTTCCATTGACTGTTTCTAAAGAGGGATGAAACTTACATGACGTCACCCACAGCGTTCTGAAATCCCGTTTTGAGGATTTGAGCAGGACGTCTCCATATTGAACATTTGAAACCGGATGTAAATGTGATTGGTTAAGCCTGTCACGTGACTGCATCACGTGGACAGAGGAGGTGCTGTGATGGGGCGATGTATGTAAAATTTTAACTCGGAAAATAAAATCAGCAGATGATTTATGTGAAAATCAATCTTGTCAAGCGGGCACGGTTGTAGAAGCTACTGATACAGACCAAAGCATGTTTTGAAACCAGACTTTTAATATGTTTATTTGCACTCGGAAATTCAGCATTTTTGAATGGGTTGCAATGGGATTCAGGCTCTTTTTGAAACCAACATCATCGCCCCCTGCTGGAATTTCCTGGGAATAACATTCCCTTCACATTGCCATGTTATGTCCCTTATGTTTGTACAGTTGTCAAGCAATGCATTCAGTTGAGGGTAGAGCATGTTGTCTGTTTCATTTGGGATAACGCTAATGCTAAACTAAGCAATTGTGTCCCTGTAATTTAACTACTGTTGTTAGAAACTGTTCACACAAGAAATCTGAAGCATTTTTGTCCCACTGTAAAGGCGCCGTCATTTCGTAAACACGTTTGTATCCACGCAAGTATTTACAGTCTTTGCTCAATGATTCGTTATTCTTCTTAGTTTCTTTTCGCTGGTCGCACATGACCTATACTGCCTCCCACAGGTCATCGGTAGTATTACAGTTTGCCACTCATCCGCAGCATATGTTTCAAATTCTGCTCATAATGAAGACAGACTCACGGCTATCTCTGTGTCTGTCTTCATATTGAGCATCAAGCTTATTTGGACCTTAAGAAAACTCTAGGCTGGAGTTATTTTGTCTGCAAGGCAAGAGCACTAACCATAACAACACCATGTAGCTATAATATAATGGGCAGGTCACCAGTCCTTACCAACTCTAAAAATCTTGAAATACAAAAGACTCTTTTACTGTGTTACATTGATGAACCTGTAATAAAATTTCTGATGCAACAATAACAAGGGGTAACATGATTAAAAGCTCATGTTTATGGCATGCTCAAATCTCTTCAAATAAAGAGTGAAGTCTAAATTCTATATTGAAATGTTTCTCTTTCAGCATGTGGAAAGCGGTGGAAGTCAGTGTGTGGGATGCAGGTTCAGAGGGGAGGACAGTTTTGCACACTACTCTCCGTGGTCCTGTGGAACCATCGGTCCCTGCCTCAGCCCTTTCGAGCCTGAAACACTCACACACACCTCGGCTCACTCCTGCTCCGAGCATTCGGTGAGACTCTTCACACTCCCACAAACGTGCGGTCACACTCTGATGCTCATTCAAGGAAAAACGCTTTCTAAATGCGTTTTGTTCTCTGACACAGGAATTGGACAGTAATGAAGGTGGGGGTGATGGTGTTAGCGGCGGTGGCGTTGGGAAGCGATGGCTACATTCGTTGGATCACTACCGACGAATGAAAGATGAGGATCCCATCATTCCCTTCAGCGAGGGGCCCATTATCTCCAAGTGGGGGGCCATCTCCCGGGCATCTCGCACAGGCTACCACACCACCGACCCTGTTCAAGCCACAGCCTGCCAGGGCAGGGCCAGCACCACGCCCATAAACTTCAAAGGTACGACGGCGTAAACACAGAAAGAAAAACATGTTTTATGGGAAGTGGATGAAGTAAAACTAGTACAGGGAATGAAAAAAGGAAATGTCTTATTTTTCCTTTTTTCCACTTTGAGTCATTGAACTGATCTCTCGCAAGTCACTTTCAAAGATAAGTCTAAAATCCCGCTGTGTACCCTAAAGTTGCATTTCTTTTCAGTCTACTGTTCTCAACTAATGAAGTTGTTGTTTATAAAAAACAACAACTTTTTCTCAATTCTCTTGCAGATTACAACCCTCACATGGATCAAAGTGACTACAGGTGGAGCTCTCGAGGGTCAGACTCTTCCAGCCACTCCAGTTTCCTTGAGAGGTACATCTGCTTCCGTTTCATTCTGTCCTCTGCCTCCTTACATCCCCCATTACTCCATCTAATAATCTTTTCCTCTCCTCCTGTCTTGGAGCTCCATCTCCAATTTTTCCCACATCTCCTCAGTGCGTAGCCAAACCATCTTAACTTCACTTTAGCTGTGGATTCGATCTACATTTATTTTTAATAAGATCTATCCTGGTCCCTCCCAATGAAAATCTCTCCCAGATCTCACACTTCTGCCCTGACTCATGTCTCTCCATCCTGCCTGCACTCTCTTCTTCACTTCATTACTTTGGATTGTTAGCCTCAGATTCTGAAATTCATCCTTTTTATTCACTGAATAAAAAGTCAGTATTGGTCTGTTTTTTCTGCACACACTTCAGTGAGCAGCTCTGTGCGTCAGAGATGCACACCTGCCGGACGTCATTAGGCGGTGGCGAGAAAATGGTGTCTGACCTGCAAGGCCATCAGACGGCATTCAGCCGGGATCAGGAGCGAATCGAGAGCGAGCCCGACCCCGACCGAGACATCGAGCTGGAACTGTGTGCTCTGGACATGGAGGATTCAGACCACCAGGAGATCAAGTCTCAGGTCAGCTGTGGCCATGGCGCTATTCTGGATGCACACTGTCATATAGATCAAGTTTTTAAGTCTTTTTGAAGCTCCAGGTTTACCCATATGTAGAGTGGGAATGACATCCTCCAGTGGTGCATTTGGTTAAGTCTTCACCACTTTTTGCTCCCCATAGAAAACGCCTTTTGAACAGGTGCAAGTTTTAGAATTATCCGGAATACAGCATTTGGTTCATAACAATAAAAAAAGGCAAACCACTGCAGCAAAACTATGACGCTGCTGAAGCTGTATTAAATCATTTCTTCAAAGCACAAAGGAAGAAGGTCACTTTGCCAGATGCTTGCACAGATTTTCTCCTCACCGATGAAGAAAAATGTTGTGGAACAATTTAACTCACTGATAAACAACCAGATCTCCTTATCATTTCTTTTACTTTTATCTCTGCCTTTACAGGAGTCTTTAGATCTGGCTGCCTCACAGTCTCAGGATTCCTCCCACCTCCTGTCCCCCGCCTGCTCGTCTCCCCTCTTGTCTCCGCCCGTAGAGGAGCACTCTCACAGTGAGGGTCTATCCGCAGAGAAAATGGATGCTCACCTGTTAAAAAAAATGGCCTTCAGGTAAATCGCCGTCGTAACCGCTATTTCACAAGATCGCCCCTCAGTGTGAAAATCTTCAACTTTTGTGATTACTGTTATAAACAGATCGTTGAGATGAGTTCTCCTCACTCCTTCCTTACCTCTCCTTTTCCAGGAAGTCTTTGTCTCCAGGAGGGTTGGTCTCAGGCGGTCTGGGTATTGGGAAGTTGGTGCTGCGGACCGGACCGCCTCGGCTTGGTGAAGCTTCCACACTGGCCCGTCCCGAGACACCGGGGACAGAGATGCTGCTAAACGGAAGCTAAAAGGGCCATAAACACTGAGCTGCGTCTGCCCGCAACCACGTTTAGGTTGGAAGGGAATACCATTTAATACCGACTTTCATATGCGTCAGTCACACGCCTCAATGGAACCTGACAGATGTTGGCCCAACATCTGTGCCGCACCGTGCTGAAAGGGGCGAGAGGAAGCCCTGACTGGTGCACAACTCTGCAGAGAATTTTAATGACGGCTTTCTATGTCTACAGAGGCACCTGGGCAGTGTTTCATCACTGCAGACGCCTGCGTTTGCTTTTTCAACCCTGGTCACATTAAGTGACAGCACTGGAGTTTCCCATCTGATAGGTAATGTCAAAGTATTTGATGGGCATCTTTTTAAGTTTTTCTACATGGGCGCGCACCAAAAAAACTTTTAGGTGAAGCAAAATTAGTGAACTTTCTTCAGACATATATACATTTTTTTGTTTACTTGACTTGTGTGATTCTGCCAGACAACATTTCATTACCCTTCTATCGCCTCGGTAACAGCAGGAACAGATCCTTGGATCAGATACTGAATATATGAATTCAGGAACCTGGGAAGCCAAACCCATGTGAGCTGCGACAGTCACTTGTCCACCTTTTATAATTATGCTACTTATTCAATGTTTACACCGTAATCTGCTGTGTGTAATTGCGTTTTAGCGTGTGCCTTGAAAATTGTGTTTCTGTAAAGGTAGGCACTGCTTTACAGTCAAGCCCCACGCAGCAATTTCAAACGTTTATTAATCAAACCAGTGAATTTTTTCTCCCAAACGTTGCCCCACATTATTAATAGAAACTGCACAGAAAGAGGTTAGTGAATTTGTTTCTTTGTGGATTATTTATTCGTTGTGACAAAGCCTTGCGGGAATAGATCTCATGTCTTTAGAAATTAATCAGGATTTGAGGATGTATCAGATTTATTGCCAATAAGTTTTGTTCCAACTATTAAGTCATCCAACCAATGTTTTATGTGCAGTTTGTAGGGGTTTCTCTCGCAGCCTTCTTGTCTCTGAATATTTGAGTTTGCTGGACACCTGATCTGAGCAGCCTTAACTTAATCGAGCTCAAAACGCTGTAAAAACTGTAGAACCTAGATCGAAAGTCAATTAATATGTGTTGCTTTTAATTTGAAAACCCAAACAGCATATGGACAGGGGCGTTCTGTCCCTGAGAGAGAAACAACTGCGGAGGACTGAGGACTTTAATGTGCTGAGAGTGAAACAAGTCTTTGTTTATTGTGAGTCAGATGATCTTTTACATGCCGACTTCCAAATTCCAACAACTGTCACAGGATCACACAACACAGAGATTCAGTCATAAACTCACAGATTCATTCATCAATGAAAGTGGGGTTTTTCTCTCACACTCATGCCTTGGGGTGTGTTTTAGTCATTCTTTACTATCTTTATATTTTCTTCACTCTTTGCATACATGCACAAAATAAATGGCTTTTTTTAAAACTACATCTCCATCTGGAGGTGGAACAAAGTAACTCACCATAAATCCCAAAAGCATTTTCGTAATTTTTGCAATTATATGACAACTTTGTGTGGTCCTGACATCGCTTCACTCTGATAGGTTGTTAGAAATGACAGAGTACAGCATGCACACTTTATCATTTACACAGGATGCGCACCAATCATAACACAGTGGCCTTTCTCTCTTTGGTGTTGCAGAAACAAGACAGAAGTCCTTGTCTTTGTGTCCATGCTGAGAGGCGGACTTCTGTCTCATTTCAGAGGTGTTAGAGTAATTATTATTGAGATCTCAAAGAATGGACAGTGGATATCACTTTTTTTATAAGCCCAATAGTGTGTGTTCACTCACACTCACAGTGTAATGTAAACTGTTTAAAGGTGGAAGTCAACAGGAGTTTGCGATGCTACATTTTGTGTTTCCTCATGCTTAATCTTGAACTTAAAAAGAAGTTTTAATTTGTTTTCTGAGGTTTGCTAACTTCCGTGAAGTTCTTTGTTAAGGTGTTTTGTACTTTGTTATGCTTGTCTTGCTTTTTGTTTTGTTTGAAATGAAGCCTCATGTCTTCACTGGCCGTCAGATGTGCTGTCGTCAGGACTCTGGATCGACCAAAGTCTACTTCTCCAGTAGCTTTATTTAAGCCCGGGTGTTCCTCTCCACCTTTTATAGATACGAGGCCGCTCATCTTGTGCCACTTTAATGAAAAAGAGCATGACATCTGGAGCCCACCCTGAGGTCAAATGTCACAGGGAACTGCAAGTTTGTTTACATTTAATTTAAATCATATTATTGTAGATTGAGTTGTGAATGGAGTCAATTCATCCAGATTATTTTTAAGACTTCTTATGTTACTTACATCTTCAAAAAAAGTAACAAAAACAAACAAAAAAAAAGCCCAACAAAGAGATAAGCAGTTTTCTATCTTATAACCCATTTTTCCAGGATGGGTGGATAGTTCAATGAAGCATCATGATATTTTTTATCTGGAATGAAAAATCTAATGGTGGCCTGTAGGCGAGTTACGGGGGTTTCTCTCTTATCTTTAAATTTGCTGCTTCGGAAGCAGGAAGGAGAACGAAAAAAACTATAGTAAGCAGTTCATTTTTTAACTCCGTGATATAGTTCTTTTTTTTTTTTTTTTTCCTTTTCCAAATATGTTGCAACATTCATTCACTTCTGCCTGCAAAGGGCGAGGGCTAGTTCGGGCATTTAGCTACTCCCTGTTAGAGAATCAGCTCAGCTACCCACTATCATTCTGCTTCTGTTTACAACTTCACCTCTGAAGCCGTGTGAGTCGTAACGTTAAGTGCCATGTCATGTATAGTACAATCAATCCCCAAAAAGAGAAGAGATTCTTCTCTTGTAGTTCTACTTTGATCCACTGGAGGAGGCCAGATCTTTGTCTGTCTGAATTGCTCAGGGAAGCTTTTATTTGCTTAGTTACTTTTTTTTTTTAAATATATTAATCACTTCAAATATTCTGTGAAAATATTTGCTGAAGGTTCACTTACTGAAGATAGATCCTATTTCCCACAGTATAAATGAGATGGAGTGTGTTCCTTGCCCATGTTTACTTTGCCAGTGTTTTCTTTTGCCTCTCAGTATCAGTATTGGCTTTTGCTTTTTGTCTTCTCATGAGGAAGGGCTGGGCACTACTCTATGTGAACAAAACAGTATTGTGAGTATTGATCTAATGTCAAAGTGATACTCCCTGTTTTTTTTGGCTCCAGAGCACTGCTGTAGTGGCTATTTGCACTGCACTGATTCCCGCCCCCATCACTGCCAAGGGGGCGCCACGGAGCACCTCCTTCCCACTTTTGCCTTTTCTTCACCCTCCCACCACCGCCACCTTTGTACTTCCTGCATCCTACGTCGTGCATGCAATATCGTCCCTCTTGTGATGGCAGAGGAGTAAAGATGATTCTGTAGTTGTGATACAACACACCCAGCGCTGTAAGAGTTCTGCACATGCCCACTGTGTGGCCACGTCAAGTGCTGAAGTTTGCTTGCAGCATTTTTTTTTTTTTTTTTGATTGCTTGCTAATGAAAATTCAATTCTTGTTTAATGGAGACTTTATTATTATGACTTTTGTTGTTTTTAACCACATTTGGTTGTTGTTGTGATACTTTTCCTTCTTGGTATATTCTAAGTCTGCTTTCTCGTTTTGAATTTGAGAGTTTGCTGAAAATGTGGACATTTTTTAATAGACAAGAAAGTGTATTCTGTATTGTATGGGGGGAAAAAAGCCTGTTTGTTGATTGTGAAACATGATGAACTGATGTTTTCTGACTATTCATGTCTGTATTAGACATTTTATTTGCAAATCTATTGTTCGATTGAAATGTAAATGAACTTTTAAGAGATGGTACACATCCGTCATTGTATACAGTCTGGCACCATCATTAGATGGACTTCTAGTACTGACGCTCATTTATACAACCTGTGATAATCAGATATATTTAAGTGTTTTAAAGCTTTGGGACAGTTGTGTAATGTTTCAGAATGAGGAAAATACAATCCTTAAGAGACAGCATATTGAAAATGTCCCCATAATGAATAATACTGTTACGTATTCCATTTATTTCCTTGGAAATATCACATTGTGAAAGGTTTCCCTTTTACTTACTGTACGGAAATGCAGGACTGGAGCAAAGTCTATCTTATGGTGATGATGATTAATGTGCTATTAACAACTGATAAAACTGAGATTTTGCTTTACTGACTGATTGATTCTTCTGTGCATTTTCTGGCTTGTTCACTTGTATCACACTGATCTGCTGGTCGAGCAGCATTCTGCTTCTGTGTTGCACTGAGAGACAAGAGTTATGAAAAAGGACGATTTTAGCACATGAAACTGCATGCTACAATAAACCGACAACTGTACTGTTTGTTTGTGATTCTTGGGTTGATTTAAGAACTTCATTTGAGTTTTAAGAAGAAACTTGTTCATCCGTCTATCTTCTGGATCACTTCATCCAATGTAGAGTTGTGGAAGAGGGTTGGGCTGACTTTGAGAGAAGACACAGAAGGTACACACTGAATAGATCAAAATTCTTGGACTTGGATTGCTGTGAGGTGAGAGTGCTATCCACTTCACCATTACATGGCGCATGTGGTTTTTCAAACTGAACTTTAAATATTTTGACCAGTGGAGTGAAATAAATCAATTCTGGTGTTAATGTAGCGTGGCGTTAACATCCCTGGTTACCAGGTTACAAGAGCTTAAGCTTGGATTGGAACATAACATTCCAAAGTGGAAGTGTAGATTTTACATCCATGTTCTCACAACACTTCTGCATTAAGGTTTCTTTTGAATCAAACAGCAAAGTTAAGAGTCCCAAAAAGTTAAATTCTCCCTGAGGACCATCAAGACTTTGTCAGTATGTCTTCAAAATGCCAGGCACAAAATCCTAACTTCAAACAGGATTTGTGAGGATTTTTCTTTCCTTTCAAGTAAAGGAAATTGTCCTCTGTATCACCAGGTATGCCTTTGATAGGGACAACAAACGCTACAACTGGCTGAACAGGTAAGTCCAGTCTGACCACAACACCACGGCGGGTTAATTAGAGTCACCTCCTCTCAGCATTACTGCTGCAAATCCACTTTGAACAAATGGTTTCTATTTCAACCAAACTACCGCAGAAGACAGAAAAAAATATCTTTTTTCATAATTCTGTAGGACTGTCAGATTTGTTGAAGAAAAATCTATCAAATGGAAAAATTCAATTCTTACTCCTAAGTCTAACAACCACATAAAAACAAAAGGTACTTGAAATAATAAACACTTGTAAGGGAAACCAATGCAGAGTTTGCTACTTTTTCCACATCAACTGAAAGACTATAGAAAGCTAAATGGAATAAAGAATTAACTTCCAGATATTTGCTTTAAATATTGAATTAGAATAAAACTTTAAAAAAAAGGGCCGTTCTTTGCTCTTTGAAAATGTACTTTTGACTTGGAATTTACAATATATTGACAAAAAACAAATCCAGAGAATACTTATACTATTTGATCCTAAATTTAGCTTTTACATTTGTCACTCTGGCAAATGAAATGTGACATAAAGTGCTGCACACTGCCATGTTTTTTTTTTTTTTGATCAGTTAATTCATTGGCTTGCGCATTCAATAAATCCGTGTTTTTAAAGATGTACCTGTGGATGTTTTGGGGAGGGGAGGCCCCCGCAGAGCAGAGCGGTGACAGGCGCATGCGCAGTGCGGGTGTCAGCGGGTCGCTCGGGCTTGTGTTTACAGCTCTGCTGGATGCTGCTGGCTGTTGATGGTACTGGGGAAGTGCAATGTAGTGCCAACCGCCATTGGAATAAAAAACACCCGTGGGGATACAGGTAAGTTGTTTCACTCTTGCACGCGAGTTTGTCGTCCACGTTGAACGTGACTGTCCGCTCGACTGTGGGTGAAAGTAGCTGTTTGTTGATTGTTACTGCTGTGCTAGCATGTGCTAGCAGGCGTAAGCTAACTAGCCATAATACAACAGTGGCCTGTATGAAGGCTGAGTCCAGCGCAGACGAGTCAGCGTCTTTACTCACAATATCACTGCAAACACCTCCACACAGCAGTTTGCTTTAGTCACGATGTGCTGACGGAATGAACGAACCAAATGTTAACTGCATACCTACACATTTGCGCCGACTTTGAATCGATGACTGATGTTGCTATCTTTGCTAGCGCTAGACAGGTTGGTGAGTTAACATTACAGCTAGCAATATCATCAAGGTAAATATGTTCAGTATATCTCATGTTAAAGATAACTGCGTGTAAGGCTTCGTGAGATTTCACGGGCTGCGAGGACTGACGGCAGCTTTGCTTGTGTTTGGGTAGTTCAGGTAACACTGATAGAATATCCTTATCAAGTTGTTAAGCTAGCTCTGGCTACTACAAAATCCTAAACAGCACATATTTATTGTATATTTTTTGCCCCTATTCATTTGTCGTAGTTATTATTGCCTGATGGATGTGATCTCTGATTGATTTATATGCACATAGCATGACCCAGTGTGGGGGTGTGTCCCATTAATATTTGCCTGCAGGACAACTGCTTATACAGTAATTACTCACAATACACTGGTTCACTTCGCTCCTAGTCTCATAGCGCCAGAATAACAAGTGCAAATTGGCAATATTTTAATCAAGATATCACTCAAAGTATGATTGACAAGTCCTAAAACTTTGGGGTGTTTTTTAGAGATTAAATTGTAAAGATTCTTATTCAGTTCAGTCATTTTAATAATTTGTTGTAGTAGAAGTGAAAGCAGCATGAAGTATTCTACAAAAGTCAGATAGTATATCAGTATTATACTGAGATGATAACTTTCACAGTGATAATATTGATCCATCCACTTTCTACCCTGCTTCGTCCAACTTGTTACCAGCAGTGAGCTGGAACTGGCTGTGGGTGAATTCTGGGTACAGGATGGACAGGTTGTCACTCAGTCACATGGAGACAGGCAATCACACACACTCATACTCACACCTACAATTTTAGTCACCAGTCTATTTCACACATGTGGTTTCTCGGAAGAAAGTGTACCTGAACAACCCCACACACACGGCGCGAGAACATGCCAACTTGGCACAGAAAGCATAGACTCAAACCAGAGGTTTTCTGGCTGTGTTTTAAAAGTGCTTATCACTGTATCATAATACCAGTTTAGAATATACATTTCTTTAAAAGAGGAAAGGCAAATGTTTATCTGGAAGACACACTCGTAATATATTATCCATCTTGACACAGTAAGGATATTGCTGGTGCATTTGTGTTCATATTCAGTTGAGTTTGAACCTATAGATGTTAACAGTCAACCTTTAGTCTCATTTATCCAGAGGTAAAGATTTACTTTGCTTTATATATGTTGAAGGACTGGTATTGTCACATGATGACGGAGAGGCTATGAATGACTGTCGAGAAAAGTCCCTTTAGAGGTGGGAGTGCCTGATGGGGCTGATAACTCAAGTTGCCATGTAATATGATTAGCTCTGGTTGAAAATAATAATTGATTTCAGATTGATAATTGTGATTATCATTGTGTGATCAGAAACTCATTTTGCCCAGGAACCCCTAACTTTGAGTTTATCATCAAATTGGCCATCTTTGTTTCATTAGGTGGAAAATGCAGTGCATGTTTATTGTTATTGCCCAGCTGTTAAAAGCTATGATAACTAACTTTGTTACGTTGAATTAAAATTATATGTTCTTTGACTGAAGGCGTTGATAGAATTTTGCTCTGAATGAACTTGATTATTTTCATTCACATAATTCGAAAAATGATTGATATAGTCATTATGATAGTCAGGTGGATGACAGATCATTATCATAACAAGTCGCTAAATGGTCTGTTTAAATAAATTAACCTATATAAAATGCCTGGTTTTTCTTTGAAAGAAATCCTGCTCATATCCAGTGCTTGAGTCTTTTAAGCTACGTTGCTGTGTTTCAGCGTTAAATTCACACAGCTTTGTCATTCAGTAAATATCAACAGAAACCTATTTCTTTCAGCTAATTCCAAATACCATTGCCTCTGCCAAAAATAAGATGGGTCAAAGCAGCAGGTCTTTGTGTCTCTGTTCGCTGTAATCATTCCCATCGCTGGATAGCAAGGATAGTAACTCTGGTCGAGCCGCCTCTTCGTTTTGTTCCTGTTCTGTATCTCAGGCGTAACACAACCACGCTGCAAATACTGAGGGCAACACACAACACAAACACGCACACACAGGTTTGTTTGTATGGAAATTTTTGCTTTGCTGAAAACAGTAAACACATTTACTGAACGAATGACACGACTGTAGCTTCTTTTGCTTTATTTTCAGGACTTTCCATTTTGTGAGTATGATATCAGGAACAAAAAAAAAAAAAAAAAAAGAAACTGAGCATGAAAACAGAAGCTCTGCACCAGATTATAGCTGTCGTGTTAGCTTCCGTCTACAGTCCCTGTGGCATGCATGAAAAGAAATTAATTAGGCACTAAACAGTAATTGAAAACAGAAATATAAAGTGCACTGCAACATCCACTCACAGAGTGGTTACTCATACAGTGACCGTCTACATCGTAAAGTGCATAGACTCTCATCCGGGTGTTAGGATAGCTACATCAATAATAAAAGTCGATGTTTCAGGTTTGGGCTGTGGGGAGCTTGTTTCATTCCTTCAAGGCCTTGTAAAGACTGATTGTCCAGAGTAATCTATAATTTATCATGTGATGACTCATCGTTATTTGGTGCGAAGCGTCGCTGCATCAACTGCAACCAACAGTTGTGAGTTATAACAGTGACTGTATCAGCCTTGAAACAGGTTTTCAGTTTATTGTCAAAACTTAAACACATGAAGATAATGCATTTAAAAGGATGCATTTCACTCTTTCATATTCTTCTTGATTGTAATATTAGTTCAGAACTTAAACAGCTATCATGAAACAAGCCATCGTGAGGGGACCTGAGCTGTCAAGAAACAGTGTTTCATTGCAGTTGATGTGAATGTGATGGAAGTGGACTGAATGCAGCTAAAACAAAAAATATATAGCTGAGAGAAGACTGTGAAAGTGCACAGCTGGTTACACAATTCTATTGCTTGAAGGCAGTAATCGTACAGCAGCCGGATCTCGATAATAGATGGAGTCTATTTTCTGAACTAGCTTATGTTGTTTGTTTTGTGAAGTCTAAGATATGGCGTCCACAAATGTATCCAAGATCGTTTGATTCTGGATGAATAAAGAACACTCCTTTTAAAAAACATGAATTCATTGTTAAATTGAGGACAGAGTCAAATTTTTCAAGTGCGTTTGCTATGTTGTCTGCACTGCTTGTATCAAGAAGACATCACATCAACCTAATATCTGCAGACAGCTGGCTAGTCAGTGTTAGCTACACAGCAGGGAAATACTGAATAAATTAAATTCACACGTTGTTCGGTCCACTCGGGTGCCTTCATACCTTACAGCTACAGATAACGTCTCATCAGCAAACACAAAGCAAGAGCCTCACAGCAGTGAGCACGTCATTTTTCTGTGGCTATCACAGATGGATATTTCACACTTCATATAATCTCCTTCATTGTTTTGATATGTGGGACTCGGTAAATACTGGGTGCGCTAATTGCATGTTACACAATAAACTGCGTAAGTTATGTGATCCTGAAATAGCTGTCAGAGTAAATCCATTTCCTGTCTTCATCTTGTTTGGCTTGTGTTTTCACACCGACCACCTGCAGTCTTGACTCTCAGCTGCCGCATGCTTTAACTCTTCACTTGCTTGTTTTTCCGCATTTGATTTTTGACATTGGAAATTACATGTAGGAAGGGAGTGAAATCTGAACTGAAGTCTCATTTTACATATTTTTAAACCAATAATAAATTGTCTCATTACTTTACTAATCAAATTCCGGTCCACGGGGGAACTGTAACTGGTATTTCTGCAACAATCCACCACAATTTTGGTGTGTTATAGCTTTCACTGCAACACTGTGCATGCATAGTATACCTGCTTTAAGATTTCTTGAATTATGTGAGGCTGCATTGTTACATAATGATCTGTTGCTTTGTGAGCCGGTGATAATCATTTAGCAAAGGAATTTACTGAGAAAATACACAAATATTAGGTATGAGTTTAAATTTTTTTCAGGAGCATTTTTCAGAACATTGAGATTAATACTTTTTAGTCTTGTCCATTGAGCGAAATCTTAGTGAAATGCATCTCTTTGATGCTTCCTGTTAATTTTTTCAAAGCCTCTCAGCCATAGCAACAGTTGTTGCGTGCACATTTACACCTCCAAGTGTCGGATCACCTTGTTTATCCATACTCCTCTTATTTCTAAATCAGTTGCAGTCAGAGATTGCGGAGCATTGACACAACACTGCTGCAGCTCAGTGCTTCACAGAACTCCACTTCAGTCGTTGAAGCCAGGCAGGCCTGCACTAAGCTCTTTCTCCGTTCTGGAAGGTTTTGTTTTAGAGTGTGAGACAGGAAGAGATTTTGTTACTTGATAGCCAACTACTGCAATAGAGAATAGCCGACATGAATATCAGATGCGCACATGGACAACAACAACAAAAAAGGGACTTCTGGCTTGTTTTTTTGTGTATTAATTTCACAACATTTCGATCAAGTTGATCTGTTTTTTATTATTTGTCCTTGTTAAGTTTGGCTCACACTAGCATAGTCTTAATGTTGCCTATAATTTCTTTAATTTTTCCCTCCGGTCTTATTTTCTGCGTGTCTGTGCCTGGTGGAAATGACTACTGTGGTACCATTGGAAAGGGACTTTGCTCTCTGTCTCCGTCTGGCAGTGTCTTCCTCTTCCTCGTGAGGTGCATGCAGGGCTCAGCTGGGCGGCCCTTATCGGCCCAGAACGGCTCAGAACAGCCCGCTCGACTTTACTGTGGTAAAGAGTTGAGTGACAACCAAAAAAAGTAGCCATGAGTTTTTACTGTTCGTATTTTCACATAAACTTGTTTTAGAGTCAGACTAACCCCACCTAAAAACACCAGTTTGAAGTTTTAGAAATCAAAATGAACATATTGACCTTTTTGGGAAGCAAACTCATAAAATGCTCTTGTCATTTTAGTTTGTATATAAGCTGAAAACTTATATTTGTGAGAAACTGCAGTGGAAAATCTGGAAGTGGAGGTTTCTGAGAGCGTGACATTGTTTAAGTGACATCGTTCAGTACAATGGCACATTTAGATGAGAAACGTATAAAGGAAGCACCGTTTAACAATAGTATTTCCTAGTGGAATATAGTCATATGCTAGCTACTGTGGTTGATTGTAACATCTGGTTGTGTAATTCACTTGTTTCTCTAGCATGTTAACTAATATTTGTTGTTGTTTAAATGCTCCCAACTAGAAAATAGCAGTTTTTAAAGTGGTGGTTTTCCTGATTTCCCTGCTACAAGATGTAAAAAAGATTTGTTGAATGATTTTTCTTTGTAGATTTGAAGATTTGCTACTTATCTCTGTGTTATGCAATGTACATTTGATATTTTTAAGATTATAGCTAATGGACAGACAGTGATTTCTTCTTTATTGATAGGATGAAATTGATCATCAGCAAAAAACAAAAATGAATATTTTACCTTCACACCTCATAATCTCAGTTTTTCTAGCATAAATTCAACTGCTTAAATTCAGCCCCACTCAAGCCAAAAGCAGTGCGGACCACACCAAACAACCTCCAGTAAAACACATCAGACCTTTTTAAGCCCTGACATAATTTTCAGCATCAGTAATCGGCATCGCTCTCCTGACTGGCTGGCCGGGGATTGTGTGTCTTCTCGGAAGTGCGCCAAGGCACTGAAAAGGTTGATAACGAACAGCGTCGCTTGGCAGGAGCTGGCAGAGATCTGTTGCTGAGACCGGGCAGCAAAGTAGGGTGACAAGGCAGCCATTATATGTGTGTCGGAGCTGCCGGCCAGTCAGAGACAAAATGTTGGGTTTGTGTGTAGTGCATGCACGTGTGTGCCTCTGGGTGAGTACTACAGCTTATTTGTGTTCATAATACAGCTGCGTGAGCGTTTGCGTTTAGGACAAGCATTACCTGGCCTGATCTTATTTATTAATCCTGGTATGTATTGCCAAAGCCTTGATAGCTGAAAGAGTTGGTGCAGTTCTCTATTTACTTATACGTCTGCTAAATCAAAATTTTTGCATTCAAATAACACCTGGGTTTTACACATTACTGGCAGTCCCTGTGGTGGAAAGAATAAAATAAAAAAATTCTACACAGAGCTTCAAGGTATGCACAGAGGGAAGCCAATGGTTAATCATATAGAATGCAAGTGTGCTAAAAAAATAGAACCCAGCTGTCTTTGAGCCAAAAGAATTCTAAACATCTGAAAAGTCTCCTAAAGAATAGAGGATATGACTCAACTGAGCACTGATGCAGGCGACCTTTGATTTCTATTGCTTTTGTTTGAGTAGTACTCTGCCGTTTCCTTGAGATATTCCTTCTTCTTTTTAAGAAGGTATTCACTGAACAAAACATAAATGAGTCAAACACAAACTCATGGTGCAGAAATCTGCAAGTAGTCAATTTCTGAATCTGTTTGGGGGTTTTATCGCCGTTGCTCTATAAAAAGTGTGTGAAATAGCTGACTTGCGATATTCACACAGTCAGTCATTGGTCTTATTGTTTTTTTTTTGTTCCTATTTTAGTTTGTAAATAACAAATTACAAATGTTTGGATCACTTTGGATATTGAGCTGTGTAAACTTTTATGAGTATTTTAATAAGCGTGTCCCCTACTGAACTACAATTTATGTGATCTATTTTTTTATTGAGCTACTTTGAGAATCGTTTTTTTTTTTTTAGTACTCCAGTGATTAATTTTTAAGACTCCTGATCTCATTTGTTGCCAATCACATCAAATCACATCATCGTTTTAACAACAAACGCCCATGCTTTATATCCCCAGTTGTTAACCATAAATGTTTTTTATTATTAATTTTCAGAGATGTCTATTGAATAAAACCAAAAATGCCACATTGACTTTAACTGTTTTGTCATTTTTTAATGTTGCAAGTTGACACTTGTGATAACTGTCATATGCATCTAATCACAATCATCTGATAAGACATCATTGTGATTGTGGACCAAACCACTGAAACCCACATTTTTTAAATGATGCAGACGTTAAACCCCACTTTAAAGTTATGCTGGAAATTATTGAGTTGCGATTAACAGTTGCATTATAATTTATAGCAAAATTACAAACTGCATATTAACAGGTTATGAGATGCTGCCGCGATGTGCAGCTCTGCTTCTGATAGGCTTCTGCGATGTTTAAAAAAAGATTAACTAAAACAACACTCAGGACTTCTGTGTGACCCACTGTTGCTCATTTCCTCAGTTTGCTTTGAAACCATGATGAGAACAAACCCAAGCCGAGAGTTTGTGTTTCCAGTTTTGTGTTTTGAACCCTAATAATAACACTCATATCGGCACAAGATGTAGTACAACCTTGTAGCAGCGCAGAGATATCCGCTGGTGGTGCGGTTTATTATGAATCACCATGGCAGTGTTATCTTAAGTCCTTTTAACTTTCTATTGTTGGAGTTACATTGAACAGGAAGGGTGGGAGAAGGAGCCTGAAAAGGAAGGAAAATGCAAGGAAACCTTAAAAAACTGAAGAGAGCAAGAGCAGAGAAAGCTGCAATTGTTGATTGAAATGTTAAGGAGTGTTCAGAAACGTGAGGAGAAAGGGGGGAAAAAGAGCGGTGTTTTGTAAAGAAACAGCCAGAAATAGTTTATGGTCTCTTCTTGATCCTCTGCCAGAACCTTCTTCTGTTTTTACTATAATAGCACCTCTCTTTATTCACTTGTTGCATCGTGCTTTAACACAAATATAACTGTAACAGAATTCTTCTGGAAATTAACTACAATCAATTCTTAACTCAGAGTTTCTGCATTCATACTGCAGGCCCAGCATGCCATTAGTCTTACCTTGACCTCCAGCTGGGCTCAAGAATAAAGTCTTTTTTATTATTATTATTGTATTTTAATGAAAGCTCAGCTGGAGCATGAATATGTTGTCATTTTAACAGTTAAATGTCAATTTTCTTTTGGTCCAGCGACAGCAACATCTGTTACAGAAATGCATTAAATCAGAGAATTTGGTATTCTGAGAATGATGTGATTCATTGTTATTGCGGTTTGATTGCATGGCCAATAGCAGGAAAATGCTCTTTTGTTGTCATTTTAACATAGAGCTACTTGCATGTTTAACGGTGGTGTGTGTGAATGAGTGAATGTGACTAACAGTGATCATTTGGCAACTGTCCAGTTAAGTAATGCACAGTGACTACTGTCCATTTAGGATTTACTTGTACTTCATTTTGGACCTTCTGGGCCCAGCAAAAGTGACTGACAGATGTAGAAGGTAAAATCTAATATACAAGTGTCTGTTCAGTGGCCATCATAGCAAGTCATTGCAACTAGAGTTGGGAAGTTTTTATACTGATAACTTTAATTATAATAATTTGACTTCCCAGAATCGCTTGATCAGGCCTTGTTCTTCAGGTGGCAGCCTGTCGGCCACCTGCCGCTCCAATACCTTTTCATTTTAGCCCGTTAGCTGATTTCAAAGTATTGATAAATTGGTGGCTTCAGAGAGATGAGAGAAGGTATAATCATGATTTCAACTACTTTCAAACTTGATAATGACTCTATTACTAAATCTAGTTCAATATGAACAAAAAATTTAGTTTAATAGTCTGAATTGGAAGACACAAGTTATGTATTTTGATGCAATTATCAACTGTATTTCTCAGACAGCCTTGTGCCTAAAGTAGTCGGTCACAATTTGGTTGTCTGCAAGTGAGGATGAAATTCTTACGGCTCTAACAATGATCGATCGTCATTGTAGCCACCACAATGAAGTTGCTCATCCCTGTTTTTTTAAGCACAGTTGGGAGAAACACCCAGTGGTATTGTTACCTCTTGTGCAGTGTACTTCAATCAAAGCTTCCTCAGTGTTGTTGTAAAGTGAGAGATGTTGTCTATAATTGATCTCAGCTTGGCTGCGATGGAAGTCGTCTCCAGTAGAGAGAGAGTGATGCATGTCAAGTTAGTTTGATCAAAAGGAACACTATTGTGATTGATATTGCTGTGATTGTTATTCCTGTCCATTTGCTGCCATCTGAACTCTGGTCATTCAACAGGGGGAACAAGCCAAATTTCAGTTCAAATGTGCGCTGACTGGTGCTTCAGTTTCACCTTTTGACTGACCAATGATTCAGCATATCCCTGTAGTTCATTTTAAATGATTGTGCACAGTGGTTGAATTCTCGAGGGTGCTTTTAAATGCTCAATTGGAAAAATGTTGATGACCAATTTGCTGGTAGATTATATAAATGGCTGAATGAATTGTATTATATTTAGATGGTCATGGGAGTCGATTACAACTGACAGTGGGTGAGAAGCAGGGTGCATCCTGGACAGTCCTCCAGTTCATCCCAAGGACAAAATTAGACACTCACATTCACACCATCTAGAAGCTTCTGTGGGAGATAAGGTGCACATATGCAGTGAGAACATGGAAACTCACATGGGGAGCCTCAAAACATGGCCTTTATGTTTGCGGTGAGCACACGACTAACAACTGCATCACTGAACGGCTTCGTAGAAATTATGTCACAACAGCTGTCCAGTGGTTTTGCTCAAATCTCTTTAGCCAGTGTTAGAAATGTCATTGTGAGCAAATGGAAGGTGACTGGCGTGGAAGCATTTCTATTTTTTCCATCTTTGGCCTCTACAAGTGTGAACACTGCTTTGAAAGCATTTACTTGTCAATCAATATCAGGTTAGGACAAAAAACAACAACACATTGTTGAAGTGCATACAGATCTGACTTGTTGGTGTGAAGTAAGCCTTCAGTGAGGAGGACTGACATGGATCAGATGGCTGTTTATACTGAGTTAGTTTATCATTTAGTTCCTCCCTTTCATTTGCATCTTCATTTCTTTGCATTGCATCAGGTCTGTATGAAAACTCTGAAAAGAAGTCTTTATTTTTTTTCTAATGAGGTGCTGTAAATGACCTTGTCACTGACTTTCACTGCTACTGTGCTCATTCTTTTGGTTTATCTTTTCTTTTTTGCACGCATTATGCTCTCTGATAATAAACACAGCCTCCGTCAGTCTCCCTTAAGTGATGAAAGGACAACTAAGTCTAATAAATAGTAAATCATTCCACCATTTTTAGGCAGTTTGTTAAGGTTCCACATTCTCTAGAAGATGCTTTTCATGAATTTCATTACACCATGACTGTTTACTGCTTCTTTCCTTTATTCATTTTTTTTATTTTTTTCCTTTTTCTAGGTGATTTTGCTCATCATCTCCCACCACTTCCTCCTCCCGTCTTCCATTCATGAGCAGCGTGGCTGAGTTTAACAGCGGCAGCCATGGATGACAAGGGCTCGGTGGGGAAGATTAGCGTGTCTTCAGACTCAGTGTCCACTCTCAACAGTGAGGACTTTGTCCTTGTCTCCCGGCTGGGGGACGAGACACCCTCCTCCACTAATAATGGTAGTGATGACGAAAAGACAGGACTGAAGGTAAGGTTGGTCTGGTGTAGGTGCAGCCAGGTGGAAAACGGTGGGAAAGAGTGTTTTTAGTTGTAACACTGGTGCCAGATCTCAGGTGCAAAGTGTCATTTTCAACTAATATCATTAGATGGTTGGTACTAAAGTACATTGAGGATGCTCGCTGGTGATTATAATCACAATGTGACCTTGATGACAGTAAAGAAAGAGAATCATAAAGCTATAATTACAGGACAGACTGTGCTGCAGGGTAAAAACAGCCAGATGAGCACTCATTTTCTTTAAAGTTCAGACTGATTTTTGCTGGTCTCATTGCATAAATTTCCAAACCTATTGATGATTATTGATGTGTGTGTTTTTTGAGAACAAGATAAAGGAATTTTCCACAAGGGGAATAACCTCTATAATTTTTTAAGATACTAGGTTTGATCTAGGAAATGTTTAAGTTTAAATTGTGTGTATGATATGACTTTTAAATATTATTTCTGTTCTTTTACTTTTAAGTGTAACATCTTCTATTGAATTAATGAAAGTATCACAATTCACTGAGAAAGTGTTATTCATCAAGAATACATATCTGTGTGCTGTGAGTCAAGCTGTGAACGCTTTGCATACCTGCTCACTTTTAGAGGAATATGAATGGAACTGGCGGAAATTTATAGGCAGTGACTCTCTTTCTCAATTGAAGATGAATACCTGCATACATGTTCTCAAATGCCTCTTCCAAATATCAACACTTTGTGAGAAAACATCAAAGTGAAGAATCTCAGCACAGGACTTCTTTCAGTTATTCTCTATAATGGAGGGTTTATCCACATGGAAATAAATTGGGCACAGCCTGGAGCCATGAGG
Organism: Salarias fasciatus; assembly: GCF_902148845.1. Lineage (NCBI taxonomy): Eukaryota > Metazoa > Chordata > Actinopteri > Blenniiformes > Blenniidae > Salarias > Salarias fasciatus. The sequence goes on along the minus strand of NW_021941229.1, from coordinate 14,621,654 downwards.
CGAGCTGCATCATGCTGTCAGGCCATGTGCCTGGTGGGTCGCTGCATCGTCAAAAAATATTGTGTCTTTCTTTAAACTGAACATACATTTTCGTATTATTCGATATTTCAAATTGTGTTGTTATTGTCGTAAACTACACAGTTCTGTAAATCCCAAAATTTAAAAGATGGTGGGTTCAAGAAAGGTGATTTAATGATCTGGTCCACCTTATACTCACTTTGATATGTTAATGAATGATTCATGGGGATGTAACTTCTGTTCTGTAGAAACTGATTTGTTAAATTTATGATAAAAGTATTAAAATTCAAGACATGTAATAATGTTTTTTTAGATTATTTTATGAATCCATTCAATCATATTTTTTTACATACAGTTCTTGGTAATATTCGTCTCATACTCCACCCATAACCATCCCACTAACCATTTCTGAATTTGCTTCCTCATCTTCACAACCTTTTTTGTCCATAGCTGGTCTTAAGTCTGTGTTGTTTCTGTTTGTCTGTTATACCAAACTCCTATACCGTGTAAGCCCTTCAATGTTTCTTGATGTGTGTCTGTCATATTTACATGTGAAGGTACCTGTTGGTGGTAAAAACCCACATTATGTCAAGAACCTGCAGGAACTGTTTTAAGAATAGGAAAACTGACTTTGTGTTGCTTGCTATTGTTGAGCAGTGAAGAAAAGAGGCAAGCGAAGGGTACAGTCAAATTCCACACAGACAAGAAAAGTCCGATGATGTTTTTGCTTTTTTTTTGTGAGCTGAACAGTTGCAAATATGTTCTTCATGTCAAGAATTGAGATACAATTAGCCTTGAAAAGTCATATTTCAAGCGATTTTCTTTACTTGAGCGTATCATGATCTACATGCAGCATTTAGTTGAATGCTTCAGGGAAATTCTAGTTTTGGTGTAGTGATGAAACATTACTTACTCTCTTGTATTTGTCAGTTGAGTGGATTTCACATGGCCTTTCATTGGGTGCTCTTGGATTGCAGGCTCACAATTTGACACTGTTGGTTAGTCTGTGTCTCTGTGGCCTTGTAAAGGAAGAGAAATGTCGCTAAGGTACCAGAAGATGGCGCCAGTAGAGCAGGGTTACCACATATACTGCTGATAGCAAGATGCTAAGCTCTGTGAAATTTGCTCTTGCTAAAGATGGCACAGTATCAGTTCAAGGATCTGGGGCTTTGGTTTCGCTGTCCTTTTCAGCTGCTACCATTGTGGATAAAAATCAGTACCTGACCTGACAGTCATCCACCGTTCTCAGTACGTTGTGGTGAAATCACTCCATCCACTGACTGTTGGCCATCCAGACATCATGTTTTGGCGTTTGCCGACACGCACCTGTACACATCTCCCTCACAGTCAGCCCATCTCAGTCAGGAGTGTCTAAACTTGTTGTTTGTTATGCAGGTGATTTCTGAGGAAGGGGTCAGCTTTAAGGTCAGTCTCTTCTCTCTGTATCTTTCTCTTGCTTGTATAAATATTTCTCTTTCTTTGTCATGTGATGTGATTTCGTGATGATTCTGTCTGTGATGATCTGTGCCTCCTGTACAATGACTGTGTTGAGTGATGGCTGTAGTTTTTTTTTTTTTTTTTTTTTTTTTATTACTTTGGTGTTGATGACTTGGCAGAAATAGATATTATTGCATTTAGACTGGACTGTAGTTGACCTCCCAGGCTTGTAGCGTTAATAGGCCTGCTTCAACTGCATAGCAGCATCATGTGTTTTTAACTTAGCTAGTAGCTGGTTTGTGTCAGATCCTATTAGCCAGTTGTCAAATCGCGCAAGCACAACAGAAGACAAAAAAAAAAAAAAAACCTCATGTACTTCAATATGACGACCTAGAAAAAAGCATCAGTCCAGTTCCATCAATAAAAATGTATTCTGTGGGAAAATACTGTATGTTACATAAAACTGTTGTTCAGCTGTCTTAAACAGAGGCATCTCTTTACTGCATTGCCTCTAAGTTGCAATTTGATTTAGTGTATTTAATTTTCAGAGTCCATCCTCCTAATTTGACCATGAAAATACTATGATCCCCTGACTCTATAATCTAATTGGGAATTTTGACCCAGAAGGGAGGTCTTTGTAATATGACTAATTTTCCAAAGTCCTGGTTGTGACATTTAAGCAGCTAATAGCGGCTACATGGTTTTAAATTTAAATTTAAATTCTCTTCAGTTTTGTTTGTTTGTATTGCAATTATGACATCATAGTAATCTCGTACCACTGCATATTTGAATCAGGAATAAAGGAGAAGGAATTCTACAATTCTATACGGGCAAGCGTAGGTGATAGGTGAAAAAAAAAAAAAAATCCTTTTAATGGAGAGAACCCTCCAGAGGAACCAGCCTGAGTGGTTCCAAGTCAGAGGAAACAGCCTTCGTAATGAAAGCACCTGCAGTTTCCTCAGTCTACTCTGGAGTTTAGAAAGTGTCTTATGGATGGTTTTCTTTGACATGTGCAAATCTTATTGTTGACAACCTCAGGAGCAGGTGAAACTTTAGGATCCCTGTCGTTTCTGCCACAGCTGCTAAAAAGATACAATAGCTACATCTGATCATTCACCGAAGAATTAATCTGAAATACCACAAAACAAGTAAATCCCATGTTTGTAGCTCAGTACAGCAGTCCCTCTGCGGGCGAGGTTAAATCCTCCCTTCCCTACTGAACATTACTCCGCTGCTGCAGCCATAGAAACAGGGCTGCGCCTCATTTTCAGGCTTTTCATGGCTTCTTCCACCTTGAATTTGCCCTTGGCGTTTATGTATTCTGTTATTGTGAAACAAGCTCGCACACACAGTCGGTGTCGACTCTGCTCTTCTGGTGTCTTGATGCCTGTATGTCACACCTGTAACTGACTTACCTACTAATCACTAATACTGGGCGGAATGAAGACGTAAATCTGGTGGCCTCCTTCAAAACAAGGCATCGTGACCCTTTCCAGCGCACTGCACTCAAACTGAATTCTTATCTCTTGGTGATCCACTGCACATCTCTGCAAGCTGCTACAGAACACGCAAACGCAGCAGATGCTGCCTCTTGGTCTCCAATCTGACGTTGTGGTGATTATCACATTGATTTGCAGAAGTAGAAATCACGGTTTGCTTAAATTCAAATGTTTTCTCACTGCCTTCTGGTGATTGTGTTCATGTCTGAGCCTGTGTGTGTCCTTGTTGTGTGTTTTTGCACATCTGTGTGTGCTGTTACGTGTCAGATTGTGGGGAATGGCAGCGAGCAGCAGCTCCAGAGGGAGTTAGAAGATGTCCTCATGGACCCGTCGGTAGCCGAGACCGGGCTCGCGTCGGGACCAGGGATGGACGCTCTGGGTGGGAGCGATCACGGCGCCCCCATCACGGCATCGCCCGTGCCGCCCGGCTCCGACCCGCTGAGTGCGCCGTCGCCCAAGCTGGAGATGGTGCTTCCTGTTCAGACAGCCCAGGAGAGCGAGCTCAACGAGAGGTCATACAGAGGTGAGCTTGGATGTGACGGTTTAATCCTCATATTCTTCTACCCTGAAGCTCAGAAATGAGTCTTATCTTCAGCTTTAAAGACTTTTTAAGACATTATCGGTGATATCTGAATCATAGTCGTTCTATTTCATTTTGATTTCCATACAGCAAAGGACGGTTTCCATTTTCTTATTACTTTGCTCTCTCTATTTGTTGCTTGGATGACTTGATATTTTATTACTTCACCTACCCACCTATCAGCGATCTTACATTGTCATTGCTTCTCAGATGAGGATGCACAGCTCTGAGATGAAGTCATAACGGCGTCCTTTTCGCACCACTCCCTTTCTTTCTTTTTAATGCGGCCCAGCAGCAGACGAATCCTCGTCCGATGGAAGTCCTAGCAGTCCCATTCCGGACGAGGACAGCGTCGTGTTCAGCCAGCTGACTTATCTTGGGTGTGCCTCGGTGAATGCCCCCCGGAGCGAGGTGGAGGCCCTCCGCATGATGAGTATTCTCAGAGGGCAGTGCCAAGTCCCGCTGGACGTCACGCTGTCTGTGCCAGGCGTGTCTGAAGGCACCGTCAGGTAGAGAGACCATCTGCACTCAGACTCAGTATGACATTGAGTTTTTAAGCTCGTAATGGTCAAAATTTTTGATCGGTTTTACCCTGTCTGTCAGAAATGATCACATTTAAAATACATACAAGGGTGTTTGTCTACAGAACACACCATGAGGGATTTAAACAGAGCAGATCCAGCTCACTGGCTCTGTCAGTATCTTCTATATTGACAATAAAGAAAGTCGGGCTTCAACTAAAATGTATTGTTGGGATTGCTTTGATATGTTTTGTCCATCCTGCTTGTAAATGAAATTCCCTCTATGTGGGGGTGGTAAAGTTTTATCCGCCTGGTGATGATGGTGATGATGATGATGATGATGATAATTCAGCAGAAAGGGGGATGCAGGGACCAGAGGGTGTGTCTTTCTCCTCTCCCTTCCAGCGTATTGCCCTCTGATTACATGCATAATTAGTTCCCGTTCCAAACTATCAAGATGCTGCTTACTTCAACACCCACTACTTACACATTAGTACAAATAGATGTTCTTAGCTGCAGTATTTAAGGTATAAAACAATATATATTTTTTCTATTTAAACAGGTTATTGGACCCCAACAACAGCACAGAGATTGCCAACTACCCGATCTATAAGATCCTGTTTTGCGTACGAGGCCACGACGGCACGCAGGAGAGCGACTGCTTCGCTTTCACCGAGAGCCACTACAACGCCGAGATCTTCAGGATCCACGTGTTCCGCTGCCAAATCCAAGAAGCGGTAAGCAAATATTGATTAAACCGTTGGTCACTTGATATATGCAGCACTTTTATGGGATAACTCCTGATTTGGAACGCCTCTTATAACACTTAGGGGTTTTCCTCTCTTTAATTCACTCTTTGCCATGTCTTTTCCACTCACATATATGTACATGTGTACACTCTGGTGTTGCCTGTAGCATCCTGCTTGACCTTGCCCTAAGTTGTTGAGCTTTCTGAAGCCTCGCCTGAAGGCTTTGGTGTCAGTGCGGGATCTTCTCCAGCAACCCCCGGGGATCACGCCATGCATCAGGCTACATTCCGCATAAGACATATAAACCCTGTACACATTCGCCAAAGCCACCTTGCAGGGGAGAGGATCTGCCGTGGCTTGCGTGCCGCGGGTTCCGTTCAAAAATGAAAGGAGAGAGAAGAGAATCCACTCAAGAAACTAGGTTAAAGTGTGGCTTCAATGTTCACTGACCTGATTTCTCTCTCATGCAAGCACTTTTCAATGTCATGAAGAGCCTCCAGACAGACGGTACTTTATCAGTCCAACTTCATTCTCCTATCCGGTTTTCCAGACACTCAACTGTAATTCAACCACTCACACCAAAACACCACTCAACACCAGTACACAGGTTTATGCACTCATTTAGTGAAAATGTAAACATGTTTCTTCTCCTCTCCCATCTTATTGCATCCATCCATGTCTTCCTTCAGACCCCTGAGCAACATATCACTCCGCACTTTCTCCTGCTTCGTTGGGCCTCACATTTTCATTATTAGATTGAACGGAGTCAGCCCATTGGTTCACTCTTCCTTTGGGGAAAGTGCCGCTTCGTCATATGCTTTACATTAACCTCCTCTGCGCAGTAAGAACTCTTAAAACACTGCCTTTTATTGAGGCCTTTTAACTTATTTATTCAGAAGTCTTATTTTAGGGCAGTCAGCTCAAAGACCTAATTCTTTGACAAATTTTAATTGCCGAAAAATAATATTAGCCTGCATTTCGCTTTAAAGTTTTCCTGTCCATCGCAATGGTCACATTATCATTGGACTTAGCATGAAAATAATAACATTATGAATAACGTTAAATCCAGTATAAATTGAAATGAGTGGAATATAATTCATTCTGCTCATTGACTATATGCATTTTCACTTTTAATTTTCTCATATATGTGTGTGTGTGTGTGTGTATATGTATATATATATATATATATATATATATATATATATATATATATATATATATATATATATATTTTTTTTTTTTTTTATTTAACTTGTGTAATTGTCCCAGATTTGCAGATGTTACAGAAGCACACAAAGCAAATCACGGCAACCACCAACTTTTCCTCCTCTGTGCCAGACCTCCTGGTCAGGCCCCAAAGGGATTCTGTAACAATTCCCAGTCCTCTCATGTCAACGCAGAGTTCTGTTAAGTTTCATGCACATCGACTTCTTTTTTTTGACCGTTAACTTGCTATTTAGTGGTATATCATTGAGTTTATTTCAGCTTAATTGGATTTATTATTGGATGAAATTACATTTAGGGAGACAAAGAAAAAGGGGGCAGTGAAAGTAATTCTGTGGCTGTGCCACGGCATTCATTAAAAAATGTCCCAAAGCTTCATGTCAGTATGATTAGAAACATAATACTGCCGAGTCAGAAAAAGAGTGGGAGTGGGAATAAAATAAAGCAACAGAAGGATTAACATTTTCCAGACCTGTTAAGGCTACAGTTTTAGATGGAGGCAAAGATTTAATTCAGAAGATCTTGTATGATTGATTCAAATAACCCAGAGATGAAAACAATATCTTTGTTTTGATTTGTTTTCTTTTACTTAGTAATTTCCATGTGTGTGTTTCTTACTTATTTGTCAACATGTTGTAGGAAAGCCATTTTTTAATTACAATTTTAAAATCATTTTATGGGTAAAGATGTGCTTGTTATTATTTTCCATGTAAAACTTTCAGTCGAACAGAAAAGAGGGCAATAGACAGAGTACAAGCTGTGCATCCTGAAATAAATTAAGCGACTATAAAGTTTAATGGCATCAAAACACAATGATTTGCCGAGGTACCACGGGGCTTCAGTTGGGTACAATTGTAATTCAGATATTTGACATGCAAAGACAGCAATAAAAGTAGTAATGTACAGAGAGCGTTCTGTACGGCAGAGCTGGGGAATGACAACTCCTGATCTCTGTACACAGCATTTGCGATGCTGCCTCTGGACACTAGGCGCGATTCATGTTGGTGTTGAGCTCCTTCGTGCTTGACTCAAAGAAAAAAAAAATCATTTGAAAACTGGTCAGTTTTTACTTGTGGTAATAATGTGAAGATTTCAGAACAACAGCTCCATTGTGCGATAATCATAATACCATCAATACAGGGGGTAACCGCCATCCTACACCCTAACATCCAGTCCCCCCGTTGTTTCTCGATAAATAAACTCCCTGCAATCCCCCAGTGCTCCTCTTACTGTATCGGGAATATAATAAAGGCTTTGTGTTGGAGAGGTTGGGAATAGCTTTATGCCCCGGCCTGAAAAAGAAAAAGAGAGCGCCGTGTTATTTATTGATAACAGCAGTTTCTGCACACCATCCTCCAGTAACCCCAAAGCGCTGCTGTTTACCAGAATTCAAAATGATCCCAAAATCCAAAACCACTGTGCTGCCAGTCTCTAGTTCGGTTAAAGCTGTTTATTATCACACATCTGATCAACAGAAAATATGTTTTTTCTACTAAATGCAGAACTCTCCAACGTAATGTGGAATCAGTGTGGAAATACTGTTAAAACATATAAATATATTATTACCCCTCAGTGTTTCCTCACTTGACAGACTCCAGCTGCTGCTCCTTCCCCCACCCCGCTAATGTCCGCTCCTCTTCACGGTTGAACATTCAACAGATCTCTGTTCTTCTGTTCTTTTTATGCTAATAACAATCATGCCTACACACTTGTATTTAAAGATGCAAAAATGGATTTTGGTGTTGATTAAAACTCAGTGGTTAATGTGCTGGAGAGTCTGCAGTCAGCAGAGCAGTGGGTCATTATGTAAGATTTTTGTTTTGTCTCTGATTATTAGAAAAATGTGTGCACAGTGGTCTCAGCTACATTTAGTGACTTTGATTGCTGCTACTGTTGTCGATTTACACACACACACACAAAAAAAAATCTTTGATTTGGCTATTCCAGTTTTGTTTGTTTTGAGTCTAGAAAATGTGCATCATCTGCCATCGAGGCAAGATGAGGCCAAAGTACGTATAAGGTACGGTGCCGAATCAGTCCTCAATTGACCTGTGTAAAGTCCAAATTCACAACCTAATGCAGACATTACATTATCCTCCGGAGGACTGTACTGACGATATGCCTGGAGAAGACAGTCATTTGAGGCTCCCTTATTCACTTAGTGAGAACTCTGATACAACTTAAGCAGTTTGCATTAACTATATACAGAAAACAAACAAAACTGGAAGGAAATGGACTTTTATTTCTGTTGTATTTACTTGCCCCCTTTTTGAAAGAAACAATTAAAAAAAAAAGCAATTGAAATACTAAACTAAAAAAAATGTTTGTTAAGTTGAAACAGAGAAGACTTTTTCAAAGGCAGATGTTTTTTATTGAATGAAATAGCCTCTGAAATACTCCATATTTGACCATATCTAAATAAAAATGTTCAAAAACATATGGGATCAATCAGTTCTTGTGTTAATATTTAACTTGCGCACATCTTATATTCAGACCAATACAACCATCCACAGTGTCTAGTTGGATCAATAGAATACCTGAGCTGCCTTGGCTTGTAGAAATTCAACTGATGCACTAAAATGTCATCGCAGACTCAAGCAACAATTATTATTTGGTTTTAATGGAGGAGTTTGTTGGGTTCATCCCTCATGACCCTGAATGGGATAAAGAGGTATAGAAGATGGATTGATAACTAATATGAATGATAAACATATTTGAAATTGTATTTCCCTATATAAACTTAGAATTAATTAAAATAATGATTGTCAGTGAAAGATAATGAGATTCGAACTTGGATCCTTGAATGTTTTTCCAACCTGAAAGGGCCTGAATGTTCATTTTATGTTTCTGCTGTCAGTCCTTCAGATGCACGTAGCCTAATATATTTGTTTTGTTTTTTTAAATTCTCCTGCAGGTCAGTCGGATACTGTACAGCTTCGCCACGGCCTTCCGACGGTCAGCTAAGAAGGCGGTTCTGTCGTCTCAGCAGGCTGCGCCGCTCACTCCTGACAGCGACTTGTTTACCTTCACCGTCAGCCTGGAGATCAGGGAGGATGATGGCAAAGGCACTTTCAGGTGAGCTTCCCACTCACAGTGACGCACGCGCTTCACACGCCGAGTGTTAGAAACTGATTACCTGGACAGTCAGAAAAGATTGTGGTACTTATTTTTGAAGTTAGACCAGTTTTTTTGGGATTTTATCTTATAAAATACATAAAGTGCCAGCTGCTACACCTTTCTCTACGGTTAGCCCTTAACACCAAGAGTTTTTACTGTTAATGAATCGGCTGTTATTTCTGTGAAATGTGACCGAATTGACAAGAAATCATAATTAAAGAGTCTTTTTTTTTTTTTTAACTCTCAAATAAAAGAGCACAACAGAAAAGTTCCTGTTTGCCCGCTGCAGTTAATGGACCTCTTCTGTTCCCTTGCTTCGCCATAATACTGAGTCTATTCTGTGTTTTTCACAAAACAGCCGGAGATCCTGCTTATTTGAAAAATAAAACAAAACAAACAAAAACATGCCTGTGGATATATTTAGCCAGGACATTTTTCCTCCTCATTAGCTGCTGGTTGATTATTTTTAGTGTTCTGAATTCCAAGCCAGAAGCTTAAATATACAGTTTCATGTAGTCTGTTATTGTGTGTCCTCTAGATAAGTTCAGGAATTTTTCACATGTAGAAACTGGATGAAGTAATTTTTTTTTTTTTTTTTTTTCCTACAAAAACAAGTCTTGCCTGTCATAGTGTGTCGTCGGCCAACAGAAGCAGTTACACCACAAGACTGGCCTCTTTTGTTTGGTCTGATTGTATTTGTCTTTCTCGGTTAACTCAAATTAAGACTTCTTTCCCTGCGTTTCCTCAGGAATTCATATCAGCGAGGGCTTGGGGAATGTTGATTACAGTTTCTGTCTAAAACTCGGTTCTGTTTCCTATGTTGCTCTCAGTGCAGGAAAGAAACCCGTGCATATTTGGAAGTGGCCGTTATTCACACATTTATGTTGACAAATGGGTGTATTTTACACTCGAGCCATGATTTGTTCTGCTGTAAGCATGAAGTCTGGAATAGAAACTTACTGGTTGACTTGTGTTATTTTAGGTAAACACTGATCTATCAGTCACTTTCCTCTCTAGCTGCTAATATAATAGAAACAGTGTGTAAGGTTTTGTGTGTTGCTGTATTTGTCTTCTGCAAATTCATCCTGAATTGTTGTGTTTTATTTGTCAGTGCTGTCGCCAAAGACAAGGACAAGCAGAGCTTCAAGCTGCGCGCTGGATTAGACAAGAAAATTGTCATTTATGTTCAGCAAACTTCAAATAAAGAGCTGGCTATTGAAAGGTACAGTTAAAACACGCACATGCACACACTTTAAAAAAAACATTGTTGCACTAGTTTGGTGACAAACTATCACAGATCTCCTAGCTGCTTCTTCTCAGGCACTTTGCATTACCTTGTATGTTTGTGGTTTTTTCTTCCTGTTTTTATCTTAATAACAGTTTATTTCCTCATTGATTCATTGACAGTACATCTTTAATATGTCTAACAATCATGAAAGCGTGAAAAAAAAGTATCTTGGACATATTAACTCAATTTTAATGTATCTGTCTATGAAAGACTGATGTTTCCTTGAAACATGAGCAGAAAGCCATCTTAAAGGAATCCCTCTTGTTCCGAGATTGAGTAGAGCCTGTCTCGTTTTTCATTCTAATAAGTCCGCTGAAACTTAAACATTCCACTACCTTTTTGCGGCCGTCCATTTTCACAGCGGTTTGTTATCGTTTCATGAACCCAGAGAAGGTGAGGATTGAACTCCTGTGTTTAATAAAGTCCCTGCTCTGGTTTGCGTTAGAGGATCGGTCCAGGAAGCTATTTGCGGTACATTATGTGATGTTTTACAACTGCTCTTACTTCACGGAGAGATTTATTGTTCCATTTCTGTTTCCCCACTCTTGGCCACTTTTTTTTTTTTTTCTTTTTTAACCTTCTCCTTCTGTTTCTTATGTAATTGCACTCGTTCCACATTTATCTCATTTTTTTTGCACCTCCATGTCCTTTCCAGGTGTTTTGGGCTCCTGCTCAGCCCCGGGAAGAATGTGAAGAACAGCGACATGCACCTGCTGGACCTGGTGGGCTGCTCTTTTCGCATGTGCGTGTTTGCGTTGTTGTGTGTTTGGCTGCGTTTGTTAACTTCCTCCAACATGTGGCCCCTCAGGAGTCAATGGGAAAGAGCTCGGACGGGAAGTCTTACATCATTACAGGAAGCTGGAACCCCAACACGCCTCAGTTCCAGGCTGTGAATGAGGAAACGCCTAAAGGTAAGAGCTAAGTCTGTCCAAGATTTATGTAAGACGTGTTTTTCAGCGCATATTAGTTCCTTGGTTTATGCTTATGGGTTAGTTCAAAGTTTATTCTCTCATCTTTTTTGACAAGGGATGATGTTATTTTCTTGATTTTTCTAGATAAATTCATGTATATGACCACGGCCGTGGACCTGGTGATCACTGAAGTGGAGGAACCGGTTCGTTTCCTGCTGGAGACCAGGGTCAGAGTCTGCTCCCCAAACGACAGGCTCTTCTGGCCTTTCAGCAAGCGTAGCTACACTGAGACCTTCTACCTTAAACTGCGGCAGGTTCGTGCAGCTATACCTCAGATCTGCTCAAACAGATACATGGAAATGACGTCTGTATGGAAATGTCCTTATTCTCTTCCTCTTCTTTATTTATTTATTTTTTTTATCATTTGGTTCATCTGTCGTCACTGCATTTTAGATGGAGCGTAAAGAACGAAAGAGTCCCGCCTCTGACACACTTTATGAGGTGGTGAGTCTGGAAAGTGAGACCGAGAGAGAGAAAAGGAAAACCACAGCCAGTCCCAACATCCTGCCCAGCGGGCCTGGAACAGCAGTCCCTTCTCCACCTGAGGACGACGAAGAGGAAGGTGACTGGATCTTTAACGTTTTGATTTGAACATAGAGAAATGGCTACAAGGTTTTGAATCAAATTCAGAAATATGCCACTTTACGAAGAATATATACCTATAAAAATGTTGGGGGCAAAAAATAATAATAGTGTTGTCACTTCATCACATCAGCTTGAAAAGCTGGCTCAAAACAAACCCTTGTTTGGCTCGATATCATGAACGATCATTCACATTCGCTCTGGATTGCTGAATCACTGTGGTGTCCTTGGTGAGGACCTTCCTCTCTGAGTCAACACCTCCCAGTGCTCAATGCCTAGCAGCATCAACACCAAACAAAGTTAACCATCATGCACTGCTGGGGCATTAAGGCAAATACCATACTTCTACGCGTTTAGTATTTATGCATGCTCGGCATCTAATCGGTTCGGTGCTTTCTTCACTAAATCAAAGCCCTGTCCTGTGGGCAGCAGCAGATACAGACTTGTGGTCTGCACGAGGTAAATTCATGTGAGAGATCAGATGCTGTGCTGCAGAACGGTTCGTACTGAAAAGCCACAGTGTATCAAAAAGACTGTGTGTTTTCTGCTTTTTTTTTGTGAGAGGTGGCAAAAAGTAAAAACAAGAACAAAGTTAGTTTCATGATTGTATCCACATTTTAGTCTTTGGTAAAATTTGCTTTGGCTATTGGGACTTTGTGTCCCTCGATTTCAGTCTGTGCCAGCTTCTATCGATGTTCAGATAGCAGTGTGAAAATAAAATGTTAATAACTATTGTGTTGGCAGCAGATGTTTTGTTTTAGTTTGTGATTTTTTACAATCACTTTTAAAAAATATGATTACATTTGTTATACCAAAAACCAAATCGCATTCTCGAAATTACGCAAATTTCCTCCCTGGAAGATTTTCAAGGTCTTACAATCTTGTTTCTCCGTCTTATTCACTATTTAGCTACAATGTTCTACAGCATGATGTGTTATTTTGGATTAAAGTATCGTCAACTTGATATGTTGTGCACAGTGGAGCACGTGTTCATAACGGACGTGCTGTCATTTATACCATGTGCAGATGACCAGATTCATTTTCAACATTTTAAGGTTTTTTTTTTTTTGGTTATCAAGGAAAAAAACATTAGATAGGTGCATGACTGGGAGAAGAAAATAATTTGGTAAAATTAAGGGCCAAGTTTGTTTGTTGATTAGTCCATCAGCAGAAAAAAATCCACAGGTATATAAATTGTTAATATTAAGACTTCTTTTACTCAAACTTAGAGTTGATTCATTTTTTCACACATCCATTTAGCTGGGTAAACCTTGTCGAGCTCAGGTTTGCGTATTCTTTTATTTAGATTGTGTGATTGTATGTTTGAAAAAAAGGTCAGCTCTATTTTAGAATGCCGGTTCTCACTCAGTTTTGTTCTTTGCTTCGCTGTGTGTCCAGATAATGACGAGCCTTTGCTCAGCGGGTCAGGAGACGTTTCAAAGGAGTGTGCTGAGAAGATCCTGGAAACCTGGGGAGACTTGTTATCGAAGTGGTGAGGTTTTATTCCCCGGTTAACTTTGTCCCCCTTCTTCCGTCAGCGCTGCAGCAAAATGCACACAGACAAACTGTAATCCGCGTGAAAAGAAGGAGCTGCAGCCAGTAGCTGTTGATAAGCAGCTTATTAAGATGGCTTCCTTTTCCCATTACTGCATTTGTTTTTAATCAAAAGCTTGTGATGGACTGAATAGGAACTGCCCGCGCTTTAATTAGCAGCAAGTTAAGCCCCACTTGATCTCCTTCTCTTAAACTGTTCCTGTCCGAGTTTCCTGCGGAATCATAAATTATGGTCAAATTTTTACATTATATATATATCACATATTTTAATGAGGACCATCATGGTTTGATCCTTTTTAAAATGTTCTTCAGAGGTATCATATGATGCTTTTTCAAGGTGCGTTTCCCAGTTCTGTGATTCAAAATAGCAACAAGAGGAGTCATGAGACTATCCCTGTCACAACAATACGGTTTTTGTCTGCTTGTGTTTATGTGAGTTTGAGTGTGCATGTGTTGTGGCATTGTGGGATGTAGCACTCAGGGAGCAGAGGGAGGCAAATCACAGAAAGCCCTTCACAATCTTATGCCCCGAGGACCAGGCCTGGCATTACGCACTTACATCACATGTACACACACACACACACACACACACACACACACACACACACACACACACACACACACACACACACACACACACACACACACACTCATGCAGTTTCCCTTCTTAGTCTCATCAGAAAATGCCACAGATTGCATAACCTCAGAACAAATAAACAAACAGACCCCAAAAATGGGAGAGGGGGAAAAAAAATCAAGGGAGAGAGAGGGAAAAGTGAGAGAATCATCGGGGATTCTGGGATTTTCTGTCGTCTCGAGTCAGGCGACAGTCAGTTGGTGGGTACAGCTGTGCCTCCAAGTTTGCCTCCTCCTTTTCTCTGAATCTCAATCCCCGTCTCTGTCGCTTAGCAGTGGGCTGCAGGATGTCTCAGTTCATTTAACACTGCATGCAGTACAAGTTACAGTGTGAGATGGAGCGCTTTCCCAGCAGATTTAACGTTTAAATGTGAAAATGAGGAAGGAAGGAAAACATTAAAATGGCTTTCTGTGTATTGTCAGTGATTTCTATTGGTTTATTGTCTTCTGTTGTTTTTCTACCCTGCTTAAAATAAGGTAGTGTGAAATTAAAGGTCAACACATGTTGGGAAAACAAGTAAAAAAAAAGGATAGTTTATGTCATATAGCAGTAACCTGTATTTAGCTTTGTGAAAGAGAGAGGTTTAGGAGCCTGATTGAGAGCATCCCTTGTGGGAGTTGTGACCAGAACTGTAAGTTATTGTCTTTGCGCTGATTGGTTATGTAACTGTTTTTGCCTTCATGGCCTTGGTCAGCAAATCATCCGTTGAGCTGACAATAGACCCATTTCTAATTCCTCTGAAAACATCGCTCTGGGCAGATGCCGCCGGCAGGTGTGCACAGAAAGTTTGTGTTTTCACGAAACTAGAGTTGGGCAGTATCCAGATTTTGATACCGTCATACTGTCTCCACATTTTACCCCAGTATCCAGTATTACCGTGACTAATTAAAAAATTATAACTCAAGGCTCAGACAGCATCACCAAACTGTTGGCTTGTCCCTACACCGTTCAGAAACTGAAAACCAACCACCAATAATGAAAGAACAACAACATAATGTGCAAAATATTAACAACTTTTATTAGCAACAGCTTTAAAAGTGCAAATACAACAAACAATTAGCATAACCATCCAGAACAGTTTTTGCACAGAATGCGCCGCACACACATCAATTAAATTAAAATCACAACCTGAACAACTTTGAATAACAAAAAAGAGCAGCTTCTAAAAAGCTTTAAATACAACAGTCAAACAATTAAATTAACCTGACCATCCAGAACAGTTTTTGCGCAGAATGCACCGCGCACACGTCAATTAAATTCAATCACCTTCGTGTTGCACAATTTACAAATTGCCTCGTCAGTATACCGGCTCCCTCTTCTCGTTAGCTCGGAACCCGAAATATTGCCAGTCTGCTGCAGTCCCGTTCTTCTTTGGGACCAGGTCACTCGGTGTGACTCGCCATCTTTCTCCCGCTCTCTCTCTCTGTCTCTCGCTCTGTCTCTTGCTCTCTCTCGCGCGCTCGCGCTGTCACGTGATGACGTCATGTTCATAAACTTAATCAAAAGTCTCCAAAAGGAAACTACTGTGGAAGTAAAACTGAAAATTCAACCACATATAAGTGCTGCTGGACAAAGAATCATTTTTAGGAATTGAATAAGTTATATTTTATATTTAATCCTTATCTTCTATATAAGTGCATTGCCATTTTTTTCAATGACGGTATTGAAAGTGATACCGTTGCTTTTGAAAGGCACCGCCGGTATACCTTATTACCTTATTACCGCCCAACCCTACACGAAACCGCATGCGACGATGGCGTTAGCGGTACGTCAAACTGAGGAGACAGGCGCAATACGGAGCCCTTCACTTTAAAGATAATTGCCATTTAGTGAATCACATTGACTCTCTCCCCTGTTGCTCTCTCTGCCAGGCATATGAACTTATCCGTGCGGCCGAGGCAACTTCCAGCCCTGGTGCGAAGCGGCATTCCTGAGGCGCTCCGCGGCGAGGTCTGGCAGCTTCTGGCAGGCTGCCATAACAATGACCACCAGGTGGAAGAGTACCGCACACTTATCACAAAGGTAAGGCCTCCGATAAAAAGTGTTTCACATCAGTGCACACGCCTGATTTCGTTAGCAGAGTGCTTAGAAAAAAATCTGTCCTTCAACAAGGTGACTCAGACTCAGGCTCCTTTGAGTTCAGGATGCATCAGCAGGCTGTCTGCATCCTCTGATGCTTTCCAAATCTTTGCCAAAGCTTAAACCAATACTGACATACACGTTTTGCTCTGTAGCTCTATTGTCCTTTCTCTTCATCTGTATAACTGATACCATTTCTGACTTTGGGTATTCAGAGCCTTTGTGTTGCTGTTATCCATTATCCAAGAAATTAAGTTAAGGCAAAAATTCATATTTAAGAGCTGTTTTTCAGCTGCAGCTGTTCGGGAAGTGGTTAAGGTTGGGAATCCCTGGCCAGATTTTATATTAGCATCTTCGACATGGACCTGGGCCAGGAAACTGCCTGTCAGATCACTGGGCTGTCATATAAATGTGTTAATTGAATACATCTCCCTGTTTACCTTGTTTTTGGAGATCTTTGTCTGTGCTCAGAAATGACAATGAGCCTCTGAGTTTGTGATTGAGCGGACAGGGTTCAGAGGTGACTTAACCCGGCCGTTCGCGGTTCGCCCTCTTTTATTACGTGTGTTTGTTGATGTAATGTCTTTCGGCCACAGCTCCGTCCACTGTTGTTATGTAAAGGCGACATCCCGGGGCAGCACACTGGGTCCCAGGTGGTGACAAGATGTTGGCCTTACCCTTCGTCCCCTCCAAGCCCCCCCTCCCCCCTCCCCCTTTTGCTCTAATGTTCTTCACCCACCCTCACCTCCTCTTCCTTCCTTTCTCTTCTGATCCTATCACTGCCTTGGCACTTTGTTTTGTTTTCACACCCCTGCTACCATGTCGCTCCCTCAAGTCAAAAAGAAGTTTTACTCCAGAATAACACAGGAGCCACAATCTTATGTTATCACGAACGGAATATTAAATTTCACTTGGATTGTAATGCCAGCATATTGATAACCATTAGACAGAAAGTTGGACAGAAATACAGTGGAAAAGTAGTAAATTCTTACAAGTGTGTCACCGAGCCAATAAACCCACAGAGTGGAGTGTGGATAACTTACGGACCTATAAGTGACTCCTACAGAAGATCAACATTTAATTTAGTCTCCTATTGTCAAACTGGGAGAGGTAGCCAAGAACAGGTAATGGACAAAAACTTACGTAATAGAACATGATGTTCACGGGTCAAGCTGAGTTTTCATACAGTCGGCGAAATATTGAAAGAACATTAAAATATGTTGCATAGTTTTCTTTTCCATAATATATATTATTATTATTTAGAAAAAGGCTTGCAATAATGTTTCTTATTGTTCCCAATACCAGTTAAACCTCATCTGCCCATGTATTTATTTCATTTTTTATATCATTTTTTTTCCTTTCCAGCACATGTTTTAAAATTTGTACATACCATGCTCGTATGCCAGCCTCCAAGTGTCTTCAGGACTTCCACTTTTCAGCCTGTTTTCTGTGTGTAGCTCTTCATGCTTTAGTGCACCGTGTGCACACCATGTTCTGTTCCCTCTTTTGTTCTTTAACCTTGTTTCAACTTAGCGTTCGTCCACACATCTGAATACGGGGCTTTGATGAATGTAGAAGCAGGACTGAAGGTCTCGGACATTTAACCCCTTGCTTTTCTTTGGAGCCTCAAAGAACTCCCTGATATGAGGTTTTCTGCTGCCAAGTACAGTCAGTACAAGTGCAACGTTGAATGCTGGGCAATTAGCACTCGGTTACAAATAAGCTCATCAGACCACTGGACCCCTGGCACAGATTTTGCTTTGGAGCCCAAATTGTAGTGAGTAGAATCCAGTCATTAACAAAGTTACTAAATCTGGTGGACTTTGGGAGTACGCTGGCCCTGTGCCAGATGATATTAATCAGGGTGGTCTGAAAGGCGATGTGATGTGTTGGCATTCCTTGCTTTGTTAATACACTGAAATATTGTAAAAGTGTGACCATGTAGTTCTTTGTTAGTACAATTCTGAACCACTAATCTGAGGAATCTTCAGAGTATCAATGCATTTTCAATGATAGGGTTGTATTTTATCACAATAACTGCATTGTGACCATCCATCCCTCCATCCCTCCATCCATTGGCAAGGCGCACCATGGAGAAGCTGCCAGGCTTTCATAGGGAAAACATGGAAATACAATCACACACGTGCCTTTTCACACCTCCAGGCAAATCAGAGCCACCAGTTACCCTCACATGCATATTTTTAGATTGTGTGAGAAAATCCAGACATGTACAGGGAGAACACAGCAAGTCACACCCGGTTTTGAACCATGTACTTTCTGGGTATGAGATTAAGTTCGAACCACTATATCGCAGTGCAATCATACGTTGTGGAATGTGTAAATTTTCCCTTTTGTTTTTGTATTTTCTCTCAGTGGTAGTACAAATGGACTGTACAGATCATTTAAAAAAAGAGGTGGAGGTAGTAACTGTTACTGTATGGTTGCATTATTATAATTTAGTTTACAGTCATTTGTTTTATAAATAAGTCAAGCTGGGCTGGCAATTAACCAATTTTCAATCCAACTCCATTAACTCATCTTTAAATCTCTGCCCTTCAGTGACTTTCGTGTAAAATTCAACTTGCTTTCTGGGCTACCTGAGATTGTACATTCTCTCTTAATGCCTGTTTTTTCTCCGGGTGCTTCATTCCCCTTCCACAGATTGCCATTCATTTATGGTACATGGGTATTTTTTTAAATGCACCCAGAATGCGTGACCGTCCGTCTCTCAGTGTTTGCCCTGTGAAGGACTGGTGACCTGTCCAAGGCGTACTTTGCCTTTCGCCTGTTATAGGCGGGGATCGGCTCCCTGCAACTCTGAGTGGGAACATTAGAGAAGATGGATGAATAGTCACACAGCTGGGGTCTCTTAAAATCTGTAACCTGATTCAATAAACTAATCATTTTGAAATTAATCGCAGTAGTTAAACAAAATTCAATTTACTGTGGTTCAAGTTTAACTGATGATGCATGTGAGTACCGCACACAGTTTATATTTTTGTATTTTGCTTGCTACTGACCTCGCAGCAAACCTTGGGAGTGCTGATGGTTTGTTATTTCTTCACTAAAAATGTGATTGTGTGCTGTGATTCAGTCACAATGAGAGTAAGCTAAAGTTTTGGCCTTATTGCAAATCAAAAAAGGTGTTAAATAGACTTGAAGAGTGGTATATCAATGCCAAATTGCGTATTCGTTGTATTCAAAATGTTTTGAACCAAGAGGTTTACCGATACGCCAGGCTGTTGGAAATGTCTCCTGAGGTGAACAGGAAAGTTTGACATCCACACTCACACATACATTTTTTTTGTGGAGCACAGAGTCAAAGTGATCACATAAATGCAGGCCTGGTCCGCAGACCTGCTCCACCAGCCTCCCGTGGAGAGTAAAAACAAGGGCTCATAAGTACCTGTCTGCCTGAGTGTCTGTGCCTGACCTACATAATGACCAGTCTGTCTGCCTCTCTGTCCGTCTTTATAATCATTTGTATCTGTGCTGGCCTGACTCTGACTCTCTGTGACTTCTGCAGAGACCTGTTTGTGCTCCTGTCAACTCCTGTGTCTCTTTCCTATTTTGTCAAACTGTCCCTTTTCGCCTTTTTTTTCTCAGTTTTGCCCTGCTGTCGTGTCGACCCAGCTCCTATTTTTTTTCTGTTTGACTGTTCACTTGTTCATCTCTCTGTCCCAGAGGTTTATATCACGACCTCTTCCAAGTATTCACAGATTTGTTTGCGTAATAAGAAAAAACAAAACACGGATGGTTCTGAAGGTCCAGACTTTCAGATGAAAGAGGAGACGGGTGACTTCTGCAGCCGATTGTGAATGTTCAACAGTTAAGCGTTTGTGTCTCTAACTACAGAGCAATGCCGGTAGTCCATGTCTTATGATATTACTTTATCTTCCTCCTCTAGGCTTATCATCAACAGATAAGCACCCTTATTTCCCAGATTCAAATCTCATTTTATTATTTGTTCTTCTATGAAATTTCAGTTATTCTTAGCATTTTCGTGAAGTACCAGACTTGAGATAAACATCAGCTGACTTGCTATTTTTGTATCGTATAGCTTTTTTCTTTTAAATGTATATAGCAGAACTCTTATACCTGTAGGGAGAGTTGTGAAAGAAATGCATGATGACATAATGCATAATTAGATTGCACTCCTTTGGCAGTAATGCATAATATATTCCTATAATGACACTGATAATGTATTCAAAGTTCCGATTGTTACAGTAGACATGTTTCTGTGAAACTTTGTGCTGTTTGAAAACAGGATGAGGGCTGCAAAGCTGCTGTCTCTCCTAACAAGCAGACTGGCAGCTTTAGCATTATTCAGAGTCTGTTTAACATCCAGTTTATAGATCATCTTTATGTAGCTGATGTTCCTGCAGCTTCAGACCTTGAGAATTAATCATTAGACTGATACGGCTCCTGTCGATGTGTCGTGTGGACACGACAATAAACATGCTACATGCACAGGATGAGGGAGATGATTAAAGTAAAGGAGTTACTCCTTCAAGTAACATGTTTCTATTTGTTTTCAGTAAATGTTCAGTTCATTTAATGATTATTTTTTTTAAGGAATTGATATACCTTTAAATACTTTCCTTAGGTTTGAGGAGAGCGTTGATAATAAGACTCAGGTAAATTAAAGAGAAACATGACATGAGTCAGTTAACACACAGTGATTAAGCTTGATAGGCTGGTTATAAACTAAAATTACTCCTGGTGTCTTTATAAACTTCACTGCATCAGTATAGTACCAAGCTGCTGTTTTTGTCAACCGCAGGACATCTGTCCTTGAGTTGTTGCTAAGCAGGAAGGAATACTTTAGGACAGCTAACAGAGCTGACTTCTCAGCTTGGCAACAAGGTAACGGTAGATCACGCTCATTTTTATTTTTTTTTTCCCCCAGTATTTTAACAGCTTTTTCTTCTGGCTGTTTTCTTTTTGCTATCCTGTATTTGGTTCTCCCGTCTGCCTCTTCCTCCTCTCTTCTGGGATGATCTCCGTCTTCCTTTTGGCTCCCATCCTCATCCTCCTCTCCCATCCCTCTCCGTCTTGCAGCCCTTTTAGTTGTACTGTCATCTATTTTTAGCTCCTCGTGTGGTGGGCAGAGGAGGTGCGTGAAAGCACGGGAGTGTGTCTGGATTGCGGGGGAGAAAGGTGCAGGCTGGTGTGTGTGCGTATGTGTGTATGGGTATGTTTGGGTCTCCATCACGCTACACCAAATTGCTCAGCACGAGGCAGACTCTGCAGTTTCCAGAAAGTCATTAGGAGAAGGATATGGGACAATGGTGCACTAAATCTGATAGTAATTACAACCCACAGAAGAAGCTAATTTTAGTCCAGCATACTGAGTAATTCAATTTAATCATCACATCATGCGATTTAAAAATAACTGTGTTGGTAATTATTCCAGAAAATATTCATATGAGGTTCTCACAGACGGAACCTGCGCAATGAAAATCTGGCTGCGAGGGAGATCAGAAATGATTAGGGAGGTTGTGCTATACGCACGTTCTCAAATCATATACATACTTTATTAACGCTTCAACTTTACTTTGTCTGTGCTTTGAAGTAATACTTGGCTTTTGTCTAACTGCAGGGGTATTTTAATGAAGTCATTGAAAGTGATCTGTCCCACTAAAGATGTTTCAGTGACCACAAATCTCTTCTGTTTCTCTCCTGCTCTCGCAAAGACGATAAATAAAAGCCACTTTTGTCTTAAAGTTATTTCGAGGAAAGTGGGTCATTTGTGTAATGTCTGTTATGTAAGCCTCATTGTCGGACAAGGTTTACATTGTAAGAGGCAGTGATGCTGTGTGTGTAAGCATGTGCACTTAACGTTGCCACTGCGATTTTCCTGAGATAATGAGAGGGCCATGAGATTTTCACATGATGCTCGATTAGCTAACCACAAGTCTTCCAAGGACCTTGTTTTTCTCTCCCGTTGTTAAGAAAACAAACTTCCAAGTCAGACCTGTTCAGAGATTACATGACAATTAACAAACCCTCTTTGTTGTTGATGTGGATCCTGTGAAACATGAAATAACAGCTCTTGCAGCGTTCAGCTCTCTGAAACCCATGTGATTTCAGCCGCTCTGTATTGAAGACATCTCTAAATAGCCCAGAATAAGTTTAAAAATGTATGAGTATGGAAGGATAATTAAATTAGACTTTTGACCTTTCTGACCTTCACTGAATGTTTGTCGTAGTTTCTCACAACCTCCTGACGCATCACTCCGATTTGGATTCAACGTTAGATATGCTTCAGTGATTGCACTACAATTATTTCATCCATAAATCTGCCACAAACGTTCAACTGTAGGGTTATGTCTAACTTTTGGATCATCAAATTCTTACAGCGTGTAAGACTGACTAGAACAGAACGCTACAGTTGAATAAGCCAAAGAGAATTAGTGAAGATACTTTTTTGTCTGTTATCTGAAGTTGCTGAACTCATCCCACTGAATAGCGCCTTTCAGTCTCTGCTTTCGCTTGCAGTTTGCACCCAGAAGGCATTCCCTGCTTCTAATTGCATAATTACTTGCTGCTTTAGTGAATCAGCTGCTAATTACACGCAGAATGTGAGCACAAATGAAATTATTAGCACTGTGTGTTCATGTATTTAACTCAGTTTCTCTCAGTATTTAAACTTTTGTCTTGATGCTGTTTAGCAATAACTTCCAAATATGAAAAAAACGCTGAAATGATAGAACAGCTGTCCCAGTTTAATGAGCATGCTAGTGGAGTACACCAACATCAGTCATCTCATTAGAAATCAATGTTGTGCTTTAAATAACTGCCTTTAAGTTCTTCCCTTTTCGTCCGCCTTTTATTTGTAGAAGCACATTTTGAGCCCACACACATTTTTACACTAAACCTTATTTAACTTATTTAGCCTCAGGCACAGTGTCCCTGTTAAAACATGCTGGGATGCACAAAGCCATAGGGAGACCAGCTGTTCTCCGCTGTGTGTTCTTGCGCTACAATAAGATTATTAAAAAGAAACATTTCCAGCAAACTGCCACAGAACACATGTTTCACTCAAACACAACTTTTTAACACAGCACAAAGCTTATCTTCACAGCTTTGCCACCACCATGAGCGCCAGATTTCCCTGCCTGCTGAGATTTTAATGGTTAATTGCCATTTTGAGAGGTCTGGGTAATGCTGAATGTTGCTAATTTTAGCAGTGTGAAAAAGCATGTTTAAGTCTTGGGTGATTATGAGAGGGACTGCCACAGGAAAAAAAAAAAAAAAAAAAAAACAACAACAAACAAACGAGAAAGCTAGGGAGGAGTGTGAGGGTGGGGGAAGGAGACAGCCTCGTGTCTCTGCAGTTGATCATTGGTCGGAGCCACTGGGAAAGGGGAGGGGCCGCCATGCTGCTGTTTCTGTAGAGCGAGGCAGAGAGCAAAAGGAGTGTGAGAAAGAGACAGCAAAGGAGGATAAATGAACACGGGGGGTTCTCCTCGCGTCGGTATGCCGGCTTTCCTGATTCCCACTCAGACGTAGCTGCCGCCGCCGCTGCCGCTGCTGCTCTGAATAGAAATTCCAGCTGAAGCGTGTGAGTGTGCGCATTTTGAACATCAGTCACCCCGCGCACTGCCCTCTTCCTCCCAGCTCGCGGGATCGTGCTGTGAAATAACTGCGAAGGACCAGACAGAAACTGAGACAAGAGCAAGCGGGGATGGTGTAGTGCTGAGCAGAGGGCGAAGGAGCAGCGAGGAAGCAGAGGAAAGAAGAGGAAAAAAGATGGACTGAACAAAAAAAGAAAAGAATTGAATTCATGTGTAATCTGTCTCATAATTTACATATGCAGCGCATATGGGAGTGATGTTCGCGATCTTCAGTCTGGGACTTCTGCGGCTGGAGCAGATGTTGAAGGCATCTCGGACCTTATAGGGAGCGGATGCATTTCAAGCATAACTTGGACCCAAATTCCTTCAAAGTCACATCTTTGTCAGTTTTTTTTTTTTTCTTTTTTGTGCCTTGAGGAACCTGGCTTTTACTGGAAGGAAAAAAAAAGAAAGGAATACTCATCTTTTGTGTGTGCTTGTTGACTCTAACCTTTGTGGCTTTGCAATTACGTAAAGCTACAACTCCCCGCTCTGAGGCTGCTTCTGCGGGACTCCCTCACCTTTGTCTGTCCTTCATTTGCTGTGGAAGGAGGTGACGGTCTCATCATGGAGATTTTAGTTTGGACTGAATCCATCCAGCGACTGTCAGAGCCAGCCACATACCTGACTAAATAGTGGGTTTTTGCATTCATTGTCACCCTTGAAGGGCCCCTCGGACACATTTTCCTGCCCAAGATGATGAATTCCTCCCTGGACCCACTGAATCAGAGCTCTGCTGACTCGTCGAACTTATCTGCTCCGTTCTGCTTGCTCGAAATCGGCTATTCCCAAATCTTCAGCACTTGCCTCCTGGAGATCTCGGTCATACTTCTGCTCACCGTCCTCATTATTTCTGGAAACCTGGTGGTGATTTTTGTTTTCCACTGCGCCCCTTTGCTCAGCCAGCACACCACCAGTGCGTTCATCCAGACGATGGCATACGCCGACCTGCTGGTGGGAGTCAGCTGCCTGTTCCCCTCCTTGTCCCTGCTCCACCGTCTCCAGGGCCTCGACCAGAGGCTCACCTGCCAGGTGTTCGGGTACATGGTGTCTGTGTTGAAGTCGGTCTCAATGGTGTCTTTAGCGTGCGTGAGCGTGGACCGCTACATCGCCATCACAAGACCTTTGACGTACGCGTCCCTCGTGACACCGTGCAGGGTGCGCTGTTGTATTATACTTATATGGCTGTACTCCGCCATGGTGTTTCTTCCGTGTTTTCTTGGATGGGGGAAGCCGGGTTACCATGGCGACGTGGTGGAGTGGTGCGCGGTCGAGTGGAGGACTCATCCGACCTTCACCACCTTTATTGTCGTGCTGCTGTACGCTCCAGCCGCCCTCACCGTCTGCTTCACCTACGCCAACATCTTCAAGATCTGTCGGCAGCACACGCGAGAGATCAGCGAGCGCCACGCGCGCTACCGGCCCCAACAGCCGCAAGGCCCGGGACTGTCTGTCGGAGCCGTGGTCAAGGACAACAATACAGGACAGCAAGGGCAGCCGCCCCACTTGACCCAATCACACAAGCTGCAGCACAGCCAGCCAGCGTATCAACAGTCCACGTCAACATACCCAGACAAGCGATACGCCATGGTGTTGTTTCGCATCACCAGTGTCTTTTATATTCTCTGGTTGCCGTACATCCTCTACTTTCTGTTGGAGAGCGGAGGGTTCTACCGCCACCCCGCAGCCTCATTCCTCACGACGTGGCTGGCGATCAGCAACAGCTTCTGTAACTGTCTGATCTACAGCCTCTCCAATTCAGCTTTCAGAAAGGGCCTCAAACGCCTCTGTTCCTTCTGCCTACAGCGCAGTGGCGGTGGCTTTGGGGTTAGGAACACCAAAAAGGCATTCATCGGTTCTGTGGAAAAGGGATGTGCTGGGCCTGGGTATGGCTATGGACATAGGGAAATAGGCGTCGATACGACCTGTCATGTGTAGTCCAAATGCAGAAGAAAATGTGCCAAACCGGCGTTTGAACTTTTTACAAAAAGCCTGAAATGATTGCCGTGAAATGTCGCTAGAATTTTCTCTAAAATGATGGGAAGAGGCGTCGATCTGCCACTCGAGTTTCTGTTGCATTTAGAGGTTACACAGGCATCCTCGCAGCACAAGCGACAGCAGGGAAAGGCTGAGAGTGACAGCTAAGAGCAAAGCACTGAAAAATGAAAAAGGCCCCACTAGCCATTCAAGATGTTTTAAAGTAGTCTAAAACACAAAGTACACTGCGTTTGACAGGAGTGATTGAAATGCGGGCCTGGAAAATAGATGGAAAATAACACATCTAGGGAAGGGAAGAAGTTATTCTCTTCAGTGTTGAACGTTTGCAGGCGGCTCCTTAACTCATTTTGTCGAAGCAACTCAACATTGCTAGGAAACCGCTCTAACAATCCGTGTGATGTACGTGGCGTGTGATTAGTCGTTGCCAGATTTTCAGTACACGTCGTGTTGAGCGCAACAAAATTTAATGATAAGAAGAAAATCTGCCTGCTGTGATTTTGTGATGTTCATTACACTCTTGCACATGCAGCGATGCATTGGTGTGATAAGGATGTTCTCATGAACTGAGCCGAGTCAAAAAGAAACGTGGGGATATGCAAAGAAAGTGACGGAGGTAATGGTAGATCTAGCACATATGTCGTTCAGCAGTGTGTTCGCATTGATTGAACTGATCAGGATTTTGTCTGCAACAAGACATTTATTCACGAGCGCTGATTTTTATTTATTGATGTTGTTGACAAAATGTTTTGTCTAAACTTAGGTGGGGTTCACTCACTGCACCCGTTGTTCGTATGATATGCTGTCCAACTTTGGTGTACGACTGTTAACCTGACGAAAAAAGAAAAGAAAATCATGTATTTTTCTGTGAATTTCTTTCTCAAGTAGTATTTAAAATCTCAGTTTTATTGCACCTTTGTTTTCCATTATGTAGCTGATTTTTATTTTTTTTTTGTGCATTCATGGTAAAGAAATACCACGAAAGGATGTATTTTTACACTTCCTGTGTACTGATTGTTGGTACATGTTTGGACTGATATTTATCGAGGTTTGTAATTAGTAAAAAGCGTCGGGATGGGTAAACTTTAATCAGTAACTCCCATACACTTCTTTAATAATGCTAATGGCAGAGAGGAAGATGGACATTTATCATTATGAACGTTTTACATTTACACAACCTTACCTTGCTACAAACATATGTATGCTGTATTTTGACTGCATTATTGTGCCTGCCTTGAAGCACATGTGCACGCCTGTATGTACAGACACACACACGGATCACATGCAAACAGAACAGACAAAAAGCCCATTCAGTTTGCCAGACGGCGAACCTCTGTGCAATACCATGAAGAGGACCTGACCCTTACCTTCCTGGGGATTGCTCTGTGTGTGTGTGTGTGTGTGTGTGTGTGTGCGTGTGCGTGTGCGTGTGCGCGTGCGCGTGCGCGTGCGCGTGCGCGTGCGCGTGTGCGTGTGCGTGTCTGTCTGCACATGTCTGTTTTTATCATCCTGCTCCCATGTTTACAGCTATTAAGTGTTTTTACTCTGAATATATTAAAAGTGTATCTAGAATAAATCCATGTGTACATACTCTGTCATTAAGAGAAAATTTGTTCAAAGTGAGATCTGTGGGTAATTTAGCTTTATGTAAATCTAAACCACCAAAGAAAGCTCAAAAGATAATCTTGGATTAGGGTATTTTTTTATTACATTATTACATTATCTAATTAAAATTTATTGAATTGCCAGTGAGTTTGCACAGTTTGTGTTAGATTCCCACTGCACTGTGCCGGCTTGGTGATGCCTTTTGTGCATAATTATGACTGTTCCTCAGTCTATTGTAATACATCGTTGCCTCGATGAAAACAAATGAACTGTGAGGGGAAGCATTTTCCGTCAGCAGTTCGGGAGGGCTATGGTTACAGACTTGTGACTGTTTTTAAGGGGTGTCAGGCCTGCAGCTGAACGCACATGGATGAGATGGAAGTGTCCATTAACCTTCTGTTACTTGAGCCGACATCTATTGCAGAAAAAAAAACAAACAACAAAAAAAAAAAACAACAACCCCTGAATCACATCGGTTGTGAGAAGCGACTTTAAATGTGACTGTTATTTCTGCTTGTCTTGGAAAATTCCTCCTTAGAAACATAGTTCTACTTTTTTTTGTAAAATCTGAAAACCATATGTAAAAATGTGACTCAGAACTGTTGCGTTTGCTTTTCGTTTCTTTGTGCATGCATTGATTCATGTGTGCTTGAAGGGTTTGCAGGTGTGTCATTGACAGATTGTTGAACTGTTAAGGTAACTAACTGAGCTACCTTTGTTTTTTTATATTCCTGCACATATATTTCCTCCAGAATACAGTACTTTGTAGCTGTATGTGAAGATGAAGTACAGTGTTGATAGATAGAGCCACATGTTATCTGTGAAACGCTGCGAAATATTGTAACCTGTCATTTTTATTTTTTACATTCTTTCGGTCTGCTGTGTGGACAAAGATCATTGTACAGAAATGGCATATTGAATGTGTGATCGTCAACACACACAAATGTTGTAGTCTCTTAACTTCTGTCTCTTCTCTTGTGAATTGATGAATTACGCAGAGTTTAGATTGGCTTAGCGGCATGCTTTCTGATCGAAATGACTGCAGTTGGATTTTATTTTCTACTTAGACGTTTCTGTTTTTCAAGTCGCCGTTCTAATTTAAAAGGACTAAAAGCTTTGGAATTGGTGTATTTACTTTGCTGGTATAAATACAGAATTTCCCACGGCGGTTAATGGTACGGTTCCTTTGAAATGTGTAAGGTTTAGGGAAAAGCATCTTAGGAGTTTATCGTGCCAAAACATGCTCACATTAGTGGTCACGAACACACATGCCTTTCATCCTGTGGGAAAACAATCGACTTTTGTGTTCTCAGGGGAGTGACATTGGCGGCTGTGTGGAAGTGTAATGCCGTGCTGTGTGGGATTAGAGACAACATGAAGATGTATGAATCCCGGCCTGGCAGTGAAAGCTGTAATGCATCTTTCTTATGTGAAAAAGGGGAGTCAGTGTCGGCAAAACACAGTTATGAGTGAGTCCATCCTACAGGAGTATCCATTTACTAGTCAAATTGAGACAGCCATCAACAGATGAATGATATTCAGGCATGAAAATATGAATGAAATGAGGATTGAAATGATCTCTTACTACTCACTATATCAGGCAATTTTACAATTTTGATCTAAAATTCAATACCTACACATCATCATCGATCACTTCTTACTAACTTTATAGTTTATCCAGAGACGATACAGTGTAGCTTCTGATTCATCATCGTCATCATCATTGTCCTTTCACCTATTGCTTCATTGGCAAACTGCTTTAGGTGCATCAGTACTTTGTAACACACCAGCCCACCTGTCATGGGAACAAACAGACTTTGAATGTAGTGGATGAAATCACTAAAGGTGTAATTTTGTAACTTCCTTTTACTATTATATTTTCTTACTTGCGTATTTGTAAGCCTCTTGGAGAATAATATGTGCTGGAGAATTGCAGCGAAATCTGAAGAAAAGCTTTTGGTATCAGCCATGTTTTCATCAATTCATTATTGTAGTCTGATACTATCATTTAGCCATCTGTTGGAGGGTTCTGATCGTCCATTCATTTATTTATTTATGGCCATGAAATCTGTTTTTGTGCATTTTTCTTGTTAATTAGCTTTAGCCTTACACTTAAAAACGCTTTATGCTGGAATTTAGTCGACCTCTGATGAGGACGAAGCTAAATGCAGAGCATGCATACTTATTGTAAATAACTCATCAGTTTATCAGCGATACTGAGCGAGCTTGTTTGGTAATGACTGCCAAGACTGATTTTATCATCCTGTCCTGCTCTAAACAGCCAATGCCAGTCATGGCCGACTTATGAGTAAAACTTCACCCCCACATATATCGCACAGGGACTGTCCGCTGTAACTAAACTTTGGATGAAAACATTCCAGTCACAAGGATTCACTACATTTTCTTGATCATCGCAGTGAATTTGCAGGGACTTTGTAGATTTCACGTTGAGGAAGATTAAACCATTAGGACACGGGGGGAAAAAAAAAAAGTCATGTTTCTTATGCCAAATGTTTGAAACACTTTGTTCAACTTTTGATGAGCTGTCAGCATGGATAGATAGTGAATGATGGAGTAATGTAAACGGTCAATCATGTTTAATGTTGCTCCCGCTCAAATCAAATCTCTGTGTCCAGAGAACTCTCATTATATGACGCTTTGTAACCTGTTCCGCCTTTGTAAGATGTAAATGTTGTGTATATGTACTGGATTAATAAATGTGATGCCGTATCATTTCAGTGTTTACACTGCTGGTCTCTCAGATGTCGGGTATTTTTATGGCACTGTGCAGTGAGAAGTGGTTGGAATGTTCCCTGGTTCAAGTCTGAGTTGTTCTAGGTAGAGAATGCTTGCAGTTTCATCTCACAATCTGAAAGTATTTTGAGTATTTGAGCCTATCACTGATTTACAAATGCCTCTCGGCTTGGATTTGAGTCATGGGTATATATTTATCTCTGTGATTTCCCTGATAAACTGGTGAACAGTCTAGGCTGTAGCTGCCTTTTCAGCTTTCGAGATGGAACAAGTTTGCATTGTAACTACTATAAGTTGCATGACTAGTTCCATCTAAAGGTGAAATGTCAAACGTTACAAGCCTAACCAGGCAAATTTGCATCTAAACAAATGGGCTTAGAGACATGGTAGTGGACCCGGTTCAAAAACACTACCTCTTTGAATTTCTTTTTTTTGTCCCGGTGTGTGGTGATTTATAGGGCTCATTCCTTTGTCGTGCCTTTTGGGATCAGACACACATTTTGCCTGATGTTGTGCTGAAGCAGTATACCAGTGCATAAATGGCACAGAAAGTAGGGCATGAGACAGATGATTAAGATTTAATGATGGATGACGCTAAGGTGAGGAAACAGTGCTGTGAGAAGCCCGAGTGTCTAATGGTTACCAATCACTGTGAAAGCTATTTCTCAAATGAATATTTGCTTTAGTTACAGATAATTTAAATGTGACTAAAAAGTCAAAAGGTCGCTGTCACATTGACAGTTCAGATTAAATCAAGCTGAATTTGAATAAAGTAAAAATAATCCTAGCGTAGCACTCTGGGTTATTTGGGTCAGGGAGCGGGGTTTTGTCCGAGGCTTGATAAATATCAGCCAGCGTTCTCCTGGCATCTCAGCAGGGTCCTTTAGGAGCAGAGAAAGAATAACAGAATGACATGTCCGCTATTGTGTTGAGTCAGAGAAAATCAGGGACATAAACAATGGAGGGTCTCGCTGCTCAGCCTTCTCACGGAAGTGCTACTCTTGTACTTTATTCCTAGCTGCTCGGAACATGCATGAACACACGCACACACACACATATACTCTAAAGCTTGCCCATTTTTGGCGTACCCTCACTGAATAGACTTTTTTATAGTTCAGTCAGAAGAAGATGTCTTGTCCCTTGACTTCTGGTCGGTTGGTAATGTGAGTCGTACTTTCTGTATTATGAGGGATCGACAGCTTTTGTCAGGAATTTAAAACAGACACTCTGTGTCCAGGAGGAGCTCCAGCTTTTAAACTGGCTGTCGATTGTAAAGGGAGGGAAAAAAGTCCTAATAGAGCCAGTGTGTAACTAACTTATTCTACAACAACAATAAACATTCCTGCAACTGCAACAGATGGTGCGACCTCTGCAGAGGAGCCAATCACAACACCGTCCTGTGCTACTGGAATAATATAAAGCAGTGTTGGTGTGATAAAGACTCTTCTGTCACATCCCACAGGAATCATCATTAAACCTCACAAAAGCTACCGTGGTGTGAAACACTGCAGAGCGATCATGAGATGTTATGAGGCGTTTGTTTTTTCATGATCAGCTGAAAGATATTTTTGACAACACCGGGCTACAGTAACCTTTATTTCACAACGCGTCGCTTGTTTTTCTTTTCAATCTCGTCCGTCTTTGTCTATCTTTAACTTGTCGTCGCGTTTCCGCTCATGCGCCGCGAGACAGTGGATGTGTTGTCTCTCCACTCTCACGCTACCCTCATCCTGAACCTTTTCCTAACCGAACAGACAGACGGAGAGGAAGCTAATTGGCCGCTGTGTCAGAGGCCTTTGTGCATGCTCTCAGCACTCCAGATAAGTATAGCTAAGTGGTGCTTGTATAAACATGGATCATTATCTTTCGCTGTGAGGCTGGAGCCTCAGTCCAATGCGTCCTTCACACTGGAGCTGAATTTCCATGCCTGTACACTCAAATCTATTCGCACCAAATTAGCAGCTTTCTGCGGTACGTTCGTTTTCTTGGCCACACAACAGCTTTCAGGCTCAAGGTCAGTGTGGTTGAAATTTACTGATGCATTTTATGATGGGGAAGCCCAGCCAGGCCTGCGAGGATGAGGGCGGTATCCAAGCAGGAATAGAGTACCACGGCGCTGTGATGTTTTAATGATCTTTAAAACTGAATTACAGCGCAATAAATGTGGAATAATATATTTAATGATGGCCAAATACAAATTGTGCAAATGGCTGACGAAGCCTGTCGCTGACAGTTCGCAGCGTAACGAGAGAATACAGGTGAAAATTTAATTTCACAGCTGGGAGGAGGCGAATAGCCATATGGCCCGAGGGACTGAAGACTTCCTCAGTCTGCCCGTGGAGACAGCAGTCAGCCACTCAGGGTACCCAACCTGCCTCGTATAGTCGCTGCTCGGAATGTGGCAATGTCAAGCACGGTTTGTTCAAGGTTTTTCATCTTTACCAGTGACATAAGGGAACCCAGCTTCGTGCTGACTGCAGACGCAGCCGTCCTCCAATGCCCGTCCAGTGGCGTAGCTTCGATTTCTCTTAACACTGCATCCTCCATGGAAATGCTGCGTTGAGCTGAGGATGCAGAAAAGAGGCTCCCAGATGTTTCTTACAGATTGAGGAACCTCATTCTTTTAAAGAATAGAAGCAGCTTCACACCGTTCATGAGAGAGTCTCAGTCCACCTTCAAGTACCAGCCAACATGTCTGGATTATTTTGACTGAAGATGAATCTGTTTATTATTGATGATTTGGTGGCACATTAAGTTAGTTAAATGCCATGAAGCATTTTATGTTGATCAAATTGTTTTTTTTAGCATTTTATATGTGCTGAATCTAAAACATTCAGAGCCTGTTGTTTGCAGTCTGCATATGAAACTTCCTAATTTTCTAGAAAGGCGTGTTAGAACGTTACAACATGCATTAGCATCGTCACACAAACTCACATATTGTTACTGTGAAGACATGGGTGGGGTTCAGGTTGTGTTCTGAGCCACTGTTGGTCTGATTCCCATCAGCTCGCTTTGTTTAAGTGTACTTGTCTTCCTGCATTTCTTCTGATACTGGTATATTTTTTTTTTCCTTGTTTCGCTCTCTTCCTCTGTGGAAGCTGAAGCTGAAACCACAGAACAAGGGGAGGGGGGAGGGACTTGTTGGCTAACAGAGTGACCAAGAAGGTAAAATTAGCTACAAAGTGAGCAGGAAGCATTTGAAAAGCTATGGTGATTTGTTTGAAAGGTGGTATTTTCTCTGGTGCTCTGAAAACGTGAACATCGGTCACAAACTGCAAACACAGGTTAACCCCAAAAAGTTAAGCGACTTCCATCCTAAAATCACACTTTTCACTCTGAATGCTACATGACACTGTCTCTGGAAGTGTGCTTGATCTGCTGTCTAATGACGGGGCTTCTCAGGCTAACATTACTTATTTAGATGCTGTTCGTGCCAAATGCAGTGACCATCAATAATGAAATGACTGGTGATTAATCTTTGAGAAACAAAGCCAGTTAAGGCCCGAGTATTTACTGATCTCTGTGTTGTGTAGTGATTTTCCTGAGCCGGTGCTCTCGTCACAGTGGAGGGATTTTCCAGAGAACCATGTATCCCCGGGCTTGTGCATGGAGCTGTGTTTTATGTTCCTTCGTGTGTTCAGACCGATGCTTCAACACCTCTAACGCTTTCGTCGCGGTATTAGGACTGCTGGTCCATTTTCTGCTTTCATGTTTTGCACATTAGTATTTACTCTGTAAAAACATGTAGCCTGCTCTCAGAGACATTTATCTATTCACAGACAAATTTAGTTTTTCTTGTTTTTTTTCCCTCACTGATAATATTCAGGTTGTTGATTTCAGAAGACTTTGCATCCGTCCGTTGTCGCACAGTATTCACTCCCCCGGTTATTTTTCAACTGAAGGACCTCTTATTTGGCATCAGCTCGAAGTAGGTCAGCATTATTTCTAGTACTGTGAGAAAAAATTCTTTGCGGCACGTCACAAAGTGAATCAACTTTTTAGTTCAATTCTGTTATTTTCAAAATTCTGAGTGGCGATAGTTACTGAGCACACAGCCTCTCTGTGCCTTGTTTTTTTGTGTCACGTGTATTTATAGTTGATGAAGCTGCATTCATATTGTATCTGAAATCTGGCAACACAATACATGCTTGATCTGTGCTCAAATCGATATAAGAGCGACACATCCAGAGACAGGGTGCTGCGGACAGTTTGTACGGTGGAAGAGAACATTCTGTGCCTCCAGGTTTTCTTCCTGCCCCGTACTGTAAATCTCAGCTTTGTGTGTGACCACTCTCAGCTGTAAAACATTGACCGCGACTGGATCTCTGTGGAATGATTTTATTCTCATAACAACTTATTAAACCGAAAAAGACAACGGCATGTTTTCGCTTCAACTCGTCTCACCCGCCTTCCCCTTTTTCCCCCCTGCTCTGCTTTTATCTCTCTTTCAGGAGTCTCCTCAGGACAGCGCCATCACCAGGGACATAAACAGGACGTTTCCAGCTCACGACTACTTTAAAGACACTGGAGGAGACGGGCAAGACTCGCTCTACAAGATCTGCAAGGTGTGACACGGACATAAATGTGGGAGGTTATCTCTTTCTGTGTCGTCTATAGAAGGCAACACGCGGGCAATCATACGAGCGGATTCATACAGGGCTCAGAGCGGCTGCAGCAGCTGCACGCCAAATGAGGTGTAAACTGTTTTGGAGCACGACTGCAGAAGCAAATCAGGAACAAACTCATCCCACGCTGACTGCCGTTGCACTTGTTCTATTACAAAATGTATATATAGTTATTCATCTTCGGCGAGCCTTGCCACAGAACATGCTGTAGTCCGTCCGCCTGTCTGGATGGGGTACATCTTGCCCCGATGGAGGAGCTCACATGTCTCTGTAACCCGTGGAGTGTTACACTCCCGCCAGGTTCGCTCATGATGAACAGGTTAGAATTGTAGAGTCCAAAAGGAAACGCGAATGCAGATTAATGCTGAAATGGGAACGAGCAATGCTGCTCCGACCTGCTGTGAGGAAGCAGGGGTATAAAATATCAATTTCAAGATGGATCAGTGCGTGAGAGTACTAATTGACGCTTCAAGATTGGAAAGAGTTACCAGGGGAATTAGTTACTTAGCTGCTTTGTGGAATATTCTGGTATTAGTATAATGTTAAAATCAGCATAACATACAAAAATAAGTATGAAATGTTTGTGAAAATTAGAAAAAAACATCAAACTGTTATGTAATAGACATGTGATCACATTCCATGTAATCTTTCAATTATGTTTGACACTTTACTAACATGGATCATTCTATTCTAGTCAGTTTTATTTATAAAGCATCCATTTCAATATTGACATGTTATGACACTTTTACATTTAGAAGAAATACTGTGGAAAAACCCAACATTACCACATCAGAAGGCATTGGCAGTGGAAATAAAAAAAAAAAATCCTTTCTTTGATCAAGAAACCCTTTCAGAGCTGGGCTGTCTGCTTGCACCGGTTGGGGGTAGAAGATACTAAGAAATACAGAGAGCAACGCACAAATGAAGAAACTGACATGAGGCAACTATCTGATCAGCACACTGCCTTGTAATAAAATGCTGTTTTATCAAAATGGAATCAGAGTTAGTTTATTAATATTGTTCAGTTAGTGTCTTTGTAGGGGAGTGTTTCTGCAGGAGTTGTGTATGTTGGGACAAGCTTGTGGAAATACTGGCCGTCTGCATGTGTAACTGAATCACGTTTCTCCAGAAATCAGCGTGATTCCGATGCGAGCGACTCGCTGTACAGTAGGTCCAATCGCAGAGTTTGTAGAGCAGCAGTGAGCGTTACCAACACTAAAATGAAGTGTTCATTAATTACCACCGCCACTCTCTTTCTGGGTGGTTCAATGAGTTCAAAGCAGCTGCTCCCCTTCCAGAAAAAGCAAAATAATTTCCCAATAG
Organism: Salarias fasciatus; assembly: GCF_902148845.1. Classification (NCBI taxonomy): domain Eukaryota; kingdom Metazoa; phylum Chordata; class Actinopteri; order Blenniiformes; family Blenniidae; genus Salarias; species Salarias fasciatus. The sequence continues at coordinate 14,585,477 of NW_021941229.1, read as the reverse complement.
AGCATCGCGGCACGGCACCTCGCCGTGATCAGTCCTGCAGCAGATCATTACACACAAATATATCACAAGACGCTTCGATCGTCGGACGCCGGTGTTCTTTATCTTATGAAAAAAAAAAAAGAAAAGAGAAACATACACACACCGGAGCCTGGGGTTCAATAATGTGTCATGAAAAGCCTGACTGCAGTTTGTTCACAGTTTCCACTTTCATTTCATCCATTATGCATAACTCAGGTGAGGGCATCCATCTCTTTTTCAGACAAGCACCTCCTCAGGTGTGTCTGAATAATTCAGTGGGCCCTCCCCCTCCTGACTTCACCGATTGATCCACGCCTTGTCTGTTTGACGTGGACTCATTATTTGTGTTTGTAGCTCAGTAGGCCACTACTGACCATTTTTCTTGATTGTCATCTTTTGCTCCCCCCACCGTTCTGTTTGATCTATAACATCTATAGCAACACGTTTCCTCGCCGTTCTGTTTGTCTTTTATCAGCCTCTACTTACAATCACTCCCACCCCTCCCACCAGCTGCAGGTCTTCAGGTCTTTTTCTCATTCTCTCTGGTATCATTTGCTTTCTTTGTCCAGGTATTGGTTTATTTCACAATATATTCTCACACTGACCATAAACTGTGTAATCAGTAGAGGAGAACTCAAGACAGCATAAATAAAATTATAAAGAAAAGAAAAACACTAGACAGCTCATATGGTAGGTTTGAAGTGCTGCAACCACTCAAATCTGCACTCTGTTACACAGCTAAATATTTGTTTAAACTTATTGTCGGCTCATTGTGATGTTAGACAGATAAGAGCTGCTTTTGTCTGTGATCTCCGCGTGTTTTCATCTTTAAAAATGTCCAATGAGCAGTGTTGACGTATTTCCCATTACCTGTTTATATACAGCACTAAATCAGCATCTGCGTGTTTAAATTTCTCCTCTGCGAACCACCCACTTTGAGTTTAATATTTATGTATTTATTGCTAATCTCACAATTCTCTGTCAAGCTAACTGTGCGTCTCGCTCGCTCTTAAATCCCCCTTCAGGCCTACTCTGTTTATGATGAAGAGATTGGCTACTGCCAGGGACAATCCTTCCTGGCTGCTGTGCTGCTGCTGCACGTGAGTTGACATACCAGACGAGCTGAATCCACCCCTTTCAAACAATGCCGAGAGCTGAGAGGGGCTGTTCTGTTCTTCAAGTGACATCGGAATTATTTGCAACCTCCTGCAGTACTGAGGGATTAACCTTAGTTTCTTTGATGTCTCCGAAAAAAAGTACTAAAAATAAGTTTGGGTTAAAAAAAAAAAAGAAGAAGAAAGGTAGCTGTCACTTTGATGTAACTTGATTAAAAGATATGTTTCTGTTCATGGAAATGTTAACACTGCCACCTTGTGGGGAAAAAGGTCGTTTTGATGGGATTTAAATGAAGAAACCTTTCAGAGAGAAGAGATATTAATCTTCTAATCTTCATGTAGATGTCACAATAAACTTTTGTAAAATGTTTTCCAGTAGGCTCGATGTTGTATTTACATCTTTTTCTTCCTCTCCAGATGCCTGAGGAGCAAGCCTTCAGTGTGCTGGTTAAGATCATGTTTGATTATGGGCTCAGGGACCTTTTCAAACAGAACTTTGAAGATCTACATTGCAAATTCTTCCAACTCGAGAGACTCATGCAGGTTTGTACTTTGCGTGTTTAGATCTCAGGAAAAAGTTTTTACAGAGTTTTACACTGTGTCCACATATAGTTCCACTAATATTTGAAACTTGGCTTTAAAAACATAATAATACTGCCGCTTTGTTATATGAGTAATCCTGTAAATATGACCCAGTGTACATCTGATACTTTACAGCAGAGGGCAGCAATTTGCTTTGAAAATTAAACAGATCAGTTTACTTATATCATACTAAAGGCCAGTACATTTTCTATGAATGTTTTCGCCTGATTTTACTCGGTATTTGTGCTTTCTTTGTACTTTTTTCCAGGAATATATCCCAGACCTGTACAACCACTTCCTGAACGTGGGTCTGGAGGCTCATATGTACGCCTCTCAGTGGTTCCTCACCCTCTTCACAGCCAAATTCCCTCTTTACATGGTCTTCCATATAATTGACCTGCTACTGTGTGAGGTTAGTTAAGTTGCTTTTGTTAGTTTTATTCATTATTCCTGTCTCTAAAACTCATCATTGTAGTGACCATATTGTTAGTTCCGTTAGTGTTGAGCTTTATTGGCGCTGCGGTTCCACTCCTGCTCCTGTCAGTACTCTGTACTCCTGTGAGGGAAACTGTCCAACCAAACTGTAATTATAACAGATTTCATGTACAGTGAGTCTATTGACTTTTTTTTGTTGTTGCAGGGAATCAGTGTGATCTTCAATGTGGCCTTGGCTCTTCTGAAGGTAAGGTAATGCATGGACGCACGCACACACACAACTTTGAGTAGAAATAGAAATGCACAGTGTGCACCAACTATAAAGGCTTGGACAGCTTATAAATGGCACGTGTTTGCAGGATTTTCTGTAATGCTTTGTTGATTCCTGTTAAAAGTGAGTTCTCCTAAATGGGAAGCAGCTAACTGAACATTTCAGCAACATTTATGATTTATTGATTTATCGTCTTGAGCTTGGCACAATAAAGCCTCTTCTTTATTATATTTACCAAAGATGCTCCTTGCCAGACTATAAGATTTTCTTAAATATTGCATTCCTTCATGTTACAAAAAAAAGTAATATGAGCAGAAAACCATCCAGACGTAATATACTTGAATGTTATCTCTTGTCTTCTCAGACATCTAAAGACGATCTAATCCAGACAGACTTCGAGGGAGCACTGAAGTTCTTTCGTGTCCCCGTTCCAAAGAGGTACCGCTCCGAAGAGAACGCAAAGAAACTGATGGAGCTGGCCTGTAGCATGAAGGTGAGGCGAGAGGAGAGAAGACTTCAGGTGCTGCTGGTTACAAATATTGATTTGCTCTGAACAACTTTATTTTTTTCAATTATTAAAATAGATACAGCTTATTCCATCTATATTAAATGCCTTTTTTATTTTTCATTAAAGAAATCCCTGAAGTTATTATTATTATTATTATTATTATTATTATTATTATTATTATTATTATTTGATGCCCATCACAAACGAGGCGGTCAGTGTGATAAGAAATTACAAAGATTGTTTTTTTTTTTTGTTTTTTGTTTTGTAAATGCCATGTTCTCAAAGTACCACAGTGAGCCTGACCATGCAATAGTTACCCAAGCAGTGATGGACATTTCACAAAAGACATTTACCCCTAATATTTATTTATTGAGAATTATGACCAAACATAGCCATCCTTTACAAAGCAGTAAAACTATAACAGGCACTTAAATTCATCATAACAACTTGCAGAGCCTCCTTTTTTTTCACAATTACAGCAGTGAGACCATGTAGAAAAAATAGCCTTCTTTTAATTCCACAGGAAAGTGGCAGGATCATAAATGCCAGAGACAAAGATGTGAAATGATAGACTCTGACAGCAGAGGATTATGTCAGTATGATTAACACAAAACATGCTTTTTTTGTCCCTGTCTTTACACGAGGAACCAAAAGCGTCAAACCGTAGTATTCCCCGTCTTCCCCATTTTTTCTTTTTAAAAGTTGATGTATTTTCATAATAACTTTTCATTTTGCCAAAAATAATTAATGGTTTTCCTCCATGGACCACTGAAGGGAGCTCGTGTATCACCCTCAGTTTGAAAATCAGAGTTCATTCAAATCCCAGCGGCCCGGCAGTACTACTGATTCACCACTAGGGGCCACTATGGAACTTCCACACAAGTTTGAAAGTTGAGCTGACCACACATGCTTCTCTCTTTCTGCAGCACACACACACACACACACACACACACACACACACACACACACACACACACACACCTGTGTTCTGACCTGTTTTGAAGTGTCTGGCCTAGTTTAGAGAACCTGACTTTGGATTTAACTTTGGGAAGAGATATTTATTAGCACAAACTCTGTAGAGGAGCCAACCCGGAGAGAGATGTGAACTTTTTGGATTTCAGTTAGAAAGCTGGGCAGCAAGGGGATCACAATGGGCTCCTTGAGCAGAGAAAAAAAAAACTTACAGGAAGTAAATGGGAGGGTGCTGGGCTGGCTGTGTTGCCTAAATGACTTTTCAGAAGTCTTTTTCTTTTTTTAAGGCTGGACCTTCAAATACAAATTGTTGAGACGTACTTGCACAGTCAGAAACGCACAGAGCTTGTCCTTCAAATTGCTTTCACATTAAGTTGCTTCCATGATTATAATTGTCTTTTGAAAAGTTCTCCATGTCCACTCTTCTATAATGCAATCATATAGTTAAGTAGAAATATATTAACATCCTGTTGCTTGACAGCACTCTTGGAGCCGTGCTGGAAATAACAGGAGGAAGTAATTCCAAGGGTTGTTATTTGCCAATTTGACCTCAGCGACTACTGTAATGTTCAAGCTGCAAATTAAATCTGAGTCAAGGTAGGCTAATCTGAAGCTTGGATGTCGCTATGTGGGGATTAACCGACCAGATTACTGGTGACCTCTTTGACTGATGCCACTGCCTTCTGATTTGACCACTAATATATGCTGCCAGGGTAGCCGTGTGCTTCAACTTAGCTCGCAGGTTTAGTTCAGATCTGTTGTTACTCAGGTCATCTCCGAAACATTGCATTGACAGCGCGGTTACACACGTAGCTGTTCGACTAGGCCACTTTTTAAAAATAGATTTTATATAGAATCCAGCAGCAGTAGTTGAGCTTTCTGATCCTTTGAACTTTTGACTCCTCCTTCGTCTGCTTCAGCGACCTAATGATGGAAAGAACACAAAATGACGTGGTTGAAGCGGCTGGAAAGCCAAAATCAGAATCATTGCTCTCTCATGTGAAGTGAACTGAAATGTAATATCTTTTTCAAGCAAAAAATATGTTTAAAGTAATTAACCCAGAATCTTAATTGCATCACTGTGGCAGCAGTTCGACACGAAGAGAAGTTTTAAAACTCTTCACTTCATAAATGCAGTCAGAGGTCATCGGAGGTAAAGTGGGTCAAACCACCATAATCTACAGTTCGGAAAATTTATTCAGGAGACAATCCAGGGGTCAGAGGGGGTCATTAATGTTGTCTCAGAGCGTAGTTGGTACATCGACTTCCTCTTCTTCTCTGCCAACCTTTCGACCTTCAATGCTGGTGAATGTAAATCGCTCTTGGAATTTGAATGTGTGATTTCTTTTCTTGCCCTTTTCATATTTACTTGTTTTTGCTGCCTTATGGTTTCCCTTCCTACACTCTTTGCTTTCTGCCTGCCGTTTTATAGCACAGCCGCTCTCTTCTGTTACAAACGCAAGCTATGAAACGCGCTAATAAATGACTTAATTCCCTTTTGTCTAGATAAGAAAGGAATTAAAAGCAAATTATATATGTAACCAAACTAATGCTCACAGTACTGCGCAGACAGTTTGTACACATTGACTGGTCCTGTTATAAATATCTGTAACTGATGCCCTGAAGTAGCTCTTATGAGGGCCGTTGGTGCCCTGTGGTTCTGGCTTCCTATCAAAGTCAGAGCTTCTTGAGACCCAGCGGCGGGTCAAGGCTGAGCCAGGGAAAATGAAAAAGAACATTGAGAGAAGGGACAGATGAGGTGGCTCCTGCCCCGAATGACCTCCTGCACTTTTTCTTTATTCGTCTCCTATTAACAGAGCAGAATGTGTGACCAGTGAGCGCACACGCACACACACACGCACACACGCACGCACACCCTGAGCAGAGCATGTGGGTCAGGTTATCCCAGTTCTGCCAACATCATTAACTGATGAGTGCTGAGAGTGTTTGGCTCCTCGGTTATAACTTATTCTAAATCTAAGCCAGATATTGCGGCATGGGAATGCACAGCTAGACCCATTTAAATTCACAGGAATATATTGGTATGTTTTGGTGTTAGCCTATACTTTCATCCTGAAAATCAGCCACATAACCTCTTCCCAGTATACATCTTAATCCAAGATTATGTATTTCCAGTCATCTTTTTATGCACGGAGTCTAGAAAAAGCACCAGTTCTCAGCATTCATTAGTTATAGAAGTTTCATTCGTTTCAGGTATTTATCAAACTCACCCAGAAAATATTCACAGTGTGAAAAGTAAGTGAGCCGTTAGATTTAATAAGTGGTTGGACCTCCTTCGGTAGCCCCAACGTTAGCATTTTCCCCGAGCTGCAGACAAAACTTACGCACCGTTCCGTCCATATTCTCAGGATGTTTGGCGTGAACGGCTCTCTGGAGGTCGTTTAGGTAATTCTGCTGGGTTATTGTCTGTCCCCGGGTTGTTCCAAAAGCCTGATTTACTTGGCTTGAAGTAGATTTACTGCAGCGTTTATGCTCAGTGTTTTGCTTCATTAAACCACCTTTACTGAGCTTCAGCTGGACATTCACCACCATGGTTTTCTGTAAAATGCGATTTATGGGAATTCATTTTCCCCTCGGTGACAAAAAGCAGCCCGGGCCAAGAAAGATCAGCGCATGGCTGGAAAACTGCCTCTGTTTACAGACATTACAGAAATTTCTCACTTGATGCAAATCAACAAACTGATCAGAAGTTGACCGAGAGACTTCCTTCAATAACGAAATCGGAATATTCAAGATGATTCTTTCACATTTAATGATTGCAATCGCCATGTTATCCACACACTTTTTTTCAGTTGTTTGGTTGCTCATATTACGAAATAACTTGTATATCAAATTTTACCATTTTATACCACCTGGGTCCACTAGATGGCGCTGCGCGACAGCAGGATGCTTCAGTACGCCAAAAAAACGGGCAACCACAGTCCAAGTCAGAATGTCCAATGTTCAAAAATGCAGCATAAAACAGAGACGAAGCAGCTGAAAAGTACTTCAGAGTATTTTAGAGACTGGAGAAAGAGGGAAACTGTTACCATGATGCAGAAAACAAGGAGGACTAATCATGGGGTAAAAAGCATGACGCCCAGAGCTGGAGGGACAAATTTAGCCGGTTTTTCAACAGTAGCGTCTTGTTGACTGTGCACTCATGTCTGAGCACAAGTAATGCCTCTCATAAACCATTGTGAATTATATATCTGTTTTTTCCTCTTGTTGACGCATTTTTGACAGACGTGCAGTCCGACGAGACTCGGGTCATAAATCGCGGCACACGGTTTTGTGGCGTCGATCCATCTTGGGGAAATAAAAGGGGGAGGCATTAAAAGTAAAGACATGATTCTGATACTTAACCATAAAGGTGAAATAAATACATTTCATTGTTTCAATTAGCAAGCAAATGATGAAAAATGTTTACACTTGCATGATGGTTCATTACTAATATATTTTAATTTTGTGTTCACTTTTTGCTGAAATACACAACAGTTTTAATACTCCAAGCTCTCTCGTCTTGTGAGATTCTCCGGGTTCTGTGTACATAGATTATCTAGAAACGCAGCGGTTCATCAGTCGAGTTGGACGTTAATCGCTTCATATGTTGCGGTACATGTTTCTCCCATGCTGGACTGGACTAACATGTCAGTTAAAATCCACGTGTCCTTGCTTACCGAGGCTCGGGGGGGAAGTTTCCACTGGCAGCCTCCTCGAATGCATCAGCCAGAGACTCGGGACCGAGTTAGTTTATCCTTTTTTTGTTTTTTTTTCATCTTGTGAGTAATCACCAAGCATTTGTTTCTGGGTTCTTGCTGTTCAACAGATAAGCCAGAAGAAGCTCAAGAAGTTTGAGAAAGAGTACCACACCATGCGGGAGCAGCAGGAGCAACAGGAGGCGCCCATTGAGCGATACGAGGTAGACTCCCTCATTTCTCTCCTGACAGAATCAGAAAAAAAACTTTCATATCACTGTTCCTGTCAGAGTGCAACATCCTTAAAGGAACACATGAGATCTGTCAGCATCACAGCAGGCTGAAAATAGCTCGGCGGCAGCCATTCGTTTCGTTGATTTACATCCCAGCTGTACATATTTTCAGGGTGTTGCAGCTCTTGGGTGTGGACAATAGATGATGCAGCTGCCAACTAAAACAACCACCTTTCTCTGGCAGAATTTCAGAACAACAATATCAATCTCTTCTCCTCCTGTAGACCTTCAGCGTGCTTGTTTGGAAAAAGAAAAAGTGCACGGCAGCCAAAAAGCCATTAGTTATACCTTTTGTTGAGGTTAACAGTTTGGCTGAGTGAACCACAAAAGCTTCAATCACCATAGCATCGTTTTTTTTTTGTGTGTGTGTGTCGAGAGGGCCCATTACTCGTTTGTAAGGTTGTCGTACTGTTGCTCTTCAGTTTTATACCGTCAAACATTACAGACACAGGTTAGTGCATCTCCCGCTCTCACCTGAACACTGTGAGCCTTTACACCTGCCACGTCTTATGTGTGTTTTTGTGCGTTCCTCCAGAAGCTGCCATTCCAGGAAAAAATGTTTAAACATTCATTTGAAATGAGTAACTCCCTTTTCCTTGCTCTGCTCTCTGTCCACTTTCTTCCTCTTTCTCGCGCCTGTTCACTTCTCTGTTCATAATCTTTTCTGGTGTCATCACTGTCTTTTCCTTCCTTTATCTGTCTTTCTCTGCTAATATATAATTTGTCTTACAATCTCTTGTTATCTTTTCACCCTCTGTCTTCCGTCTCTTTCTTTCTGCTCTCTCTGCCGTCCAGCGGGAGAACCGCCGTCTACAGGAGGCCAACATGCGTTTGGAGCAGGAGAACGACGACCTGGCACATGAATTAGTCAGCAGCAAGATAGCCCTGCGCAAAGACCTGGACAATGTAAGTCAACGGAGAAGGAGCATGAGTGTGTGTATGTGTGTTTGTGTGAGAATGCTACTTCTGTTGTCTGTAGAAGGTCTAACAAAGGCCAAATATCGTGTGGCAACAGCTGAATTGTGCCGAGGCGCAGTCAGAAGTTTGTCTGTGGGAGGGCCCTTTATTTACTCTGAACCTTCTAGATGACCTTAAAATGTTTGTATTGGTGTGTGTGTGTGTGTGTGTGGCAGTTTGAGTTAAAGCTGGGAGGAAAGCATGGCAAGTGTAATTTCCAGCTCATCAGCATGGCGCTCTTTGCCGTGTGCCTGTTAGGCCGAGGAGAAGGCAGACGCCCTGAATAAGGAGCTGCTGCTGACCAAACAGAAACTGGTGGATTCGGAGGACGAGAAGAGACGTCTGGAGGAAGAGTCCGCACAGGTGAGGAAGAAAAGGCTTTTCAGTCCAGCTGATGTTGAAGTTGATGTGGCCTTCGGGGTTACGATGGGTGGAAACGGACGGCAGGTTTGCGCCAGTAATTCTCTGGTGAGGGAATTGGTACAAGGAGATAGTTAAATCCTCCGGCCGGGGTTCAGGACTGAGCTTCATGTGAGGTATTAATGTGAAACGGTGACTCAGCATTATAAAGGATTGTATAAAAACTGTATGGAAATGTACCAGTAAGTTGAGATGTTTAATTTGATTAATTTGTGTTGTTAAGTGAGTTTAAAGAACAAATAAGCCTGTTTCATTTTTGGATTATTATTACTTTTCTGTAAACTGAAAAGACAAGACTTTAATTTAGTGATTAGAATGACCGTACTTGGCTGCTGTTATCGATAACACGCTTGATTGGATTTTTTTTTTCAATTGCCTCCAGGAGTATCTAAAGCAGGAAGTTTTTTGAATATGACTGGTAAATAAAAAGAAGACAGAAATAGCAGAGCTCATGCTCAAATAGAATGATGTGCACAAATATTAAGATTACGCTTTTGCTTTATAGAAATAAATTCTGAAGGGATTTTAATTGGAAATACGTACAAGAAATTGTAAAAACATCTTAAACTAGGAGACTATAATATTCTTGATTAGAAGTTTTCTCCAGAAACAATTTCATGTTTGAAAGCACAAATCTGTCAGGTTGAAAACATTTAATTTCTTTTTTTCTGTAAAATAGTTAGAACAAATATATATATTTACAGTTCACACTCCGAATGAGTACTTACTCCATTTCTATAAAGACGCAGCCTTTCCTCAGTCAAAGCTTCAGTCTCAGAGGCTTTCAGTTCGCGTTTGATGTCGACTTTTCTGAGTCAGATGAAGAATCCCTTTGAGTCAAAGGACGGACCCGCTGTGCTCCCATGTGAGTCCAGCATTGTCCTCCAAACGTCTTGGTGGAGTGTGTAGGTGTCTGACTCTGAGTGATTTATGTGCTTGTGCAGAGGGCACGACTTTGCCCTGAGCTCCAGGTCTGCCAATACCTTTCTGTGTCTCCTTTACATTTAGCGGCAGTCACATGCTCTCCGGGGCCTTGGGATCGTCTCCTGTCCTCGCCCCCTGCTATGTAGCGGCGTAATGATTTCTCTCCCTGGGTCTGTTTTTCTTTCCCCCCCCCCCACAGCTGAAGGAGATGTGCAGACGAGAGCTTGACAAATCTGAATCCGAGATCAAGAAGAACGGCTCCATTATTGGAGAATATAAACAGGTTTGTACTATTTCCATGAATCGTTTGTTTATTTGTAGTTGATTGGTTACACAGAACTTCTCACCATTCACGTCTTACTCCTGAAGTGAGTCTACTTTCCCCTCTGGTGCAATTTGAGGAACCAAAACTATAAACAGTGGCTGCACAGTTTCCTTTAAACTGAGTTGAGTTTTTTTTCTTCAGAATGCTGTTTGCATCGAGCATCACCTCTCACACGCTCAGACGAATCCTTTTCTAAACAACGTCTCTAATCTGGAACATGTAAAGTGATGCTAATGTAAATCCGTACACAGGATATGTTTGTTATAACAATTACCTACCAGTTATTTCTGCTGTCTTGAGACAGAGACGGAGAAGGTAAAAGGCCCAGACTCCATGTAATTCACCACATTATTTTTTTGACCAGTAGAATAAATGAAATCCTTTTGACTTTGATCGTTTGTAACGCAGACTGCCAGTATTTTTTTGGTTTTATTTATTTTTATTTTTTTTAAGACATTCCCTCTTTCTCTTGGCCGCCTTGAGCATGACAGATGCACAGATGTGCTCTGCCTTGCAGTCCAGTAACGTGGCCGATCATCAGTTTTTGACATGTTTTATACCCAAATTTTGTTTTGAAAGCAAGTAGTACCTTCACTCCCTAACCCATATATCCCCAACCTGCTCACAGGATCTGGCTCGTCTACTTCTCAAAAACAAAACTGCTAGACCATTTAAGATATCGAGAAGAAAAAAAAAAGTACTACAAAGCAGAAAAACGTAGCTTTGCATCGATGTACTAGTGATTCTGATAGTCCCAAGTACATAGAGAAGATTCACATTTGAAACGTGCTTCTCTGTAAAATAAAAAAAGTCACATAATGATTATCATCTCAGAGAAAAAAAAGAACAGAAGCACACAGTCTTATGCACATTTTCAGAGAATTCTACAACCCCTAATAAGAATTAAATCCAGTCAGTCGAGTGATAAGAGGGTTAAAAATCAATCTGATAGTGTTTCCCCTCTTTGCTGAGTCGGAGTTTTGTGTGAAATGAATTAAGGGCTCAGAGATCACGGTGTGAAATATAGGCTCTGAGCTATTGGAAAAAAAAAAAAAAAACGTGTGTGCATGTGCTTGCATATCTTATTAATTTATAATGAAAGCCCATGCTAGTGACTTGGATGTATTAAATTATAATGCCATTTGTATACATATTTTAGAGGGAATTCAGAAAGGAGACATCCGGCAGGATTAGATGGGATGATGTTGGATGGAAGGTATTCACAGAAGCATGACGATCACATGCAGTTGTTTTTAAGTCGCAGTGTTTTGCGTTCCGCACCTTTTCCACATATTGTGACCAAGTTGTATCGAGAATCTTTCTCATGCTGCATAAATCTTGAGAATAAGCATTCCGAGTGTGTTTCTGCTTTTAAAACCCCGATCCTGCGGTGGCAGACTGTTCGAATACGAGACTTCTTGTTCCTCTCTTTGTCATTGTTAATACTACACTCTGAAAGGTTACAAACAACCCAGTATTGATTCGCGGTTTTCTTTTTGTATGCATGTGCCAGAGACGCAGACGAGTGTCAGGAAAACGGCGCCCGTCCTCGGGGGTTAAACGTTTGCAAGGCTGAACTCAACTCACAAAGACACACACAAAAGTAATAATTCACCTTAAAGAGTGCGTGATCAAAATTCAGAGGGGAGCAGCTGCCAGTAGTTGGCAGTCTCCACACAGCAGTAAGTCACTGTCTGAATGTTAGTGTTTGTTACCTTACGACTTTATCGAAGGAAACTTTATTATTTCCACAAAGCTCCTGTGTTTCTTGCTGCATTGCATCATATGATAATGAGGCCAAGCAGTTAGCATTAAAACTTTTGTCTCTCGAGTGTCTTAATATGAAGCAACCGTTGATTTAGAGCTCGAATCCCTCACTTCAGATGTGTAGATGTGTCATATTTATGTTAGGTTGTATTATAGGTTGATTTAGTTTGTGTTTGTGTCTCATCTGTCATCGTGACCTCTGTGAAACTTCTCCTGCGCTGCTGTTGACTGATGCGGCTCGTCTCCCCAGATCTGAGCTGTGATCGTGTCATTACGGGAGCTTTGCCAGCCATGAATATTTAAAAATAATCTACTTTTTAGAGCAAAGAGTTGTCACTCATTTATCTTTTTAGTGAAGCAGAAATCTCTAATTTTACCACCTGTCCCCAAATTGAACCCAAAAGCCTTTGATTACCGAGCGAGTGTGCGCGCGCACACACATTTCTTCCTCCTCAGATCTCGTCTTGTCACTTAATACTTAAATATAAACTTCCTCAGATCAAGAGCTGTTACCATCAGAGCCGGGACATTACGCAACTCTCCACCTTGTATCTGTCCCAGTGGAGCTGCTCAGAAGTAACAGAAACTATTTGGAAAGAGGCCTTAGCGTCACCTGAGTCTAAAAATATTGACGGCAGAGTCGAACTGACAGCAGACCTGAAAACCAGTGACCAAAAAGCTCCCGCGCAAGAATTTGATGGTCGGGCGCGTTTGTGTGAGAAGCATCGGCGAGAACGCCCTCGGATTGCTAGCAAGCAGCCGACGGCTGCGCCGAGCGAAAAATGGGTCTTTGTCAAAAATAGCTCGGCTCATGATGAGGAGGACGGGAATGCAAAGGCAGGGAAATGAAGGGAAAGTGTGCTGAGGGGGAGAATGGAGGGAGGATAGCGGCGTTCAATCTGTTGGGATTGACAAGTTGAAGAATGCCCCAAAATAGCCCGCGTTGTTTTCCAACCCGGATAACTGAAATTATTCTTCAAATAGCGATTTGCTATTTCGGTGGCCCGCGAATGCCAAACTTTCATTTTGCGGGATTAGAGCCAAAAAAGCTCTGTGCGCTAATTGTATCTCCGGCACTCCAGGACAGAGAGAGATGTCTTTTATCGGTGAAGCTAAAAACAGTGTCAAGCATCAGAGCGTAATCCCTCTTGGAGGAGCGGAACTCGCGCGGATACTCTGAGGCCGGCTGACGACGTGCCAGGTACCGGGGCGTGTGCCAGCGCCTGTGTCCCCGGGGCCCCGTTAGCGTTATGTCTCATTTAATTGTCATAGTTTTAGAATAATTGGGCTCTGGACTCGCCGACTTTATCACTGTTTTACCACATTGGTCTCGTTTTGTGGGAGTCTGGTAGCACACGAGTAAAAAGTAACCTGCATCCACGGGACGTGCTACAGAGGAGTGTTACAGGATTTTGGTGGTGTGAGATTACATTTCCCCTCTAAAATGAAGTTTATTTCAAAGTGTCTGAGATAAGTTTGAAGAGTGACTTTCATATGTTCCTCAAAAGGTCTGGACCCGATGTAAAGAATTCAAGTTTATTTTTCAGGGAGTTTTTATGGATAAAAGTGTCGTGTAAAGAGATCAAGCACAAAGAGCATATTTCTGTTTTAAAAAAAATTCCCAGCGTGGTTTGATAAAACCGGGTCTTTCAGTTCCAAGTCTACTTTTGGGAGACTGAGTCTTGTTAAAAAAAAAAAAAAAAAAGCATCCATTTCTACTTTTTAAGGATATTTGTCATTCCACAAGGAGGCGAGGAGTTCCATTCTCAGAGGAGAGCTCAATTTCAAAAGATATTATGTCTGTACAACAAAGAAGAGGATGTGTGTTTCGGTGTGTGGGTTTGATTTGTGGAATGAACGGAATAGACGCAAACTTAGCACAAACATATACGTATATCTATTTTTGGGAGAAACTAGGACAGGTAGACTGATAATGGATCTGATAATCTGATAATAGAGTATATAAGGTTGAATTATCTCGGTGAGTTCACAACAGTATGATATGACATTCATGTGAAATTCTCCGGTGTTAAAAAGCGATTCTCGCAGTTGAATTCATATTTTGGGTTTTTTTTTTTTCTTTTCTCTAGAATCAAGCTCAGTCCATCTCCAGAAAAGAGATTATTCATCTGTTTTAGCACAAGCTCAATCCCCCCCCACAAAAAAAACTTGATGGCATGTTAAAAAAAAATGTGTTTCATTAAATGCTGTTGGGTTTTAAAAGAACTTCCTGTGCCTTGCTGCAATCTTAGTCATTAAAAAAACTTCTTAACAGCATAATTTAAGGAAAAATTTGATAAGTTTTAGCAAAGTTTTCCAATTTACAGACAAAAAATTGAGTAATAGAATAGGACCGGGTCTCGGTTATCATGGACGAACACAACATGTATTATTAGAGTGATGCAATAATCAGGACGAAGTCATCTGACGTGTTTGTCCTGATTTTAAATTAGCTAAATAATCCTTGACAGCTTGCTTGCAGATGGTGTGGCTGATCGCGAGTGCCGTCCTCTGATTGACAAGTACCCCATCTCACATCGTCCTGAAATCCCATCAGAACACGCCGTCCCTCTCACCGCGTCCCTCTCAGCCTTTTCACTAATTTTAGAAGAAAAAAAAAAGAAAAAAAAAAACCTGAAGGAGGGTATAACGTCTGTTTCCGACACGAGGACAAAAGTGATTAAGGACAGAAAGATTCCTGCTGGAGGCCGAGGAGCTCATGTACGAACGAGATGAGGGAGTTGAAATCCCGATTCAATGGATCAGTTAGAACTGAACAGTGATAAAGGTACAGTACGCGGAGATGAGCACCAGGCTGATGGAGGAGGAGAGTGATGGATATCGGCGAGCTCGGATCTTTACAGTCATCTTTTCAGGGCGCCGTCTAGAAATGCACAGTATCTGCCGTAGCCAGCAGGAAGGAATAGAGATAGGCACGCTGCTCGCAGAGAGGTAGGATGACCTTATGGATCTGATGGAATGACTCACGTCACATTGATTTTTTTTTTTTTCCCCGTACGTCTGCAAGCTGCAACACAAGTTCGTGGGAGTTCCTTCAGCATGTTTTCAGCCATCGGTTGTAGTTAAAGACAAAAAACAGATTGTATCTGCGATAATGTGTGTGCGTACTGGTGTCTGTGTGTCTGCTGAGTCTGACCGGAAAAAGAAGACCTTAAGTCAACACTAATGGACTTAAGCCTAAGAGGATGAAGGCTGCAGAGGCAGCTTCACTTATGATCACCGGGCAGAGGGTGACGAAAGGGAACTCCAGGTAGCGCGAGGTGTCGATGTTCAGTCAGAAAACAAAACACTTCCATGTCTTTCTCATGGGAACAGTGCACAACTTCGTTTCTGTAATCTCTGATTTACGCCATGCACATTTATATCATTAGGATGTTTTGTCCCACGGTTTGTTTTTTTTCCTCTTTTGTGTTACATTTGGTTTCGTAGTAATTTTCACATTTCGCTTTGACTTTTTCTGAGAACTATAAAATACAATAATAGCGTCTCCCAGTGCAAACAAACTCGTGCTGGTGCAAACTGTTTTCACGGAGTGTGAGAGGAGCCGAGTTGTGATGAACATGGGGAAGTGCAGCGACTCACTGCTCTCTTCTTCTGTGTCTCCTGCAGATCTGCTCCCAGCTGAGTGAACGACTGGAGAAGCAGCAGACGGCGACACGAGGAGAGCTGGAGAAGATCCGAGTGAGTGCACCACGTGCACACACACACACACACACACACACACACACACACACACACACACACACACACACGCACAAACGTTTCAATGTCTGTGTTTTGGAGTTTTTTTAGACTTTAAGTAGAGGAGCAAAAAAAAAAATGGTACATTATTATTAGAAATTATAAGATACTTTTATGTAATTAATTATTTGGAATCTAATTTGTAAGGATTGTACATCCGAGAGGTTGGCGGTCTCTCATTACTGATTTATTGCTGATTAATTCTCAGCCTTATCGTTCTAATCTAAGGTCAGAGTCGTCGTTATCAGTCGGGTTGGATGAGGGTGGGCGTGGGGGTGGGGGGGCTCTCCGTGGGTAGTTTGCCTTTGGAGTGTCTGAATGTGACTGTGGTCCGGCCGACTGTCTTTTCGCGTTTCCCTGCCTGCCAGTTCAGAGGAACGGATGTGGTAGAGTCAGTTAGTCATAAAGATTAACCATAAAATGTAATCGAAACCTCCATGAAATGGCTTTTTTTTCTTAATGCGATGTTGTATTTTCCTTTTTCCAAGTCATTTCATCTACACACTTAAACTGTGTCACAGCATCTATTCACCGAGCGAGAGCGACGGGGCAGAGCAGTTAAGTTCACTCACCTCTGACTTTGCAGGTTATCTTGAGTCGCGTTGCCATATCATCGCGCCTACTGGCCATAAAATCGAAGCTTTCTACTGGGGAGAACGAGGATTTAGACCAAGCAGTCACAGCCTGGCGCCTGACTTCCAACACAGTTGGCTCCTGAAATGTTAGTTTGGACTGTAGCTGGGAGAAAGCTCATGTTGGCAGGGAACTCTGTCAGCGCTGCCCAAGGACTCGGAGAGAAGTTTACCGCACAAAGGACGAGCCGCATGGAGGATCCAGCGTGCCGTTTACCCCGAGCTCTTTCTTCCCTTATCGTCTAAAAATAGTCCCACAATTGAATAAACTGTCAACAACTGCTGACAGCCGATCACTAATGTGCAGCGAGTAATTTGTAATTGCGAGCTGCAGCTGTTTGTGATTAGACATTTAAAGTGACGCGCCGTTTCACCGAGACTGAGGAGAGACCGTCGCCGCTCGAGCGCTCTCCAGCCTCGTCAGGACTCTCAGCCACTTCCGCTGCAACCCGACATGGACCGTTACATAATTGCAACTGGACTTCAAGCAGTTTTCCTTCATGTACAGTCGTTTACACACAGCGCCTGCAAAAAAAAAAAAATTCCCTGGAATACTCATCTCGCTCATGTTGCAGACAGACCGAGCTCCTTCCCTGGCAGCGTCAGGGCGGAGCGCAGCGCTCACACGAGAGGGAACCAAGACTTGGCTCCTGCGGCCGCTTCGCTAATGAGCCGCCGCGCTTCACCAGCAAAACTCAACACGGTCTCTTCTCTAATTAATGGGAAAAAAAAAAAAAAAATCTTTATTGCACGGTGACAGTCATTCCAGGCGAGCGCAGACAAGGCTGTAAATCTCAGCATCAGACAATAGTTTTTTTTGTTGGGAAGTTGCGTTCTGTGCTCCAACAGTTGGCACCGTTTGCTGTTCCATTTTCTTATTGGATGCACGGTGCTGGCTGGAATCACCTCTTTTTTTCACTACAATATGCAAAGAAACCATTTCTGTACTATCAGAGTTGTTTGCTTGCAAATCAGAATTATAAATATTATTATATTTTAGAGAAAGGATATAATAAATGCACATTTCAGTTATATTTTGCACGTTTCAAATTGCTTGGAGAAAAAAAAAATCTATCACAAGCCTAAGCATCACTGAATACCAGCATTTTTAATCAATATATTTTAGTTCCACCCCACAGCGCAAGCCGGGTGTCGTCAGCTTTATGTGCGAAGCCCATATCTCATCTAACCTTAAATATATCTCTGGCTGCTCTCAGCTGGAGTCTCTTTCGTCGTGGATTCACCCCCCCAAATTAATCTGCCTTGTTTTTTCCTCTCACATCATTCACCCTCCTGCAGCTTAAGAGCGCCACCAGAAGCAGATTGTTTTAATGCACCGGCCACTAAGGTCGGCGCTGACCTCCTTTTCGTCCTCTCACCTTTTCTATTTTTGTCTTTCTCTCTCCCCCTGTAGTCCAAAGTGGAGGCCTGCGAGAAGTGCAGCAGCCTTTTCAACAAAGAGGGCCGCGTGCGGGCCGCCGTGACCACGGCCCCCGCCGGCGGCGGCGAGGAGCCGGACGAGGAGAAGGAGAGTCTGAAGAACCAGCTGAGGGAGATGGAGCTGGAGCTCGCCCAGACCAAACTGCAGCTGGTGGAGGCCGAGTGCAAAATCCAGGTACGCCGCCTCGCCGGTTCAGTCCTAATCAAACTGCGCCGGCATCCCGGAACAGACCTCGAGTCGCGGCGATTCTACCAAACCAAGAACATTGGAAAAAGATGATCTCATTAGGAGGTTTATTCTGCTCCTGGAACGTGACGGGAGGTCAGTCTCCGCTCAGCGCTGCTGTTTAGATGTGGGCTGCTGGATAAGATCTCCCTCATTGCGAGCGCGTCAACTTTAAGCAATAAACTCAGAGGTGACTTTTCCCACTCCAATCAAAGCCGAACAAACACACCAGCAGAGACGGCGGAGGCTCCACAAAGCCCAACGTTTGCTTTCAGAAAGTGGGAGCTCTGTGGGTGGGCTCCATTTAATTTACGAACAGAGCGAAGACGCTGCTGCGATCATCAACATTAGGGAAGAGCGTCGTTCTTGTGGGCAGGAGGCTGTTAGACACTGCGGTGAAAGCAGGGGCAGGTTGTGTTTTTATGAGCCGCTGCTCACGCTGACAGCTTTCATTTAATCAATTATTACAACGGTAAACACAAAAACGTGTGTTTTCCGCAGCAGTTGAGGGTCTGGACTGAATCTGCCATATCCAATCACTTTATTTGGCACGTGTGATGGGTGTGTTTGGTTTGGGTGGTTTTAAAAAAATCTGGTTTATCCTGGTTTTGAGGAGCTCAGCTGCAGTTCAGGTCAGATTTAGGAATAGTCGAGATGACAAGGTGTAGTTGCTCTGGGTTCTTAAATGAAGGCAAAAAAGCACAGAGCGTTTTCCAAAAACAGACAAGAAGACTGAATTATTTATAATCCATAAAAGTTCCCGACTGCAACAGAGAGCTCAGTGAGGAGTTTATTGGAAGTGAAGTCAAAAAGGATTTCATATGATTAATGACGTCTGAGAGGAGGAGGAGGGCTGAGCTGGAAGCTGCTGATCGAGGAGAGGCGAGGTGCCGAACTGGACGGAGGAAAAGTTCTTCCCGTGCGCCTCACGCTGTGTGTTTGTCCTCCGTCAGGACCTGGAGCACCACCTGGGTCTGGCCCTCAACGAGGTGCAGGCCGCCAAGAAGACCTGGTTCAACCGAACACTCAGCTCCATCAAGACCGTCACTGGGACCCAGGGCAAGGAGACCACCTAACCAGACCACCCCTCCTCCCCGAAGCTCAAACCTCTGGACCCCCCCTAACCCAACCCCCCCTAAACACCCCCCCAAAACCTCCCCAGGGCCATAACTGTTAACATGAACGATAACCGTTGAACCCCAGGACCCCCTTTGCTACAGACTGTGTTAATGTTGTTTCTGTGGTTCCACCTGTCCCGGTCTGACCCCCGACCCCCCCCACCTGAAGAGTCTAATCCCCAAATGACTGCAGCCGATGAGCGCCGGTGAGAAGGGGCGGAAAGAAGAAGATGAAGTGCAATGTTACGAAACACCCCCCCCCCCCCCCCCCCCCCCCAAGAGAAACCACAAGCTTCCTCCTCCAGAAAGACAACTGATGTAAAGAGAGAAAACGAGAGAGAAAGAGCAAAGCGCCGTCGATCTGTGTCTCCGTACTGCTGATATTAAAAACCCACAGGAGGAAGGTAAGGACATCAGAACTGCGGCTGTCCTGAAGGGGCAGAGAAGAAAACACTCCGTCCTTCCTTCCCACCTCTGTGTGCCCCCCCTCCCTCCCCCCTCGAAACTACTGGCACAAAACAAGTCCCTGTAAATGTTTTTGTTTTAGGTACGAGAGCTAATAGACGCCTTTTCAAAACTGAGCTTTTTTCACTTTTTTTTTTTTTTTTGTTGAACAAATTTTGCTTTTTTAAATGTACGTTCACGAATGTTGCTTATGTAAAGAGGACACGTGCGTACAGTGCACGTCTTTTGTTTCGTTTTGTGCAGACCGAGGTGTGTGTGTGTATGTATGCGTGTGTGCGTGCGTGAGTGTGAATCTGAATGCATAAGTAATGGACTGAAATGATTTTGTGTAAAGTTTGGGTGTGAAAGACTGCGTGCAGTTCCAAGGGAAAGAAAAAGCACTGAAGGTGCGTGCATGTCAGGAAATGCTCCCGGTCGTCCAGTTTTCCCTTAATGTTCACGTGTGTGTATACGAATGATGCTAAAGAGAGACTTGCTGACAAAGCCTTGATCTGAAGGTCGATGCAGATGATACCGGCAGATATCAACATGTAATTTAAGAAAAAAAGAAAAGAAAAAGCCTGGCTTGAGGTCGGCCTGGTTTGGATCTCCCAGCACAAAGAAACTTAAGAGCAGGTCCAAACCGTGCAAACCTCAGCGTACGTATGTATGTTAGTGTGTCGCTAACGCCCAGAGCCGCGCAGCGTTTCTTAGCAACCGATCAGAGGAAGAGAAAAGTCGAAATAGAAAACACACTCAGACATGCCTTTAAAGCCCGCCTCGCCCGCCTCCCCTCTTCCTCCAAGGCACCAGCTGCTCCGCGACTTCCGACCTCAACCTGCAAGGTCGCGTCTAATGGTTTGCTGAGCGGAGCGGCTCGCCGCTCTGTTTGGCTTTCACCGTTCGGCCGGCCCTTGAGGATTAGTCGCGCCGCCGTACACACACACACATAAACACTGAGCTATACGGTAACGCAAACACACATAAAGCAAAAGTCCGGAACAACCTCCGGTTACTGCTGTTGGTAACTCCTGCTTGTTAAAGCTGCCACCCAAGTCCCCAGACATGCAGAGAGGGTCAGGAGGTGTGTGACCTGAGTGGGTCGTCTCTGCAGAGGGGGAGGGGGGGGGAGACAACGCAGTCAGCAGTGGGGAAAATAAATGTGCTTGGCCAGCGAGAGAGGCCAGAAAATGTGTTTGGAAGCAGCAGGGAGGATGCGAGGAAGGGCGGCAGGGTACAGTCATCCATTCGTCACTTTAACGGCACACCTCAGTGCCGGCGTACACGAGACACTACTCATGGAAAAATGCAAATAAACAATGTAAAAGAAGAAGTGAGGCCGTCAGGTAAAGCAGGCAGTGGGTAGATCTGCATCTGCCGCCTCCCTCGTGACGTTAAACGTGTTTTGAGGCGCCAGAATCGTCCCGCTCGGCCGTGTGTGGAGGAGACGGCGTGCCAAACGGATGATCAAGGTCTGCTGCCGTCTCAACGGCCAGCCGTGGCACGCCGAGCGCTCTGCGGCGATGCTTCACATAATCTGCTTTTGTTGTTTGGCGCTTGGCCGCCCGCCAGCAGGAAGGATGAGGCAGGCAGTCCGAGGGCGAGCTTTTAGCTTTTAGCTTTTGATTCCAGCGCGGATCGGGCCTCCGTCTCCTCCGTCGGGCTGACACATATCCGTTCCCTGGGAGAAGCCTCGGCGACGCGGCGCTCCTCCATGTTTTCGTTGTCGAGAGGCAAACGTTCAGCTGATCAGCAGGCCTTCATTTCCTCTCTGTGATGCACCGATAGACCGGTTTGACCAGTCAGGTAAAGCCATTTGACTGTTGAGTTGCCTAAACGCCACAAAAGCTCCGCCGCTGCCCGTGTGTTTCACAATGCGGCGCTCATCATTTCAAGGTGGCTTCAGAAACATGACAGGAATTTGTATTTTTCTCTCCAGCTGCGTGCGTCGCCACGGCTCGGAGCTCTTATTAACTGAACCTTTTTCTGTTTTTATACCACTTAGAAGATTTCAGCATTAAAGCCACTGCTTCTTTGTTGTCAAACCTTTATACACACACACACACACACACACACACACACACGTTGGAGTAGGCAGAAAGGTCACACACATTAAGACACCTGTTAACCACCGCAAGTGTAACTCTGCACCCGGATCGTGGATCAGCAGTTTGGAGAGGTCAGACCGCAGGCCGGCCGCTCTAAATCGGTCCGCACGGCGGGGGTGGGGGGGCGACGGGGACGGAGGTCAGAGGTCAGGTTATAAAGTGCTTGCGCGTGTTTTCATGTTACTCACAGAAGGGAGGACCCAGAATCCTCCACCTGGTCGTCTCTCCTCGGCGCTGAACGCGGCTGTTACTGCAGATTGAATCGGATTGACTGAAGATTGTCTGAAAGGCTGAAAGAAACGGAGTCGCTCCTCTTAAGGCACTGGCTTGTAAATAACAAACTTAAAATAAATATTGAACTTTTTGGTTTATGATTTTCTACTCTGTAGCTACAACTAATGTTGCCTACCTGTACCCATCCACCTGCTGCCGTGCTACAGTTTAATCCACAAACAAATCATTATGTTTTTAATGTTTATCTTTTATTTGTTGTTGTTTTTGTTTGTTTGTTTTTTTTTTAGATTGAAGCTTCTCAGTCTGACTGCTGTTTGGTTAATCAAATGCCAAAACGTAGCTTTATCATCCAACAACAAGAACATTATCAACGTGTGGAACTTGTAATAGTGTAGAATGCATTGTGTATACTTCATGAATTTCAATATAAAGATATCAACACCAGCTTTGTTGTTGTTGTTGTTGTGTTTGCATCTTCATCCCTCTTCAGCTGATTGTGAGTTTTGGGGATCAGATCAACGTCAAGATAGAATAGAAAGCATAGAAATGACAAGTTGTTGTTTTTTTAAGCTTTAAAATTAGACCGACGCTCCTGAATTTACCTGACTTCTTAAAGGAAAAGCAACAGTAATGAAATAATAGCTCGACATGAACTGACATGTTGTTGTTCTTATGGTTTATCTGAATCCACCAGTTGATAGATGTTCAATAAAACTGGAAAACAAACCAAACATTCAGTTTGGGAGGACTAACAGAAAGGACACAGTTGATTTGTTTTATTTGAATTATGGCCGCTGCAGTGTGAACCACACTGGGAGTCAAACCAGGAAAAGAGCCCGACGGTCAGAGGACGGCTGGGGAAGTAGCAAAATCTACCAGGATAAAAGATAAAAACGAAACAGCCCAATCAATTTAACATCACTAAAAAAAATCTATTTAACCACACTTATATGTCTGGAAATGTGATCTCGTCTACTTGAATAGCAGCTTTCTTTAAACTCGGAAACATAAAATAGTGCTGATCAGTTAAAACATGGTGGGATTGTGAGCATTACTGTTATTAAGCAATGATCTGTAAACTGACCAAAGCCTTGTGAGGCGCTGTGCTTCACAATGTGATGCACCTAATTGTGATGTAATGATTAAGAATTTTGCTGTTTCTGTTTTGAGATTTTGTAGAATAGAAGTGAGTTTGAACGGTAGGAAAAGTGTCGACGACGTCCAGGAATATATCCAAGACTTTGAACTTCAATTCCATCTTCTGACTCCAAAATGTTATTGTGTGTTTTTCGGTGGCTTTCTGGACCTGACGCTCACCTCCAGCTCCCATCTTGGTTAAATTATTCGCTGTCAAAGAGATGCTCATGAATCTGAACCCCGCTTCCCCGCGCAGAGCAGGAAGTGCCGCTTCTCTTCTGGTTCTCGGTGTTTCTAGACACCTGAAGACGCAGTAAAACTTAACGTTATCGGTGTTTTATTCTTTTATCTGTCTTTTCAGTTCAGAGTCGGCGTCTATAAAAAGCTACGAGCCTTCCGTGTCGTTTTCCTCTCCGGTTCCCGGCTGACGTCTCGTGTTGCAGCGAGATAAAAGAGGCCCGTTCAGGCGTTATAATGAGACTCCTCCAACTCTTCCCCCCCGAATCTGAAAGAGTTTTAAACATGAAAATGAAATGTATTCCTGCTGCTAATTATATCCTTGGAAAAACAGCGTCTTTCTGTCACACACCTCAAAACTCTTTCTGGCCGTGAACGTGCCTGGTGCCGTACGGCCGCATTGTTCTCTGTGTCAGCCATGAGCTATTTTCCGCCGCCGCCTCATCCTGCACCCGGGGCCTTGCATATATCATTTGGAGTGTTTATAACTCAATGCGGGGCCGTAAAATTATCGCCCTGTAGCGATGACGGCCGCTGGGATCCGGGTTGTGCGTCTGGAGGCCGGAGCTGGAAGGCCCCTACCTGCGGCGGCCGCAGATAACAAGCGTCAGCATTACGCAATCGGCTCGACACCTTCCCCCGCCCCCAACCCCCCCACTCCCGCTTCACGGATCTATAAATACGAGCAGCAGGCAGCAACAACGTAAAAACGCAAAAGGTGGCGTGTTGATGGATGGTGTCTTGGGTTGCCGGTGTGTGAGTCAAGGGACGAGACTATTTAGGCCCGAGGGCCTTCGCCGCGACCTCCTGAACCCCCCCGGCACCCGATCTCCCGGTGGCACGCACGCCGAGCGCACGCTGCTTCGGCAAATAACTCCGACGAGTTTAACCTCAGACGCTGGAGAAGTAACTGAACACCGGGAGTGTGTCGGGTTTGAGGTCGCGTAGCGATCTGTTGTGGTCGCAACTTTTCTAAAACAGACACAACAATGGTGACAACTTCCTGTCCGTACTTTTAGTTTGTTTCCCAATTCAGAGATTTGAACTGGACAAATTAAAAAAAAGGACCAATTCTTCTCTGCCTGAGGATCATGACCTGATTTTCAATTAAGTGACTTAATTTCAGGAAACTGACAAAAAAAAAAAAAAAATCAAAAAAAGTAATTGTATACACACAATTGATGAATTGATGCACTTCTATAATGGTTAAAAAAATCATACGTGTGAGAAACAGCTATTAGTGTGTGAATTAAAAGAGATACAATTGTGAAATTTGAAAGAAAATTCAACATTTTCAAAACCTAAACACATAAAAAAGTGTGTATGTGTGTGTGTAGAAATTCTATATATTCATCCTGTCATAGAGAAGATAAAGTGAAAACTTACTTCGGCACAAAATAACTTCACATCATTTCCAGTATCTTTAAATCTAATAAAATTTAATAAAACTACGCCTCCGGAGCCAAATAAACTTTATAAACATGAGCAACATTATACAAGTCAAAACTGGTAAAGTTTGAAATAAAGACATTTTGCCTGCAAAGATCTCATTTCAAATGATGGATGTTTGTTTTCCTGCAGATTTTTTTTGTTAGATGACTCTATAGAGGCCATACAGTATTATAATCATAAAACAGCCCAGAAAGAAAACCTGCCGATACACCAGGACGGATGGTTCGATGGTTGGAGAATTAATTTAGTGATGAAACCTAACTCTATATTTTTATCCGATGTGAAATGTTTTCTGGCCTCACGTTGCGAAATTCTATCTGTAACCAAAGTTAAATCCTGCTGCAACAGTCAAACCTTCTTTAACCTCATAATAAGTTAATATATGACGTAATGATGAGTGTTAGATTAGATTCTGCTTTAATACTCGACTCAGGCTTCATGGCTGCTGATCACACTTCATAATAAATGTTGTCGCAACACCTGTTGAGAAAAAAAACGACCCGCCGGACTAAATACAGCCTGTAAGTAAGTTAACACATGTAAAAACTTCATCATTCATTTAATGACACTCATGAAGCTTCCCAGCAGGTAATGGAGACCTCGAGACCCAAATTCACCCTGATGCCAGGAGACCAAACGTCGCTTCGACCTGAATATGTAAGAGATGTTTTTTTGAACTAGCATTTTAGTAAACAGGAGGCGATGTTTACCGTCTGGAGCGGCCCGGTGAGTCATGTTAAACTAATCTGATTTGCGAGCAAATCACAGCTTCTTAATAACTGAAACACAATACAGGTCATCCGAAAAATGTTGACGGCGGTCCAGCGCCCGGCCCGCTCCGTGCGTCCAGCTGCCTCCGGTATAATGTGTCTTATTGCTTTTCTAGATTAGTGACTGCATAACTCTGAGATCAGGGAACGCTAATAGTGACAGCAGGCCGGCGGCCAAGCTCCATCAGTAAACTGCCAGGCGATGCTTCGGTTCATTTTTTTTTTGTCACGTACGCCCCTCCTCAGTCCCGCTTCCGAGCGCTCGGTGTAAAACGAGCGTGCACCGCGGAGGGCTGTTTTCCTTGTATTCTCTCCTTGATGGGAGCTGGCACGCTGAACGCCGCGCCGCATTCAGATTCGTGACACTTCTGTGTGCGGCGTCCCCAATTCGGGCTTGTCAACTTTTCAGGAAAAGAATGAGACAATGAAGTGAGCTTTAATCACAAACTAATGCCATTAAAAACATAAATACTCCCGTGCCGCTGCCGCACAATGCGGTGATTTGAGGAGGATTGGATTTGTCTGAACAGCAGTCGTCTTCCAGGCTTCGTCTCCTCTGTCTTGTTTGCTTTCTCTCGCACAAAAAAAGCCCTTTTCGGTTGGGTCCCCCTGAAAACACACACACACACACACACACACACACACACGGATGACTGGCAGCTGTAGCTGTGTGCTGATGGTGTTGACTGCTGGAGATGTCACCGGATCCTCAGACCGAGCCGTCGGCGGAGCTGCTGTGCGGGTGACTGACGGCTCGCGTTGCCGAACCCCCACGTGCTGAAACTCTTAGACAAACTGGCCAATTATTGCCCATAACCTCGACTCTGTGGTTATGGGATGGCATACTGACACGCGTATTATCACTGTTAGGTGTCAGAATGCAGTTTGTACTTTTTCAGGGGCCGACTGCGCTGGAGATGGACAAACTGATCGAACTTGTAAATGTTATATTTAGGTCTTGTGGTGAAGTTACCCATGATACCCTGCTCTGCTGAGTTACACTGATTACAGCAGCAGTCTCACTACACACACTTCCACATAAAGAAATATCATTAATAGCTGTTAGGATTCATAAAATGAGATAGATACTCTTAAAGCAAAACTCACGGTGAATCAAACCAACAAAAGAGTCAGGAACTGATGATGAAGACAAGAAGCGAGATGAGAAAACAGACACAAGAAAATGTAGAAAGAAACAAAACATGACACGTGAGATGCGCAGAGGTGAACGGAGAGAACAGCTGTGTTCAGATCTGCTTCATATCTTCCTAACGTGACGGTCTGGTGGTTTATATTGAAGTGAAAGTTACTTATCATCCATGGTTGAGTTTCACAGGCACAGAAACACCGATGAACGTGTGAAAAATTATTATAAAGTGAAAATAAATGAGTGATATCGTCATTGTAGGACGTGTTCAACATTTCGCTTACATAACCTGACTTACAGCTTGGTATATACGGTATATATGGGTCCAGTGGTTCTTTTGGCAATCCATCTTTTACGTGGGACATGAAGCGATAAATGAGACCCCTGGTGATCAGACATGAAACACAACACTCAGACACAGAGTAGATAACTTTACAGAAACATGACGAGACATCAGTACACAAAACACAAAAGGCAACAAGACGAGACGATGGTAACAGAAGAGGACGGGGAGCAAGGAGGGAGTAGACACTGGGAAGACGATGCTGTTGAATTGATATTGTAAACTCATGGGTTTGACAGTTAAAAAAAAAAGGTACTCTTTAATAGATTATAGCACTTTCTCAGTTTTATTGTCAGTTCATCAGGCATTGGTTATGTCAACAACAGTGACGACCACAGACGATCTCTGCAGCGAACGTCGCTACCGATTCCAGAACGGTCAACACGGCCGGTTCAGACGAGCCTCCAGCGTTCACCCCCGCCGGGCGCCGCCTCGGTACGTCGTTACACACGCTTACTTCTGAGAGTCGGGACAGATCAAACAGAGTCTGTGGACAGATATCACTTCTTAACGTCGTAGGCAGCATCACGGAACAGCTTCTTTTAATCCCTGTTTTGTCAAAAAATCTGAAATTAAAAAATTATATTTACAGGAGAGAAAAAAAAAACCCAAAACAAAACACCGATCACTCAAAAGACGCTACGTTTGTCGAAACATCATTGATTGAAATAAAAAAAGAGGGAAAGAAATATGAATTAACAGGGTAGATGCGCCCAAAATAACCCTCACACACAAGTAGATTAAAAGATATATAGATGTTTATAGATATATATATGTATTTATCCATATATATTTTGTATATATGCTTCTCTACAAAAAAGCAAGTTTACTCTTTCTATGAGTAAATACATTCTACTCTACAATCACTAAAACAACAGTGTACATTCCCAGCCAAAATGCTTTGATCGTTTATCAGGAGGAGGATGGACCTAAACAATCGGTGGACCGTGACCAGAACGTACGCGACGACATGCTCCATGTGACCCCAGCATCCGTACGTGTGTGAGTGTGTGTGTGTGTGAGACAGTGTGTGTGCATATGTAGGTGTCAAATGCCCCCACCCCCACTCTCCAAAACACACACACACGCACACACACACGCACAAACACACACCTCAGGAGAAAACGATCCGTTCAGCAGTTAGTCTGGTTAACTTTGCCTCAGCAGTGGAAATATGATCCCGGATCTATTTCTGCTGCTCAGCACAGTTCTCGACGACTCGCAGTTGCACTTTTCGCAGCCCCGTCTCCGCTCCCAACACAACTCCAGCGCGATCCTGAGACTTAACTCCCAACTTCCCGCGCTAATGCAACAGTAAGCACGACACGGTTCTCCCTCACAGACCGGATTTATACGCCGCGGAGCGCTCCCCGGCTCCTGAAGACAGTAAATATCAGATAGTTTCTCACTTCTGAGGCTGCAGGATGATCAGATTTGTGCAACAAAGGCCTCAGAGTCTTTGGTGTGTGGATAAAATCCCATCCTGCAGAAGAAACACTCAAACCCCCCCCAAAGGCGTCTCTGCATCCGTCTCTTTCTGATTCAGCCTCTCACCTGGCAGGCAGATGAAGAGCCGCCTTTTGGGGAAAACTGGACGCAAAGCAGGCCCCGGCGGTGCCGCCAGACATAAGCACTCAGCAAACTCTTAAAAACCACCCAGCATATTGCAGCTTTAAACAACTCTGAAGTTCCTGCAATTTGCTGCCAAAAAAAAAGAAAAGAAAGAGAGAGAGAGAGAAAGTTTTTGTGATGACGGCGCTCCGCCCTTATTTCTCCTGACTGCAAAGCTCCAGTCGTTCGCAGATAACTGCTGCGTCTCCAGAAAGCAAAGCTAAAGGTAACATCCATTATGTACAGTGCTACAGACAGCCCCTCATAAAGCACCATGAGAATGAGCGGAGGAGGCGGGGATCAGCGACGCATGGCTCAAATCCTAACGTACAAGCAAGGCTCACACTTTACACACACATATACACAATCCATGAAGCCAGAGGGTGTGTGTGTGTGTGTGTCCATGTGCTTGACTGCTGCGGAGATATTTACACGTATGATAGCGTGTGCTTGCGTGTGCGTGTGTTTGCATACACGTGTGTGTGTGTGTGTGTGTGTGTGTCAGGTAGCCCTGAGTACGATGTGTGGGTGTATTGCTCGTGTGCTTTTTTTGTGCTTCTTAAGATTTGCAGGTGTGGTTTTGCTTTGTTTTCTTTGTGGAACCCCCTCAGAGAGCAGCAGGCAGGTTCTTTGTGATCACTCCGAGACGTTTTCAGCAACACAACAGTAGAAAACAATCCTTCAAAGGAGGTTCAGCCTGACAGAAATGACCGACGCGCCCAAGAAATCCTTCCTGCACTCGCATTTCTGTCCCGATGGTGAATTAGAGTGACATACTGAAGTAAAATTTAGGGGATGGAATCAAAATATAAAGAAGGAAATAAAAGGTTTAAGGATTAGAAAGAGAAAATTCATACAAAAGTCTAAACAAGACTAAATTTCGATAAAAATGTCAAAATTTTGAAAAATAACAGGAAAAATTGTTGACAAAAATATTAAGACTGTGAATGTGAAACAAGAATTTCAAAGAATTTAGAAAAAGATTTAGATAAACGTACTAAAATCAAGAAAAACAAATGAAAAGGAAAGTCACAAAGAAAAAAAATTTAGAAAATCAAGCCAAACTATGTAAACAATGGAAAATTACATTTCACGAATAAAGTCAAAATTCTGAGATGGGAAATGATAAGAAAGTCAGAAGCAATCAGAAAAGAAAAAAAACAGATTGATCTATACTTTCACCTTTTAGCTCAATGTCACAAACAAAACATTCCTCTCTACATGTTTAGAAAATAGGACTTTCTGGAAGCCTTCCCTCATAAACCCGTCCTCGCTGCGCTCCTGTTCTCTCTGCGGCCTGTTATGATGACGGAGTGTTTCCTCATGCGGCAGTCATGTTCCCCAGCTGGAGGCCGGCGTCTCCGTCTTTCTAATGAGGAAGCAGAAGCAGAAAAACAGGTGGAAGATGCTACAAAGCAGCTCCTCCTGCCTCACTTTAATGTCTGGAAAAAAAGGAAGAAAAAAAAAAAGGCTGATAAAAAAGAACTGAAAAGAGCAGCTTTTTGTTTATTCATGAGACGTAACATTCCCCTCTTTCATGCTAAACCTTCGCTAAATAAATGTTTTGGTGATCCCCATTAAAAAGCAGCGATCGGGGCTTTTAGGTGGCGGCGGAGTTTTATTTCCCTCACATTTCACTGCGAGACCAAACAAGAAACTCATTTGGGACTCCTGCCTAACAAGGAGACAACAACTCCCCAGTAAATTAACACCATCTCTGACCGCGAACGAGCCGCCTCCGGCACATTCCCAGCAGACGGCCCGCCGCCGCTTTTAGCCCCGGCGTGTCTCTCGGCCGCCCGACACCCGTCCTTCCGAACGGCGTCGTCTGGACAACGGAGCGGGAGGACGGGGTCAGCAGTCAGGGTGACTCCTCCTCCGAGGCTGCTGGGTCTGAGGGGAAATGAAAAGGTTGCTCACTGAGGTATGACTGTCTGCCTTATTAATGTGGGCCATCTGGAGAGAGGCGACGGGGGCAGAGGGGGGGCGATCAGGAGCCCAGCTTCTGTCTCCTCAAAGTGAGGAGGTCGTTCCTCCATTTACACTGTTTACTCTCTGTCCATCTGTAAATAAATACTGTGTCTGAAGGACAAACCACGAGACTGAATTTCTCTCGACACCGAGTTTCACGTTCACATATTAAACTCTCGACAAATTATTTCGTTTGTGTGATAAATAGAATTTGAATTTCAATAAATCGCTCGAAGATTAAAATGTTTTCCGATTCCTGATTAATCACAGGCAGAGAAACAAAATCAGCGGCACTTCACCTTGATCAACGCTCTCACAGACGTGCTGATCAGAATGACTGATTTTTAATGAAATATCAACACAAAAGTGGTTCAACAGGAAACACTCACACACCGTAACGTCTACCAGTCTACTAACCTCAACGGTATTATCCTGTGTTTTTGTTTATTCCACATAAAGGAAAGGTTTTATTCTCTGAAGGACGTCTTAACGCCAGAACTAAACCGTGCGGCATCCTGGTTTTTATTTTCTCGATTGCAGCCAAACATATTTCACACATCAACAACATATGGCTGAACGATTCTCCATCAAATTTGGATTTCCAGAAAACTGAAGAGGCAGCCTGGGTTGTTGAGAGACCAGTGAATGAAGGTTTGAAGGTTTAATCACGACATAAATAATAGAAGTCCATCCAGAAACAGCTTAGAAAGAGCGCGGCGTCCAGTTTCAGCTCGGTGAACTATCTCATCCGTTTCCTCTGAAGCTGCCGGTTTCTTCTCGTTGACAGATCAGCAGCGTCACAAAAATCCAAGTCTAATTTGACTTATTGTCGAGAAAAATCGACTTTAGAGGCTCGGCGCATCTTTTTTTTTTTTTTTTTTTTTGTGGGTTGAATCAAAGCCTGCGGAGATCAAACCGGCGCCCACATCAAGGTGAGCATGAGAGAATCAAAGCCTTTTGATGCACGTTGTGTTCGATTCTGCCTCCGCTGACTGACACCCCTTCTCCATTAAAGGTTAAGAAAATAAGAAAACAGCGGTGAGTAGAAGACGGAGTCTTCGCTGCAAAGGCTGCGCGATCCACCAAATTAAAACAAAGCACTCGGCAATCAATCATTATCACGACTGGGTAAATGAATTTACTACGTGATAAACAACTCGACCACTACAGTCGCCTACTTCTAAACATTCACGAGGAGATCGTTTCACTTCCTCCAGGAAAATTAAGACTGAAAGTGACTTCAGTTTTGTGGAGTATCGTTTGACGGCTGTCTTTGCTTTCTGCCCTCAAAGGGAACTTTCCAAACATCCTCCTCCTTCAAACCGAGAACCAGCCGTCGATTTGAAAATTCAGTCTGTTTAAGATTACATGAAGCCAAGCTTTGCTCTGACAGCAAAGAAAAAAAAAAAAAAAAAACTAAAAGACTCGACTGGAAGCAGGAACAGCGCCGCTAAAGTGTTTGGACAGTCTGAGCACACAGCGGTTCAAAGCAGTCGTACTCGGCCTTCTGATTAATCTTAAGCACGTTTTTCCCGTCAACGTCAGATAAATGGCCTCGAAACACAACCTCCGGTTACTTTCAGGAGCTTTGATAGAACCGGGCTGATTCTAACAGGATGAAGTGGATTCAAACTCAGGCTCTACGGCGGCGACTGAGGAACCGACTGTTTCTGTGTGTCGGTACGATGATTCAGTCCCGACAGCAGAACAAACAGACCTCCAGCTCAAAAAGCAACGAGGAAACACTGCAGCGCTGACTTCAATCAGTCACTCTCTGCTGAGTCAACAATGCAATAAATACTCATTTTAAAGACCGCGCCTCGGTGCGGGACTCGCATGCGTTCAGGTGCAACGATTATATTCGCTGTGAAGCCGCCGGATGGGAGCACAGCCGCTGAGCTCCGTGCCATGCTGCGTCAAATACATCCATAGCTTTAATAGCCATTAATCTCCTAATCTCAGCTTCAAAACATAAACCCTTCCCTCATGATGGCGCTAAATAGACGAATAAGGATCAAATCCAAGGTCTGGTCGTTACATAAACCAGAAGCTGTGGAGGCTCTTCTCCATTTACCAGCCGCTGGTTTTGTGCTGCGCTGTTGCGTCGCCCCATCTTTTTTTTTTTTTTTTTAAACAAGCCACTTCCACACAGTGAAGAACAGATAGACTGGCTGTGGAGGGCAGAGTGTGTGTGTGTTTGTGTGTGTGTGAGCAGTGATGAGTGCCAGCGAGCTGTGCTTTTGGTCCCTATAAGGCGAGCGGGACGGAGCCAATGACTGCTGTCGTTAGTGTTGTTTTTTTGTGTTGATGGCCATGTGTCCATTAGCGGTGGAGGGAGGAGTGTGTACATCAGAGCCAACGCTATACGCACACACACACACACGCACACACACACACACACACACACACACACACACACACACACAGAGCATTTGTAACAACAGTATTCCCTGCCAGCAGTGAGACAATAGAAAATGTGCTTTCTGACAGGAAGAGAGTGTATGTGTGAGATTGTGTATGTGTGTGTGTGTGTGTGTGTGTGTGTGTGTGTGTGTGTATGAGTACAAGTAGGTTACAAGTGTGTTCAGTAGCGAGCACTTCTGGTCCGGGCCATGTAAACAAACCTCGGGCAGCAGAGAGCGTGCTCAGAAAGGCTCAGAAAGACATCAAAGATAGAGGAGAAGAAGGAAGGAAGGAAAGAAGGAAGCATCATTATTCTAACAGCACAGGTTAATAGGAATACCAAAGATAATATTGCATCTCCTAGAACTAGCCTCAATTGCTCAGTGTATATAAAATTGGAAGAAAGCTATAATGTGATATTACAGTTACATTTCACTTTATAATTCTAAAATAATTTATAACAACAATAGTTATATTTTATAGAGTATTTACATAAATACATGGTCGTATATTAATATTATTGTCAACACGTCGTTATAGAAATACATCATACATATATATGTATATAGTCATGTTATAGCCACACGTACACACACATACAATGAATATACAATCAGAATGAGCTATTGCAATGCTGTGTTGGGTTAAACTCCGTCGAACATTCACATCTTCTCAAGTAGGTAAGCTCGAAGAGAGGAGTTCAGGTGTATTGCTATAAGAAAGACTAAAGTTCAGCCCAGCCTCGCACAGTCGCAGCCGAACGTTTCTCGTAAAATCCGAGTATTGCTTTGTGTAAGGTTGCTCTCCTCTGAAGAGATAATCTGGGCAGAGAGGGGAAAAAAAAAAAAAAAAAGAAAGCGGGGATAGAGGAGGAGCGACGCCGCCTCTCCTCTGTCGTCCGGGCGGCTTCTGCCCTCCCGACGTCCGGGCAGAGAGTTTCTCCAGCAGGATCGATCGAACAGTTCTGAATCTGTCGGCTGAGGGTAGAAAGGCGGCCCACTCGACGCGGACAGAGAAGCGGGTGGGCGTGTGTGCAGCAAACGGTGTCCTGTGTGTACCGACAGGCGAGAGTAAAAGAGTGAATCCAACAACCTGCAGCCTCTAGAAGTCAGAGAAGAGATCCTGCGGACCCAGGTGAATAATAAAAGGAGCAATGGTGCGCGGCTGGTAGAAAGGATTGTCAATGAAAAGACCACCTGCAGGGAGGGAGAACAGGGAGAGAGACACAGGGAGTAATTAGTACTCAAACTCTGGAAGCACACGTTTTAGTTTTTCAATCCACCTAAATGAGCCAAACACTTCTGAGTGAACTAATTCATTATGTGGGAAAATACTGGCATCTGCATTGTAAAAAAACAGTACAGCATTATGGGGGAAAAACCCTTTTTTTGTCCCCCCAAGAGTTCTTGAAATTTGGGAAGAAAAGCTTCAACAACATCCTCTAATGTGTCTGAGGAGCACGAGACGAGCAGCCAGGAGATAATGAGCTCAGTTTAGCAAAAAGACTGGAGGGGAAACAGCTGGCCTGGCTCTGCCTAAAGGTTACGACGTCCAGCTACTGCCACATGGGAGCACGTCCAGCCCAGCTTCACAGGAGGGAATGATCACAGCTGGAAGGAGAGCAGTGGCGACCGACTTCCTGAAGTGGCTCCATAACTCCCCGCTGATTAACAGTCTCTTTCTTTCTACTTAGATCAACAGGATTCTGTATTTGCATGTTCTTCTAGTTCCTTTCAGTTTCGAATTGGACTCTGCACTAATCAAGCATTACTTGGAACAACGTCCAGGTTCTGGAACCTTTCACAATGGCAATTGTAAAAGAGAAAAATCTTATAGACTGTGTTTAAAATGAAGGAATGAATGAATTATGTATGTAAATTGCCTGTAAGTACTAAGTGATAGAAATGAAGCTTTCTTGGTGGAGATTTGCAGATTTATTCATTATCTTATGAGGTATTAACCCCTGGCTGCAGGCATAGACCTCACTCTGATGCTGAACTCAACCTTTACTGCATTCTTCATTCAGAAATCGTTTTCTAAAAACTGGGTTTTGCCTTTCATAAACCACAGCATTACAAATCAGACAGCATGGACGTGTCTGCTAAAGCGGTTACTGTGCTCGGTCGTTCTGTGAATCGAAAAAACAAAACTATTATGCTGCATTTTATTCATATGGATGAGTGAATGAACAACTTTAAAAACTGTTCTTTGTCAGTGCTTCACATTGTAGAACTCGCTACTGGGTATTTCTGAGGAAAACATTGTTTACAAACAGGTTTGTGCAAAAGATGAGCGCGAGGTGAGACGGAGGAAAGCTCAGTTTTGAACACCGAAAATAATCCAACGTGAGACAAAAGACAAGAAAAGACAAAACACGCAAACTGCAAACCACCTTCAATCATGTGGGATTGAAGTTCTGGAGGAGACAAGCACGTCCTTGATGGTTTCGTGACTCAGCGGGGATCGACCAACTATTGGACGAGACAGTGGGTCCTCTCGTCCAATGGCTGCGCCGCACAGCCGAAACCATGAAGGCGTCGTCCGAGGGCAATCCCCCCCGCTGGCCGGAGCACCGAGGCGTGGCGAAGGCTTGGAGCTTCTTCTTTATTGACCCTCCTCTGTCACATGCGATCGCCTCGTTACGTCAATTAATCATAATGGGATCGAACCCAGAATTCATAGTAACAATCAGGAAAAAAAGACACAATGCACACAGCAGAGACGACAAAGTGATGAAACAATACCCACAACAACATAAAAAACAGTAAAACATTACATCATGCACTTGTTCTTCTGCTTGTAAATCTGTGTTTGTGATTAAGATGAGATTAAACGGCTCTGCGTCTGTTGTCAAACAAGAAGGGAAAAAGCCTGCGTAGAATTAACATTTTTTTTCTTTATTCCCAGGAGAACAGCTTAAACAATGTTCTAAAAGAGGCTGCTTATACAACAATAAATAAAAGCCCTCTGTGGGCACCGCAGGTGATCGCTCATCGTCAGGAATCCCTGACAAACATTAATCCACATACAGTAATGAGATCGTGCTGCTGAATGCAAGTTACGGGATCTGAGGAGCGCTTTCCGAATTCACCCCTCGTCTTCCCGCCTTTTTCTCCGAATGTCTATAAGCTAAAGGTCAAAAGGATGTATCGGGAGGCGCCGAGCTACGTGGAGAGACTGGAATTCAACCCGCGTGAACTGCGCGAGGGTGGAAAAATGAAGCGTGATGTTCAAATATCCTCAGATGACGGGAATAAGTGCGGGTCTGCGGATATCTGCGCGTGTCCGGAGTCGCAACTGCGGCGAGAGCAAACGAGAGAAAAGCCGCACTTCCTTCACATCAGATGTACAACAGGCAGCTTTTATTGGAGATAACCTTTATTTATTTTTCAGCATGACTGATTTATTTCTATACATCCTTTACACAGCCCACAATATTTTCTCTTTACACAGACTGAATGTGTTGCGTGTATAATGTCGCAAAGGATATCCTCCTCTTTGCAAAGAACCAACAACATAACAAAAAGGCTGATATATATAATTTAGACTCAAAGAATGAGGTAACAATTCACAGTACAAATCCTTCAAGTTTTTCTTTATCTCTTAAGAACATAAACCTGCAAAAAAAAAAATTTTTTTTGGAAACAGTAAGAAAACGAAAAACAAAAACCTCTTTTACAAATCTTCAGCTCAAGTCCTGAATCCTCTCCCCATCAATGAAAATGTAGAAAAAAAACAAACAAAAACAGACTGAGTTTCCCTTCTAAACAAAAAAAAAAAAAAAAGAGAGAGAGAGAAAGGCTAGGTGCGTTTGGTGTGTGATTCCTGTGCTAAAAGAAGTGGTAGTGGGGGACGGGGTAGGCGGGCACTTTCATGACAGGCAACAGAAGCATTCTCTTGGGCAAACCTAGAGGGGAGACACGAGAAGAGCATAGCTCTGCGTGAGTCCTGGGCAGCAGAGATCCAACCATTCAACCGCTCGCTACTCTACACACTAAACTACAACAGAGGAACAACCCCCCCACCCCCCCCACCCCCCCCAAGACGAGCTCCCAGAGGAGAGCAGGAGAGCGAGAGCAGGCAGGACAGGACGGACGCCGAGGCGGCGGCTCTGTTAGTGGTTAGAGGAGCCGAGGAGGACGGGGAGGAGAGCTCGACAGCAGAGAAGAAATATCTAAAGTTCTGGGTTCACTACAGCTCACAGCTACAGCTCAACGGCAGGGATCTGGAAAACGGCGGCCATGTTTAAAGGTGCTGTAGGCAGGATTCCGCATCTCCGCCATCTTGCTTAGGGTTACCTAAGTAAGATGGCGATTTGACCCATCTAAGATGGCGATTTGAAACCCAGCACAGCCAATCCTGTCCTGTTTTCTCTGACATCACGTTCTTATGCAAGTTAAGCCCCTCCCACAAGAATGTACGACGAACGCCCCTCGACCAATCACGGTTAGAGCCCCAGGGGCTCTTCTGATTGGTCAAAGATACCTGGAGCTGTCGAGATTCCTTTTCAGCTCAGAACAGAGACAACGCTGCGCCCTCGCGCTAGTGCAATTATGCTACACTCCTAAAGGATTATCAATGGATACTCCAACATTTAACCCAAAGAAAACACAGAAAAATTAGCATTGACTAGCAAAATCCTGCCTACAGCACCTTTAATACTTTGATTATCATCTGTAAAAGTGAAAGTCAGCTCATCTGGAAGACAATGTGATGGAGAGGAAATTAAATTTAAAGTGTGGCACAACATTCCCTCACAAATGCCTTTACCAGTTATTATCTTTCATTAAAAATAAGAGCGGAATTCTAGAAAACTAACAAGAGAATTGAAGTCGTAGGGATGTAGAAATACAATAATAGAGAGCAGGCATAATGTTACATTATATGATGTTCTTTTGTAGATTTTTGTGTTCGATTTCTGTGTTTTACCTTACAATTTAATGCTTTATGACACACTGTTCTATTATCCAATGAGGATGTTCCATTTTCTCAAGTTCTATGATAGATTTCTGTATTCTAATACATGGCCTACGCTACAACTTGTATTAAATATTCTGCAAGAATGATGCATTCTGGTTTTATCCTATATGTCAATAAGATTTGATGTTTTACACTTCTGTTCTCTAAGAGGATTGGATTTTCTGTTAATTTCAAAGCATCTTTTTTGTAAGAAAATGTAAACTCTATTCCAGCGGTCTGACTGGGGAGAAAGCAGCAACAAGAAACTAAACAAAGCTTCTATTATTATGTTTTGGAATATGGATGTATGATCTATTATCTCATGTTCGATATCAGAATCATGTGTTCTTCTATGTTCTATCTTACAGTTTTGTGTTTTAAAAGCAGATTGTTGTTTTTCCAATGTTATATTTGTGTGTTTTATTATACAATGCTCTCCATTATAATTTAAGTTCTCTAATCAAATGTTTTGCTTCTTGTATTTTTTGATCTGTGCGCAGTGACACTGGGCTTTATAGTTGCATTTGACGTAACGTGTTTGTGATGTGATCGCTATCGTTAAAAAGTTATATTGCTTAATATTTGGTATCTTCCCATCGGACGTTTTCTGTTGCAGTGCTTCATAACGAGTGGGTCTAACAGTAATCTGTAGCGCTTCGCCTTGAAGAAATCCCAGAGCTGCAAAGCAGAGTGCAGTGAAAAAGCAGCCAACAGAACACATTAAGTAATCATTCCTAAAGCTTTTATGTGCATTTGTTCTCATAAACTCAAACCTCTGCAGAGGGTCACCCTCACGCTTTTTAGCTCTTTGCACTCCTTTACAGGCGCTTTGATAAATCTGTCCGGTAAAAGTGAGTGAGAATAGATTTATTATTTACACTGCAGTCTGTAGAAGCAAAGATCTTCCTGCAGCAGTCTGTTATTGATGAATCGAGTACGCTGTGGTGCGGCTCCACATCACTGGATCAACAGGATGCGGAATGAGATAAGAATAGATATCCACTGTAACAGCAGGTAAATGTGACGCCTTCATTTGTTTTTCCTGTTTCGCCTCAAGTCACATGTGGAGGATTACTTAAGAAAAACACCACAGCGAAGTCTGACTTCTGCCTATAATTCTAGCTCTGCTTCTCTTTTCAAATAAAACTGAGTGAACTTTACTTCCCCGCAGCTTGTGGGAGGTGACGGCTCAGGTTGAAGCTCAGCGCTGAGTCAAACTCACAATTGATCGCCCATCGGGATACATAAAGACGCGCGCGTGTGTGTGTTGTCTCTCTCGCAGGACACACATTACATTTAATCACTTGTTTACCTGTTGCTTTGCTAGAAAGAAACCCGCTGAATAACCTGGAGCAGACGTGAAGATATCAGAAAGCACAGCTATCACAATAAAAATGTAAAGAGAGTGTGGGTGCCTGGAAAAAAAATGCAACCTTCACACGAGCGCCGGGCTGAAGCTTTCACAAACACATAAACTGAGGCGTTCTTCATCTGCGGGGCACCGGGCTCTCAGGGGGGTGCTAAATGTCTGCCTGGGGCCTCGGACCAGTTTCTCCTCGCACATAAGAGCCTTTCAAACGGCGAGTCGCGGGACGCACGGAGGCCTCCTGATGCCACACGTGTACGCACACACACACTGCGCGCGTACACACCGCACAAGGCCGAGTCTGTCGAGGTCAACGTGACTGCGTGTGACAGTGAGCACGGGGAGAGTCCAGCTTCAATGCAGGTGCTGTTAAAGGTCAAAGACTGCTATAGATCGGGGCTTGTAAATGTCTCTAATTTCTGCTTCTCTGGGGAAACCTGCAGCGGCGACGCCTTCGTACCGCCGCCGTCCTAATGACAGCGTGAGGAAGTCAGTGGCACAGAAATGAAGATAATGGCGGTACGAGCAAAGACTTTCCACTAAAAAAACATCGAGAAACATTTTGTACAGAAGGACAAAACCTGCTGTTTCAATGCACCTTCCTGAGAATCGCGGTGAGCCGACACCGCGAGTTCGAAAGAGACGTCGGCGCTCAGTCGACAGAAAGCGTGGACGGCAAATGAAACAGACAGATTGGAAAAACTCAGAGTGAGTGGAAAATTAGCAAAAGCAAAGACGGACTTGATTGACGCACACCGACACAGATGCAACAGATAAAGCCTGGACGGAATTTCTGTGTTAGATCTTAAAAAAAAAAAAAAAAAAAAGTGTTATATTAAGATTCAGTCTGACAGTAGTTTTAAGGAGAAAGAGGTAAAACATGCAAAAAGCAGAAATCAAGGGTTTAGGTATTAAATACACCCACTGACAGCTCATTACACTACCCACTAATGGGGAGGGAGGATGGAGGGATGAGATGATGAGGGATGGATGTCGGAGGAGCACGTACCGTATGCAGGAGCAGCTGCTGCAGCAGGGCTGTAGCCGTACGGCGTCCCGAATCCTGCCAAGAGAAAAAGGGTAACCAGTCGGATTTAATGCCGCGCCCCTTCAATCTGAGGTCACTCTCAACATTTTTGGAACATTTTAGAAAAGCTTTGTTTTCATCTAGAATTTAATGGGGTAGAATAATCATCACGACTGAGAAAATACGGCGCGTTTCAAAGCAAGATGAAGATGAAGTCGTGGGGGAAAAAAAAAAAAAAAAAATCGACGACTGTTCGTACGAGGAGGCCAATAATCAGCCGGATGTTTTTCTTTTCGCCGAATTAATCAATTAGCTCCCAAACAGTGACATTAAAACGACGACTGTCCCAAATCTGGGAGCTTACTGCGGGGTATTTGTGAACGCAGCCTGTGATATTTTCCGAATGCCACTGCAGGGACAAAGTGGGTGTTTGTTTACCACAGAGAAACGGGGAAGGAGCCTAAAGCAGAGGGAAATGTCAGAACAGTAAAGAAAATGCCAACTCTGCACAAACCACTGTGTCAAATATGAAAAAGAAAAAGAAAAATCAATATTTAATAGTTTATAGAAAAGGGAACAGTTGTGCTACAGTAGAGGAAAGGTAGCTCGTAGTTAGGATTTGATGAGAAT
Organism: Salarias fasciatus; assembly: GCF_902148845.1. NCBI lineage: Eukaryota > Metazoa > Chordata > Actinopteri > Blenniiformes > Blenniidae > Salarias > Salarias fasciatus. The sequence goes on along the minus strand of NW_021941229.1, from coordinate 14,544,175 downwards.
AAAGAAATTCAAAGTCTAAAAGTCGACTAACAGCGTTTTCTTGCTCAGCTTCAAGACGTAACTAAGCTTTATTGAAGATAATGAGATTTGGACTGTTTTCATATCCTTGTTAAATCAGATTCTGCTTTCCATCCCCATGATGTATCTTATTTTTCTCCCCTCATATTGTGCTGATTTTTAAGGCTTTCAAAAAAAAGAAAAAAAAAACACAGCAGGAAGAAAAACAAGAACAGCTGGATTTACTAATAAATGGTATTGAGAATAAATCTTCATACGGTATCAAGCTACTGCGATTGCTAGAATTTCAAAGAGCTTGCTGAAAACCACTGGAAAGCTGCTGTCTCTCTCGCTCCTTCTACCTAAAGGCGCCCGTTAGATTTACCAATCGCACGTCGGCCAGTACCAACATGCATTCGCAACACATTAACTAAGAACTGTGCGCCTCCGTCTCCATGTTGTGTTTCGTTCGTTTGCAGGCGTCACGCCGCTTTCTTCATCGCCGCAGACGTTTGCGTTCGCTAATGTCGTGGAGCGCTCGCAGTCGAAAGTAACAAGACGTTATTAATGAGCGGCTGACTCAGGCACGACCAGAATAACGCGTGTGTGTGTGCGCGCGTCACCGTTTGACTTCCGACTAATTGGTGCAACTCCAGCTGAACTTAATGAGCGAAATCAGCCGCCAGACTGACCGGCACGGCGCTGACAGTTCCGCTAATGTGTCGCAGCAGTCCGACGGCGGGCAACGCGCTCAAACATCCTAATCAAGACCGACAATCGGAAGCAACACGAAAGTCACCTTTCCGCGTAGCTAATAATTATTTATAGTTTTAGTGATCAGTAAAGTGACTCCGCTGCTTCTGAAGAAGTATCAGTTGTTGCCATCTACTGTTCATTAAAGAAGGGAGTTTCTCTCAGTGGTTTATTTCTGTTAATGAAGAAATATCAGTCGACCACTGCAGTCACAAATAAATTCTTTCTTAATAATAATTTATCAGCTGGCGCCAGGAAATGACTGTAAAGTGGATTATTTCATCGGCTGGTGGCTGAACGTAATCATTACGATATAATAGGTATATGTCTGCGCTGTATTTATGTATCGGTCTCTAAATGAGTGTATCGATCACTAACCTGGCGTGACGTATCCAGGTGCAGCTGCGCTGACGAAGGCTCCTCTCGCGAGGGCCGCCCTTCCTCTTCCTCTGGCTACCTGAGCTGCTACTGCGGACGCTGCTGCTGCGGCGGCCAAGGCTCCTTTAGTCTGAGTGCACACACACACATACACACACACACCACAAGTATAGAGCACTTAAAACATCGCTGAGAAACAGCAGTTGCAGAAGAAAGACAGAAATCTGTGACTCTGGACGGAATCACAAAAACACTTCAGGGAGACAATTTTTAATGCATTATGAAGCTCGTTTTTTACAAATCTGTCTGCACACAGGCTTATTGACCAAATAAGAGTGGTGATTTGATAAGTGTGAGATATTGATCTGCTAAACTTGTTAAAACTTGTTAAGCCTGGCCTTATTGATTACTGATGCCACAACAGAGCGAACAAATTGTCCTGCTGCTTTACAGAAGGGGCGCTTAAACGCAATCGCTCAAGTCGCTTCAAGACAACTGAAGAAAGCTCCTCGGCGTCTGATTGTAAACGCATGTTGTGTAAATAAAAGCGACTCTTTCTGCGTTCCAGTGCGTTCGTTGTGTGTATCTGCTCCTCCTTACCTGAGGCAAAATCTTCTTTTTCTTGTTTGCAGCGGCGTTGGGACCAGAAAAGAGTTTTTCCAGAGCTGCCAGGGCAGCGCTGGCCTTTGCTACTTTTTTGTTGGGGCCCGCCCCACGAAACTTCTGCCCATCAACCTCCACCTGCCACACACACACACACACACACACACACACACACACACACACACACACACACACACACACACACACACACACACACACACACACACACACACACACAGAAGTTCAATTTTAATGAAAACCTGGTGTTACTGGAGTGAGACCAAAACAAACACTGCAGTTCGGGAGTCAAAGGATTTTGCCACAGAAGGATTCTCTCCACTTCCTAATGCGGTTCTGTCTTACAGCGGTCACGCTTTCTCCCGTTTCGGCTCCGCCACACCGCTAACAAACACACAGTAATGTTTCCCGAAACCCACGTGTTTATCAGTCATCAGTGACTCAGCCGGCGAGTCCTGTCGAAGAGTACAGCTTGTTCAGTGATGCCCTGCTGTCAAGCAGGCCTGCTAATCAATCAGCGGAGCGATGGAGCAGCCAGCTGTGTCGGAAAACAAAACACCCCACAGAGATCAGGCCTGCCTCAGGAACCCAGTTGACTGATTGACTCCGCCGGGTGATCAGCCTGTTTCCGAGAGCGCATTTTAGCCGCCGTGTGAGTCTTCCTCCGTCTCGGGTGAACGGGAGCGTGGAGACGTGGAACCGAAGCACATTTTCTGGATTGTTTTGTTTAAACAAAAAGAAACTGTCGGAGTCCGTGTGTGTGTGTGTGTGTGTGTGTGTGTGTGTGGGCTCGCCGCTCTCACCTCCATGACAAAGCGCTTATCGTGGCTGCCTCCACTTTCGGAGATGAGTTCGTATTTGAGGCCGCGTCTCTTCTCGTTCAGCTCCATGACGGGATTCTTCCCGCTCGCCGTCAGTATGGGACCCTGAGTTCGCACCTGCGAGCAGAAGAACGAGGAGAGTCAGGTCGTTCGGAGGCACCTGGGAAACACACAGCTGGCAGCAATCTGAGGAGATGGAGCATGATACGGACTAAAAACAACAACAACTGAACTGAGATGTTATTTTGTTGATGAATGTTTGAGGGTTAGTCACCTCCAACGTGTTGGAACTGTCCGAGGAGTGTGCTGGGTTATTGCTCGTGTGTGAGGATGTGTCGCTCTTCCCCTCGCCGTCCGACTTCTCGTCCGAACTCATGGGGTCCAGATCTGAGTCGAAGCCCGTCGGGTACCCCATGGCCTGGAGGACCTGAGAGGGGAGCGGGGTGAAATGATTTTCCACACCGACGGTTCAAAGTCAAAGTAACAAAAAAAAAAAAGAAAAAAGAAAAAAAAATCTTCTGCTTGGCGAGTCGCTCAGTAGAAACACTAAGTGTTTTACAGCAGACTTGCTACACGGAGTCATTTAACTGTGCAAAGTGACAAAGTGGCACCAAGCCATTTAAAATGACATCCAGGGAGGGGAGAAGGGGAGCGTGACCGGCTCTCCTCCCAAACAGGTCACCGTGTCGCAGTGCGAGCGCGGAACAGGTGACGGAGGGAGCGTGAAGGAGAGGAGGAGGGATCAAAAGGTCAGCAGGGGAGAAAGGAGAACACGAGCGAGGGGGGGGGGGGGGGCAGACAGGTAGAAAGAGCCTTTTATGGGAATGGAGCGAATGGCGGATTATCCAGGCTCTGTGCTCTGGAGAGCCTCTTTGTTCGCAGCCACTTTGGGATTACATGGATTTGACCACCTCCATCTTTTCTCAACACACACACACACACGCACGCACACGCACACACACACACGCACACTGGCACACGCAGGCAAAAACATATTTGTAGATACACACAGATTTGGCTCATACAGATTCAACCAGAGCTCGAGCTTAAGAAGTTCTCCAGGTTACCAAAAAATTAAGACTTTTTTATTTTATTCATATTTCTTTTAACTTTTCAGTCATTTCTGCAAAAAGCATTTATGACTATTCTTTAACAGAAACCATTTTGTTTAAACTCCACCAATGATTTGATTAATTTTCTATATATTTAAAAAGCGATGTAACTTTTGCGCCAAACTTCGACATATTCACAATTTACAAGATGTTTTTCAATTCAACATCAGTCTCACCTTGACTGCCACGTGGAGCTTGGCGGTCTTCTTGGAGGATCCGGACGCTTCGTAAACCGTTCCGTCCACGTCCACGGACATGGTGAAGACCGGAGCGTGAACCGGCCCCGACTGGGACAGCAGGCGGTACTGCAGCCCCGGCCGGATCTGGTTCAACCGCATCAGGGCGTTCATTGGCTGGTTGGAGTCTATGGCTTTACTGTCCAGGACTGAGGGGGAAATCATCACAACAACAACAACAGTAACTGGAAGAGTCATTTATCGGTTCAGCCATATATTTACACGGTGTAGCCGTGTTATTCTGTCTGTGTGAAACCGATGGAACAAATTGAAAGAGAATGCAGATAATAAATCATATTTTGTAATGATTTTCAGAGTGTTGGTTTTCAAGATGAATAAAGCTGCTGTTCTATTTGCTTCCATCTTCAATCATTTTTGTCCTCTTTGCAAATATCTAGACATGCTTCTCTGCCTCCATTAGTTGTGGTTGATCTTGTCGTTGTATGAAGAAAAAGCTGGGGATGGTTGGGTGGCCCACTAAAACGTTAGTAATCAATACTATTGATCTGCCACTGAGAGATGAAAGCAGGGTAACAGAGAGAGTGAAAGACTGAGAAATCGACAAAAAATAGAGACAAGGAGAGATGAGAAGACGCCTGTCTAAAGGCAACGTAATATTGCTACTTCCATCTGAGGGCGGCAGGACTTTTCATTAACAGATTTAAACAATATAAGATAATCTGATGATTAATGCAACTTCTTCAAGACAGAAGTTTGTATTTTTCCTTTGAATTCAATCATTTCATTTCTATTTTGCTTGAAATAGAACAGAGGCCAGTGAGCTTGGAGAGCACTTAAAGAAACAATCAAGTAATGACACTACTGTTCTTCCTCCTCTGTACTCGAGTACCTTTCCTCAGGTTCCTCTTCATCTTCTTGATGAGGTCTTTGTCATCCATGGCTCCATCTTCGTACGGCCTCTTCAAACCAAGGCCTGAAAGGAAGGAAATAAAACGCCAGAGTGGCGTCAGTCTATAAGCAGATTTTCACATGGGACATATAAATACAATGGCTCTGACGTCGGGATGAAACTCAGGGAAGCCAACTGTACGTGAGCGTCGGCGTAGGACGAGCAAACACACAGGCAGGATAAACAGACGTGACGGGCAGACCAGCAAACAGTCAAACAATGAGGAAGACATCTAAGCTCCTATCCTACATGCGCCCTAATCCGCAAATGCTCTGGCAGTTTTCCACGCCAGCATCCCGAGGCACCAAAAGGCCCGAGATGATTTTCCATGAAAGTCACTCTGGCGACGTGCCAGCTTAAGATCTTATGAGATTTCCCCGAGTCTCTCTCTGATGTGAGCAAAGGTAGAAACGGTCCTGTGTGAAGCGGCTGAGGTGATTTCGCTCCGGATACGACGTCCTCGGAGAGGACCGGGTCGCAAACAATCAAAATATGAAGCAACAAGTCTCATCATAAATGCATTTTATTGACGCTCACTGTAGCAGTTTTAATGAAAATACAGCCTGTGGTGTGGCGTGCAGAGAAATCACTTAACCGTTTCTTTTTTTTTTCTCCACATGTGAAAAGACTGAACATGGCCTAGTTTGACCCAAATCCACATGTTATTACGTCCATGTGGGAAAACTGGCAGACAAGGCTTCTGAGACACAGATGAAAGGAGACAAATAAAAATATGAATACCGATAGCCTGAAGGCCTTGAGGAAAAAAAAAAAAAAAAGAAGAAGAAAAAGAAAAAGACAGATAATCATGTGCAAGCAGTCAGACTGAGGCGAGAGACACGTGGATGAAAAGCAGAGACACGCACAGGACAGGGCAGCAGAGCGATCGGAGCAGACAGGCAGGTACACACCTTCTTTGTCGGACCAAGGGTATTTCTGTGATGGTTTATTTGAGGGGAGAGGCTCCATCTCCAACACCTTGTAGATCTGTCCGAAGGCCATGAGTCTGAGAGCATGCTGTGGACGCAAAACACACGCAAAGAAAAAACAAAACAAAACAAGGGAATAAATAAGGAACGAAAACCTCACAGACAGTTTTGACATTAACATTAAGAAAGTAGGCCACTGGTTTAGCACTGCTTCCTTAATCGACCCTGAAGGGTTTTTTCTTTTAAATTACATCTCTTCTTCTGAAAATCTTAAAACTAAATATTGACTCATTGAATTCTGTAAAATATTGAGATGTTCTTGCAACAAAGGTAGTCCCCAATAATTATAACGCAGTGAATTTAATGAGTGAAATTACTGTAAACATAAGTCTTATTAACTAATTCATCTGCATATATCTTATTGTGAATGGAGCTGAGCTTAAATCAAAATGATTATATGAGCAAAGCGTCTTGTTCAAATTTTCACTGCGACAGCATTAATAAAAAATATATGACATCCACATTTTCTACTCCAGTAGAACTCATACATTGTCTTCATTCAAATCAAAGAAGCTGATCCATAATGTACATTTTTTGAAGTGAAAACTTCCAAACTGAGAGTTTCATAGAGAGATGTCACTTTTAAGCTAAAATATTGAGGTTGACAATCACCATCAGAAATGTGAGAGAGCTTTATGAAAACTTAGAAAGACATTAAACTTTTTTTTACAATAAAATAACTGTCAAAAAACTATTTGTTTCCATAATAACCACAGAAGTCTGTGACCGACTCATCAAAGTGATTATCCTTGTCTGCTGCAAGCTGCAACTTCTTATATGAAACATTAGAATTTCGTGCTGGTTTACATATTTCACACATTAGTCGGATTTATTATCACAGCTCAAAAATCCAAACCATTAGAACAATTTCAGATACAAGTTTATAGATTTGCGGTCTAAAGTCACAAATATTTTTTTTTTTCTGAACCCAGAATACAATTTAAAACTACTGCATTATCACCACCGTCACGACTCCGTGACGAGGAGTGGGTCTACAATTAAATCCTCTCCGGTGTTTCCCCGCAGTGACACGCCGGGCTCGACCTGCTCCTGTTTCCCATTTATTTCTGAATGACATTAACAGACACAATGTTAAGTATGTCCTCACTTATCATTCCTCATCTACACATCCTCAGCCTGCGCAAACAAAAAGGTGGGCACGCAGCGGCCGCTAATATAAATCCATTAGGGAAGGGAGAGTGTCTCAGATATTCATGACGCCTTGTGCAGCTCATTGACGGAACCGCTCTCTCTCCTCTATCTGCACTTGTATCTGCTCCAATACAATTATCCCCATTGACATTCCAGCCTCGTTCGGGCTGCCTTCAAAGGAAATGGACGGCAGGATTCACTAAGCCATGCGGCTCAGAGGCTGCCCTGCTCAGTCGAGTGTGTGTGTGTAGAAGGACATGACAGGCCGCACACACACAGAGAAGCGCACGCACACAAATACTGTCCTCGGGGTGTCAGAGTTGGATTTATAGCTTGCAATGGCAATAGCTTCCCACACCAATTGTTAAAATGCAACACCACACTGCTCTTTCTGAGTGTGTGCGTGTGTGTGTGTGTGTGTGTGTGTGTGTGTGTGTGTGTGTGTGTGTGTGTGTGTGTGTGTGTGTGTGTGCAGACTCTGTGGTTGGAAGTGTTGGTCGTGAGGGCTTCCCGCCTGCTAATAGATGCATTCCTTACTCGTTGTCAAACTGTGACGGCTCGGGGGCAAGCGGGGCTGTGCGGTAACAACCCATGCTCCGAGCTGCACTGTTCGGTGTGTCTGCGTGTGTGTGTGTGTGTGTGTGTGTGTACCTGTGCACTGTAGGTGACGGCCTCAGCCTGCTGGTCGCTCATGCTGGCGAGTGTGTCCGTTGGCTCTTTCTCACACGGGTCGTGTAAACCGGGACCACCTGGGAGGAATGAAGTTAAGGAGACACAGACACGCCGTCTTAGTCAGCCGCCGCCGCCGCTGCATGCACTGACACCGCGGCGCCGATGCACGTAATTGGGCTTCACTGTCCCGACATACGCGACAGCAGGATTCCTGACAAATGCAGTGACAATGAAACATCTAATTTCAGTTCAGTAATTGGAACTCATTTGTCTCTATTTGAGGCCCACAGGTGGATATAGAGTCTCCCGCCTGTGTGGCGCACATTAAACAGGAGCCGTTTATATTTGCATTTTGTTCCACTCTTTTCTACGCTCGGTCCATTTCAAATCACATCTTTAATGAACATCAGTCTGGAAGGACGCGGCTGCCTTCTGAGTCCAACGAAATTTGAAAAATGAATTCAAATAAAACTCAATTTTTTTTTTTTTTTTGAACATTCAGAGATTTCTTTATTTCCTCCGAGGAGAGACGGAATTTTTGTGCAGCAGCCATTCAGCTGCCACTAATTAAGCTGTTCTCGTCCTGATGACCTGCCTCAGACAGCTGCGCTCCGCCGGGTCGACATCTCCAGCGCCCTCGCAGAAACAGCTCAAAAATGTGCAGAGCCACGACGCATCTGCTCATCGGGACAAATGAAGCGATTCCTGAAGCTCCGCTCACCCACTCGCCGTCGCATGTTTGCAGCCACACACACACACACACACACACACACACACACACACACACACACACCTGGTAGCAGGATGCCGGAGGCCAGGCACTCCATGACCCGACGCAGAGCTTCTCCGGCGCCCAGAGGTCTGTTGCAGGTGGCGATGGCCTTTTCACAGATCAGCTCCAATGGCTTCAAGAAACATTTCACATAAATACACACGAGCAGGTGTTTAGTAGTTTAAAAAAAAAAAAGAGGAAGGTTTCACCTTTTATTCAAAACTTTGTGTGAAAATAAACAGGTCCTATAGAGGCAAATTGATCGCGAGCTGTTTCCAAAAGGTTTAATTCACCTGTGCTCCCTAAAAATAATGAATCCTTCCTCATAATTTATTGGCTTATTACAGTAACACACACTTGAATTTTGGGCTCTTGTCCACTTATTGGTTTTTCATCCTGGCAAGAAAGCGCTGGCAGAGTGCTGCAGGGGGCTCGCATGAAGCAAGAGAGGAAAAAAAAACTGGCTCGTCTGCATTTCGTTCTTATAACAGCTAGTTAATTAACCACCAGTAGATCAGGTTAAACAGTATCAGGGTCTGATTTACACACATTAGTTTTAGTCACACATATTCAAAATGGCAAAAAAAAAAAAAAATTATATTATTGTTTACTAAAGGATTTAAGACAAACTTTCACCATCATTTTGGACAAAAATATGAAGTCCATGAAATGTGATTTCACAGGATTTCGACTCAGCCAGACTCACCCATCCCTTCAGAGGTTCCCAGACGGGGTGTCTATTGCACATGTCTCTGAGTATCCTGAGAACGATAACGCAGGACTTGAGTCCGTTCACACGGGCCTGGGAGACGGCGAGAGAGAGAGAGAGAGAGGGGCGAAACGAGGGCAAAACGGAAGCAGGGAGAAAGGAAACGTAAACAGAAGAGAGGAAGCAGGGGAACAAATTGAGTACAGGAGGTGTGGCTTTTATACAAACACACACACACACACCAACCAAAAACAAACCGAAAAAGAGCCTGCTTTATGCAAAAGGCCACAAAAAAAAAACAAAAAACAAGTGATTATATGAATCTAGGCATGAGCTCCTCAAAGTTCTGTTAAGAAGGTTAAATATATATTTTTTTCTGTTTTGATTCTATTTGTCAGCCATGTATCAGTGAGTGGGGAGATAGATGGGGACGGGTATGGGAGGAGAATCAAAGGGAAGCGTTGACATACTGTACAGAGCAGGCAGGTTCACGTAATAGCCAAAAAGAAAAAACAAGTATCAGTCATTGCTTTTGTAGCCTTACGGTATCTCTTACATTCACCCTGTTCTAGTTCAATTACAATAGAAGAGACTTAAGAAGGAAACATTTGATACAAAAACGAATGAATCCAAGAAATATTTTGGGAACTAAATTGTAATCGTACCAATAAGAAAGTGCATGGCTTTATCCAAATATTAAAAATATGCATTCAGATTAATAATTCTATGAATGTGTGCATTTACGATTGCATCAATAGTTGGTGAATCTTGACCGAGTGGGCCTGATGAGCGCCACAGCGCGAGCCGACACCGAGTGCGTTCCCTCTGGGTGAAGCGTCAGGCTACAATAAGCATCGGGCATGAAGACAGGAAGTGAGTGGGTGCCGACCTGGAACCACTTGGCGTGTCGCAGCGCTGCCAGGGCCAACAGACATCTGTGTCTATCCAGCACCTCCCCCTCCTCCTCCTCCTCAGCCTCCACTCTCTGCGCAGCAGCACCCAACACTGCCACAAAACAATAACAACCCGATATAGAGAACGTAAAAACACGCACACGTCGCGTCACCGAGTGTGTGTGTTCGAGTCGCCGCGCGTGCGGATGTACGCGCGCACGCCAGAGGGGGCGCTTGGGGGCGCGTGAGGGCGTACATACGCACGCACGTGCATGGAAATTTTGGTACATACAAGGTGCTTTTCATGCCAGAAAGTTGTTCTCTCCTTGTGGGAAGTGATCGCTCTCGGTACAGTTTACGGCCGTGTGAGAAACGCTCAGGGAAGCTTCCTCACACTTTAAACTGCGGGTAATCTTCAACACTGATCAGTGGGACGTGTGTTGACTGCATCGCATGCGGTCATGTCAAGAGAGAAAGTACAACCCACACAAGGTTTGGACTCTTTTGACATGTGTGGATAACCCCGTAGTTGATCCTCTTTGAAACAGTGCACGTTTACGAAGATGGTGAGCGAGAACTGAAATCTGAAAAAGCAAGTCCGTGTCTTGCAGCGTTGGAGCGTCTGCCGGTTCGATGTAGTTCATTACAAATCAGAAAGGTCGGTCTGTGGCTCAGCATTAACTTTTAAACTGACAGCCACACATCATCCGAAAGGTCTCTGTGACATGTTGAAGAATTTATTTTTCAATAAATGACCGCAATCTGCGCAGTCCCCGAGGCGGTGAAGACGCCACGCCGCAGAACTCAGGTCAGACCAGGGCGCTGGTCTGACTTGTTCCCAACAAAAGCGCGTTTTTTTTTTTAATTTTAAACAAATAAAGTTTTTCTGGAACCACAAAACACATTTAATGATTAAAGATCACACAGCTTATTAAGTTAATTAAATAGTTTAACAACAATTTAGAATTAATTTTGCTGTTTTAGCTTTTGCAGCCATTTTTAGACGTTTAACCAAATTGGTTGTTTTATCAATTGTGACAAATTTTTATGTTATGAGTTATGGTAGCCATTTTAGACATTTTAACCATTTGACCTGTTTTTGCTCTACACTTGACATTTTCAAACATTATGGCTTCTTATTTTTTTTTAAAAGCCAATCCTCTGTTTTTTAAACAATTTTAGCAGTTTTAACCATTATAACCATTTCAGGCAGGAGAGTCTTTTTAAATGTCAATGAAAGAAGAGGAAAAAAAAGACAAACATAAAATGGAAATTCTTGTACATGTAATTTCCAGAAAACTTCAGAGAGCGAATACAGAGAAATTTAAGAGCCACATGAGGATCGAGAACCGCTGGTTACAGAGTTACACTCTTCCTGTAACTGATCTGTACAGACTATATTGTTCCACATGAAACACCTTGATTAATCATTTAGAAATCTTTATATTGAGCACTGACAAACTTTTACATAGTTTTTTTCTCACTATTTTTTGCTCTTTACACTATGAGGTACTTCAAAGGTAAAGCCTGAATATCAGAGGTTCAAAAAGTCAAAACCGGCTTCTTAGATCCAACCAGGGTTAAATCATTATTATCAAATTCTAAACAGGAATAAAGATGTGTTTTAGTGTGTGACTGTAATTTTCTTTCTCTTTTAAGGTTCTTAGTTAAACCAACTGAATCACAATTACTAGTAAGCACTGTTTCAAAGACGATCCATTGCTTGATGACCCAAAAATATCAAAAAAGCAAACCTTATCCATGGGGCGTGTTTGTAATTTGTAAATTACACACACAGTGTTCCTCATTGGTTTTGGGAGTTTCTGTATATCCAGTCGAGGATGAATTAGTGACAAGGAGACCGACCGGGGTCACAAGGGAAGAGGCAACTTTGTGGAATGAAAGCCCCTTCACAGACATACACCAAACAAATACGTAAGGAGTGTTTGATTTACTGTGTGAGAGCACTGTGTCGGCACATCCAGTCATTTCCTCGTGCCCAGCCAAGTAAATCAATCTCGCCTTCATGTATTTGTAGAGGATTGTAGTTATTTTGATCCAGTCTGCACCAGGCAGGAGTCAAAATAGAAATTGTTTTTTCTTCTGCATACTTAGGCTTACTTGGGGTGCACTTAATATCACAAGCTCATAGAGAAATGGTGCAGAGAAAGCAACTCAACAACCTGTCTGGGCAAACACAGAATCAAGCGCTCCTAAAGTAGAACTGAAAAGAAAAGGAAAAAAATAAAAATCTAAGATAGTTTGACCCAGGCTGAGACAAACACAACACAAGAGGGATCAAGGCAGGGTTTAGTCAGAGCATCAAGGTTGGTAAAAGAGGAGCATTCTTAAAACTTTTTAGCGTTTGATTCGTGCTGCCCTGCACTCCAGGCTGGCAGAGGTGCTGCGGCCTGCTCCAGGAGAGGGCGTCGTCTGGGATGTGCGAGGGGAGCGGAATCAAATGCAGTCGTGTATGAATGAGTGCAGTTAACATGGAGTTTCCTAAGAGGGTTTCTTATGTGCAGGACCATCTGGAGATGAAATCAAACAGGCTTGAAAGTCTTTTGGGTCTCTGAAAACACGACTAGTTAAACATTTTCCTCATCAGTCTCCCATGAAATGGAACTCAAGAGTGTATCAGCACAAGATCATCTATCTCACATTATCTCTGAATTCCTTTGACCGTTGCTGCAGCACAGTTCATCTTCCTGTCTGCAGCATGCAGTCGTGTGTGTGTGTGCGTGTGTGTGTGTGTGTGTGTGTTCCTGTCTCATATGTAATGGTGCATTGTAACATCTGTCAGAGTGGTCCCAGCTGCATGTGGAACTGCTCTGTTGCTAGTGGATCATTACAGTCTTTCTCGTCTCTCTCGTCTCCCCCCCCTGCTGTTCCCTCAATTCGCTCTGCTGGCCGCTCTCTTCTTTTAACATCACCTCCGTCTGTGGGGCTCATGCCGTTTCTTCCCTCAGTCTCATTTAAAAAGAAATAAAAAAATCCCCTTTGCTAACACACCTTCTCTGAAAGCGATCTCGCTAATAAGCATCTGGAACTTATCTTCAATAAAATATTCACCTGTTGGTAACAGCAATATGTTCAAAATACTGCAACCCCACTCGCAAGCTGAATTGTTGAAGTGGCACAGAAGATTATCAAGTGGAAAAAATTTACATTTTAAATCAATATATCGATCACCTGACAACAAATCAGAATACAGTATGGATCCACCGAGCTGCACACAAACAGCCAGAGCTTGCAAAAAGGCCGCGCACATGCAAACATGACCGGCAGCATTAATTCTGCCTTAACGAGTGTGTTTTCATGCTGTTGTGTTTGGGAGCCGCTCGGAGATATTTCACCGTCGAATACGCCGCTAACAATGGTCTGACAAGGCCAGAGCGGAGGTGAAGTTGACGGGGCCTGACGAGGCACCGACACCGGATGGCTGCTGGTGTTTGTGTTAATGCGTCTTCAACCCGGCCTTTTAAAATATGATCCCCATAAATCTCAGCAATCAGCTATCCGTTGTGACAGGCGTTTCTATCCATCAGGTACAAAATATTACTCTGTGCATATGTGTGTGTGTGTGTGTGTGTGTGTGTCCTCTACATTTTGCTAACATGTGTGCGAGCCTTGTCTGTTCCTCTCGGAGAGAAAATACGAGCGCTGCTCTTCATCTTGCTGAGGCATGTGAAATGATGTACGGCTCGGCTTCGCACCATCTCTCATCTCTCCCTGAGACCCGAGCGTCTAGTTGGACGGGAGCCACAGGATGGATGGGCAGCTCGCTACGGCTCGGTTATTGATTTCACTGCCCTGCTGGCCTTGCTTCCGCGTGCCACCACCCACAACTAATTATAACCAGTTCCTGCTCCCCATGAGAACGCAGGGGAACGGGGACGGATTGTTAGCGGAACAAACGGCCGCTCCTGTGTGCTTCCGCTCTGGTGTGCGTCCAGTATCTCCCTGCTTCACAGCTAACGCAGCCTTCTTGAGGGATACTCAGCTTTTTGGGGCGATGCTGGATTCAGTCGTTACATTTAGGCACATTCAGTGCATTTTTGAATTTGGACAGCCATAAAATCAGAACTATCTTATCTTGAACTCACATAAGTGCCATGAAATCCTTTAAATACAGCATAATATAATGAAATACAAGGCAGGAGACTCCGTATATAACTTCACGTGATTGTTTCATATGGCCTTCTTAATGAATAACACAACTCATTTGTCATGAAAAGGCTTTTCAACAATGGAATAGGAAATGATGAATATATAACTTTTCCCATTAGAAATGTCTGTTTTTATTCTTGACTAATTTAATACTTTAGGTTAGGGTCAGCTGACTTCCTGTACGGTTTAGGATGGCAGTAAAATCAATGCTGACTGTAGAAGAAGTTCGACCTCCACTGGGAGTAAACACGGTCCAATGTCTTGCTCAAGGGACAATGATATATGGACAAAGGTGGCATGGGGGCAATCAAACTACTAATATTATGAATCAGAAGATCAACAGAGTGACAGACTTTTAGTAATATTCAGGCAAAAAAGAGATGTGTGAAAAGACAATAGAGAAACTACTTGTTTTTTCAACCTGGCAGGTTCAGATATTCGGGAGTTAAGATGTATTTAGTTTCGGTTCACCTTGTCCTTATTACCACTCTATAAATACATGTTATTTTGTCTTTGGATGCTTGTTGTGTCTACTCTGCCAACCTCTGCCTGTACCTGTCTTGTTGTGTGTCAACATCAGCTAACGAGGTCAAACCTCTTGTCTAAGACAAAAAAAAAAAAAAAAAAAAAGCAATTGAAAATAGGAAAAAATAAATACACTGAATATAAAACTGAAATGTATGCTGGTGCTTGAGGTTGTAACCTGAGGAAAGCAGGAAAACAGCTTTCCTCTCTGGTGTTCCTACCTCCACCGTTTTTCTTTTCTTGCTCCTCCTCTTCTTGCTCCACCGCCTCCTCCTCCTCCTCCTCCTCCTGCTGCTGCTGCTGCTCCGCCTCCTCTCCTTCCTCCCCATTCTCCGTCTCCCCCTCCTCCTCTTCCTCCTCCTCCTCCTCTTCCTCCTCCTCTTCATCTCCGTCTTCTCTCATGGCCGGCGAGGTGAGGGTAACCTTCAAGGTGAGTTTGGGCTCTGTTGTAGTTTGTACCAAGATGGCCGCCTCGGGCAAGGAGCTGGTGACCTCGTACTTCTCCTCTGTCAGCTTCTGTAACGCGCCCGCAGACAGAAGTGGATATTTAGAGGCCGAGGTCGCAGCATAACTCAATACGGCTAAATATATGTGAGCCCTCCGCAGCTTTCGGATGCTGCAAACAACATCACCGAGCGAAAAATGCTGGTGAGAAATAAGTGTGAGAAAACTGATCAGCTGCACAGATCACATTTCCTCTGGTTTCTAAACAAAACTATTTCGGGTCTGAATCAGTATCGGCAAATGTGAGAAGAATAAGAGGTCGGAAACAAAAGTGGAAAAGCCGGCAGTTCAGTGATACTGCAGAAAATAGAGTCGAGATTAATCATCTAAACAGATAATGACCTTTCTATTATCAAATTATGAGGAGTGGCAAATGCAAATAGACATAAGGATCAAATATTATTAGTTCTGGAACAGACTGCTGCCATTCACTCTGATGATCACAAGCTCTTTGTACCTTCTGTACCAAGCGCAGATAGGAACACTGGCACAATTTTATTTATAAATCCATTCTTGGTCTGTTCTGTTCTTACCTTTGCAGGTATATTTTACTCAAAAACTAGCAATTATTGTCTGCACTCAAACGACAACCTTTACTTGACTGTCCCTAAGGTTCGCACTGAAAATGGAAAATAGGCTTTTATGTTCTCTGGAAATGCAGCCAGGAATAACCTGCAGACTGAACTGCAGCTATAAGAACAGATCCCCATACTGAATTTTAAAAACAAGGTGAATTCTATTGTAGCTGCTTTCGTTTCAAGCCAATTAATGATGCTTATTACTCTCTAAATCATTGTTGTATATTTCATAATGTATGTGTTTTTTTTTTATGCTTTAATGTTCGTTGTATGTAATTGTAAGATAGTGTTGCTACTGTTTTTCTATTTTTGAAAGGGTTTCCTTGAAGACGAGATCTCAATGGACTCAACTGGTTAAATAAATGTTAAATAAATAACAAAAAAATTACAAAATTGTGTCTCCCTCCAAATTTGCCTTGCACATCCATCTCTGGAATTATCTGTAGGTGCGCCGCACCTCGCTCAGCCTTCGCTGTGAGGAAATCAATTACCAGTGACCTCTGTGGTCAGGACTAATATGAATGCTAATGAAGTCATGTCGGTATTCACAGCGACCACAGTGCTCACACAATATGCCACATGTATTACGCACATGTAGAAAAGACACTGAAATGAGGGCGATCGCTCACGACGCCACATCCACAGGTTCACGTGAACACACAGGCTCGCTTCAATGTTCTCTCTGTCTTTCCTTTATTTAAATTATGTGGTATTCCCACAAATCTGAAGGCAGTGATGATGACAACCAGTTAAATCGAGGGCAACACGGATGAAGGATTTTACAGGCAGGTCAGCACCACCCTCTTTTTCCTCATTAAAAACGAATGGGAGGCTCTTTGATTCATCACTTTATTCAGTAAGATGATTTTATTAAGTAAACACAACATCTAGTGATTTTAGGAGCCAAACTCATAACATACAAGGTAAAAATCTGACTGAAAAATAGGGGTATTATCAACACCATTGGGATTTCACCGTTAAATAATTGATAAATTAGCATGCACTGCTATGATGCCACTATGGAAGAATAAGTCTTCAAATTAGAAAGTTTAAATTTATAGTAGTTTGCAGAGAAAATTTGCAAAGTTTGTAGTACTTACATTGCTTGGTTTCCTTGTCATTTATCTTTTGTGGCCGTTTTTGGAATTGATTGAAAAGGTTTTATATTAGCCCACAGAGCGGTATAAAGAGTGGTTCAGTGGTCAGGGTGTCAGACGGCGGTCCATAAGGTCACTGGTTCAAAGCGTGTTGTCAATACGAGATTCTGAGTTACATCCTTGAGTGAAACACTTGACTGGATTTGTTTCTGTGTGTTTCTGTTATTGTGTGTATTCTCTGACACTTTGAACAAAAGATACTGGGGAAAAAAAAGGCGCAGTTGTGAAGTTGAATTAGTTGATGTTTGATATGAAGAAAAAACTCCCCAGCAGCCTCTTCTGTCTCATTTATAGTAACTTCTTTAAAGACATAAAAAGGTCAAAATAACAAGTGAGGAATTCAGTGACACATTTTTTTTGTCGAATGTTTTATGACATTCTGTCAAAACATCAGAGTTAAAAGGAATTCTAAGGTTTTGTATCTATTATGTTTCAGTTCTCAAAAACCTTGTAGCTCATTGAATGAGTGTGATAAATGTATGCGAGAATTTCTGATGCCGTTTGATTTTATAGGAGGTTTCAGAGGACCCATCTACATCCCATTAAACTGTGATGAGACCATTTAAATCTTACTGGTTATTGGACTGCAACATGACAATTACCTGACAGACATTTTACTACACACACTTACAGATTCACACACACCTCAATATCAACCTTCAACTCTAACTTTTTGGTTTGGCCTTTGCCTGACAGTAAAATTAGCCTTTTATAATTCTAGTTTAATGTTCCTGTATGCAAAAAAAGAAGATTAAAGTACGCGCTGCTGCTGCATTTGAAGAGGAATGCATTGTGGCGCGTTGTCTGTCAGTGTGTTTTGTTTCTCGGGTCTGTATAAATGTCAGGAGTCTCACTTCTGCGCTGTGACTTGTTAATGAGGAAACGTGACACCGAGGAAATGATGCCAGTATTAATCACACATGACTCATACATACGAAAACACCTCCCTCCTCCCACTTGGCTGCTTCTTGCCGACTTGTGAAGGCACCCAGAAAACTTTCTATGACTCCAGAAACACGAGCCAGTCGGACACATATACAGGAAACACTGGAGTGTGTAAAGAAGTTAATTTTGGATGCAGAACGCTGCTGTGATGTCTGTGTCGTCATGTGAGGGGAAGAAGGAAGTGGAAGTATGCATAGACAACATGCTTGTGAGCAGGAGGAAAAGAAGCGTGTGCGGCGTTGCGTGCTCGTGTGTCTAACCTCGATCTGTGCGGGTAAATTATGACAGACAGTGTCCAGCAGTGTCTGTGTGGGTTTGTCTCTGCACATCAGCACCAGCTCCAGGTCCATGTCGCCTTTGATCAGGAGTCCTTTCGCAACGAGGCCGATCCTCATCACTCCGCACAGCACGCCGCCACTGCTGGGCTCCCTGGTTTTAAACAAAAAAAGCAATCCGGAGACTAAAATCCTCCTTGCTATCAATACACACACACACTGTAATTTCTAAAAAAAAAAAATAATGAAAGGAGAGATTTTTCCTCACAGGATCTATGCTTAGCTTTCAGGAAGAAAAGAGAGAAAAGAAATTACCCCGTTATGGATTTAAAAAGGAAACAATTTTGTCACATTATTTTAACTCCAACAGCGAAGTCAATTTTCCAATTATCCTACAATTTTGTGCCGTGGCTAAAAATAAAATGACACCCCAGGCAATAGGTCCAATCAAAAGCAGTTCGCAACCTCTCCTGCACAGCATAATACCCAAATTTCAAACAAACAATCTCTGGAAAGTACCTGTGCCATTAAGAGATTAAAATGCAGGGTTCCACTTAACACCGCAAAATAGGATCAGACAAGGCAATTTACAGCTTTAATGAAAAGTAGTGAACCCTTAATAAAAAAGATTCATGAAGATAGTCAACCATGGAGGCACATGCTCAGAGACCGTCAAGCCCAGGGTGCGTTTCCTCCTGAGCATCACATGCTTTTACCAAATCCTGGACAGAGTTTCTCACCTGCACGGCTTCTTTATGGGATAAAAAAATAAATAAATAACTCAGCAACACCATTAATCTTAATGAAAGAATGAATGGCTGGGCTTTTAAATTTGATTGACCTTTAAAGATAGGTGTGTATGTATGAGACTGACTTTTAATTCCTTTCATGTAAAGGTCTTGCTCAGAAAAATTGAGAGGCCATTAACATAAAATTATTTAAACCAGTATAAATACTACTTTTACAAAACTGACCCAACTGCTGAATATATAATTGTTCTAAAAAAGGCTCTGAAAGGCGAGGCACAGCAGGAAATAGAGCGAACTGCTATCCCACTGACAGTAGCCTGATTTAGAAAACATAAAAGGTATTGCATTTGTTTTCATTGAGAGGACTTAGCTTGTTATCATTCCAACATTCTGCTAGTGGAACGTTGCACCTCTCGCTCATGCCTTGCTCTGGGGGTGGTGGGCACATGCAACATATTTGAGCTGTGCACCACCAGAACATGCAGACTACAAGGTGTTTGACCTTTTGTTGATGTACGGCATGTTCTCTGACGCTGAAGAGCTTTTGGACTGATAATCTGGATATTCACGGCAGATCTGTCCACCTGAGGAGACCCTAATCCAGACAAGGCAACTGGAGCCCGTGGCTTAAATGAAGCTCCTGTCCACATACTGTGGCTGTTTTATGCACATGTGACTCAGGTATCAATTGAAATGACCTCAGATTAATAGATTCTTGAGTTTATTTCAAGGTGAAACATCAAATGCATGTATAGTAGGTTAAGATGAAATATATGCAATTGGTTCTTTTCACTGAATTAGCTATCACAATTTTCATAAATCCTTGAGGCAGAAGTGCTTCTTCACAAGTTGGTACTCAGTTTGAACATCTCTGCCTTTACAGGAGGAAGATGGTTGGCCTAGCTCAGGAAATCTCCCGCCCATATAAGGCCATACATCCTCATCAGATGTATTAAACATGGAGGAAAGAGTCGCAGCTCGACTTCACCTTGTGGAGAAAACTCATCTTAGTCGCTTTTATCTGTGATCAGCACAAGACAGTCATTCATTTGTCAAATCTGCAGTTATAAGACTATATTCATATTGAATATGCTTCCATTTCATGGTATGTATACGGATGAAAAAAAAAACTGGGTTCTTAATATGAAAAATATTTGGTAAAATGATAAGTAGGAGCTTTTTAAGTGTAAGTCTTGAAAATCTATTTTGTTCATGTCATTGCACACCTGTAAAAGCATTCTTAGTCTACAACATGAGATGAAAATGATTGCTGGCTGCCGACCTGTAGCCGTCACTGGACTCTTCAGTTTGGTCGGCGGGCTCCTCGCCGGGGTCGTCCTCCTCTGTGCTGTCTGCCGGTTGGCTGTTGAACTGGTTGTGGCCGTCGCCGCTACTCTGATCCAGCCAGTCGGAGACGTGCTTGAGGGCACACTCCACGGTGGACACCAGCGTCTGGACCGCTTCTAGCTCGTGGGAGGAAGGGTAGATGGTGGAGTGCTTCGCCATGACGTGGCGGTCGTCGTTGCTGAAGGAGCGGAAGGACCTCTGAAACAGAAGAGAGGGGGGCAGGAGTTCACGTCAGCATATATGGGTTCAAACTGTCAGGAATCAGGAAGACGTGTACGCCGTGCACGCATTTACACACACACACACACACACACACCTGGGAACGAGCACACCCCCTTTGTCTCTACAGCAAGGGCATTTCTGGAGAGGGGTTTTCAACAACAGATTGGGCTTTAATCCATCAAATCAAGGCTTTGGGCTCCCAGGTGGGGGCTGATTCTTTTATTCATAATGCATCCCAAATTAAAACACACACACACATACACACACACACGCACACACAAACTCTGCAGTGGCTTCATCAGGCGTGAGTGCAACTGATCTTTTGTGTGTTGTGTCATGTGTTGCCTTGCCCAGGGACAGCATGTATCTCTTTTACGAGGTAGTAATCAATTCTAGGCTCAATGACGGCTCCCGTTTCATGTCGCTGACCCTGACACACATGTGCATGCGTGCACATGGACACACGGCGATTGGAAATTCATCCAGCCACCGTCCTGACATCGTCTCCACCTGTCCTAATTCAATCAGACGTTGTGGCCTTGGGAATTCACGTCAGCTTTTCAGTCTTCCCGGTTTGCCCCCCCCTCCCCTCCCCCCTCCTCTCGGATGTACAAAGAAGGCTGCAGAAGGAGGACATCAGATGTGAGGCATCAAAGAGGGGGAGCAGAGAAGAGGGTAAACGATAGGGGGAATAAAAAAAAAGAAGAAGAAGGGCGAGAATGCATGATAGGAAAGACCGAGGGAGCAGAGACTCTTCAAAATGGAAAGAAAGGACAGAAGCTGTTGTGGGAGCTCAAACTGAATTCAAAGAGAAGAGTGAAGAGATGATGGAGAGGAGCAGGTGGAACTTTGGCTTTTGTGATTTGCATCCAGCAGTTAATACCACCCAGATGGGCCCCCGCGCTTATGTGGAATCATATGAGAACACTTTGTAAATTGTATGTCAGCTGTTAACATCCTTTCATGTGTCACTGCATTTCAGCGGCATTGGAATAGAAAAGATGCTCGTTTCAATTTCTGGACATTATTCAAACATCTGACAGTCGTATACCGGCAAATGTAATTTAACTCGGGATAATTAGATTTACAGTTTATTACAAACTAAATGTATGCAAACACCAGCGTAGCTGTAATATGTTTAATAAATTCTCTCAGACAGCTGCATGATTAATACCAGAATTACTCAGGCGACAGATAATTAATAATTGACATAGCATTTTAACCATATTCAAACGATTAATGGTCTGATAGGTTTGCGTCACCGTGCAATAAGATCTCAATATATAGATGATCTTAAAAAGATGTGACCAAATGTCTCTTTGCTTCTTCATTTCAGACATAAGTTCTAATATACGTGAAAGCACAGGATAAAAGCTGTGGTTGAATTTCTCCCTGGGTGTCTTGAAGGTTGGGGTTCGTATTTACACAGCGGAGGTTATCGCGGTCTGTTACGGAGCCCGAGGTGCACAACACGGTTCAACACGTGGAGCCCGCTCTCAACGAGCGGCAAAGTGTAGCTGCTTATCTCCGAGACGCACGCTTCCCTTTATCCACTACACACAACCACTCAAAGGGAGCCACACGCCGGGCATCTCACACACACCTGCAACGCACACACACACACACACACACACACACACACACACACACACACACACACACACACACACACACACACACACACACAGCTGAGGTGACCTTTTCTCAACACTATGGATAGTGTAGTTTGAGAGGTACAATCAATCTACTTGAAATCCGGGGACCACCTGCGCCGACACACACACACCCACACACACAGCTGTATTATTTTCTAAGAAAAATTTTTAAGACCGACTTACGAGCAGCAGATCCATATCTCTTACCACAATATTTCACCACGTCTTTATGATTTAGTTGGGCTTTTTGTATCAAGGAGGGAGGGCAAATCCCCACGAAATGAGAAACACAAGCACACGCACGTGCACGGCCCTCGTGGCAGTCCTAAATGAACTGGTGACATTCTCCTCCAGGGGTAAACTCATTAACAGAGAAGAGAACAAGCTCTGCACAATGACTGCAGCCACCCCGCCCGTGCAGCTCAGTATGTGGAGCGTCGCACAAACATTTGGCAGGGTCACTCCACTCCCACTGAGACTTGACTGTAAATCTCCAACACTTTGGCAAGGCAAGCCCCACTGACATGGAGGGAATTCAGATACCTTAAATAACTACCCTCGTATTAACCCTCCTATGACTACACTCAATACATTTTTTTTCTTTTTAATATTATGATGATAGATTTTACATTTAGTGGGTGATAACTGAGTGCAATGACTGTATTCCTTTGCCTAATATTGCTTTAATTTTAGATATTTGGGAGTTTTTCAATGTTGATGTTTATTTTTGCCTGTGTTGGGAAGCTCATGTTACCAATGTGGGACACGCTGGTGAGTTGCTTCTGATTGGACCACACTGCAGACGTCCACAGGGATGCCGCAATGAATGACATATATGGGTACCAAGCTCTATTTCTCTGCTTTCTTATTGTTTTTTTTTTTTTTTTTTTTTTTACCTTTCTAGAAATCGTAAAACGACATAGGAGTTGTGGTTAGTCTAACCAGCATGTCAGAATACACTGTAAGCGATTGATATTTTCACTTTTGAGCACGTTGGTGCATTAAAACAAATGAATGTTTATTCAATTTGGTCTATTCCTCAATATTTAACACATTTCACTGAATTTTCTGTAGGAGTTGGCAGTTTTTAACACAAACACCCTTTTTTTTAATGCCTTTTAACAGATTAAATTCATTGTATACAAGACAAATGTCAGCCCAGATGGCATTACATCCTGGATAGCTGCTCTCATCCACCAACATAAATAACTAAAATGACCATGCCAAACAGTCCAATAACGCGCTGAACAATGTGTGATTGGAACTGTTTTACTGTCTGTGCAGCACTCTGTGGTGAAACACAAGCAGAAATCCTCTTTTTAGTATTGTTTGTGAGTTCTAATCTACACAGATTTTTTTCCCCACTGCAGAAAACCTTTGATGCAATTTTTTTTTTAAATAAATTTCTTCTCCTTGCTTCCATGACTCACTGGGAACAGAAAATTAATTTGTCAATTTTATGAAAAATTGTTGATATATAAAAAAAAAAGCAATTTTGTAAACTCCCTTGATTACAATAATTACAAAAAAACCTTCAAGATCCCGAGGGAACTGTCAAAAGCCAAATGGTGGAATAAATTAAAATAACAGCTTTTAGAAAATCTCACAATGAAACGAAATGTTTGAATGTAGTTTAGGTGAAAATTATGGATGCTTGTGTTCTTTCAGTCCAGTGTCTGTGTATGTGTGTGTATTTAGTGTGCGTGTGTGTTTTCACAGATCAGTGTTTAACAGACCAACAGTCACAGACTTTATGAGCTGTTTCTAATGGGAGCTTCTGCTGCCATAAACCACACTACAAGCAGAGTGCTGATGCATCCCCGTATGCGAGCCGGTTCTACTCGACCATGGGGGAGTTGTTGCCCAGCTGCTCGGATCGCCATGTAAATCAGAGCAGTTAAGGAGGGCCCACTGACAAGAATCGACCCCTCAGGCCAGAGTGCGCCGCGATAATGTTGCAGACATTTAGACAAATGACAGGATAAGTCCGCGTCCGTGGCGGAGACAGGAATCGGTGCAGAATTTCACCACTGCTCTCTGGCTTCATCTGAAAATGTGACTTTCGGACCTTGTTAGAGTCTGTCGGAGATGACTGGTATATCCTTGACCGTCACATAATTGGGAGGTCAATTGTTTGACACGTTCCTTTGTCCTGTGTGAATGTCTGAGTGTATGAGTGAGACCAGACTAAATCAGACATGATGATTAAATCCCACGGATCGCCATGCAGATGCCTGGATCGACCTCCAGTGTCAAAGCGGTTTTGTGTCCAATTTCTGCACATTGTGTCTCAGATGCTGGGTATTATTTGACTCACTCAACATAACACTGGAAAATTGTGCCTGAAAGGTGTTTGTACAGCAAGTAAAATGTTTTTAAAGGACCAGGCTGTAAACATGAAAACAAGACTTTCAACTGCTTATTTATTTAAAAAAAATGACATCTTTATTGTTAAATTTATAGAATATTTTATTAGTATTAGTAATTGATATGGTGTTAATTGGTTTGAATTTAAAATGAAAATGAATATTCTCTTCCTTAAATATAAATTCTTAGTGAGTAGAGACTTTACAAGCCGAGTTTGGCACATTAAGCCAATAACACTAAAAAGATGCCCTCCAACGTTCCAAAATCCTAAAAAAATAAGATGAAAAACTAAAACTATGAGGGCAGTGCAATATTTTACCTGACACTGTTTTCACAAACCACTGAAAAAAAAAAATCTCATATCTACACACTCAAACTGTTGAATCCCGACGGTCTGAATGCCACCAGAAGACACCATGCTCTCTGCCTTTACCTTCATAAGCCACTGTTGCATGGTGCTTTTAGACCACACACTAACCAATTACACTCCATTTCACGCTCCGGTGAAGCCAACCAGCTGGCAGGCCCGCGTTACATAACCACTTACACGGCATTACAACTTCCTGATATGTGCTAATATGTACAAAACACGGATGCAAGAAAACCAAGAACACAACAAGGCGAAAATCCAACAGCAAACTTGCTGGAGCTGACGCCACACTTGGAAAGCGTGGCTGAAATAATCATTTAAAACTTTTGTTTTGTTTACAAACACTCACAACACGTGCATTACTTTCACCGCCTTCATCCACTCCCCAACCCCTCTGCTTGCTCTCTTTAAAACGGCCGGGCGAGGAGTGGGGACTTCACTTAAGACGCATCAGAATCTGATGAATTTCCTCCGCGTTGCTGCCTGTCTCCAGCTCCTCTCGTCTCATCCTGTCTCTCTGCGGCCATCTGCTATAAATTACACGACCCATTGCCAAGGACAAGACTTGCTGGAGCAATATCAGTTGTGATTGGAGGGATATTCTACACCCGCGGCGTTGCCAGCCATGCATCTATTGCCTATTATTTTTAGAGTACCATTTAAGAGCATTGTACTGGATGTGTGTTCGTGTGTGTGTGTGCTTAGGCTGCAGGCCTTACGAGGTGTTTGTGTGCATCTACTTTTAATAAGTCATGTGCCTCGAGTGCTGGCTGAGTGCTGAGATGACAGCACACAATGTAAGATATTGTGAAGCGAATATGAGATGAAGAAAAAAAAAAGATGTTCAGAAAGCTTCTGAAGGGAAGCAAACAAAGGAAGCAAAGGTTAGAAATCTGCAGAAAGAAAAGGGAGAAGGGAAAATGGATTCTAATATTTTGAGTCAGCCGCAGCAGAAACAAAGGTTTGTTTGTCCCAAAAGCCGACAACAGAGGCCAAAACACTCCCATGGTAAAACTCCTGCAAACCCCCCCCCCCCCCCCCCCCCCCCCCCAAAAAAAAAAAATAAAACAAATCACAAAGTATAAACAAGCGAAACAATTTCAGACACGGTGCTGGAAAAAATGTCAAACCTCTTAAAAACAACATGAAGGAATTTAAGGAGAGGAGAAAATTCAAGAACTTCAAAAAGCCGTCACAAAATAGGCTAGGAGTGATGGGACAAGAAGCAAAGACAAAAAAAAAAAAAAAAAAAAACACACAGTGCCTTCTCTGCAACATCCAGCAGCCTAGGGGAGATTGCATTAAAAATTCATCCTGTGATTTATCTGCACTCTGCTTGGCAGGCTGGCCCACCACACTCCGCTATCCCATTTTATTGTTCTCTCTCTCTCGCTCTCTCACACACACACACACACACACTGCATGACAGCAGAGCACACATACATCCAAAAACATAAACGACATCGGACTCATGGCTGCAGCAAAATACTAAATTGCTGTCCGTATCAAACCTCTCAACTGTCCTGATAAACACAGGATGAAATGGGATAGGGACAAACAGACGAAACCGTGCGCAGGGAAATATATAGAGCGTGTCATCAATATTCCCGGACTGTCTTGTTTCTGCAGAGATGACATTCATCGACAGTCTGCTGGAATCCGTCATGCTTTTAAACCAGCCTCTCCAAACTACACTACCCAGCCTACTTAGTACTTGAGAACTGGGTTTGGTTTTGTGTGTGTGTGTGTGTGTGTGTGTGTGTGTGTGTGTGTGTCCCGGTTTCAAAGGTTCATAGCCAGCCTATAAAAATGATGACCTTGTTGCAAAAAGCAGATGAGCTGACATTGCTCTGTTTTGAAACATGACTATAAAGCGGTGAGCAGTAGCAAGTCGACAAGAGGAAAACTAAACCATGAAAACAGCCGGTGTGTGTGAGGAGGAGTTACAAAATCTGAAAAAGAATAGAGCAGAAGCAACTGTAAAACGAACGTAAAAAGCAAAAACAACAAGACTGTATAAAGTGCAATGAGAGTCATCAGAGGATATTTTTGTGATTGGAAGGCATATTAGTGCTGCAATGATAAGACGGTGCAATGATTATGATAAGATTGACTGCACTTATTTAGATTTTTATGGCTGTAAAATTGTCAAAAAATGAGCAATGACTTGAGTTTTTATCGTTCCGTTTCTAAAATAACTTCAAATGTAGATCTCTGGCAGCATTCTGACCGTACTGAGAAGCTCGTGTTGTAAAAGTATGATTTGACTGTTGTACTGCAGAAGTTCGTTGACCCAGGGGGATAAAACTCAAAGTTATGGTAAAGTCGTGCGATCATATAACCAGGTTACTTAGATGCTGCTACTTAGGTTTTTCAATCAGGAGACACCAAAGTCAAGATGACTCAAGGCATGCTCAGTGTTAAGTAGTGTTCATTTCCTTTCACAATTCAAATAGATGCACGTTAGAGGAACTTTGATTGACCCTGCTTTTTGCCCTTACACCAAGCAGTTACACAATTTTACATTTTGTAGAGAGGATTTTTATGGAGAGGACGTTTATGTGTTCTGTAGGTGTCAAAAAATGGATAAAGGCATACAAAGAAAAATGTGTTGCGTGTGCAGAAATGAGGAAAGAAGTGAATGGGTAAAAACGGCGGTTCGCTCAGTGACAGTGCTGCCAAGGTCAGATCCTGCTGCATCACCATAACTCAGGATTAATCACAGCTTCGCGTTTGTGACACAGGCGTGCACTGCTCTTATTACCCCTGGTTATTTATGAGCTCACCCATATGCCCTCTTCTGCAAAGCCAAAGCTCAGCACATTCGGTAACATCTTGTTTTCCGTCCGTCTGTCTGTCACTCCCTCTCTCCCCCTCCCCCATTTCACTTCTTCTTTCCTATCTTCATTCTTTCACTCTCCTCTGCAAAGCACTCTTCCTCCTCTTTCTTCCCTTTTTATGCCCATTTTTCCTCCTTCCTCCTCTTGTTCTGGTTTTTAATAATTCATCTGGAGCTCCGCTCCCCTCCTCGGGGGAACAGCTCCCACTGTCACAGGCCAAGACCATTAATCAATCCCTCGTCTCGCTCCCGCTCTACCTCCACCTCTCTTCGCTCTTCACCTCCACTCACTACCCCGTTCCTCGACTCGACACATCTCTCTCCCTCTCCCTCTTTTTCTTTTTTTTTGCTTTAGACACCATTCCTGCTTTTCATCTCTCATGTTTCTGTCCATCATTTATGTTTTTATGGGCTGATCTGCCCCACTTGTCATGCTCTCCTTCCACTTCTGTCTTTGATCTTTGGGGCTCCTCCTCAAAAACAGCGGATCTTTTCATTGCATCCTCTTCCAATAATAAAGAACAAACTTCTGCACAACAGTGCAGTGATTCACGGTAGATTTTTCCTTTATAGCTCAAGTCAAATGACTATAGGTGACATGTGCATCGCATAATGACAGGCTGTGGAATTCACCAAGTCTCAGAAACATCTGAACTAACAGTGATTAAATCATTTCATTCATACTAATCACTACCGTTTTCTTTAAATTGGCTTCCCATTTCTTTTCATTGTTTGGTTTTCTCGATTCCCTCATCACTTCTATTCTTTTCTCTCCCCAAACACAATCTATTTGCTCTTATCTCCTGCTCTAAAATGCAAAAGCCATAAAACACAGTCTGCACGAGCTCCTATCAAGCATCTATCTCTTTGTTGTCAAGTCCACGGCAAATTATCAGATTGAACTCTCACACCCGCTCAGTCTGCCAGCTGTTTCCTTGCTCCGCTGTAGCAAAAATCCACAGACACCCAGTACTGACAAAACACAGAGAGCGTCTCACCATGCCTGCAGGAGGAGTGGTCACTCGTTTCCTTCCTGCTGACGCCCACTTCTGGAGTCGCCGGGCGCGCTGCGGTGGGGTGCAGAAGCAAGGTTACCGGTCAGGATGTGGAGTTCAGGTTGTTTCCGCTCCTCATGTGCTCTTCTGTCACTCTGGCCACCGCTTTACAAGAGGTTGTATTTCTAGGAGACAGGGAAATTGAGCGTTTGATCAATATCTCTACTGGAGGACATGTCAAGGGAAAATTGTAAGTTGTTTTTTTTTTCTTCCCCCAAGCCAAATGAAAGACACAAAGAGATGATCTGCTACAGAAGCATTATTTGATGGTCAAAGACAATGGTTTTTCCTCAGTTAGCTACGATCACTGCATTGACGTAACCAAGAATAGGCAGTAATGTAACAAAAAAGGACTAAAGAAGGTTGCATTAATCATAATGAAATGAAGAGAAGTTAAAATAAACTTCTTAAAACAGGCACACACAATAAATAGAATGCAAATATGAAAAAAAAGGCATGTATTTATTGCACATATGGACACATTTTTCTCACCCAGCCGTGGGTTTTTGTTATGAGATATTTTATAGTGTTAGGTAATCAGCCAGATTACAGACCTTCACACAAACAACTTGTTTAACACTGGAAAAATACTGATTAAAACAAAAACAAATGAGAAAAGGAAAGAGCAAGGTGAGAGTTGCTGTTCAACGCACTCCCTCTCAATTACAATACTTGATTATTTGTACTGAAGCAAAGGAGCGCGTGTTACATTTATCTCTCCTCCATGGTGATTAAAGCTGCTTCACTAGCGCGGAGTCAAACAAATATTGTATAATCTGAATAAGCTGTCACCACTTAAATGATGATAAAGTCATGGTACATGCGTATTCTCAATACATTTTGGTTCAATTCCTGATTTTTTTTTAAAACAGAACATATTATTGTTACTATTATTTTCATGTTACCTGCATTACATCTATTCATCAGTTATCCATTTCTCGTCATTGTGGCAAAACGCCCTTCAGTTTTAATCACAAAACACACCAGGAATACATTTGACCTTCCTCAGCCTCACACACTCAACATGCATCAGTTCGACCACGCATCTCTCATTCACATCCTCCAACACTCACTCGCTCATTTTCACCCTCACGTTTCACTGGGCAGTGCGTCGGACCCGTCCTGGACGTAAAACATCTGACAGACTGCCTGATCAGCCCATGTTGAGATGGACATGTGGACACAAACACACACGTACGCACACAAGGACACACACAGAGACCTTCATTCATTTTTCATGAGCTGGCAGATGTGTGAGGGAGGGGGATGTCGTACAAACACGTGCTTGTGTTCATACACTGGGTTACACACTTAAGCCGAGCACGCCCTCCTCGATTCACACAGAGCCGCTCGCACGCCAGCTAATGGATGTGTAAACTGTCCTTTATTCTCTTTTTCTGTCACTGGAGTCAGAGTATAATATATAATACATGTAATTAGTTTGGAGGATAATGTGGGCACGTTGAGCCTCGGAGTGAATAATATCTCGAGAAGGCATACTGACATTTCCAACCGCTTTGATGGAAGCGGTAGTGATGAAATTGTGTGAAAAATTACTGTGGGAATTCTGCTTTGCTCTGAAGGATTGAGTTTTACTGTGCAGACAGTAAAAAGAAAGAAAAAAAAAAAAACAGCTGAAGAAAACAGACCAAGGAAACTCGGAGCTGGACCTCAGATTAGCGCTCAGTGTTTGGACAGAGACTATTGTGTTGCAGAGAGCCCCTTCCAAAAAATGTGTGACAGTAATAGCTCTTCCAACCTTATCTTTTCCTGGCTTTTTATTTCTTTCCCTGAACAAAAAAAAAAAAAAAAAAAAAAACTAAGCTGGCAGTAAGAAACCAGTAAAAATAAGACGCAGGGCCGGTGAATACACAAACCTAAACTAATAAATCGTTCAATGAAGGCTACACTATTTACCTTTATGCTATTTTCATCCATGCTATAATAAATTCATGGATTTCTAAAAATGTAAATCTTCTGGGTCTGAAGAGTAAACTAAACATGCGGTGTTGCTATTAAAAAAAATAAAAATAAACAGCACGGGGCAAGTCGAGGTGAACAGAGACACAACGTTCTTATTCACAACAGAAAATGTCAACAGCACCGTCTCCGCTGACAGTACACAGGCCGCATCTGGATACAGCTGAACCAGAGCAAAGACATTTTCAGAGCCGCGCTTGTCTGAATGCCACCACAACAGCTCGTTTCTGAACGGCTGGACAGATTTTGGACGTTCAAGGAGTTCTGGTGACGTTCAGGAGAGTCGGAGTCATTCATGGAAATTGCAGAAGGATGTTGATTCATAAGGTTTCTGTGATTAATGTGACAGAAATTTTAAAATGTCAAAGATGTCAAAGTTAACAGTATAGAGCCTCATCATCACTGATCTGTGACACTCACAGTCTCTGAGAATGAGCAGCCACTGCATAAACAAAATGAGAGTTACTTCCAAGGGGGCAGAACTAAAGCAAAGGAGCACACATGTCCATTCAAGTACAGCACAAACACCAAAAACTGTGCCTGATTTACTGAAACTCCCCAAAAATTACATGCTTAAGGAAACAGATTACACTTTTCCTCTGCACACAGCGGCACACACCGCATGGCAGCAGGAGACTCTGAAGGGAGATTCTGCATGTTAATGCTGGTGTCTGGGCGGTGATAGATCGGACGAAGAGCTGAAGTGACCGCAAACACAAATGAGATTTGATACAGAGGAAATGAACAGGCATAATGGAGAATTACAGCAAAGAAATCAGAAACGCAACACGGGAGATAATCAGTCAGAAAGTCAATACTGTGTTGGAAACAAGAGCAAAGAAAAAAAGATGGTGGCAAAAGAAGAACGAAAGCAAAATGATTTTGTAATAAAACCTTTGAAAATGAAACAGATAGCAGGGTAAAGCTCAGGAAATAATGTAGTCCAATTGGTTTCATGCATTGTAAATCCAGATAGGTGTTTTTCCTTTTTTTTTTTTTGTTAATGGAATGAGGTCCTCGGTATTTTGGTCTGGTAGAAATGCCCATCTGTTGAGGCAAAGGAGATTAATGGACAGTCTGTGTTATTTTGCACTGTCAGAGCATCCGTGCATCTTATGAGTACATCAGCCTCCACAGGTTTTCATGCAAACCTTCATCATTTCCGCTGTTTGTTCCCGATACCAAACACAGCATATCCTCAAAACAACATGTATTTCTGACAAGTCTCCAGTAGTTTTGTACTCAATCAGCCGAAAGGGTCTTGAATGTGCAGAGTATCCCATCACCCCGATACTGCATCCTTCTTGCAAGAGGCTGTCAGGGGTGTAGAGATAAACAGACATGCGGCTGCAGGTCTCTCTTGGAGTAGACCTGCTGGGGGATTAAATTGCAGCGACGCTTCAGCCTCCCTGAGATCTCAGTGGGGTTTGAGGGAGACGGGAACGAGTGAGGAAGACCAGATAGGGAGACAAGAAGTGAATAGTTAGAGAAGACACAGGGAAAATAAAGAGAATTGGAAAATTACCATGAACGGGAGCGCTCTGAACGGAGAGGAAGGGCGACAGAGGTAATGTGCTAAACTATAAGACAAGTACAAAGTGGTGCAAGGGGACAGAGGGGAATCGGATAAACAACACCACCAGATATTGAGCTGGCCCCTCGGGCAAGCAACCTCCACCAGAAGCTGCTCCTCATTTTCTCTCCAGCGCTCCCGTCTCTGAGCCGCCGGCTGCCTTCGCTGCCACACTGACAATTACCTCCTCAACACACCTGGCAACGACAGCCTCTGTTTGTGCACTCGTGCTCTGCCAGTTACCTTCCAGCCAACGCTCTCTGCTGCAGGGGGACCGAGCGCTCGTCCAACACGGCTCGGCCACTCAGGACTAGATGCACATGATTATAGAGCACACGCATAAACACAGACACAGATACAAACACCCTGCCAAGGAGCACAATACCAATATGCCTGCCCCCATTCGATTCTCATTATCGGAACAATTCAATGGTAAACAACAATAACGCTCCCTCCCTTTGTTTCTCGCTCATGGCACTTCCTCCTCTCATGTTTCTGTAATTAATATCCAGTGGCCAAGATTGAAAAATAAAGCTTACTATGGGGGTTTTAAAATATCAGGAATCTAAATTTAATCTGTCTGTTATTGGAGATAAGTCTTGGACGAACCTTACAGGCTGCAGCCTCTCTTCTTTCTCCCACTGGGACGGAGGTGTCTTAGCAGAGCAGGTTCTCACATGCACAGCTGTGTTTTGTCTTCACCAACCGTGTCCGCCTGTTGGTTCAAACACTCTCCTGCGGTTCCGACTCCCTCAGAATCGCAGTGACCAATTATTTCATTTCAACACGCGTCCTCCCTCCGTCCCGTCTTTTACGCCTTCCGCCAGCATCCATTCGTCATTTTCTCTTCCTCCGTCCTAATTCACACCATGCTGGTGGGTCATTAATGTGTGATTGTGTGTTATCCTCCCGAGGGAGGGGAGGAGAAAAGGGGGGAAAACTGGCAGAAAACCCTTCCTCATTAGTGCTGGTGGTGGCTCATACATATTAGCATGTAGACGCATATTCAGAGATTTGCACATGAAACACACACACATACACACACCTCAATTTAATTCCACAGTAATTGAAAGTATTTCCCCTCCAAGTTTATGCATGAGGGAAAACTCACACCTGTGCTACATCCCCCTCTTTCGCCAAGACCGATCGACAGTGTTCTATCCTCCCTCGAACGAAGAAAAAGGAGTCGGGCAGTGGAAAAGTAAGGAGGGATGAGAACAGGCTGAGAGATGAGGGAAGATAAAGGGGACGGGGAATTTGCTGAGATAGCTGTGAGCGGCAATTTACACCTCTCTCATCTGATAACCATCAAAGAAGATGAGCAGTGGAAGAGACAGAGTGAAGGGAGACAGGAGATTGACAAAAGACAGAGGGAGTCTGCTAATTAGTGCTGGAGGAGCTTATTTTCACAATGCATTTCCATTTAGAGCTTAGAGTTTGGACCCAACGATGCAAAGACATTTTCAGACTTTGAAACATTTTTTTTGCATCATTTTACACCCGGTGTGGCTCTCTCAAAATGAAGAGAACTGCACTGAGGGCAAATTGTTCTTTTGCGGCGGCACAAAGGGATCGCACTGTCAAGCAACTTAAAAAGACAACCCAAGTGAAGGACGTGGTGTTTGCTTTATTCTTTCCTTTATACATGTATTCTTTGCTGCAGTCTTGACCTTGAATTTTTTTCCCTGCTTCCAGCAGGAAGGGCATTTGGTGTAAAATCTATCCAAGTCCAGGATTCAAGTTGCAACGACTTGCTGAGGTGACCCTGCACAAAGGGATCAGCTGAACAGACACTCATTATTACTCTGTTTGGGCTTCGCTAAATAACTGCAGCATTGAGATTAATCTCTCATAAGTGACAGGGATTAAAAACGATAAAATCAGACTTGAACACACCAAAATGCACTCGAACCAGGAGCTTGAAACTCTGCATGTAAAATAAATATAAACAAAGTCTAAAATTGCATACGCTGACCGTCTTCTTTACATAATAATTTTGCCCGCTAGTCACACTGTCAGCAGGATACCAAAAATGAAGACACTATTTTTTGAAGCCTCAATATACAGATGCTTCTGTGCACTCAAGTGAAGCAGACCCGCAGTGACTCTAATCTCTGCAAGAAAAAAAAAAAAAAAAAAAAAAAAAGAGCAGGTATAAATCTGAATGGTGTTTCTGGCAGCCAAGTCTCTGTTATTTTGAAGGTGTTTTAAAAAGTGAGTGTTGATTTTTCTCACAAATGACTAACTCTGGGTGAAGTATTTTAAGTCTCATGAATGCGACTCTCAGAAATGCTATTTCTGACACATATTTAAACATTTGGTTTCCAGCTGCGATGCTGTGCGAGCGTGTGTGTGAGAGGCCTGCGTGTTCGTCGGGTTATTACTGACATGTGTGGCTGGCTCCGGGGTTAGCGGTGCCATAATGTTTGCATCTGGGAAAACATCTGTAAAAGTGCGTGTTAATTAGTTGGACAAACACGATACACAGACAGCGGCGCGCACACAAATAAGCAACTCTTGCTGGTGTCCAGGTGTGACGGAGTAATCAGGATGGATGCAGAATGATGCTCTCACGCACACGTCCAACGGCCTCTGCTGTGATGAAGCTTGTGGTGTGTGAACAGGTGCTGACTGAGATGTGTGTTTGCTCAGCCTATTCTCACCTGGAGTGAGACAGCATGACAGGGACCGTCGGACAGACAAGCAGCCAGAGACGCAGACAGTATCGCAGGATGAGAGACTGAGGCGAGGACAGGCAACAGAGACGGAAACGCAGGAAAGTTTCCACTGCAGAGGCGCTCCAGCAGGTTCAAAGGAGACAATAACAAAAAAAAAAATCTCTATTTCTCCTTAATAGATGTCAAACGTCAGAAGAAAATTAAGCTTTGTTTTTTTTTTATACAAACTTAATTTCCCTTTCATATCCTTTTTTCTCACATTCATCTCACATCTCCATCTTGATTTCTAATGTAATTCAAATCATTTCTCATATTTCTCCTCGTCTACCTCTCCAGTCAAAGGAACATCACTCTTGACTGCACGTCAATACAGAAGAAAATATAAGAGTTTGATTAAAAAGGGTTGACTAAAAAAGGAGTGGCTATCCAAGGTTAATCTAAGCAGCATAAAAACAAAACAGAGAACACAGCAGTACGGAAATTCTGCAGTGCAGCATTTACTGAGAAAACTTAGACCGCAACAAAGTTTTGGAGGCACCAAGCCCCCCCACACACACACACACACACACACACACACACACACACACACACACACACACACACACACACACACACACACACACACACACACACACACACACACACACACACACACACACACACACACACACACACACACACACACACACACACACACACACACACACACACACACACACACACACACATCACTTTAAAGCATTTGAAGAGGATCATTCCCTGCAGCCTTCACTAATGGTAATTCATAACTATTACTTGTCAAACTTGATGCAGTTTAACTCTTAACCTAATCTTACGAGTCTTTTACTTAAAGACCTAAAAGTTCAATAATTGACATTCATACATGAGTTCAATAATGAGAAATCCAAATCTGTTTTTACAGGCTTGAGAGACAAAACTGTTCCCACACATCAACTGCAATGACCAGTGACAATTAAAGTGCAGAAACGTATTCATTTATCTTGGCACTTGCAAGTCGGGGGGATATGAAACAGAAATTCCTTAAAGTTGATGGAGAAGGAAAAATGGGTAAGTTTTTCTATTTCACTGAGTTTGACAAAGAACCAAACTGTGATGGTTTTGAACACCTCCAAATGAGCAGCTCTTATGTTACCGGTCTACAGTGGGTGGAATCTATCAGAAGTGGTTTGGGGAAAGAAATCTTTGAACTAGCGACGGGGTTACGAGTGGGCAGATCTCGATGAAATATGTGGAAAGCAAAAGGCTGGTGTGGTCCAGTCCAACAGCTGTTCAAACTGTTGAAGGAGCTCGGGTGTCAGAATACGCAGCGTAACACAGTTACAGCCGAAGGGAGACACACACAATGTTAAGGCTGTGTTCATAGTATTATGACCGATTGTTTGAGTATCTTCTAGGTAAGGGTTTCAACAGGATGCTTGATCAGTATAAACAAGCTTGGAAAAACGACAGATGAAAGCCAAAAGTCAAAATAACTTTGGAGTGAAAGCAGCTAAAATTCCAGATTTGGATGTTTGGTCGACTGAAAGTTAAAGGTTGGGGGGAAAGAGACGCAAGCGGAGGGAGAAAGACACTTCAAAGAAAACCCTGAAATTAGACACATAGTTCACCCCTCGGTATCGTGGCCGAAGCAGGTTGGTGTTGCAGGCAGTACACCTTGGAGCCAAAGCAGAGTATTTCATTGGGACTTGGGGAAGTAATACATGCTGCTTTGACTAAGAGGTTGCTGGTTGCTGTTGTTTTAGCTGCGCAAAAATTAATAAACAGAAAACAGCACAACAGCGAATGGACAGGAGGGGTGGAAATTGTTATGCGCGAGTCACTCTTGCCTACTGTGCATGGTATATCGTAGACACATTATCATGAGGAAGTGGCATGCTGGGAATGTTATCTGCATTATGTCTCATTAATGCAGGACTTTGCAGCAGACTCGGCACATGCAGGAAGGATATTAAAACAAAGGACGCCGAGGTAACTGTGCCAGGTATGCACTGCATGTCCACAGTGATCATCGTTTCCTGTCACCTCCTCAACCACCTACCTGAAAGCTAAAAAAGGTAAAAACACAATTTTGACTTAAACTCTAAGCTTTTCCCCATCTCTGTGTGCCTCTCAGTGCTCCATCCA
Organism: Salarias fasciatus; assembly: GCF_902148845.1. Lineage (NCBI taxonomy): Eukaryota > Metazoa > Chordata > Actinopteri > Blenniiformes > Blenniidae > Salarias > Salarias fasciatus. The sequence goes on along the minus strand of NW_021941229.1, from coordinate 14,507,026 downwards.
AAGGTTTCTGTTTTGTTTGCTATCAGTAAGGTTACGCACTTGACACCGTGTGCAATTAACAGACATGAGAACAGTCGATTACAGCATTAAATTGTCATTAAGAACAGGCCCGTTAAACCATTAGACAGTTGTTTAAGACAACAGCTCTCAAACTAGGCCTCAAAACAAGAGGCCAGTGTGATTAAATTACATTCCCTTACAGAAAATGAGTATAGATATCTACAACATTAGTTAGGAGTCGGTTCTGTTCATTTCTAGGGATGTCCCGATACAACTTTTTCACTTCCGATATGATACCGATATTGCAACCTTGCGTTTTGGCCGATACCGATATTGGTCCGATACGATATCAGCTCGAATCATACATACTTTCATTACTTATTTTGTAGGATGGAATGTTGGAAAAGGCTTGATCAAGTGATGGTACACCGAGAAGAATAGTCAGCAACAGTGGGTATGAGAAAAATTGACCCATTTATTGTTAACCAATTGGTTACAAAAATTTTAACCTTCAACATAATACCTGCAGTGTTCCACAGTTGAATAAAATAAAAAATAAATTCGAAGACGCTTAGAAATAACCTAAATAACTCCAATAAAAGCAAATTATACTTTTAAATTGCAAACAATTCAATTCAAGTCCACTTCAGTTATTTTTTACTGTCAGAAGTGCTGGAGCGGAAAATGGACTGCTTAACGGAGCGCTTATATCGGAGATTTTAGATGCAATCCGATAAAATCCGATACTCGTTTTTTGGCTGATATCGGATCGATATCCGATATCAATATCGGATCGGGACACCCCTATTAATTTCAGTATTTTTCAGGTTCAATTCTTATATTTGCAGGCACCGATTTTTTTCTCTTAATGTTTTTGTATAAGCTTAAAATATTGATAAATACAAATATTGAGCCGGCTATTGACTTTTTTCATGCTCATACTGGAATTCACATTATATGTAAGCACTGCATAGGTGCTACAGTTGATGTAGTAAACATGAAATATACATTTTTGTTTCACATGAGGACACGCTTTAAGTAGTAAGATCTTTATCTGTGAAGGAAAAGCTCACTTTTATGATGATATATTCTTAATAAAAGTGTCATGCAATCTTCCAGTCAGTCACAGAGGGAATGCACGTACGCACACATACACAAAACCAATTACTCCTACTGGCGACTGCACTGATTTCCCCACTGATCTAAATTCATGCACATACTCCGTTCCAATTTGTCTTAGCTCTCTTATTTCACTTAAAATTCCCCATTGTTGTTAATAAGCCCTGTTTGCGACTTTTTAATACATTTATGCAAAAAAAAAATCTGTTTTAGCTGCAGATTATCCAAAAATACGCATAAAAAATGCCTTTTTAACCATCATCTTATGACCATCACGATAAAAACAATGTAATCTCGAAGCTGCTTTATCCTCTGATCAATTTATCTTTCAGTGTCTCTGCCACAAAATAAATCTGCATTCAACATGCCAGCAGTCTGGTCGCAGTGATGGAGGCAACGATAAGGTGAAAGGTAAATAAAGTAAGGTGCAGCAGGGAAGAAAAATTGGCTCATAATAAGGACCCGAGATTCATCTTTCTCTTCTGTTATTCCCACAGATAGTCATGAATTAAATCTGGATGAAACCAGTCGCGCTGGAGGTCTCTTCTCTTCGAGTGTGCTTCAGGTTAATCTTGTGCCAATTGTCCTGCTGAGGTGATGACTAAATGCTTCGGGTCCATTTCTGCCAAATAACAGGGTTGAACGGTTCAATGACTATTACCTTTAATTAGATCCTTTCTTCTTTTTTTTTTGAAAGCCTGCAATCAAGGAATAGGTCTGTAAAGCCCACTACGGCGACAACAACCAGTAGCGTATGCTTTAGCCTGTAAACCTTAAGGTGTGCACGTCGAAAGGAAAGATGAATGCATGTGCCCTGCAAGAGACGCAAGACAAATGAAGACAAATGATCACATTTTAGTTAATTGATTACATTTGCTGATCTAATCTATATTATCAGCAGGACAAGGCCGGGTCAACTCTCTCTGAACCCAGTAATTGATTTCTGTGACTACTGACAAGCACTTAAGTTATTATTTTAACTCCTCGCTTATTCAGTGTGTTTGGCTCCCCTCTGACCTGAAGCTGTTCTCTGCATAAATAAACACCCAGAACCAGCATCGAAAAATGATCATTTGTCTTAAATGCGTGCGATACTTGAGCACGCCTTCACAGCGGTCCTGCCTCATCTGGGTCGAGGTGCGGGCCAGGGGAGGTCAGAGCGCCGAGTATTGATGAGATGGCAGAAAGAAATGCTGATGTGGCGACTGCCAGGAAAATAGATAACACTGACAGGGGAGTGTAACTCCCCTCGGTCGATTATTAAAAAGGGGAGAGCTGTGTGTGTGTGTGCGGCGCTCATGCTGATGCCGGGTCAGACCGGAGAGGCTTCAGGTCACTGGCTAACAAGAACAGATGAAGGAAATGTAAGCGTCTACCCGTCCATCAGATATGCATATACACACACAACGGCCACTCTGGTAGCTATAGTAGTGCAAAATCATCTGATGAAGTCTTGTCACTGAAACTTCTGATTCTGCTGGAAATAAAAAGAGTTGTTTTACAAATTCACGGTCATCACACTGCATTTCATTGATACTGTTTTTATTTAACAGTCACCCCATTAATACATGAAAGGTGCATGCTATTAGAAATAAATTCAATCAAATATACCTCTACTGAGACGTAGATTCAAGAAGTAGGCCCAAAGGGCTGCTTCCTCTCACACAGCAGCAGTTCCTGATGTTTTTGTCCTCTGCTGTCCTCAATAATAATCAGATTCATATCACATATACATTTATATATTCTGAGTAACATCTGTGTTTCGTCACGCTCAATTACCGCACGTATAAAAAAAACTGACTAGACTCACTAACCACCTACTGTCAAGGTGAATGAGGAGGTAGAGGATGCTTCATTAATTGTGGTCTTAACCCTTTTTTTTTTGGCTCAGGCAAGTGTTTATGGCCCAGAGAAAACGGGACAGTGACCCAGACTCAGGTCGCAACCCACCAATTGAGAACGACTGCTGCCGAGTATGTGGTATAAGTAGTGTTTATTTGTACTTCCACATCATCTTACTCAGTTCAACTGTATGAGGACTATCCTGCGTCAGTGTCGGGAATAAATAGACTATCACTATGCCAAAGCTGAAGCACGCTGTAACTGTGTGTGTGTGTGTGTGTGTGTGTGTGTGTGTGTGTGTGTAATGGTAGGCTCCTGCTGTGCTGATTTTAGGAGGAACAGATGGTCCTGCCAAGGCTCTGCACAGTCCACAGTCTATGAGGAGACCTGTGAATGTGGGTACAGTGTGTGTGTGTTGCTGGTTTTCCCCCCTCTGATTTTTCACGAATATTCTGCCGTATAACTCCCATTCTTCCCTATTTCACACAGCAATGTGCACGCAGACACACAAATACAAACGCAGAGACACACACACACACACACAGACACACGCAATGATTGTTGCAGTGTAAGTGATATCTCAGTGGTCTTTGGCCTGCTTGTCGGTTCCATTGACACTTAGCAGCTTAATCCTGCTTGAAAGGCTCTTCAATGCTAAGCTTATGTTTGCCAACACACAAAGCTGTCACACCCCCACCCCTTTTGTGTACACCACATGCGCGTGCGTGTGCGTGTGCAGGTGCAAAACACACACTGGCCCTACTAAATTTATACACACACACATCAATTAGGAATATGAGATAATACAAAGACACGCCGATATACTATCACCTGAAAGATTTTGAGGATTTCACACTGAGTCATTATAATATTTGAAAATGTCAAAAATGCATTCCTGAATAAACAAGTAAGCAGATCGAGATGGCAAACTGGTTCGCAGCCGTAATGAGGCTGGAAAAAAAAAAAAATCAGACATGAAATTAATTGTATCTGTTAGAGTGGTGATACTTGTGGGTTATTAGCATGATAATATCTCATCGACGCCTAAGAAGACGAAACAGGAGGCATCGTATTGATGCACACGGTGGCACCGGGCAGTCCTAGTCTGCTTATCGGGGAATAAATGCAAATGTTCTTGTTCCAGTTAGAGGCGGCAGAGTGTGTTCACTCCTGTCTGCAGCTTCTGTGGACATATGAGGATCACACATCCACGCTGACGTATCCGTTTGTCGCCTGCACCGATAGTTCCTTGTTTTTCTGCATTTTTATTTCAGACTGATTTCTATGAAGCTGCAGAGGAAAAATGACAGGAGAGGTAATATTGCAAGATCATTGCAATGCGGAGTATTGGCAAGATCTTGTAAAGTTTCTCAGGAAAATTGCAATCTTTTTTATTCTCTAGTGCCCCTTCTGAGGCTCTGTAGATTTTGACAGCTGTTTTAAAAAACACTTTTTCCAAAACACCGACTTGTGAAGAGCAGGAGGTAAATAAATTTGAAATGAAATGTTTTACCTCACAAGAGATCTCCATCCACTCACTCGCACTCTAAACAAGACCTCTCTATGCTCGTTCACCTGTGTAAACCAAGCTGGAAGCTGTTGTTCGAATCAAATCAGATCCGAGGTGAAAGCCAAATCAAGATGTGCGAGTATTCCTTATCGAGTATCGCTCCCAAGCTTAGCTGGGTCAATGTGATGCTGTAGCCACTGATATGGGGTCAATAACTCCGATACTGGATTCTTGTAGAAGTATGTTCATGTTTGTGCCTTCAGGTAGGTTTTATGGGCGGACAGCAGCCCTACCAGGTCTTAAGAGCTCTTCCTACCTGAGAGGGGGCTGTTTTAGTGCTTCCCTCTTTCTTTCTTTGCATCTGATTTAGTAGATTACTGGGAAACGAAATGCTTGGTGGCTGATCTCTACCGCTTCATGGCAAGTGGAAAAAATTTATCGTCACTGTGATATAAACTGCGATAAATTATGTTTTCGTCTACTGTGCATTCATGCTACTGCATGTTATCATACTTGGCAAATCAGATAAACACCTTCTGCCCTGAATCCCCCTCAGTCGGGGGAAAGAGCTTTGTAAACATAGTGATGCTGGAAGAGACAGAGACGAACTGGGGGCAAGAGAAAGAACACTGGTACTTGGGAGAATCTCAAAGCACAAAAATATATGAACATAATCTACTGTATGTCGCACTGGTCTTTTTATTTATCTTTAATTATTTCAGCAGTATGATATGTGACACTGTCGCATATTTAGATAGTCTTATTTCTTTTGTGTTGGCTTTTCATTTCGTCCATTTCATATCGTACTCACTCTCAGCATCCTGCTTGGTTCCCTGCTTTATGTTGCAATGTTCCGAATGGAGGACACGTACGCATCGCTCCCGATTATAAAATGTACATTATATGTAATGTGAACTCAGGGTGGCAGCAGGCCGATCCAGATGTGGACTAATTCTGTAATGGGCCATAATGCTCTCCAACATGTAAACTGTAGTGTTGCTCAGTCTCTCAGCTGTGTGTGTGTGTGTGTGTGTGTGTGTGTGTGTGTGTGTGTGTGTGTGTGTGGTTGTGTGGTTGTCCACTCACCCTCTAACCATCTCACTCTGTCCATTTTCAATTACCGATGCAGTAGTGAAGCAAGCGTTACACATTTTAAAGATTCCCATTCATGTCCTGTATCTTATTTAACACTATTTAACCATTTTATTCTTTCATATTCTGAAAGATTACCCTATATACTCTGTGTTTACTCCCGTTATTTGCTGTCCATCCCTTCATCTTCTAGACTTTTTGTTACCTACAGTCACAGTTCCAGAATATTTCATCCTTTTATTTCATTTTATTGTATTTTATTTCAATTTATGTTGTTGCTGTTTCTATTTCGATGTTGTGCTTTGGTCAATTCACTCGGTAGACTTTTTTTTAAGTTGGTTATATCAATAAAAATCTTATTATTATTTGGATTACAATTCGACTGGATAAAAATACTTATTTTAGGAGATTTACCAAACATCAATTTCAGCCAAAACAAACAGAAGAAACCCTTTTTTTTAATCCACTAATCTGTTTTTTCGTCCATTTATACAGTTTTAAATAACACTTGCAGGCATCTGAATCTCAGCTACACGAGTCTTGGAGTCAACACATGTACAGTGCCGTCTGCTGTGCGGCTCGCGTCACAGATAGGCAAAATAAACATGTCTGTGTATGAAATCTGTCCGATGGCAGCGTTCGTGAAATGCGTGCCGCATTACGCGGGCCCCGCTTTCTCGCCCACCCTCTTACTTCTTAATCTGCAGCGCTTTTCGCGGGAGCTGATCAGTGCCTCCATTCATTCCAGGTCAATTTGGGCAGTGTGCTCGATACGGCCGTCTCATTACACACTTCCTTCCTGTCTGTCTCTGCGACTCGGGGGAGAAGACGGAGGGGCTGAGAGGGAGAGAGAGAGAGGAAGGAATGGGAGGAGGAGAGAAGTGAGCGCAGGAAGGGCAGGATTTGATGGGGGCGAAGCACAAGTCGAAGGGAGGCCGAAAATGTGAGAATTGGAGAGGGAAAAGACCGGAGCGGCGAGGGAGACGGGAAGAAAGCGCGTCTGGGGCGTGTGGCAGAAACGAGGATGTTAAGTTCAATGTAATGTGTGTGTGACTGGGAATCAGAGATCGTGATGAGTGAAGAGGAGAGAAGGAGCACAGCGTCGGATGGCGCAGTGTGGCTGATTTAGAGAACAATAATGGAGACGAGCAGATAAAATGGGGCGAACAAGGGAGGGAAATTGATGAAATACTGAGGGATCGAAGCTGAGACAGCGGGTGGAAAGTGGACAGACCAAATTGGATCTAAGAAGACAAGTGAGGAGGGGAGAGAATCAAGAGTAGGGTTTTTTTTTTTCTCCCCCTGAAGAATGAGGCATAAAAAAAGATTTCACTAATCTATGGATAGAGACTTAAAAATATAGTGCTGATCATTTTAAATGTAAAAGAAGGAAAAAAGAGAGGAAATTACACTTTTTGGATTTATATTCCAGGCTGTTTTTTCTTCCTGAGGCGTTCTCCATTAAAGTTACATTTTAGGATTTCATAATTAAAGAAAATATGTAGTTATTTTAAAGGTGATTTTTATCTACCTCAACTTGCCCCCTTTCTTAAAGGAAGAATTTACGAGATAGAAATACTTTGCCAATCCTTCCATTTCTATCAGAACTGACTGGATTTAGTATATTTTTCGTCATATAACCAATAGTTCTCGACCGCGGTTATGAAACAATCAACTAGCGGACCAAATCTTTTCCACTACATGGTCGAAACACACCCGGTTGAAAGAGACCTGACCCGAAATATCAGCGATGCTGCAGTGAAAACTTGTTAATGTTTACCTCATGAAGTAGCATGAACATCAAAACTAAACTATAAGGGTGAATTTGGGGGAAAAAAATTGTATATCCATAACATAATTTAGTTTGCCATAAAAGGCTGCAGGCTTTGCCTAACCTGAGTGAAAAGAGAAATGCTGTGGTGAATTTTTTGGCAGACTTTGAGAGTCAATTAAAGCTAAATGTCATCCGAAGAATTTTAGATTCAACAAAAATCAAATTGAAGATGCAAGTAAAAAAAAGAAAAACTCAGGAGATGATCTCTTTCACTGCATTTTTCTTCCAAGGCATCTCGTCAAAATGGCTCTTTTTGTTGCGATTCCGCAACAATATGTTTAATTAAAGGCAAAGCAAAACAAAACGCTTGCTTGTATTTAGAGGTTATTACGCTCATTTCCTTGCCAAATAAATTACGCCGTAAAATTCTGTTCATAACAATTTAAAACTTCAAAGCATACCAGAAAGCAGAAAATCACAGCTGAACACAGGTTCTCAGGACTTCTACACTATAACTGTGCAGCGTGGCATTCATTCATAACCTGAGCTTTTCACAAAAAAAAAAAAAAACAAAAGGATGACAACTGCCAGATATTGAAAGTTGAGTTTTTTCTTGGAAAAACATGAAAAAAAACCAAATTAATGCACATTTTTGAGACAATTCACAATTCAATAACTCCAGTAAATCTAATCATGTTTACGTTGAGCATTAAACTTCCAATAGGATTTGGCAAAGACATAAGTGACTTTAAGAGAAAACATGACGTTTACCAGTCGTGTCCTGTACTTCTTCATCCTGACACTAACGATGCTGACTCTTTCTATTGTAACATCACCTCACTTTCCCTTTTTAATCAATTTTAATGGCCGCCGCCGCTAGAGGGCTTTTTGTTTTCAGCTCGGCTTTGGGACTCTTGCTGAACTGATGCGCTTTTATGCGTTATGAACATGCTGGACAGGTGAAACCATTCTGTTCACATGTTATCCATCCAGGAGCTTCCCTGTAAATTGTCCCATCTTCTCACGTCTCCTTTTTGTTGTGGTTAAGACACCGACTCTCGCTGCAGCTGTGCTCTTTCTCAGCAATTAGGTCTCTTATTTTATATGAAAGCCTGACTGGTTGGTGTTCCAAAAGAGCAAAACACATGTGAGTCATGAATGGAATCTCCTCTGTTTCAAGACTGTGACGCGCTCTTCTGTTGACGTGTGTGTGTGTGTGTGTGTGGACAATACAACACAGGTCCTGCGACACAAAGGAGGGAAAAAGAGTCATGGAGATATTCAGCCTCAACTTTTTCCTTGGGGATTGGTAATTATGGCTACGGAAGCGTTTTTCAGATCAGCATGGGACAAACATGAGGGGGAGGGAGAGAGAGAGAGAGAGAGAGAGAGAGAGAGAGAAAGAGAGAGAGAGATAACATGGCGACCCCGAGATACTATCGAGCTACGCCGAGGTGTTTCAATCCGGCTCAACAGATCTTGGCAAAGACTAAATGAGTGCTCACAGTCAAAAAAAAAAAAAAAAGTAATCCCCAGCATGCTAGATAGAAGAGTCCATCAGAATATAAACACAATATCATTGAAACCTGATTGCCATCTCAGATAAACACCTAGGATGCAGTCATCTGCCACATATAGCACCGCCGTTAACCGAGCAGGCGACACCTGATCTCCGGCAGAAAACACGTAAGGCGGCAGGAAAAGCAGTGGCCCGGCGCACGCTCTAATGGAAAACAGAGAGCAACGAGAACAAACCGCATCAAGAGACTATAACATCTCATCTTACAACCAGACAATCAGACTCCATCTATATTTCAGACGCTACGGAAAACAGCAACAATGGGCTGTCATGATCCAAGATTAGCGGAGGGCACGGTTAATGAGGGGGAGGGGCTCGCGGGGATCGCGTTTCCAAGCTGGCAACCTCGACGCCGGATCACCTGAGGGCGATTTGTCCTGAATTCGGTAACAAACCTCAAGAAACGGTAATTGAACGAGTACGTTGAACGCAGTTTTCTTTTGGGTCTGATTACCTGGCCTGAAGAATTGAAAAAGAACAAAATAGTTCCTCACTGTGGGAAATAAAGTATTGATTAACCGATCGGAGATGGCTTCCCGTGCTTTACCTCTACTTTGAATGATTCATTCAAAAATCAAGCTGTAATATTTTCATGGATCAGCATTTTTTTAATGATTAAGTATCAGTTTTTTGAAAGGAGTGTTTGCAAAGAATTATGCTCAACAGGGGAAAAGAACGTTTTGATTTTTTTTTTTTTTTTTTTGCAAAAGGTTTGTAAATATTTACATAAAGTACAGCCAATGACTCCGGTGATGAATTATTTATAAAGAACGAAGGAAAAGGACGAGTAAGGGTTTGTTGCCATGGACCTGCTGAACGTGTGGGTGTGTGTCTTAATGGGGGGGGGGAGAGAGAGGGAGAGAGAGAGAGAGAGAGAGATGCGCTCTGCTGCGCTCACCGGCAAAGTCACTGCTTTCTCAAGGACACTGCGGCTAAGGGGCAAGAAGGAGAGAAGGAGTGACACATGAGAAGAAGAAGCAAAGCAGAAGACGGCTGAAGATAAAAAGAGATGCTTAATGATCGGGGGGCTCACAGACTGAAGCGGGGAGAACGAACAGAAACGGCCTCACCGCAGTGAAAAGATGTGCAAAGTGATGGAGGATGATTGACCGGGAATGAAAGGAGCTCGGCGGGATGCTGAATTTTGGAACACTGACATTTTCGACAAGGATTTTGGTAGTTGTGGGTGTGTTCTGTTTCAGGAAGTTTCTGTCCGTCCGACGGTGACGTCACTGTAAATATTGAATTATTAACCCAAGCTCCAATTTGCGTCAGCCACTGAACTAAACACGCCTACATTTAGGGCAGGCTTTTGGCCCTCTCTGCAAAAACTCAAGATAAATACAGAGTGCCAGGCGAAGAAAGTAGCGTATCACTTACCAAACATTAATTTAATCAACACACTTCTTATTTAGGCCAACGTCCTGCACAGAGAGACAGACAGAGTGAGAGCTCAGTATCGAAATACCAGCTAAGTGACCTTCAGAGGGCAGAAACCTGAAGGATGCTGCAGTTCTTCCAAGATCTTCACACTGTTGCAATGAATTTACTTTCACCTTAACCTTGACAACTGCCAGTCTGCTATACTCCAAACGTTTTGAGCTGTAAGACCGCATCCTCACCTTTAATGAGCAATGTGCAAACAAATATTCCAGTCAAAGGCCCTGGTATTTGTGAACACTGAGCATTTAGTTGAAGTGATACTGTCTCACTTGTTGAAATGAGGTGCAGAGCAGAGGTGGGGCCTCTGGTCCCGCGGGGCCGCGCTCTCACATGCCGTTAATGTCTCCCTGCTTCAACACATAATCTATTAACGTTAGCGCAGAACTCAGCTGGAGCGCCTGACAACAAGTCACTCATTGAGATCAGATGTGTTGATGTGGAAATGTGAGGAGTGGTCCTCCAGGATGAGGACTGTCGGCCTCTCAGTGCGATGAAAGTTTACATTGTCACTCTAAATTTATGCAACATAACATCAGTTGGGGCCACAAGTACCAAAAATTGTTCATTCCAATCAATGTATCATCTCTTTTCAGATTAATCAGATTTACATCATTGTGGATAATTGTGTAAGAATCTAAGAAAAATGTTTACATTGCTTAATTTTGTTGAATACATCAACAATTTTACAATTTACTGAAAGAGTGGATAAATGAAAGCAATTAATCCCGACTTTTCAGGAGTCTGAATAAGCATGTTGTGCCATGGCTCGATAAACCCTTTCAAAGTCCTGTTTTTCAAATATGTCGGTGATTATTGTCTCTATAGATTTTCCATGATTCGGTGATTCATGGACTAATCCTCTCAGCAGCACCGACATGAATTGAATTCAATGAATTAACACAACTCTCCCTCTGTGGAGAAGCGGGCTTTGTGCAGTTATGTCGGACGCACTGTGAAGAAGAGCAAAGAGCCCGTTTTTCTGTCTGCTTCAGTCTCACTACAGAGCTGCTAAACCTCTACAGCAATCAATTATTTACACATAAACACACACACGCAGACCCCAAAACACTCCCACTGAGATGATAGTGGGGAAGGCCGCTGGCTGAATTGCATAAAAGCTACTTTACATATATAAGTAGGCAGTTTACTAAAGAAGAGAGTGAACTGGACAACCACGAGGACCACAGCTGCTGACCAACTGTGATCACAAAACCTGTAAAAGCATCGTCAATGAGCTGCCGTAACACTGACACGAGACCACAAATGAATGATGAGGCTGGGATTTTTTTCCTTCTTCTGTACTACTTCCTCTGTGCAGTGGTGAAAACATAAATAGAAGAGTGGTAAAATGAGCAGGTAAGCAGACATAACCACAGTGGACAAAACGGTATTATTATTATTGCCCGTATTCTGCACATACATAGCGAATTTATCACTTTTTCTTCACATTAAGCTTCATAATTCACAGTGTTGCCTAATTAACAACTTCTATATATTTATTTTTTAATAAAAAATAAAAAGCACGACTACAGATTTTAATCTGGTGCAACAATAATGGACACCCGACAATATTTAGCTTCAAAAACTATCATCCAGACTTATTTCTGTTGTTTTATGTACTTATTTTTGTCCCCCTACATATCGTAAGAACTGTTGATGTTATTCGTTTCCATAACTGTAGTTCATTCAGGATGTGGTTAATGTCTCTCTGTGCTGTAACTATGACTGCAACAATAGTTTCATCAGCAAGATTACACTCTGGTTTTTTCCATTGTGTGTGTGTGTGTGTGTGTCTGCCGTTTCCATGAGTAATGTTTCACAAGAAAAACAGTTTGCGAAACTTTGTCTTTCGTATTTTTTCTTTTCTTTTTGTCCTGATGACTTCCACATTTTGGCCATCAGACAATAAATCATTAGTGTGTGTGTGTGTGTGTGTGTGTGTGTGTGTGTGTGTGTGTGTGTGTGTGTGTGTGTGTGTGTGTGTGTGTGTGTGTGTGTGTTGATATCACATATCATTACATTACATGTTTACTAGAGTAACTTTTTGAATAAATTTTAGTACAATAGTAAAAAGGAAAATATCAATAGGCAAAGTAAACAAAAAAAGTTATTACAATATGTTACTTTATTCTTACTTCCAGCTGTCAGTGGGACACAAACAGGTAGAAATCTTTTCCAACTACTAAATCATGTAGAAAACCACACACCAGATTTCCCTTCAAAACCCAAAAACATTTTCAATGTTGAGTAAAACTTTACTTTTCCTTGTGTATTATAAACCAGACACACATATTCCAACCATGCATTGCACATCTTAAAATTGCACTGAATGTTTGACTCCTCCTTCCATCCGTTATCCTCCACATTATTAGACAAAGCCCTCTCCATGTTTGACTGCTTTCTTTGTCAAACATCACCGAGCGCATCCCATCATCAGCCCGTGTTCTCCGATCAAAGCGATATTCTCGACTCCCTTTCCGTGTTAACTCGAGCTCATAACAGGACACGCGAGATGCAATAATGCATGTGCAGACTCACACATCGACACGCAGCCTTTGGCTCAGCAGGGGTGTAAACCAACATCTATGCTACAGGGCCTCGCTTGTTTTCTGGGTTATTGGGCCGCAGTGTAAACAATGAGCTTCGCACTCTGCCACGACCCTGTCAGCTACAGGGCGAGAGAGACAGAGAGAGAGAGAGAAAGAGAGAGAGAGAGAATACAGAGATAGATAGACGGAGCGATAAGAATTGACTCCGTTATTCGTTTCACTCACTCACCTATCTTTGTCCTCCTATCTGTGTATCTGCCAACTTTTTTTTTTTCCTTTCTTTCTCTTTTTCTGTTTTTTTTCCTCAGAGGCTGTCAGCCGGTCCGTCCGTCTGGGGTCGCGGTGTCAGAGCAGGCAGGGCTCAGTACCTGAGAAGACACAAGTTCAAAGGTTGGCTGAGATCGCTTCGACGGCAGTTAAGGATCGTGTTCAGGTTGACTTCAGTCAATCAAGGGAGGAGATAAAGTGCTGCAAAATTGGCTTATAATAACAAACACTGCCTCGCAAAGAGACCCAAACGCATGGAATAATCAAACATTTTTGCATTTCAAAAGAGGAAAAAATGTGAAACAATTAGAGAAGAAAACATTGAATATACTCTCTAGAAAATGCATTTTTAATCCCCGTGGAGTCAGATATTTTGCACACAGCAGCAGACTGTCATTTCAATATTTACTCTTTCCAAATATCTCCAAAAAGAGAGAAAATTACACTGAGGACAGATAACAGAAAAAAAGAGAGTAGGGAAAAAAAATCCTGAACTTCCACAGACCAGAAAGTGAAACCTTGCCTCAAGAGAGGAGGCCGGCTCTGCGGTTTCATTTGCATGTGTGTCGCTGAGACTTTTTTTTATTCTTGCTTAGCATACTGACAGTTTTTACAGAGAATGGGGTGAAACGCACTGTATTACAAAAATTCAGAGATAATTCCATTCATTCCTCCAAGACAAGTCTGACTTGAAAAACAGCTGGCTATTAGCTTATCTGCAAAAATTCCCATTAGTCACTAGATAAAGTTTATATAATACACTGTGAATCCAGCATGGCACAAAACAGTGAACTACTTCAAAGACCTGTGGTGGAAAATTGAATCAGAAATTGACAGTCCTTCGTATACAGCACTGGACTTTTGCCACATAACCCTAATCTGAAAAGTATGCAAACACGTACAGATATTGGAGGACGGCCATACCTCCAGTCTGTTTTCACCAGTGCTGATGCATGAAACACAGTAATAATCCAAACACTGTAGAGGCAGAATATTAAAGATAATAAATCCCCGCCCCGAGAGATGCTCTGTAATCGTGTCATGGCCTTCCGAGTGCAAAGAGCAAAAGACGGTTCGACAGCGACGATCATGACGAATCAGATGCAACACACCGACTCTGGCCCACCCTCCTAAAAACATGAAGCTCAGATATAGTCAACAAAATCAGAGAGAAACAAACACACGGTTGCTGCTGGTTATTTCGGGAAGCAGTCGCACCTCTGATGATTCAACATTACTGAGATAGGTGTTGGTTGGGACAATGCGTGAGATTGTTCTGCAAGACAAACTGGTTCCTGATCATATCTGATGATACTCGCACCATTCATGCACACCTACAGGGAAACACAAACCAACACACGGCAGCTGGTGCAGACAGATTTGAGGTGGATGCAAAATGTGTTCATCTTGCTTGAGGTGGCAACAACGTCCTAATTCTGGCCAGGAAGTTTGAAACTTTATAAGAAATTGCAGAACTTCAGTTTGCATTTTTCGATCACGAGTGATAAATCTCACTTTATCATGCATGTCAAAGCTTCGTGGTAATGCATTTGACTCCACATCAGCACTGTGGCATCTCTGCAAACATAAGCAATCTCTGACATGGTGCAAAAACTGGCTGATCCTCTGCAAGGTCTCTGCATTTGTCTTTCTGACAGCAGGTGGCATTTGAAAGACTATATCAGACACTATGTTGTGCAAAAACCTTAGACTTAGGATTTTGTATTTCAGGCAGAAAGCAGAGATGGCTTCTTTTGAAGCCGAACAATGAGCAAATTGGTACAAGTAGTTTTATGGATTTAATCAATACAGTATTCCATCAATAACAAGCCCTAATGCCACGACAAAATTAAGAGCATCATTATGAGGAAATTACAAAAGAGCAGGCACAAGTTCAAGCAAATGATGGAAGATATTTCTCCCCTTCATAGAAATAATCAAATGATAACAAATTTAAATTGTATTATTTTTGATGTAAGATACTTGAAAATTCATAGACAGAAATGGTCCAAAAATAGAGATTTTCAATGAAATCATGACAGACGCACATCGGAGGGGTGAAGTAGGGCTTGAATTTTTTAACTTGCAAATCATTCCTCACATCTGACAGATACGGTGGTCTATTTTGAGGTGAGGAGGGAAAAAAAACAACAACATCAAGTCACAGATTTGTCTTTGTTCTCTCTGCAGCCGAGAGCTTGAACAGGGGTTAATGGAGACACTTCGGCTGCTGTCAGATAATGATCTCCAGTGACTGACGTGTTTTCTCAACAGAGTGCGCAAGAAAAAGTAACAAACCTTCTGTCACCAGCATTATTTAATTTGTCGATCCTCCACATCTCACTTGTGCGCCGTTATCGATGGTGAGAAAAAGAATCCAGGTGTCAAAATCACAGGCAAGTGGTGCAGTGAAGCATAAACAGCAGCATATTCATATCACAGTATATGAACTTCATTTAAAGAAAAAAATCACTAAGACATTAAGCATGTTCATCACTATATAACATGGCGACTGTAATGAGGAACATGCATTGGACATATAGAAGATGAGGTGCAGATTAGAAAATCTACAGAAAAAAACCGTGATGTAGGTGTGTGGAGGGGTTCATCCGGTGTGGCTCAACCCCCCTCCGCTTTGATGATGAAAACAGGGGGAAGGTACTCTCTCTCTCCTGGAGTAACGCTATAGGCGCTCTCCATCACCCCCGCCATTAAGCTGTGAATTTTCACAAGCATGAGAGGGAGCAGGCTCACCCCGAGCCGCTGAATTCATGGGACGCATTTAACAACCTCCCAACCTTCATCTTTTGCAGACATTTATATTTGGGTACCAGTGAGTGTCGGAGCCCTCGCTACGCTTTTGTATTTGTGAAACACTCAGTTTCAGAGTATCGCAGATGAAAGAAGCCGTTTCCCCAGTTTGAGTCTGCAGCCATTAGCAGGGCTGAATTATTGGCGGAACAGGAAGTATTCAGGCAGCAATTCCGTTTTTGCTGGGCTCCACTAAAGAATTTTTTGAATATTTTACGGGTTGGGCTTTACTGTTAGTGATTATCAAGGGTTCTCCTTGGCTGACAGTGTGTTATTCTATATTACTTTATTAATTTTGTTGTAAAGTTACACTTGGGATCCACGTGAGATTGCTCCCAACAATACTAATTATTTTTTTTCAAAATTTTAAGAAAGAAAATCCCTTTGTTATTATCCCTTGTCGATGCACTAATGTCCCATAAGTGTGATAAGCTTTATATTACACATGCAACCCCACAGGTCGACAACAAGCACAGCTAAAAGCATCTCTGCAGTGTGCCACATAACAACGCTCATGAAATCAATGGTTTCCATCATTACAGGTGTTTTTCACAGTGTCATATAACCATCAAAACACTGCTGAGAGTCTCTCTTGGGTTTTCATGCAGTAAGTGTTGTGCATGAGATGCTTGCTTAGTCGAGCTCTCCGTGTGTTTTTATGCAGGAGGCGTTTCAGTTACAGACCTGAGCATGGATCAGTTTGTAAATTAGACCATCTGTATGTAATGATATGTTCTGCAAGTAAAACTATAGTTCATAAGGTCTGACAAAAATGGTTATGAAACTTTTATCTTGAATCCTATGATTAATATACTTTACAATCATCTAAAATGAAAAAAAAAAAACAAAGCAAAAACAACTAATAAAGCCCCAAACCAGTGATCGATGACTTCATAGCTTTACCCTCTCTATATTTCTTTATATAACCTTAAATAAATGATGCTGGGAAAAGGCATCGTCCCCCTGACCCCAGACTTTTTCTACTTTAGCTCTTCACTATTCTCCAGCTTATGGCTACTATTAAAATTATCGGTTTGAGTCTTATTAAAAAATTGTGCTTCTTTGAATATTAAACAGATCATTATATTAATATTGCAGTTTGTGGAAAATGTAGTCGCTGAGAATTTTTTTTTTTTGTAGCTTGCAGCCTAAGTGAGATTGACGTGACATGGGAAGCACATTAGCTGATCCCACTGTGAAACACCAGGGTGCTTTCATCAAAATATAATAGACCATTCCATTTCATTTCAAATGTGTTTCGCTATTCAATCTGTGGAATAAAATTAAAACGGCAATCCTTTTCAATATTCATACACTTTAACAGTAATTGTGATGTGACGGGGTATCCCTAACCACTTTTCGCAATTTAAGAATATGACATGTAATCCTAATCCACATAATCTCCTTTGTAAATCATTTTCATTATATCAATGTTCTGGCATGCATCCATCCAATTTAAGAGCATTCCAGGAACATAAACAACAATTTTCCAAATCAATTAAGGTCTTCTGAGGCCTGTGTGTTGTTTGTGTGCGCAGGCTGTGCATTTCCCAGTCTAAGGTGAAGCTAACCAGACAATTCAGAAAGTCTCTGACACACACACACAAACACACACCCACGCACAGGAGGAGACCCTGGAATTGGTTCTATATTACTATATTTCCTCAGTGTAAGAGGTGGGCCGGCCCCCAGATCTAATCTGACTCAGGCCGAGCTTTCAAATACCAATCAGGAAACAACAGGAGGGTGAAGGCGATACAAAGATGATATGAATACGTGGGAGGGAAGGCGATGGGAGGATTACAGGTCGGTGAGGGAGTCGCATGCTTTCTGGAGCCACAACACAGCGCGGCTATGTCACAGGATGATTAAGAGAGTGAAGCGCAAAGGGAGTTTCCACGCTCGCCCCGTTCTTCATTCTTGCGGGTCAGGAAGCCCCGCTCTTCCTCCCTCCACTCAACAATAAAAAGCAATTCAAGCTCATACAGATTCAGGCCGTTGCAGGGTAATTTACTGCCGACGGCATGCCTTCATTCTCAGGAGCAAGTGTTGAGGGGAATCAAACTGTAAAAGAAACTGAATCGGAAATGTTCAGTGAGAGAACAAAACGGCTCCAGTTCGGTTCTGCATGAAAATGAACACGCTTTAGCGATTACACTGTTCTGCAGGTTGGCTGCGAGAGACGTTACGGGGAATTTTCGGTGAATGCTATCACTGTGACACCCACAAACAAAAGGACACACTCATCTTTTATGTCGGGTTTGGAAAGAAACCTTAAATTTTCTAAAAGCCCTGAGCCCAATTAGACAAGGAATGGCTTCTATTCAAAAGGGGAGACAATGGAATGCTTTTTCAGCATTGTATCTTCTTACTATTGATCAAAGGGCTTTTCTTACTCTTTGTTGTGAAAAAAGAAAGGAATATAAAAAATTATAATGGCATCTGGGCTAGGCGGAAATGGTGTAAAAAAGTATTCTTGCAAAAAAAAAAAAAGACAGTCATCTCAGTTCACTGATAGTATGCATTTTTTTTTTTTTTTTACGAAGGATGTCAATTAAAGCTTTGTATGCTAAGCTTTGTTAAGTTTTGTAGATTTCATGAACTTGTTCACATGTCCTGAATAAAGCTTTTAACTGGTGAAAATGCAAGTGGACAAACAAAAGAACAACATTTCGCAAAGCAAAACGCGCTTGAAATCTCTAAACACGCAGAGAGTACTTCCCTTTTACGCAATCACCCTGAAACTTCAGTGAAACTCCTCTGGCTGAAATGCAATCTTGAGTTTGTGAACAGGTTCCTGTTGCTCCAGGTATTCACATTCTGCGGCTGTGGGCAGACCTGCGCATCCAGACACTCGCCATTAAATTATTACACAGGGTGTCAGAAGCTCTCATTTTTTAGAACCTTAAGTTGTTACACGGCTTATTCCAGTCGGCATTTGAATCTTAAACGTAATGTGTTTGATTTATCATTGATATAAGTCAATTACTGAATGAGTTTTTGCACTTTGAAACATTCTGTTACCATGTTTTCAACATGTTCTGCTCACACAGCTGCTCCATTTCTATATTTCATCACAGCCTCAACTCAAACTTAAGTGATTAGTGTAGTGACGGTAAAACCGCTTTTCACACCTGTAATGATCACAAAATACAAACTAATCTGTGTTTTGCACGCATGTTTAAAGGTGGCTGGAAAGAGGAATGAATCATAGATTCACTCTGATTCGTTAAACCGCTTCACATTCAGAGCACAGTGACGGTACAAGGTGCATTTGCGATGATGGGTCACTGTAGGTCGCCAGATGACTTGTGTGTGTTGATATTTGTGTGTTGTAATGAGATTAGAGAGTAAGTACTTAGATTAATGTCTAAACCAGAGGATCAAATGGATGAACTGTTGATGAACTCCAAATCTCATGCTGCACATTTTGTCACATGTGGATTGGTTTTAATTGGTTGAATGTTATATTTTTTCAATGTGGAATTTTGCTGAAATAACTTTGAAAGTTATACTTTTGCACTAAAAATTCTTTTTTTATTTATTTCTTCATGATTTCAAGCATCCAAGCATCATTTATCTTTTTGATACATCAGTAAATCTGCAATGCACTAAAAAAGGCATACAAAAATCTAAATTTTCCAATCAGAGATGATCAACAGGGGTGGCACAACTATAGACGTCACCAACACAGCCCAAATGGTGAGTTGACCTCAGAGAAAGAAATTGAGGACACACCAGCCTTTCAGTAAGACATCATGCCTTTTTTTATGGCCTATTTGATGTTGCAGCCACTCTGCAGGTGCTTTGGTATCACGCCTATGAAGTGTTTCATTTCACTCAATTAATCGAGCAAGCGTTTGAAACCACTGGATGTGATTCAGCTCCGGCTTTATGGGCCAAAGTAACGGCGACTGTGCACACACACACCCCGCATCGGGCCGGACGGACCCCTCAAACAGAACATGAAAAGATGCAGACAGACAGAGGGGATTAAGGAAGGCTAGTCTTGAGTCCCCGTGCTTCACCCACTTGTATCGATACCCACAAACACTGGAAGAGTGACTAACACTTGCCCTAGGCTTCATACAGTAGCTTTTAACAAATCCAAGCCTTACCCAATCACTTCCCTTCTCTCTAGGTTGCCATAGCTACAGCCTGCCTCCATGTCTGTACTTTAGGAAGGGTGAGACTTCACCACTGTGTCAGAGTGTGTGTATGTGTGTGTGTGTGTGTGTGTGTGTGTGTGTGTGTGTGTGTGTGTGTGTGTGTGTGTGTGTGCGCAATATGTGTGCCATGTGGTAATCCTACCAGATGGAGTCTTAACACTTCCTCTCTGTCAACTTTACATTCACACTCCCGTTGGAGGTCTGGGATGGGAAGGTGTGAGATAGCAGAGAGGTGAGCTCTGCGGAGCGAGAAGGCGGTCTGCAGCGATGTGACACCCCCCACGAGCCATCCCATTCACCACTGAAAGAGCACATGACGAGCCGCAACCGGATCTCTACTTTACGAACAGTGTGTGCCATGTGGGATTCCATGTGTTGAAAACCTAACAAACCAGCAAAAACATAGGAATTTTGAGAGAGTAATCAGAAGAATTTAATGATTATTTATCTTATTACGACTCAAACTATTAAGGTTTTCAACAGGATGTGAACAATCACTTAGTAACGGCTTGAGCAGTTAATAATGGTTATTCACACACCAATGCAGGCGACTGCATTTTCAGTTATAAGTCAGACATAAATGGTTAAATATAAATCACTGTCGTGGGATGCACCACCACTCTCACATTTATAGAGAGAAGGTTGCAGGTTCCAATCCAGGCCAGTGTGTCTGTGTGGAGTTTATCCCTGTGATGGACTGGTGCAGTGGTCCAGGGCGCACCCTGCTTTCACCAGTAGTGGGATAGAATTTTCTCCAAAAAAACATAGATCGGTGGCTGTAAAATTGCCCCCAGGTGTGAACATGTGCGTGATTATCTGTCAGCAGGGATCATCGCCAGACACCCACGGAACTGAGTGGCATCAAAGACGGCTGGCTAGATAATCAGAGAACTGGTTTCCATGATAGATTTCATGTTTTTGAAATACTTAGGGAAATTACATACGGTGAAATAATTCGATCTGCTTCAGAGATTTCGTAAGCATAATATCAGATTTTGTGCACAGGAAACAGATGCAAAAATTACACAAAAACACAAGATAAAGATATCAAAATATCAACACAAAAATACAAAAAGCGAGTCCAGCATGCAAGCTTTTTTCTCATCAGCGGAGACAGAGAGAAAATGAGAGAAATGGGATTTGAGCGAGAGAGAGCCTGATCTCCAGCAACCCCTGCTCCTATCAGCAGGTCAGGGAAGCCAGGACGGAGAGAGGCGGATCAGAGAGCGTGCACGCCCATGTCTCTTTAGAAGTGCAAACCTTGCCAGATATCACCTTGCAGGTGCGTTTGTTTGCTATCAGGTCGTCGACAGGAGTAATATCGACAGTTGAGGATCAACATATCACTAAAACTCCCACCATCTGCCCGCCGGCGCACAAATATAGACGCAGTCTTCTCTTACTCCGCTGCCATTGCTTTATCTCGCTGCATCGCTCCACTTTCCTCCCTGTCCCAGCCTCTCTGCAGTCCTGCTATCCATCATCATTAGGAGGTGAATAGATGACCTGTCTACACTCTCTGTCCCCTTACTCTCTGGAGAGGAGAGGAGAGGAGGAGAGGAGGGGAAGACGTCCTCAGAGTTTGGGCCTGACGGACGAGTGATCACATTCATTTAGGGAAAAATATTAAGAGATAATCAATAAAAATGTGTAGCTAAATCATTTTGAGTGACAGTATTTTGACTAAATTGAATATATGTTTCCAGTTTCTGTGTTAGAGATGACAATTATCACCAGCAATATAATGACATATATTTGTAAAACATATTATATCCAAAGGTGTGTTGTGATCCAGATGTACCCTTGATTACAGGAAACCTCTTATCTTTCCAGCAATTATGTGACGGCACTTCAAGTCCCAAATGCACAATGTAATTAAATATTTGATGCCAGAGACGTAAAATGTTATCTAAAAACCTATCAAGCATATGATTTGCTTTTGTTTATGTGCATAATCATCTGTCATTTCTCTCCGCATATTGTGATAATATTGAAGAATCCGGCTGGTATTCAGCACCGAGCACAGCAGGGAGTTGATTGATCTTTGCATCCCTAAAGGAGGACGAACGATCAAAGCAAATCGAGCAAAAATATAGCGGGTTGGGGGGGGGGGGGGGGGGGGGGGGGGGGAGCACGGGAACAGGGTGGCACGAGAGGAAAGGATGGCAACTGCTAAGATGGAGGAGGAGAAGATAGAAGAGAGCATACGGATGAGGAGAGGACGATCAGAGGACAAAGTATTGTCTCCTGGTAATATGTAAAAATAACTCTGCTGCCGCTGAGCTTGGTGGAGGAGCTAACTGGGTCAGAGAATTCCCACAGAGAGAGGGAAAGACAGAGAGAGTGAGAGAGAGGGAACGACAGTGCATTGACTCAGTTTGTGGCATCAGTCTGAGCCTGTCTTCACCTTCGACTGTTCGGGGAAATCTCTGCGCACATCCACTCCACATATTTGTACAGTCGATCTATCCATCTTTCTAACCGACTGTCCCTCCTTGCCCCACCCTCCTCGCATCTTTTTCGTCTCCCTCTCCTCCGCCATCTCCGGCTCCTTTGTTTACACCCTCCCTCCTTTGCCTCCTCCGCTAATAAACACAGCTTCGACTTTATCACACGGACTCGCAAGCTTTTCTCACGTTCTGCTCCCAAGTTCCTCTCTGGCAATTAACCCCACTCCCCCCGTCCTGCTCTCCTTCACGGTCCATCTTTTTCTTTTTCTCCCACTGTATGCCTACCACTACGAAAATGCAATTAAAGCCGCTCTGCATTGCACTGCAAGTTCATCTATTAAGCATAAGCCACCTAATTACCCCGAAGTTAACCAATGTGACACTTCTTGAATCAGTGGCAATAATAGTAAAATTGACTGATACTCTTAAGTTAATGTGGCACACACACTTTAATATCAGGGGCATGCATCAGACTCCACTGCTTCGCCATGTTATAATCACAAGTTAATGTGATATTGCGCTCTTATAAAAGAATGGGACAATTTAGTGTGCATTCAAGAAAAACATTTAATTAGACTTTCATTTGGTTAATGTACAAACCAATTTACGACAATGTTGTATTTTGAATTGCTCAATTATTTCTACAAGGACTTCAGACACTTCCCTTTAATGTTTTCTTTCTTCCTTTGCCTCTTCTTTTTTTTTTCCCTTTTGGACTTCTTCCCTTATTTATTCACATTACTAATGCATCGTGTCCATTGGCCTGATTGTTCAGTGCCTTCTGTCCACACTTTGTCTCATTTCCACCCACCAGAGCCACCCGATATCACGGCCTGAATAGGGGAGCCCAGCATAACACAGCATGGGTTTTGGCAAAGCGTCGCACAGAAGCGAGCGAGCGTCCAGCACCACTTTCAGACTGTATTCTATTGCTGCCTCTCTGTGGAGCACCTGGAAACAGATCAGTTATGTGTGAGAATAATACCACCTTTAGTCTTTTCCAAACCCCTTTTTTTTTTTTTTCCCTTTTCTCCTTACCGACTGTGAAAGCCCAGCTTTTCCCTAATGTGCATCCAGCCGCTGTGAGTTCAAGATCTGCGGATTAAACATTTGTTTGCATAACTGCGAGCAGCAAACTATTTTAGACATTTATGCACATCTTAGCTATGCAAGAGTCTCCTCAATATTGGAAAAACATGATGAAGCATCACACAGTTTCGCTTTCATGGTTTTTAATCCATAAAATGTAATCATATGCACCAAATGTGTCCCGCTCTGCTGTGTTTTTGCATTTTTTCCTGTTTCCCCAGCCAACACCGCAGCTATAACAGAAACCCATAAACCATACAACATGCATTGGTCAGCAATTCTGAGCAGTAATTAAATCTTTATTGATGAAGCGTGCTCAAAGCATACTAACTATTTTTGCAAACTATTCATCAGGGCACTGTATTGCACTAGCTGTGTGTGCGTGTGCGTTAGCCAGAGCCATATATCTACAAGACAACCTAATATGGGATTGCCCTTTATTTGTGGCAAAGGTAGGCAGTAATGTGAAAAGTGGGTATGCAAATCGCCTCTTAGCGAAGGTCAATTTATTACCACTTTTTTCTTGCGGAATTTCAGCTATGCATTTTGTTTCTCCACAACTAGATTTAGATTTTCCAAACATGACTTTTCTAAGACGCGGAAAACTAAACCAGGGTGTTTTAACATGTACACATGTCCAATTATTGCAAATGATACTTCAAATTGAGACCATAGATTGAAGTCAAGAACAAATGCAGGCTGAATGGATTAACCTGCAGCCGTGGTCCGAAATGGGCAGGGCTTCTGCTGCTGCTTGGCTGGCTCACTGGAGGCAACAGAAATAGCCAGAGCTGACTTCAGCATATGTAGTACACTGCAGCAGTCCTCCTGGGTTCCATATCTTTGCATCTTAACCACCTGCTGTATTTGTGTTTAGTCCAAACCAACGGCTCCATGTGTTTGTGTACTGGAGTGTACATCCAGTGCTGACATGGACATAGCAGGGTGATGGCGGGATCACATTTATATGGATAGTAATGCATATGGGCTAAATAAGTCTCGCAGTAAAACACTGAGGTCTTTTTAAACCGAGGGCCCAGAGAGCAAATTTAGTGAACAGGCTAAACATTCTATCTTCCTTGTCATGCAGGGGGGCTTATAGTTGGGAAAACACTGCACCACAGTGTTACTACAGTGGATCTTTGACGAGAAATAAATGCACAAGGTCTCAAAGAGAAAGCGACTGCCTTCTATCAGCCTTGTGTGTGTTTTTTGCACGTGTAAGCAGAAAATATTAAAGTGCCGGATTTTGTTTTTACTACAGAGTGTAAACAAGTCGTGGTGAGCTCCCTGATGGTGGATTGATGCAGTAAAGCGAGAGGAAAGTCATAAAAAGAGAGTGATGAGTGTAGAGTTAGACTTCATGCAAATAAAGAGGACATTGATTTGTGTTCAATGCCAGTTGTGCAGAAAACAGTTGATCACAGGGACAATAAAGTTTGCAGTAAAATCATCTTTCCTGCAACTTTGTAATCATATACTATCGGGAGTTTGCATCCATTTCAGGTGTAACTCAACTAAAGTCCTGTCTGCACTGACTCCGTACAAAACTACTTTCAGTAATAAGTGAGGCTCACAGCTAAAATAATTTGTCCACTGAAGAAAACGAAAAACAGGAAACAGTGCAGTTCATTGCTTACAACATCATTTACAACTTACAGCAACACCTGAGTGTAAAGTCCATAAGCATTAAAACAATAAAGTATCTTGATGACCAACATAAAATCTGCTCTCACACTGACACATTTAAAACAAGAAAGGCGAGATCAGATCAGCCAAGTATAACTCTACTTGTGCTAGTGGGGTGCCGATATCCTGTAATACCTGCCCAGTATTTATAGATTGTATGCAGCTCTCTTCACTTACTCATCACATTTGATCATTTCTGTCTGTTTTCATGTCATTTAGAATAAACGGTGTCCTTTCAAATATTTTTCAAATATTTTTACATACTGTTCAACAGAATGATTCCGAGCTTACATTACAGCTGTGCTTTGATTGATAATTGATGATCAGGAAACAGGAAGTTAAAGATATTCTCCCTTCTTTATTTCAGAATTGTCACCATTTATCATGGAGGGTCCAGCCACCGCTTCGAATATCAGGAAGTACTTTTGTGCTCCAAGAAAAGGAAAGCGACGGCCCTTCTGCTACAGCTAAAGACACTCAGAGCTCTGCTTTCCCTTCATCTCTAATAAACACATTGTGCTAAACTGTAAATTTCTCCATAAAAATGGGTCAACTTTTACTCATGAGCTCAAATTAAGGCCGTGGGCTGCAGCTGATCTTGAGCTCGAGTCATATCCAATGTCGAGACGGGCTGAATATAGAATTTGCCTTCTAACTCGATGTGTCAGAGGCAATCTCTCCTACAAGTACCTTTAATTTAATTTAGAAAACCACTCGCCTCTCAGGTTTTACCGGCTGTTTGGCCTGTTCCATTACAGTTAGCACTGACGCACCTTGTTTTTCAGCACCAGACCAGTTTTGACAGACTTGTTTTCAACACTGTGACTGGCGCACGTCTCTACAAGTGCAGGCAAGTTGTTTATTCCGTCCATTTCTATCGTTGGACTTCACTTTTCAGTCATGGTGTGCCATGAATGTAGTTGCTCGCTTATTCTCTGTGATCTGTCGCTTTCTGCCATCATTAACTGCCCCATTGCACAGATAGCTGTGTGTTCCGGCGGAAATAAAATCTGGTGTGGCCCATCATTATTATTTTTTTTTTTTTCTTGTCACTTGTGTATCATAATTCAGAACTCTATTTCCTGCTTTTGCTCCCTGCTTCCTGTGCTTTAATAACAGGACATGCAATTTTCTCCATGCTGAAGATGTGACGGGAAGTCGCATGATTAAACAAGGATAAATGATGGAGCCCTCTGATTCTAGAGGCGAGGAATGTGTGTTTCAAATCGCACGCAGAAAAGCTTAAAATAACGTATCAGTCAAGTATATCCCAAATACACCCGATGCCATCTAAAAAGGGACAAATGACAAGTTCTGATCTGGACACAGAAAGAAACAGTCCCATAAAAACCCACGACTCCCTAGTTACCCCAAAATCTTTGTTTTGGGGGGGGGCTTATGGAATCCACACGCAGATAATTCCCCATGCAAACAGGGATAACATGCAAATTCCTTGTAAAAATTTAGCCTGCAGATTCAAACCACTAACTTGTTGAGTTTCAAATAGACTAACCACGACTCTACCGTACTGCTCCCAAACACAACATGCTGCTCAAATAAAACTTATATTCACACATAACACAAATTATACTATGACAAATGACAGTCACTCATAAACAATCACATATGCAGTCGTGTTGATTAACTTAATGTGGAGACAAGAACTACAGGAACAGAGCTTCTGATAAGACCATTGAGACGTGTTCTGTTATCAGTGTAATTCAATCAAAGAGGACCTTGCGACGTCTCTCCAGACAAATTTACAAAAAGTCCCATATGTTTAAAGTGTTCAGAGTTTTTCAATATTATGGTGTATTTTGGATACAAACACACTGTAACTGACAAGAACTTTTAACAGGCACCGAAAGTCATGCTTGAATATTCCTGACAGATGTATTACAGGATGCTGGGACAGCACTGACAAGTGAGAGTAAGTCCGCAAACCTCTCAAAACGTGACTAAACTTCAAAGCGGGAAATCTGGTAAGACATAGGAAGCATGAAATTCAGCTGTGCAGGGTGATCTATCACATCAACGCAGTCCTGAGGTAGACATGGCAGCCTGATGTTCAACTATGAGGCCAAAAGCAATTCAAAGACGATCATTACTTCTGGATGAAACTGATATTTTCAGCACCATGGAGAGCAAACATCCCCAAGGAAACTTAATATAGAGCAAATGTTCTCAGTGGTTTGAAAGACTTGATCACAATTTGACAAAGACAAACAATGATAACAGAACTTAACGGTTCACAATAGTTCATCTGGACCCAGCGGCATGGATAAATAGGCACAGCAGCCATTGAGCACACATTTTGATCAAATTAGGAGTTCTAAAATACATTTCCAATCACAGCATGTCATTACATCATTCTCATAAATCGCCTCTTCTAGCGAGTTCTCGAGAAAAGTCACATGGAAAATATGATTTTAACAAGCTGGAGACTACAATCTGACGACCCACCATTTAAGTTTAACGGTTTAAAGTGACTTTATACCAATGAACACACAGGATATGATCTTTAACAGGTGGCATCACCTTGCTCCTCTGAAAACAATACGCTAGAAACAAATCAGATCGACACTTTCTCTTGGATTAAAGCCCATGAGTCACAATCATTGTCTTTGCATAGCTGTTATTTCCACTAAAGTGCTTTCAAACTGTAGCATCAAATCACTTCACTCATGAAAGAGCCACAACAGCTGCTTTTTTCTTTTAGCTCTAATTTGTCATTTACTGACAAGAACAAAGCCCTACCTAGTGATAGATCACTCTCCTGATTATCTCTCATGAGCTGGGGACTGAGCTGGTGAGAGGGGGTGAGTGAAGCTCTCGGCCTTTGTGACTTTCCATCAAGAGAAGATAATTTCATCAGGATGGCATCTATGCTGTGAGCCAATGTCTCTTGAGGCTGGGAACAGAAAGCGGCAAAACACTGTCCCTGTCAAGTTATTGGTTCCCTGACGGTTCTGAAGTGAGGGAAGGTGCCCACTTCATATCCACCGTGTCACCACTCACTCAGACCGAGAGCCGGACTGACCACCGCGAGCAGGTGAGAGCGACGGTCATCCGAACAGTAAGTGTGATTACTGTAGTACTGGTCTTACAGTAGTTGTAACATTTCAGTATCTTTATAAATTGGAGCTTCAAAGAGCTCTGAATGCAGGCTACTAATGACTTCCTTCTGTCAGATACGCAGCTTTGGAGGTCTGTGTCGGGCGAGGCGCGATTGGGTGGATTTTAACCGTTTTCCTGTGTTTCAGGCCAGTGAGAGAAAGCGATGTGAGCTATGTGGGAGCTGCCAGGGTAATACTCTAATGAGCCGAGGGCGAAAAGTCAGTGAGTTGGACCAGAACACACCAATTTATGGTACATTCAGTCCATGTTTGGGCGCAGTTTAAACAGCAGACGTTCTGGAGTGTGGTAACTGATTTACAGTCTCATTAAAGCTACTTTGCAGAGTTTTTGCGTGTGAATTTATTTGTAAGTTAATACTGCTTTCCTGTGCTTTTCACTCCTAATGCAAAATTACCCGTTTCAATAAATGGTTGCTTAAATAACTTGTCATCCTGTGTAAAACCAGCCCCAATACCACAACGTTTCAGTTTCTTAAATAATATTTCATGATTTATTGTTTTGAGTGCTTTTTGAGTGCATTTGAACACAACATTTTATATCCACACCTAATTCAGCACTTGCACACACACCAATTATATGGATTATGACTGTGGAACAAAAAGCAAACTGATAAATAAATACAATTAACTAAAGTTCAAAATATGAATTAAAATATAATCACATGGCCTGAAGACAAAGATCCCACAGAGAGGATTAACTATTTCATACTGTTTCACACTTTCTGCTTCCCTGTGCACGATATCACAACTCACAAATTGAGAAGAAAGCTGCAAGCGAGAATTGATGAAAAATTATTTTGAGGCAACAGACATTTCAGACAGGACAAACAATCAGCGAGATGTTTTATCGATCAAAACAAAGACATATAGATATTTTAGGGCACACGGGCATCATCGCTCACGAGCCATCTGTCTTTATTCTTTGAAAGCCACATACACAAGCATGGACGGAGCCAGCTGACTGTGCGCACGTCGGGCCTGACACCGATGTGTGCACCAGAGTGAGACAGCGAGAAGATCTCAGGAGAAATATGGTGGAGCTCCACATCAAAAGCTGTGTGCCTGCTCACAGGCATGTGTGAGTGTGTCTGGAAGAGCGTGCAGCTCTGTGGCATCCTCTGCTTTTTAAATCTTCCAGCAAGTACAACAAAACATGGCTGGATGCAGCTCAGTAGCTCGAGAGCACATGACACAAGCGTGAGCGCTTCCATTACACCAACATCTTAGATTCTGGGGACTTTATGAGGCTGCACAGACATACAAGCTTGACTCTGCTGTCATTGCATATGTGCACTTGTTCCCCCGCAAACATTGGGAGTAAAATCTGTTAATTTTCGCAGAAGCCTCCAGTGAATTTCAGGTAGAACAACGAGCATTGTAAATTCATTGATAACAAGCAAGCTCTACAGAATTCGGCATCCTGCTTTAATGGCGATCAGAGGGTCCGTGTCAGCAAGGGCGGCTGTGTGCGCCGACGAGAGGGGGCTGGAATCCCATTAATCCTACTTTCTTAGATAAACATCCTAGTCAGATATATAACTCTCACACGCCCCGCACAGCATCTCCCTGATAATCTGCATTACCAATTACGAGGTGATACGCCGCAGCTTAGCATGAAAGCAGCAATTAATCAGCTAACACTGGTCAGTGGGTCACCGCAGCCGAGTGGAAACACTGCCTGCAGACACACACACACACACACTCACAACAAAAAATTCACTCAGTATCATTTTCCTGTGCCTCGTTTTCCACAGATGCGCCTTGTGCATGTGTGTTACAACACTCACAATTTGGAGCGTTTTGATGGAAACGAGCTTACACGTGGATGCTCTGAAAGAGGATAACCCTGACTAAGCTTACAGCTGTTCACTGCGGCATAAAGGCTGAATCAGTCGCCGGGCATGCTGTCTCTTCCGTCGTGTATAATGTTCCAGTTTTGAATCAATCAATAGTCTTTATATTGATTTCTATAACTATTAGCAATCCTCCACTCTGCCTCAACGCCTCCAAATTGTAATCATGTAGCTTGAGAAAGACAAAAAAAAATTCTGTCAGTAAAGTGGCGTTGATAGTTTCTCAACATGGGGGCAAAAAAATGCATGATTACATCAAAAACTAGTTTGTTTCACAGTATTAGTGGTCAGATGCTGATTATGACACACCGAGTGGGATTGTGCTTTTCACCAACAGCAGCCATTTAGAGACACACACAACACATCCAGAGCAAAAAACTGACGATATTTTTCATGTTTCATTACTCACTAAGAGTAGAGCCAACAGCCTTTAATCTTCTGTCAAATGTACAAAAGAAGGATGAAAGAGGATCAACAGATCATAAACATAGCACATAATACTGTGGTGGACACACAGCTCTCCCTTTTTTATAAGCTGCATTTTGTTGTTGTTTTGTTTACTCTTTACTGTTAAACATCTGCTGTCTCAACTATTTTTATAAAGAGAGAAATACACAACGAAGTGGATTTTTAAAATAGAATGTCTTTCTCAAGGTGCATATCATAACTGAAAGAAATCCAGCAACAGATATGAAAAAACAAATTGTAAGAGAATAAGGAAATCTTGTTTTTCTGTTTTGTGATAGGTCATATCTCAATGAATAACAATTGGTTTAGGGGACACAATGAGGCATTGAAAAGGCTTTGAAAAGTTGCTGATTGATTTTCTTTCTCCCATTACCACCAAATCAATAATTATGAAAAACAAAACTCGGAGGATTTCAACTGACGACATAATTGATCATTTGTCGTACTGCACATGTCCATATAACAGATACTTACACCGTCCCAGTTCAAACTCCTGCTCGATGCTGCGCACACACTGCGTGCGTTGCTTTATGGCATTTTATCTCCGACTTGATTCAACATAATTTTTTGAACCATACTGGGAATCCAGCTGGCATCTTTCCAGCTGCAGACCGAATACGGTCGGCTGGCTTCGAATAAATAGCCTGATCTTCCTGGAAGTCTGACAGAGGGCAAGCTATGGTTTCCCTGATCTCAGCTCTTTTTGACACAGTAAGCAGAGCAGGGACATGAGAAGGAAGGAAGAGCAGTGTGTTTGTGTGTGTGTGTGTGTGTGTGAGAGAGAAAATGGTGTGCATGAAAGACCACAGACAGGAGCCGAGCGGCAGAGCAGATGGGCCTCCCAAGAAAAAAAAAATCAAACTGAAGATATTCTCCTCTATCAATCCATCCACGCACTTCAGTTGATGTAAACGCAGTCACATGTACCGACAGGCAACAACAATCTTCACTTCATCTGTTGATTTTAATTTCCTATTCATCTGATTAGGGTTTCCTTGGCGAATCTCCTGTTTGCTTCAATTAATTTTGAACATCTTTATGCCTCCACCATACCACAGCCATGAGTCAGAGGCATTATGTTTTTAAACGATCTGCTGTGATGACAATAACATTCCTATTCCGGCCTAATACCTTGTGGAAATGTCTCCAATCTGGCACATACTTTCCACATTTATTAGATTACTAATTTGGTGATGTCCTGGTTTTTTGTGTGAGTAAGACCACAGGACTGTTGATCACGGAGGCAGACTAAGAGATTCCCTGGTATGAAGTTGTCAAGAAAGGATTTGACCAAACACAACTATCCTGAGACATTTTGTAGAATCATGCACAGAGGAGTCATACAAACTTCTATTTACAAGTACGTTCTTCACTCAATAAGACAATTAGACCAAACCACCGACCTCATATAAGCTTTGAGACACATAGTTGAAAAATCAATCTGATAGTACAAACAAGACCCACCAAACTAAGATTTTTACATTTTATACACAAAGTATGCACACTCGGAACATTTATCATCTGTAATCGCGAAAAGCAAGGCAATGAAAGTGACTATGCAGTGAAAATTTTACAGCCATACATTGTTTTCCATATTTTCCCCCGGTAGAAAAACAATCGTGCAGAACTTCCACTCAGCAATTACCAAACCGCACAGGAGCATTTCTCCTCTTTGTAGTAAAATCCCTCGATATGACTCAAGCCTTTCATACTTACAGCTGCATTACACTTCTTCCTCATTGACTGTAACAATTAAAGAAATATTGAACTCAGTTTCTGATTAACAATGTATGACGACATGAACAAATTTCTTACCTTTAAATATAAATGCTTTAATTGATTGCGCAACAAGAAATTGATTACTGTTTATTAATTAACCTGTGTGTTTTGAACAGCAGAATTGTGTTGTTAAAAATTGAAAAAGCACAAAAAGAAAGTTTTGCATGTATTATTGTTGAGTAATGTAAACTACCTATATCTCCACTGTAGGCAGAGACTGAACCAACTACATTTCCAAAACGAATACAATATCAGTTCTGAATATTTACAGCCCAAATAAATCATGTGTTAATATTTTACAGGCCTACATTAAAGACTGATATATCGTGTGCACATTATTGTCCTTGTATATCTAAACAGGATCCGACAGCAAACAGAGCAAGCCGTGTCTCAATAAACCCGTTTTTTCCCCCCTCGGTCTTTATGGTGAATGTTGCCTTTGTTTCTTACCGGAGCAGCTACTCAAGGCCAAAGTTCAGGTTAGCAGTGACTTGAAAAACCATTCCCTGAATAGTTCATTTCAGGTTCAGTGTTTAGAGTGGTGCAAACTGCGGTGCAGGAAACCTTACATGGCCATCTCTCGCACTCTCTGCCTCCATGTCTCTTTGTTTCTCTCTCGCATCTCTGTCACTCTGATCTATTCCTGGATTCCACACTGAGGTGAAAGGAAACAGGAATGGCTGCAGTGGCTTTGGGCAGAAGCTAGGTTTTTTTTTTTCCCCTGCAAAGAATTACTTTTGTTTTTTTGCAACACACACACACACGAACACACACACAGTCAATATTCCTGTGTTGATATCTTTGTTCCTTTGCCAGCTCAGAAGATGTTTCCTCAAACATGTTTGTGTGACGAACACTGCTCTTCTTCCTGCAGATGAATTGCAGGGGAAACGCGCGCGTGCGCGTGTGTGTGTATTTGGTGCATTTGCATGTGCGTATGTGTGTGTCTAACAACATGGCTGAAAATGAGACATGATCGTCTGGGTGGACCTGAACCAGCGGGTCATAGACGAGTGCTTTATTATTGCATTTAGTGGAATATTCACAACAGCAATGCACTCTCTTGCTATCTGGCCTTTGCACAGTCACTCCTGCACCACTGGGACTCTCCTCAACTCCCTGTTGTGCTTAGTGGAACCTTGGTTGCCAGCTTCCATATCAGCCAATTAGCAAAGCTTTTACTAAAGCTCCAGCCAATTGGATTAGTGCTACATTTTCTTGCCAGATGAGACTCAAATGTGCTGCTGTGTGCTCGACTGAGAACTGGTGGGCTGTTTCACTGATAGGTACCAGGCAATCAGAGCATAGATGCTGCAGACACATCCTGTGATATTACGGCGTCGCCTCTGCTGCGGAGCGTTGTGTCACTGAGATTTCCAAACTGTTTAAACTGAGGACATAGCATAAAACAAACCAGAACCAAAGCTGCAGAGGGACTGTGACACTGCTCCCCGCCATACATAAAACAGACACAGAGATGGGTCGGCAGAAAAAAAAAAAACAGCTGAACCAGGCTGCACAGAGGTGCCAGGAAACAGACAAGGGGAAGAGGTCAAACTTGGGAGTAAACAAAAAAAAAAAAAAGGAAAACTGCAGACATGAGACATTTGGATGCTTGCAACAGTCGGGAATTCCTTCTTTTCCCCATAGAACATTTCTGTCAGTTGTTTCACTCCGATTGTGATAAATCAAAGTAAAACTTACTGATGCTGCCTTGAAAACAACTAAATCACATTTGTTTGCTTTGCAGTGTTTAATATTTCTAAACAAACGTGCCTGAGATAAACCACGACTTTCTGGGCGAACAGTCACTCCGCTGTGCTTGTCTTCAACGTGCATGCTCATTGTCCCCCGTGTTGCCAGTTGTTTATGTGTCCTTAATCTGGGTTATCCGAGCCCAAGTATGTTCCATTAGTGGAAATTAAATCCATTTCCAAATCCATTGAAGCAAGCCAAATCCACCGAGTGTGTTTCAGTCACCTGCTAAATACTAAGGAGATCAAATACAAACGGCTAAATTCTGAGTGATAAAATGTCCTTCAGTGTGCATTAAAAACAAACCAGCAAAATCTGATAATAATATTCCCGATCAGTTTGTTTCAAAAGAGGTTGAAGTTTCATAAATGAGAGCTGAAAAATGTCAGTTAACAATATATATTGCTAAATTCATTATAGCAATCTTATTTATTTTACACAAATGCAATCTTCTTTTTCAATATCATCAATCCAATAAAGTCTGAAGGCACTAAAAAAAAAAAAAAGTGTTTTTTCTTTCATCATAAATCTTATTTTGTTCAAGTGCCACTGAAACAACAGAAAATAAAATAAACTAATGTGAAAATGTAAAAATATGACAATGATGAGCTATATAAGTAAAAAGAAAACAGGGGAAATGTATTAAACAAAAGTGGGTCAAATCCTTGCAGACAGCTGGATTGTGTATAAAATGCTACAGATTCAATGTCAGACCTGCAAACCCAAGGTCACAGAAAATATACATATGAGTAAAAACGACAAGTAAATACTACTAAAAACATCTAAATAATTTTTAAAAAATGCACAAAACCCTAAATTAGCGAAACAAGTGAGATCAATTTAATTGAAATGGCAGAAGCTGTATATGAAAACATATTGATGAATGTTGTCAGAGCAATTAATCTGATTATTGTGCAAACCTCACATTTTCATCAAATCGGTGACATTCAGATGAAGTTACTCGGTCCTCACACAAACACCAGAGAATTACCTGACATTTGTTATAGCGACGCTGCAAATGAGACAAATCCTGTAATCAATCAAGAAATAGAGAAAAGAAAGTCAGATTCTCTTCATTAAGTCACATGTCAAAAACTTACAGCTCATTATTTATGATTGATAAACAAGCCGGTGCGACCAGAGAAAAAAGGCTGGAAGTGGTCAGCTGACAAAGTAATGAGTAAATCTCTCCTGGCTGAGCATCGGCTTCACTATCATGTCTATTACGGTTCGATTAATGTATGCTGTTAGCCGTGCTAACCAGTTTGATGATTGTTTCTTTGTGATTCAATTTAGCCAGAGAGAGCAAAGTGCTCCATTATAACCTCTAAACATTTTCAACTACGAGCACGTTTTGCTTTTTCGCTGTTTAAAGACTGCAGGAGTCTAACGTTGGTTGTGGAACGGCCATTGGCTGTTTGGAGGGTTAACTCACACCAGCTCTCACGCTTGCAGCCAGTGGCCTCCAAACACGACGCCTTTCATGTGCGCCGCGAGTTTGCTGGTTTGTGATGGGAGGTCGACACTTCCCATTTGAAACGCTTAAAAGAAGCGATGGCTGCCATGTTGCACTATGTTGACCAAAGGTTTAACTTTGCAACGAGGGCTAAAAGAATTAGCGAGAGCAAACCGTGTTTAATGAAGGAAACACTGGCAGTCGTAACAACAGGCTGAGCATCGTGATCAAGCAGCAACAGCTGACTCTCCACATCCATTGCATCCTTTTATCTTGTCAATACCAATAGAGACATCACTGTATAGTCAATGCACATGAGAAAGAGTCTGTGAAAGAGCTTGTCGGGCCGGCTGCATAACATGCAGGTTTGTATACACACACCCATATGCTGTCAACTCAACCCAGGCCTTCTTCTGCTCAATCAATTTCAGCTGTTGCTAAATATTTGTCCGTCATGGTCCGCTGCAGAGAGGAGATTAGGTACCCACAAATGAATTAGTAAGATTGTAAAACAAACAACAAGAGTAGGAATGCAATCACCCCGTCTCTTTTTCTTTCTATTTTCAGAGTTCAACACATTCACAATGTACACCAAACACAGCACAAGGGTACAAAGAACAAGAGGAGCATTATACTGCTGTAACAAGCAACAACTACAGAAGTCTGTGTTTCCGCTCAATAAATTAACTCCAGGCAGACGCGTGAAGCACAAGCCGGGCATTTAAACAAAGGCACCCCACAATTCGACCAAACCGGGGCAGGTGTGGCCTGGTTGTTTAGAGAGGGCCACCTCCTACACTTGAAACAGGGTGGAGCGAGGTGGGCAGGCAAAAATAACCCAAAGGCAACAGGCCATTAGTCAAGCACGGAGACCACCAGCCACAGAGAACTGAGAGATCAACGAGAAGCGATGAACAGAACCGAGAGCAAAGAGTTCAGTTAGTCAAAACAGAAATGAGCCGTCAGTGAGAGGAAACTGGAGGGGGAACGAGGTCAGGGTCCGGCTTTCCTGGAGAGAAGAGAAAGTTGACCCAACTTAGTAATTGCTGATGTTGATTTTTTTTTCCAATTAACACGTGTGAAAAGTTTTTCTTCAAAAACAAACAGAACCGATTGATTTCTACGCTTATAAACATCGATTTAAACCACAACATCACTCAATAATAAAGAGCAAGCCATCTCTGAAGAGATGCCACTTTGCAAAGGTTATGTTAAACACAAAGGACACGTCACAGTTTGTTTTTGCTTTTTATATCTAAAGCTTAGAACTTGTTTCCAGGCGTCACTGCAGTTTGTCAGACGCTATTTGCAGTGCATCAAGTCATAGAAGGAAAGAAGGATCAATGAAAAAGAAAAGTGCTTGGTAGTTAATTTCTCACGTGTTTTGACACAAAAATTCTTTCTTGTGCACAATAATAGTGATGCTTAAAATTAACATGTGCCTCTAGAACCAATTCAGCCCCACCGTTCAGGCAACAACCATGAGGTGAAACAGGGTCTGGATACCTCCAATACCCCTCTACTGAGAAACAGACACCCGTAAATTACACAATTATGCACTTTTTCATTAGAAGTCATTAAAACGGTGTAAGTTTTGTGAATAACGCAAGCATCTGAAACTGGATTAAGTCTCTAAGCGGATTTAATTGCCTTTTAGATTTCTTTGCGTTTACTGTTCCTTCCAACAAGGATCTTGTAATATTTACAGCATCAATATATGGTGGCACCATGAAAATAGTTCTCCACTTAATTGAAATTTTAAAAAATGTGGTAGTCATATGCTGTGGCAATCTCCCTTCGCCACCTGTAAGCGCCTAAATCATCTTTTAATTGTGTACTTATTTTGACCTAGATTTTGAGTAGCTGTGGCTCAGTTGATAGGCCAGATTGCCTCTCAGTGTTTCAGTGGTGCATGTTTGGATCTCTCATTTCCCCCTGTCCATTTGTCAAGGTGTCCTGCTGTGGCACAGCGAACCTTAAATTGCTCCCACTGGATGGCTGAGTGTCTTGCATGGCAGTCATCAACATCCGTATGTGTGACTAACAACGTGAAGCCTGTTGGGACTACGGAAGTGAAATCCTTAATAACATTTCATTATTTAATAGTGAAGGTATTTGTTTTAATATTAAACTATGCCATAAAATACAATGATAAAATAGCACCCAGGTTTTTTCCTACTTATTTTCTTTTCTTTATATAATTCTCATACATCACTCTTAAGCAACATCCCTTTGTTAGTGGTTGTGTTTATTGCTGTCATGGTATCTTGCTCTAAGCCCACCCTGAAGTTAGTTTCAAATTGTAAATAAAATATTTGCTGGCTGCTTTAGATCTGAACTGTGTCCATAAATAAAGAATGCTGGAGTCTCCTCTGCATGATAATAACAAGGAGGCCTTCTTTCTCTTCGGCAGGAAGGTGCGGAGACCTTTGTACGGAGACCGACTGGTAGGTGTGTTTGTGATCTTTCCAGTTGTTCCAAGACTTAAGAGCCTGGTTTAGGTATGCCAACAAGCTGGTTCAGCAAGAAATGAGGGCACTTCAGCAATTCTCACACTCGGGTCCCTCGGGGACGCGGACGCACGTACGCGCACAGAAAACCAGACAATGTGTGAGGAAGCGACACAAACCTCCGTCAATACAGCTCACTTTGCAGGATCAAAGACACAAAAATAAACTAAGCACACAGAAGAAAACAAATGCAACACCTCAACAGACAAGAAGCCCCGGTGACAGGAAGAAGTGGGGGAGGAAGAAAAAAAAATAAACAAAAATGAAATGATTTCATTCATGTGAGCGCGGAAGTGGGCTACCAGACACCTGCTGTACGAGATGAGCTTACAATCAAGCCGTCGACAGCAAACAAACCCAACTATTTCCAGGATAATTCAGCAGAACCGAGCCTCGTGTCGACTCACAACATCAGAAAAGTTCATCACGTGTGGGCAACAGTTCCTCTTTCTGCCGGAGCCACCGCGAAACGAAAGCGACACACAATAAATAACGCAGTGCTTCTCAACTTCTGAACCACCGAGTGGCCGCAATAACTGTGGAAACACGAAGTGCGGGATGTGTCCGCTCCTGGTCAGGACACGCGTGGACGAGAAGACGCGGTTCGGGACAATTAGCGCAAAAAAAAAAAAAAGAAAGAAAGATAATAAATGAACTTACAGTTCCGCAAAGTCCGCGGCCGGGACTCCACAGTTATTAAAAAAAAAAGAAGAAGACGTAAATCCAAAGGCGAGGAAAAAATGAAGCTCAATCCGACAAATGAGAGAGGCTGACACCGTCCAGCCAGCCGCAACGAGGAGAAGTCACAGACTAGCAGCGCCTTGACAACCGAGAGAGAGAGAGAGAGAGAGAGAGAGAGAGAGAGAGAGAGAGAGAGAGAGAGAGAGAGAGAGAGAGAGAGAGAGAGAGAGAGAGAGAGAGAGAGAGAGGAGCCGCCTGCTGGTCTCTCCTGTCGAGACAAGCGAGAGTGCGAGAGCTCCCTGGAGATGAATGGACACAGTGCGCATGCGCACACGCTCATTCCGGTGGAGTAGTGCTGTAAAAAGCAGGTGCAGAAGTGCTGCATTCACAGCGGCTGACTGAAGGCTCAGTTATGCCCCAACAACACAGATATGCGCATTTTAGATGGTGCGAGCGTCCCTACCTTCATACTCCTGTGCTTCCTATGAGAAAAGCTTCTGTGAATCAACAAAATAACTAAACACCAAGAGTAAAGTTGCTTCATAGACTGAAGAAGAAGTTGTTTGCGTTTAAGCTCAGTAGTGCCCCCATAGTGACTTACTGGTATTGCTGCATTTATCTGGCAGAATGCACCAAAAGCTCTGTAAGAGTCCATAAGCTAAAGTCAGACATTAATTAGCTTTAATTTTACCCATAGAATATTTAAGAGTCGCCAAAACAAACAGAATGATCCAATTCGACCTTCAAGATGACTTTGTACAGTGTAATAATGTCAGTGAAGACATGACCTGGAATTGTTCCATGAAAATAGCTGGCTTTTGCTCATTAAGGGCCACATTATTTCAGTAAAAGTAGAGGTCACAATGCAACACGGCAGCAAAGAATCAAACTGCACAGCAGTAACGCTCACATCCAAAGGTGGGTGGTGCAGCTACCTTGTTGCCATACGTACTTACACTTGTGAAAACATGCATGCCAATGAGTTAAATACCTTATTGCATGCTAAACTGTGGTTCTGAATATCATGGGTTCAAGCCTGAGATTTTCTATTTTCCTCTTAGTCTAAAAATATGCACTTGAGGTGAAATGGTGGCTAAATGGTGTGTAGGGATGAGTGTGTGATTGACTGCCTCTCTGTTTGCCCTGTGATGACTATCCAGGGTGTACCCTGCCTTTACCCACTGTTAGCGAATATCGACTCCAGAGCCCTGTGACCCTGAACAGCGTAAAGTGGCACAGAAGATGTCTGTAAGAGTGTTTTTTTTTATTTTATTTGTGCATATCACATGGTTCAGCTGCTGTACTTATATAGCTAAGTTAGGAGTCTTAGTCCTGTTTGCAAGGCTTGAGGTGTTTCACTATCCCTGAGCGTTTCTCAGTTTTGTCACAACTTATGTGATTTTTTTCCTTCTTTTCTTTCATCATGGGCAGAAAAAAACCCAGATATCATTGTCTGATTGATAACAAAATAACATGTCTAATGTTTACATAAGTAACATTTTGTGGGAAAACATTTTTGTATTCACACAATAACATAAGTCTAATTCCAGCATTAATTTAAAAGAAAGTAATGGAGGGTAAAAATCAGATTTTTTTTTCATTTCAAGAAAAACCTATTTTTGTCACTGGATTTACATGTAAAATAAAGTTAAAAGTATATAATTAGCACAAAGAGATTAAACCATAAGTTAGAGCTGGAGTGAGTGAATGTACCCAATGTGGTTCAACAGCTGTTGAAGGGAAAGCATCCTCCCCATTCATTAAAAAAAAAATCTCTATGGGGTTTAAAGTATAGTTTAGTCAATGGTAGTATTGAAAGCAGAAATTATGATGCAACCTTTACTGAATGTACTCTAATGTGATTAATTTAGGTCTGAGAATTAATTTCATAACTGATGGAAATAATTCAATTAAATTTCAACTGAATTTCCCTGGCAGTACTCCAAAGCACACCTAGGGGTAGCTACAACGATCCCCATTTGAAGGATACTGAATTAAATGTTAATAACTAGGCATGCAATGGTTCCACGTCGTTCACCTTCTATCTTACTATCTTACTGGTGAATGATTATTTCACATCAATGTATTGATTTAAAAACAAATAAGGAAGTGAAGAAAATGTTGATGATAAAAGATTATCTAGGTTCATCTGAACATCTTGCCATTTTTTATCTTAATAATGAAAATCAACAGAGAAAATGGGGGGGGGGGGGGGGGGGGGGGAAGAAATAAGTCAATGGATTGTTTGTTATTGCCAACAATACCAGCGGTAAGTTGATCACAGAAGGTAAACAGTCGACCAAAACACTCGGCTCTGAGAAAACATCACAGTCCAACCAGTCAGGAAGAGCATGGCATTAGCCTATATCTCCAGCAGGACTCTCCCTCCATCCAAGATAAGCATTACTCTCCCAGACAGTCTTATAAATAATTCAGCTATAAAAGCTCGCTGCTTGCCTGGGCTGCATGCAGCACCGACAGCCTCTCACGCGCCTTCCTCCTGCCTCTGCGGCCGGAACCAATTAAAACAAATCTTGCAGCAAAATAAAGTTCAATCAACATTCTTGTTTCGAAAATGGCTGTGGCCCGGCCGGCCAGATCAGCCGGGGATTACAAGGCTTCTGTCAACTATCAATAGCCCCGTGCGCCTGCAGGAGACAGGAGGAGAGAGGGGGAGGATGGAGGGATGAAGGGAGGGATGGAGGGAGGGGAGGAGGAGGGGGAGGGGGGGTGAGTTTCAATGCGCAGACGGTGCGGAGCCACCAGCCCGTGATGCTGTTTGTCCTGTCCGCGGATCGGAGGAGAGCGACGACGTCCCGGAGCCCCGCATCCGAGCGGACGGAGCAGCCGGGAGAGGGATGGAGGGAGGGAGGGAGGGAGGAGGAGGAGGAGGCAGGAGAAAAGTGTCATTCCAAAAGAAAAAAATAAAAGAGAGAGAAGAGAGATTTACCTGCACGCTGCTCCCGTCCAGCCTGCAGCTGATACTTCCCCACTCCGTGCGTCTTTCAGGGGCTGCCGCTCACTCCGGGCTGCTCGCGGCTGAACCGGGAATTTAGACAACGGGATTTGTTCACGTGGCCACGCTCGGTGCTCCTAATTGGCGGAGCGGCTCGAGCTGCTGCTGCTCCCCTCGCACCTGTACGGAGAGAGCGGGGCTGCGGCGCGGCGGCGCGCGGGCACGGGGGCAGGTGCAGCAGAGAGGCGGGGGCGCGGGATGATGGGACAGGTCTCCTTCTTATCGCCGCACATCTTAATGTCATGATATATGAAGAAAAAAAAAACACACACAGCCAACTCACAACTTAAAGATACAGAGACAAACTGAAACCTCCGAATGGAATAGTTTGTTCCTCTTACCCTCAACAACCACAGGCGCCCTCTGTAGGATCATTTTCATATTGCACCTTTACAGAAAAAATATAATTTAAGTGGTGGTGTGTTAGCACTTTGTATGATATTTATAGAAACAATTTTGAGAATCATACAAGGGTCATGAAGTTTATTAAATGATTGTAGTTTAAAGATGCTTTTTCAGGCCATCATTTTGCTACCTGTCTCAAATTATCATAGGTAAAACATCGATTTCATTCAAAGCCCCTGGCAACCCATGTTTGAATTTTGGCTCATCTGAGCAACGATTCGATATTTAACTTTGATAAACTCATAATATACAGTACATGAAAGATAAAATGGACTGATTAATATGCATGTTACTATAAAATAAGATTTCATGTAATGACCCTTTAACTCATTCATTACATTTCACAAACATGGAATGGTCTCACTTACTGT
This sequence comes from Salarias fasciatus, assembly GCF_902148845.1. Classification (NCBI taxonomy): domain Eukaryota; kingdom Metazoa; phylum Chordata; class Actinopteri; order Blenniiformes; family Blenniidae; genus Salarias; species Salarias fasciatus. The sequence goes on along the minus strand of NW_021941229.1, from coordinate 14,464,212 downwards.
ACTTTTAAGTGTAACTGTTCTGTCAAACATTAAAAAAAAATACTCATACTTCAAAAAAATGCTTATTATATACATTGAATTTATACATTGAACTTTATGTTGTGAGCACATTAGCAAAAGTACAGTGGGTTAGGTATTGACTTTGGGGTTAGGTATTGATTTGTTGGGTTTTTTGCTATTGTTCACTTTTCCTAGATATTTGTGGTTGTGTGCATGTGACTTCAGTATTGTTACAAACAGTTGTGACATAATGTTGAATTACTGAACTGAAATGCGATCTGTCGTCAACACGAGAGGATTTACTTTGACAAAAACAAAACATTATTACTATGATTTTTGTTTTGTAACGTCCTTTCTGACTCAGTCTCCTCACAGCACAGATTGATGCAGCTCCCAGTTGATATACTGTAGACTTGCTAAGTATTCTCCACAAAGAGTGTGCTGAGCTTCTTCCGGGACACATCAGAAACGTGTTGCAGCAGTTTTTTGTTGGAAACATGAACATTGTGTAGAACGACTGTAGAACTGAGTGCTGTGGACGGCAGAGCCTGTAGAAATTATTATGGCATAGCTGCGCATTTGCTGCGATATCTGTTAGAATCACCAAGGGACAAAAATAAATTGTTGTTCATCTCTTTAGTCACTGCAATCCGATTAGATCACCAACTGGCACATGTCAAGTGAATAATTTCTGACAGTTTTACTTTTGTTGCTCTGTTGTTTATCTGAAAAATTCTCCATATAGTTAACATTGCTCGTCTTTCACTTATTCCCTTCTGAGAAGTTGACGTAAGATGATGTAAAGTTTTATTGGGTGTGGCTTTATGACTGTGGGTACTGCCCACAGCATTGAACCGATACAATCGGTGTCTGGGCAATACTTACAATTCAAAGGCTTTCACAGAGAAAGCATTCATGTGATCATTCTGAGGTGAGAATTATGTTATTTTCCATTTGATTCAGCTTGATCAGTTACTTCATTTTGTAAAGTTGAGTTATCTTTCATGCAGCTTTTTCCTCTCGAGCGGCACATCACCGCCCATCTCTTCCCCTGTTAGCTTTCCCATGTAAGACTGAGTCATAAATACATGGCTCAATACAATACGCAGCAATCACAGCTGATTTATGCAATCATATTTCACATGAAGATGACCTGTTTAAAGCGATTTATAATGGCCTTGTTGCTGCAGTTATGCTTTGTAGAGCCGGGTTTCGACTTTCCCGTGACAGTAATGACATCGGCTTGAACCATTTTACACCTGCGATTGGCTCCATGAATGATAGGCTTTGGGTTTACACAAAGTTAAAGCAGCCTTAGACAAGCAAAACACTATTTTATTACTTTTTCAGCAGTATAATATCATTGATGCATTGGATTTACAGTAATTTATACCATTACAGGGCACACGCGCACACACACACACAGACACACACAAACACATTGCAGGCATGCAACATGTCTGAAATGTTTTCAAAGCATATTTCCGCTTCAGGCTTGCAAATGAAGCAGAACAATCTGCAGAAAAATGGTCCATAACCTAACCCCGGTTTTTAACACATGCATGCAAGCAGTCATACCATGCACACAGTCATTTCATCTACCTACAGATGCCATGGTGTAGTAGCAGTCAATGGTGCGGGAGTATTTTTAGATTTCATGTGGGTTGCAGATGCTGCTCTGCTCAACCAGGTCAAAGCAAACAGAAAACTGTTTTCACTGTAACATTCAGTTCCTTTCGACTTCCTATTATATTTTAACCTCATTGTTTACCGTGCTGTATCTACTGTCTATTTTTTTTTTAGCAGAGATAGCTGATATTATGTGATAACGCTGCGGCACACCTGTCTGAGTGGCTATGATGATAAAATAAAAAATATGTCATCTCTCTCTTCTCTGATTTCAGTTTTGTGTGCTGGTTGAAATATTGAAATAGATTAAAGCAAGACATTCAACGGGCCTCCAGGCTTTTGGCATTGATGTGGCTTTATGTGTCTCCCCCCTCCTCGGTTTTGGCCTGAATTAAAAGCATGTTGAGTTTTTTTTTTTTTTTTTTTTTTTTTTTTTTAGGGCAACTTAGGGCATTCATAATTGACTATGTGAAATCTGGCATAGCCGCAGTTCCAACTGCAGAAAACCATGCAATGAATCATCGTGCATGCGACACATTTCAAAAGGAAGCTCTGAAAATGAAACGTATACGACACCTTGGTCCAGGACTGCACAGTTCCTGTTGCTGCATATGTTGCTGCGCTTCTCATGTTTCCAGACTGGAGGGGTTCCCCTGGTTTTTGGAGTCAGGGGGTGGAGACTTATTATCTAGGAGAACAAAAGCCGAAGAGCAGAGAACAGAACAATCTTCCCCTCCTCCTGTTTCCTTCTATTCCTTCCTTCATCCGCCCCCATCATCTCTCCATCCCCCCTTCACCGACACAAACGCCTGCCATCTGACACCCCTCTGAGGACTTCTTTTTTAGAGCTGTCTTCTAAAACACACACTCACATACACAAACACACACACACACACACATATGCATTGTGAGGACGAGCGCCTATGTTCGCCATCCAAGACGGAGAAGTGGGCCAAACGGCTCTCAGAGAAGCAGAAGGAAGGACAGACTGACAGACAGACATCCGTTCTGTGCGTTAGTCAGGCCCGCATGCACACGATAAAGAAGCAGAAGCACTGAGAGGCGCTTTCTGCTGGTGGGCCATACAGCCCAGGTCACAGCGTGTGTGTATAAACCGTTGATCATTTGGTGTGACGCCACCTGGCTGTCTGACCACGAGCAGGACACGAGAAGTTGAGTGTGTGTGTGTGTGTGTGTGTGTGTGTGTGTGTGTGTGTGTGTGTGTGTGTGTGTGTGTGTGTGTGCGTGTGTGTGTGCGTGTGCTTGCGCGCGTCGAGTCTTGCTGAGCCGGACAGAAGTTCGACGGGTAGCAGATGGCAGTGCCAGCGTGGAATGGACACAAGAGCAAGGTGGAGTCACACACATGGATGAACACTGGCTGCCCTGCTTGTGGTCGTTGCCAGGAAGAACCCCAAAAAATGTTAATCTGAATTCTGACTATTACACTTCACTGCTTTTTGTCATTTTTAAGAAATACAGAGTGATTTCAACATGTTTTTGAAATGCTTTTAAGTACATTTGGTCATACAGACCGCTGTATTAATTTTTTTGAAACCGTGTACGACTGAGATACATGTCATGCACCAAAAAAGGAATGAACAGAGTTAAATATCTGTAGATGAGGATGGCACTTAGTGATACTATACCTTTCTCATTCTACACACAGCTTAAATCTTGCCTTATTCAGATGACTGAAAGCCCTTGTAAAACAGTCAGAACTGTGGTGGTAAAGTGTTCTTTGCTCTTGTTTAATGCTGAGAAATCCCCAGTTTGAATCTGACTGGAGGCCCTCCTGTGTGGAGACTGCATGTTCACCCACAAGTTTTCTCCCAGCACTCCGATTCTCTCACACAATCCAAAACATGTGTTTGAGGTTAATTAGTGACTTTAACATTGCCCATGGGTGTGTGTTACTGTCCGTATTTCTGAGTTTGTCCTGTGATGGACTGGCAGCCTGTGCAGCCTCAGGCTGTCATGTGCCTTTCACAGTAGTTTGCTTGGATTGATCGCAACGCCTCATGACTAATGTAACAATGCAGCGATGCAATAACACAAAGCATGGATCTGGTTCAACAACAACCAATTCACTAGAAACACGTACCTGAAACTGCAAGCAAATGACTCCAAAAAGCCACCGGAATAAATTTGTTCATGTTCATGTAATTTCACGAAGGATTACAGAAGACAGGACTAATGCCGTGGAAGAGACAAAAAGTAAGTAAAACCCTCCATAAATACTGCATGTTGAGATTTACAAAGGCGGTGCTGTCTGGATAGTAGAGGGTTTACCGCCACTGTTGCATCATGTGTGCATGATTCATTTGCAATTTGAGTGCTGTGAGGTGAATTACTCCGGTTGACTGCAGCAGGGTGGAGCTGCTTTGTGAGGAGCTGGGCTACCTGTGGTTGCCTCAGGATGGGACAGGGGTCCACCACAGCACTGCTTGCTGGTTGGGAAGCATCAGAATGAAACAGGCTTTCAATTCAAAGTCTCAAATAGAGCGAATATACAACAAGTTACAAGGTTTGTTGCTGAAACACAGAAATCCACTTTGATAAACTGCAGCAGTTCTCATCAGGTCGTGGCAGAAAGCAATCTGCATACTTGTTGTTGAATGGGTTGGCGGTTCATTTTAGCTGCTCTGTTTAGCTTCTTTTTTCACCCCATTGTCAGTTCATCAATGTGTTTGTAAAAAAAAAAAAAAACCCTCTAACATCCTAATTATACTGCGTCTGCCTCCAACTACCTAATGTAACCTCGGCTGAAGTTAATGAGCGAATCAGTCATTCAGCTGAGAGCTGACAAATCAGCTAATGTGTCACAATAACACAGCGGCGATGCAAGGCACGAGGACAAGCAGACGACACGTGACACAGCTGAGGGGCAGGAAAAGTAACGCAACAGTTACTTGTGCAGTAATTGTAATCGGGCACTAATCTTCGGCGATTTGCTGAAAATTGCTAAAAAAGCTCGATCATGTTTGCACTTGCCCGGACACACACACACACACACACACACATACACACACACCCCGGCTGTGGCTGAGCAGCTGTCTGGAGAGTGGAGGAGATCTCTATTGTTGGAGCGTGATAGATGAGATGGGAGCTTTAAATGCTGCGCTGGTGGACGAGGGGGGGAAAAAATTTCCTCTGCCCACGCTGTGTACCTTCATTACTGCGGCCAACGGAAAAAAAAAAAATGTTTTGGAGTGGCTTTTTGAACAGGGACGTGCTTCGCTAATGTCCTCTTCTCATTTCATAAAATGTGAGGACAAAAGCTGTCAAATCCGGATGAATGACCAAATGATGACATGACACCACCACAATGCCGGTGTTGTGTAAGGGAGATGGATTTTTGCTTTGGGAGCTTGTAATTGTGTAGTTTGTGAGAACTGCATTATGTCTGGCCCTAAATTTGTAACTGGTGTGTTAACAAAAAACATTTATCCATTTTCTTTTGAGCAATCGACACTCTTTTATTTCTTTATACTCTTCATAAATCCATTAAAAAATTGTTTGCCTTTTCTTTTTCTTTTTTTTATTTGGTATAATACTCCTGCTATTTCATTCACACATTACCTTCATTGTTCCCCTTACTATCAGAATTCCTTGTTTTGCTTTATTTATTTTTTTTTACTCAATGTGATTTTATTATGCACCAACAGTAGTAACAGCTGTGAGTGTTGATACACAACTATTCCTCTAATTATTACTTAAAACGAAGTCTAAAGTTGGAACACACACACACACACACACACACACACACACACATATATATCCAAGTCCTTATTCTCCAAGAAAACAAAAACATGCAACGTTTACCACAATATGTTAATATGAACCTCTGAATAGCCTTTGCAAAGTAATTTACACTCACAACACACATAAAGATTTTGGTGAGTAAATAATGTGTGAACATCTGTTGACAGTGACAGGTGATGGTAAGGCGAGACCACGCTGTTGCCCCCAGCCAAAACCTCACACAAATAACCAATAAACACATACCACGGACACATACACACCCAACCCGCAGAGTCTCACACACACACACACACACACACGCACACACATAAAGCCTGTGATGCTTTGTGAGGCTCAAGCTTGTGGCTGTCAGACACGGTCTCAGTCTGTCTGTACCAGCGGTGACAGCATGACATACACACTCATCAGAAGGATTGATACTCCCTTTTGTTTGCCGTAATACTCCCACACCTGCCCACCAAAGCAACACACTGTGTAAACAAAAAAAAAAAACAAAAAAAAAAAAAAAGACACACACACACAACAAGTTTTCCATTACAGCACTTTTCCATGGGCTTTGTTTTGAAATCATACTCAGAAAGCCGGGGTTAATGCATTGTTAAAATGAAAATGCTGTGAATGACATGGACAGCTCCAACACTGTTCCATTACCGACTGTGACCTTTGACCTCCCTGTGCAGCCTGGCAATTGAGAGACAAATGTGTCCTGAGGGGGTCTTTCAAATATCACAACAACATTAATATCGTTTAACATCCAGATATACATAGAAAGGCGTGTCCTAATATTAAATCTGAAATGACATTTGATGCAACCGTATAGAGACCAGACTAACAGGAGGGCTTCTTCAGTGGGTTCATGCCATTTTATTGATCTCCCCAAAAGTCACTTACCTAAAACAAGATGTCAAAAAAAGTGGGTCAGCTTCTTTATTTTGAACGCGCCTTCCTGAATGATAATGAAGCGGTTTTGTTATATTGATATTGTCATACTTTATGAGTGTTTATTCAACCTACTCCATCCATCAATCCAGACATCCTCCAATCAATCCACCCAAGAGCCACTTCATCACGAGGAGCCGTGTAAGGGCGCTGCAGCTGATATTGAGTGAACGGTGTGAGACACAAATCCATCATAAGGCTAAGAGAGACACCGAGAAACATCCAGATGCACATTCAGTTATGAAGCTCACGTACACGTTGAAGTTGTGATCTGTAATAACGGTAATAAGTCTAAGGGAGGAAGAGGAAGAACATGGAAATTCCACACAGATTGATCCATCCATACACTGAAACTACTGGACACTTTAGTTTCAGAGCTTCTCAAAAGCTGTCTCTCGTTCGATGTAAAAGCTGCAAAATAAAAAAGGTCTGAATAATTGTCTGCTTTTCTGAATGTTTATGAAAATCATAACATCTCTGAGTTATCCAAAAGTGTTCAATATTTGAAAATCTATTCTTGAAATAATTCAAAATGAACTGAACTGTGGAAGATAAGAGCTATATTTAATCAAATCAAATGAGCAAATACACATTTGATTATGAAAACCACATGGTGCTGTTGCATGTGCTACTGTACAATTAAAAACAGTACTACATTGATTAGTTAGTGTCCACAAATGCGCTTTAGAGCCTGCAGAATGTGACTGAAATTGAATTTATGGATAACAAAATGTATCCATTAATGAGTGTGGCTTAATTGAAAAGTAGAATTTCATGGTGGTCAGTGAGTAGTTTGGTGAAAAACATTAAAAAAAAAAAATAAATAAATAAATAATAATAATATTGCTGAAAGTCAAATAATATCCTCTTCCCAGGCTTGTGTGTAGATTTTGCTTTGCTATTCAACTCCATGAATTAACCATTTTGGATATATTTCCTGATTTGAAACATCTTAGACATCTTCTTGGCTCATTGAATAATTACATAACATGCATAACATCACATTAGGCTGAAAGTGATCACAACTTTTCTTGAACCGGATAAGTCATAAATCTGAATTTTCACAGAGACAGTTTGCATCTTGCTGACAATTTGTAGTAAAGAGATCGAAACTGAGTCTCACTGTTTGTGGCTGTAAGAAGGCTATTATTCAGTGTTCTCCAAGGACACGAAAACGATGCTTTTATAAAACCATCAAACACTCAACCGGGTATCTTCTCAGCAGCTTTTACTCACAGATGCTTGAATATACACGTATTCGTGTGCACATCTGCTCGAACACGAAGGGCTGCGGAGATTTGAGAAGTGGAAGCACGCAGAAACAAAATGAACAGACTACAGACAAGATGATGCAAAGCAGTGAAACCCACTCCTCCTGTTTCAGCCGCTGATGTATCGGGGCCTTATTAACCAGCCCGAGGGCGTCTTCTTTGCTGTAAAGCGATGCTTCTACGCCATTCCATCAAATGTGCAATGACTTTCCGCTTCAACGCCAGCTGTTGAAGTTTGGCACAGTAAGAGTGGAGCAATAGAAAGCCAGAGAGGGAAAACTAAACAGATACCTGGAGGTTCTGTCAACCAGATTAGTCTCGACCTTGTCAGATATTGACAAGTTTAGGAGAGATATGAATTCAGGCACTTCGCGTTGACTCCATATGTTCAGGCATCTCTTGCCAACCACCTGCTCGTCCTCTCCTTCGCCATCCTACTGAACCTCACTGTACTTTCATCTCCTCCTCCCCCACGGTTTGTTCTTCCCCGCCAATCCTCTCCCTCCATCTCTTGAGATTCGCTTCAAGTCCTGTTCAAAAGCTGTTAAAACAAGAAGAGAAGCATCAGGGAGCAACCAGAGAGATTTACAGTCTTACGTGTTTAAGCTGGTAGCTGTCGATGGAAAAAAAAAAAAAAAAAAATCACATGTGAAGCATGTACAGTTTCTCTACTCACATGTCTGCTTGATCTCTATTCAGTACTCATTGAAACGTACTGTATGCATATTAAAGAATGCAATTTCATTTGGGAGTTTGCCATACTGCAAAAGAAGTCTCTTCAGAACTTCTATTGTAGATTTTCTTCTCATTATGAAGCACACACCTGAATTTCAAACATGCTGGTACTTCCCGTATATTTCATTTTCTTAATAAATGGGCATATTAACTTAATCAGCCTGAACATTGATGCATTCATTCGTTCATCCATCTTCTTGTCAAAAGCCAGGGTGCACCCTGAGCAGGTCTCCAGGCCGAAAGAAAAACAATTATGAACACAGATTCTGAACTGAAAAGACAATATCACCAAAAAAAGTGTTTTCAGACTGTGGAAAAAAGCTGTAGTTGATAAAATCCTGCTAAAATTCACACAGGTGCTCAATAGTATTGATACGACTCAAAAAATACAATTACATGTGGAATATAATGTATGATCACTCAGCTAAATCTTTTTTTGTCAGAGTGAAATCACGATTACAGTAGTTATGGCTGTAGCGCATGTTAGGTATTTTAATGGCTGATAAAGTATCATGAGTGTGATAGTTCTTTTAACTGTGAATGTGATTGTGGTGTAATGGTACATTCAGAGGGAAAACTTTGCTATTCTAAAGTATCACTTTATGAAGCATTATTAAATGTGTTTTGTCGAGTCACTAGTAATAACACTACAACATCAAAACTATTCCTAAAAGTAATTATATGATTAAATACTATGCAACTGATTATGTAAGTAATATTAATTTGACTGCACATTTTGGTGCCATATTCTTCCTTCTAAAATATAATTTTGATCGAGGCCTTTTAAAACTTTATATTGAACACATATAGGCAGCAGAACAGCAGCAACGATCCCAGCAATCAGCTCTTCATGGTTACATACAGTTCACTCAAAAGAATACGTTTATGCAAAATACGCAATACATGTGCAGAGGAGCTACATTACACTGACGCACAACATTAGAGGAAAAAGTCACATTATCAGCCATTATTATACGCTATATAATAAACCCTTTGTTTTTAATGTTGATCGTTGCCCAGCATTAGCATGTTAATTGCCGTGTGTGATAACTGCTATGTGTGAGAGTCTGTAATTTAGAAGTGAGTATTAAGAGCACTGCAAATCCCCCAGACTTAAATCTAAAAGAGTTACGTGTGACTGACACTCCTCTGTTGGTAAAACCCTCTGCTTCTATTTTTAAGTAATTTCATCCTGATGCCCGTCTCATCCAACAACATCAGCGAGTATTTCTGCTCTCACTGTTTCCAAATGGCGGTTTGACCCCTGGATTCAACGACTTTGATGAAAACGAGTTAAGGATATTTACATCTTCGGTACTAATCCACTTTCAATGTGTCCCAGGCCCTTTTATTTCGGCTCCTTTTCATTTTAAGTCTGGCATGTTGTGTTTATTGGCGATAATTACGGTTCGGTTTCAGCGAGGCAACCGTCTGCCCCTCCGGGGAATGCCACGGCGCAGACGTCCATGTGCGCCAGCCAGATGAGTGCATGCATCCACATATCTGTAAATAGGTGGTCGAATGAATGCATGATTGTCCAAATGTGCTGCTCGACTCATTGGCTGAATAACTCTCTGCACAGACCCGCCTGAACAGTTCTCTGCTCGATTTATGCAGGAGTGTTTATACCGACCCTTTAACAATGACACTTTCACAGAGCATTTCATTACCTTGCCACTGATAAAAGAATTTCATTTCCGCTGGGGAAAAGTTTATTAAAGTTAAACCTCTCCTTATAGACATTTTGTCATTTTGCCATTCAATTTAGCAAAACGCACAAGGGCCTCAGCTATCAACGCTTCAAATGAAAGTTTTAAATTGACTCTGTGCTTGCAAATACTGAAGAGACAAAAAGAAATGATTATAGTCATAATCCAACAAAAACATCCAACAAATTTCCTTGCTGAACTTGAGAAAAGAGAGTGACATTTAGTGGTTTACCTTTATGACAAAAATAAACGCAGATCTTATTTGGGCTTCAGTCAGAAATTCAAATGACTCAGTTTCATTTCATCATATCACTGCATGTCAGTCAAACTCAGTGTGAAGAAAAATGCTAAATCATCTGAGACTGCAGTTTATTTTATTAAAGAGGACATATTAAAGCTGAACAGTGGGCGTCATGCTGTCCAAATTTGAGCGTCTTTCTGATGTCTGACCGCCTGTTAGAAGACAGCCAGCCAGAAAAAATATGTTATGTCAGTATAATGTGCAAGTAGGAGTGTGTGTGTGTGTGTGTGTGTGTCTGAGTGCGTGTGTGTGTGAGATCTGCAGGCTGAGACAGGATTCACACCTGCTGAAGATATTTTTTTCCTCGACTCTCAGAAATCTGTCGCTGCCACATTTTCATCTCTTCCTTGCTGTGAGATTTTCAAAGACATCTTTGTCCCTGACTCTTCCTCTTCATCTGTTTCCTTTTTTCATCTTTACATTAATTTCACTCTTTTGCTTTGGGGTTTTTTTCCCCCTTAAGAGATGCGCTCCCTCTCATTGTAGCTCTGTTGTACCTCTTCCTCTTTCTCCCTTGTGTTGCAGTTTTCTTCTCATTATTTCTTGCTTTGCCAGTTTCACGCTCACCTCCTCTGCTGCTCCGTGGCTTCTCCCCCTCTTTTGAGTTGTCCTGTTTCAATTACAGAATAATACACACTGTGTCATTACAACAATCCTAAAAACCGCCTGAAAGAAATCTTAAAAGGTCAAAAGGTACAGATTTGTATTCATCATAACACAGTTCATACATACATCGTTTGCATAGCTTTGTACTTTGTTTCATTATGGATTTTTGGGGCTAAAAGCAAAGGTGGAATGATTATCGTACTCCAAATAAATGTACTGCAGGTCAGATACTCAAGGGAAAACACTAAAACTCTTTTCTCAAAAACTGCTCAAAGAATAAGTCACTTTTCATGTGTTCATTTGCATTACCAATAGCAGGCAGCTGACTCAGTTCACATTAAATGGTGGAATGAAGAAGCTTACATGGTTCAAACTGTACTGAAAAATGACCCTGAACAGGATGAAGCAGTATAGAAGACAAATGAGAGAAGTCAAATGACTTCTCATTCTCCAAGTACCAAAAAAATATTACTATATTACAGTAATGTCAGGTAAAGAGTTTGTATGTTGTTGCAATGAAGAATTCCCATTTAACCTCATCCTTTAATGCTCCTCTCTGTGGAATTTCTAGAGTAATAACTTGATTTTATCCTTTTTGCATATTTATTTCTACAAATCGGATGGTCACTGATCAGTTACACAAACGATTAAGTTCAACAAAGCTATACATGTTCATAAAAAATTTATCAAGGTTTTAAAATCTGTGTATTGAAAACTATAAAGTAAAATTGAAAAACCTCTGCATAAATCTAATTTTGAGGGCATGGAGGGCATGTCTACACTGTGCTGGCATGTTTAAGTACAGTGACTAAGGTTATACATAGCTACAGTTCCATAAATGGGACATGACTTTCAAAAACGGTTTCCAAATACCGACCAAAACCAGAAGTTTCTAAGAATCAAAGATTCATGGCTCCATATCATCAAGCTTATCAATAGTAATATCAATATCAACGTGCACTATTACTTATTCTTATTCTTTATTTGCACAGTTCATCACTTTTTTGCAGCGCCCTGTGTGTTCTACCAGCCTCTGTAACTGTAAATTTCTCCATGGTGAGATTTATAAAGTCTGTTTTATTCTATTCAATTCATATATGAAGTGGAGGATGACCTCCGACTCACAGCTGTGAACCCTCGCGTGTGGTCTCCTTCTGTTTCTGCTGACGCAGCAGGATTGCGTCACTTTCTTCAACACAAGACACCGCCACACATTTGGGTAACAAGTGTCTGATGTCAACTATAGATGAGATGAAGCCAGAAGCAGAAACGCCCGACCTGCAGTTTCTAAAAACACTCACATTCGATACTGAAACAGAAGTAGATATAGAAAGAGTTCAGTGAAAGTAAAAGTACTAATTCTACTTCTTCACTTGAAATTTGACTTTTAGTACCATGTATCTGTGGACACACCAGTCGAATCTTTAGCGATTTTTCATATTTTGAATCATCATAGATGACAACAGGGTTGCACTTTGACAAAGAAATGTTTTAAATTCCACTTGATGCAACTTAAAAATGTAAATCGTAAGTCGTGTAATTCACTGATCACCGATTGATACTGACACTTCTGCAGAGTAAATCAGTTACAGTCCGCTGACTTGATCTTTTTAAATCAAATCAAACTTTTCATATTAAAAAGCAACACAAAGTGCATTACAGTATTAAAAACCAAAATGAGAACATAATAAAAATAACAAATAGCCACACCTTCACCATAATCATGTGCACACACAGTCACTTCATCACTTACATTTGGGAGACACGGCATGGCACTGAGCATCATGGGAAACATGTCCATCGGTTCCATCCACACCAGGAGAGGTCAATGGCCAGGACACTGTAACTCTGAATGATCCTCATTGAGGTTAAAATGAATCAGTCTAATGAACATGAGGAGGAGACAATACAGATATTTGTCAAATGTAGGGTGAAAAAAGTAAAAAAAAGTCACAAAATTCAACACTGGAATAGAGTCACCTCAAAATATATGTAAGAACTATAACTTAGTAGAAATACTTTGTAACTTTTCACCTGTGTTGCATTTTATTATAGACCAGAGAACATATAATTTCACCCCTGACGTTCCAATAGAGAAGTGAATTCAGGGTGAGTTGCCTGTCATGGTAAGTCATGATTTTAATATGCAATTCTTTAATTTATGGGCATTTGGAAATTATAATACAAACATGAAGCAGCATCTCGCTTTAATTAAAATGCACATCTAATAGGAATGTCAACATTTTCATTATAAAACGTGTTTCAAGATGAGTTCAGATGATGAAGTCAATATTCTTTCGAGTGTAATGTTCCCTGAAAGTCTAATAAGAAAATTGGAACTAGAAATGGTTACTAAATTATGGTTTTTTTTACCCTGTACATTTGAGAAGCGGTGACGATGGAACTCTCCCAGCCTTTAATTTCATTTTCTTCCTGTCTCTTGTGGTTTTCGCCGTTCACTGGCCTCTCCTCTCGTTTCAGGTGTCCTGCAGACACGCCCTGTCCTCTGCAGCTCTCATCCTTAATTACACCCACCAGTGTCCCCTTCGCTTCCCCTCCTCCTCCTACATTATAGATGAGCTGCCTTTTTGTTTCTGTTTATTTCTTCAGTTTGGCTTGTCCTATTGTCTGCACCACATCTGTGCTATTTGTCTTGCTAGATTAATATAGCTAAATATTGGCTTACAATTTATTGCTTTTATGTTCACAAAAGATTATCCTGCTATTCATTTGGAGATGATTTTTTTTTTTTTAACTGATCTTCCTATAAGACTGCTGTGCTGTGTCACAATGCAATATATATTGTTTGTTTTCACTGAAGTCATTTGAGACCTTTTACTTTTAAAGCATTTCTCGCATGGTCTCACAGAGCGGCGGTGACGTTTCAGGCATTAAACCTCCATCACTGAGTCATTCTGTCATTCAAACAGCCTCTGAGTAACGAGGCCTGCATGTTTTGGTATTTCAGTCATGCTGATGAGCGTCGTTTCACTACATATCTACCATGGAGCAAGTGCACAGGAAAAACAAAGCACATGAAGACCAGAGAGGAAGTGACATAGTTAACATACATAACATACTTTCTGCATTTTCATTGATGGATTTCATATTAAAGGCATTTTATATGAGCAGCAGCGCATCACGGTTCTTACTTGTTTGTTATTTTGTTGGTGGTTTTAATGTTATTTGCGATACTAAGAGAGACGTTTCCTCTGCGTTCTCCACTGATGCTGATGAGAAAAAAAAAAAAAAAACAGACCATTTACCACAGTGAAAGAGTTTCTACACGGTGAAAGCATTTATAGTTTCCAGTAAAGCAATAAGAAGCCAGCCACCTGTTCCTCGAGCTATTTACTGAGACGGACCACCATGTGAGTGGTTGTGTGTGAGAAACAGAGTGAGAGAGGAACAGGAAAATAGAAATCTCATCAACACCAGCAAGAAAAGAGCTCAGTTTGCGAAAAAAAAAAAAAACTGTGGCAATTTGCATTTACACACCTATTGTGAATGCTGCTTTTTAATATGCTGACAAACTATTTTAAACAATGAGGTTAAAAGTGGAAGTGTCAACTTCCTGTAATTGTTTCCCATCGTTTATGCAAAGAGCCACATCCAAATTCATTCTCATTATAACGTGAATGTGATCATTTTTATTGATCTTTCTGCCTGAAGAAAAGGGGAGAGCCACTGGAGACAGCCCGGCTGATTGACTCGAATCAATGCACTCACACTAATGAGGTTTGAAACCAGTGGAAGGAACGGTGAGCAGGAAACGGGCTGGTTCCCCTTCTGCAGAGTAATGAAAAACTGAAGTCAAATTAAAACCGAAGATGGTCACTGAACTCTGCGATATCATCTAAAGAAAATATCCATTGAATACAATTTACAACACTACGTTGAATTAGTCTGTTAAATGCAGAAGTGCCGGACTTACTCCAGAGAAACCGAAGATTCATAAAGTTAGATAGGTCTCGTTTCTGCAGCCTCCAGTATTCAAGTCTTCACCAACTGACCCACACAGTATTGATATAATGCTAATGTCATGCCACTAAGAATATGGTGGCAAGCTGTCACTGCAGCATCTTCTGGTTGTGTTCTGCTCTTACTAAAACAGTCAAACCCCCCCAAAAAAACGATTAAAATTTGGAGTCTTTTGAAGTATCAAATATTTTTGACCATATAACAGTAAAGAAAAAAAAAAAATCAAAATGTACGTATGCCTCCATGGGGGAACTCATAAGTGGAAATTTTAAAGTTGAAATGATCAGGAAAGCTGCAGCAAGTGTAAAAAATGAAAACCCAAAAGCAACATGAGGTCTGCTGCGGCCTTCTGCTTCAGCCAGCTGCTGGTTGGCTTTAGGATTTATGATCTGCTCATTATGTTCTTGATAAGTCACTTTACTGTTGGACCCCAGCTCATATATCTGAATTACTGTCTCTCAACCGGCGCGTACGAAGGCTTTTGTGTGCGCTGAGTGAAGCCAACTGAGCTCTTCTTGTCGGGACATTTTGGCTGTGGAATAAACTGCCAGACGATTTCTTTCTGGAGGGTGTGTCGGTGTTTTGCTCTCAGCTTGTTTTTCACACTTTAGTACTTTTAACATAGTGTTTTCTTCAAAATTCGGTAAATTTAAGAAGAAAGATCAATTCGAGACATAAGAGGTATGCAGCTGTCTCTCTCTCTCTCGCCATAATATGTCGTGAGGGCAATCAAGGGCCATTTCCCACCCTGATCCCCAAACCTGTAACCTTCAAACCCTCTTATTAATGTTCTCCACCTTCCACTTCACACACACACTCACATACACACACACACACACACACACACATACACACACACAACTTCCTGCTTGTGTCTCTCCTTGCGGAGCTGAGGCGCCCTGCAGGTTCACCTTTCTCCTCCATCAGCCAATCACAGTCCAGATGGTCAGAATCCAATAATCCAGCCAGCACATGCCACAGGGCTGCACCTCCACGCACACACACACTCGCCTGATTCCCTCACTTCAGAGGACTGCAAAGTTATTGACATTCATTTCCAGCAGATCTGATCAAAATTCAAACTAAAACTTCTCTCTGAAATGTTATGAATGCTTCGACTGGAGAATTTAGGATGTTTTCCCTTTCGTGACCTGTAGTGTAGTCAGAGGAAATCTGGTATGACTGAAGTGTTATTGCCCTGGATTTGCAGAAGAGAGAAGTTGCAGTGGTGTGCTCAAAACAACTGGAAGGAGTCTGTTTCAAAGTGAAATTCTGTCTGGAAACACATCCTGGTTCAGTTTAGTTGGATTTCCATTTAAATCTGAACACTTCATGATTCAGGTCAGTTCAACTGGAAATGAGAAAAAAAAATTACACATATTCTTTTGGTCTCTCGCTGCACTTTTGAAAGCTTTGAGCACTTGTACCTCAAATAAACACTGACGAGAAATTAATGAAGCTCAAGACTGAAAACAGAAATCCATCTTGTTAACCCTCCAAAAAACATGTTTTTCTATTTAGCCACATGCTGTATGCCACTCTCTGTGGTTCGCTTCTTGTGTTTGCTTTGGTGGATCGTCTTCCTGCCTTTTGCCACGTTAAATAAACTACACCAGAGACCCACGTCTTCAAGAGGACCAGAGCCTTCCAGCCATTGGCTCTGCAGGTCAAGACATTTAGCGTTCTTACGTTCATGTGTTTCCTCTATTCGGTCTTCCCAGGGTACTGTCTGCTCCAGCATCGCCACCTGCGTTGAACTCTCCGATGTTAGGACCAAATCTGGCCTGAGAAATGTCTTTGCTCTGTGTTCTGGAAACTTTAGCTGTTCCTGCTGCTCCAGAACCAGCTGCCGGTCACGAGCTGATGCCAGCAGCCCAGTTCAGACCTTGTGCAACACCCGCTGTTTCTCCCTTGTCCTAACAAAAGTGACGTTGCGCCTTGCCGGGGGCTGATATCTGCTCGGCTGGATTGCGGTACAGATGGTGTCCGCTGCTGCCTTGAGCACCTGGTTATGGCGCCATGTGTGCCTCCCCTCCCCCAGGGCTTTAGGGCAACAGCCCAGGCTGTGTTCCAGAGTGCTTCTTGCTCGGCACAGTGGACATGCTGGTGTGTTCCAGCAATGCAGGTTGGTGAAGGGCGAGAGAGCACATCATACACTGCCTGGATCAGAAACTTGAGATTTCCAAACTTCGGTCTCGGTGATCTTCAGGACACAGATTTCGCCTGGGATCACCTCATGCCTCCCTCTCTGCTGAGCTCTGTCGTAACGTGGTCTTGTGTAGCTGACAAACCTCGCTCGCCCAACTGCTACGGAGCCAGTCGGAATGCCGTGTCTTAGCCTGGCCTCCTGAGCCTCCACCTTCCCTCCCGTTCCGACTGCGAAGCCTGCAGAGGAGACTCTGGTCTCCGCTGTGACAAGGTCACGCTGAAACAACAGCTGCTGGTTTTGAGCACTTGTGCCCCAAATAAACACTGACAAGGAATTAATGAAGCTCACGAAAGAGAGAATTCTGGCATATTGACCACAGCCTGAACTGAAAACAGAAATCCATCCTGTTTATCCCCCAAAAAACATGTTGTTTTTTTCTATTTCGCCACACACTTCCTGCTTTTGCCACAGTAAAAGAACTGCATCAGAGACCCGTGTTTCCAAGAGGACCACAGTTTGACTTGACAGAATCCACATCAATATCCCTGAATGAACGTCACATTTCTGAACTGTGACAGAAAACTCAGGGAGAACATGCAAACTCCATACAGAGAGACCCACAAGCCTCAATTCTCTCTCAAACAGGGACATTTTCACCTCAAGGCGAGAGCGCTGACCACTCCCCCGCTGTCATCTCCCAGAGTCTTGTCTGCTATTTGCAAAAATGACAAACAAATGATAAAATTTCGAAAAAACTTTTTTTTTACAACACAATCTCAGAGAACGAACCACTGACCTCAAGAGCCCACCTCTCACTCCTCATGCATCTGATATAAGAAGCATCAAAATATGTCTGACAGTGTTCTGGATGTTTATCTGTAGATTTTAAAGTTGGAAACAAATCTGGAAGAAGAAGAATCTACTGTTGAGATTCTAACTGGATCACTGAGATACATTTTCAGAATGTCAAAAGCCCAATAAGTTACTTTCCTGGAGTTGTTCTTTTTCCCCGACAGATACAGACAGATTTTAGGAAAAAAAGATCTTTGTGCCATTTCAGGTAACAGTGTGAGAAAATCGTCAAAATCTCAAATCCGTGTTTAATATTCCTCAGTTTCGCGCAAGACAAACCGACCAGGTAAAGTAAAGAAAATGTTCCAGTTTGAATTGTGCTTTTATCTCGCTTGTCATTTTCAGCCCCACTAAAACAAACAAAGAAAAAAGAAATGTAAAGGAGAATGTTCTCTGAATTGTTGCGAATGTTTTGTTTCACTCAGCTTATGGCCTTAGATCGTGTTTGTGTTATTTTTGGCACCGTGAAGTGAAGCGCTGATGGAGTGTAAAGCAGGAGACAAGCAAGACAGCCAACAACTTATCTGTGCCTGCTCATTATCCTCAAATGTGTGCGTGTGTGTGTGTGTGTGTATGTGTGTGTGTGTGTGTGTGTGTGTGTGTGTGAATAATGTGATATTTAGTAACATTATTGATGCTCCTACAGATACACAAACAACACATGCAAAAATTAATATAGATTACAGTAAAATATGCATCTAAAGTCATAGAACGACATTCAGACAAGCAAAAAAGCCATTTTCCAGTGTTTCTGCAGCTGTTTTACATAACAGTAGCTCCATTAAGGACCATAATGCCACTCTGATTCAGCTTTAGTTTCCACAAGGTGGACTGCAACGCGGACCTTTATCTTCCATTTATTCTGTCTTGAGGAGCCAGCCAATCAATCATCAGGCACCGGCAGAGATTTTTCTTGTGTCGCAGTGCAATAAATAATAATTGATATAAAGGAGCAGGTTAGAACAAAGAGGGAGCTAAATTACTCAGCATCAGAGACTGCGGGGTGTTTTGGTTGTGAGATAACACGTACTAATATTCCTCGAGAGAGTGAGAGGGAGCTGGGAAGATTGCAAAAGCTGTGAGAAGCCAGATACAGAGAGACATAAGGACACATGAGTGAGAATAATGATGAAGAATAAGCCCCTGTGTCGAACCTGTGTGCAAAACAATCACATCGAAACAAAAGAATATAACAATGAAAATCAGTCAAAACTGCCTGCCAACCCGAAAAGGACTTTAGTAAATATCTATATACATGTGGATTTGTTTATCTCATGATTAGATTAACAGTTTATGTGAGATCTTGTCCTGATATGCACTTTGGTATTCCTCCTGCTGGTATGATAAAGGAAGACCTTGAAGTAAAACTGCATTTTAAGTGGGCAATTTCAGCAAAGGAAAAACACACACAGGTGAATAAAGGGAGAGCGGGAGGGGAGAAAGCAGCATGCATGTGGAAATGAAATTGTGTATTGTGGGGCCAACGTGGCCTCAGGTGAACAAGCAGGGCTGTGGAGAGAGAAAGAAAATGGAAGAGGAAAAGGAGGAGGAGGAGGAGGAGGAGGAGGCATGTGGGAGGAAGAGATGAGGAGAACTGAAGGATCAGCAGGCACTTTTATGGAAACCAAACACCTGAGGCCCCGCCGCCTCTTCCTGTCTCCTGTGATCTGGTAGCAGAGCGGGAGGAAGATGGCGAGGCCTTAATGGAGTCCAGACGTGGCAGCGATAGAGGCGTGTGTGTTTGTTGTTGTTGTTGTTTAGTGCGTGCATGTCCATGTGTTCGGTAATGAGGGATGAAGATTACATTTTTCCAAATAGCTATAGTTGAATTAAAAAAAAAAAAAAAAAAAATTCTCTATGTCACATGTTGGTGAGAAAAATGTAGTTCAATATTGGGACAGTATGTAGAGAGTAGTCTTGGTCATATTTACTTCTTTATAGCATAGCATCACATGTAGCAATTACCTTAAAGTAGTTTTGACTTTTTGATATATTGCTAATAAGATACAGTCTTCTGGGAACAATGTGCAATGAACTTAGAAGCTTTGGCAGTAATGGAATTGAGCCTCAAACTTAGATGATTTTAGTCCGCCTCTCTGATTCCATGAATACATTAACAACTTCTAAATAAACATAATCTTACCTTTAAAAGAGCGGGTTGTTTTGTTTTACTTTTTATGATCACTTCATGAATTGATTTCTTTCAAGGACAGGTTTTATGCTGAGCTCTGCTTGACTGCTGAATATCTTTCTCTCTCTTTATGGGGGTACACGAGGTTCGAACCGGAGGACCTGATGAAAAAAAACTTCAGTTTCTAGCATCATTCATTAAACTGATCCACACAGCTCAGCTCAACCACCCACGTGCGCACTCTTAAAATCTAATAAATAATACAAATAATAAAATGCAACGCACAAATTACTTTTTCAAGTTTTTTTTAAGTAACTTGTAGAGTTTTTTAATAACTTCCAGTCATGTTTATGTTAATGCTGTACTGAGAATATTTGTATTTATTTGATGAAAACAGCAAAGGCCAACATTTGAGAAACTTCTCACAAATAACTTATACCAAAAGAAAAAAAAAAGAGACTGGTCAGTCATTGGAGACAGAAGTTTTAGAAACACTCCCATTTCGTTGTGCTTCGATAACTCTGAACATGCTTTTCAGACAGGCATCAGATGAACAGTTTAGGCGAGCGTGCCGCATCAATTCTTGTGTCGGGGGCTGCACACAGTTTAATAGACAGGCAGCTGGGACATCATTAGAGCCAGCAACCCGCAACAAGTGTTGCACATGATCTCTGTTCCTGTCAGGGCGAGGCGGACATGAAGGCTACAGAGGGGAAAACTCGGGAAAAGACTTTCCTCCTGCAAACCGGATGAGAGGTGGGAAAAAGAGGGCAGCGGCAGGAGCAGAGGTCATGTATTTTTAAGTCCGAGTGTCTCTCATAGACCAACTCCTTTAACCAGACTTTTTAAAGAGCTTCACAGATATCTGATTTTACAAGGATGTTAAGACAAAGAGACAAACACACAGAGTATACACACACACAGATTCTACATTCTACATGTATTTAGATTGCGCTTGGTTAAGCTGCAGAACACACGGGATGAAAATGCAAAGGTCACAAGTGTGAAATTGAAGTGCGGTATTCCCAAGTGACTCAGCGAAGTGGAGATAGGATGGGATTTTATCATCAATGTAAAATGAGAAAAACAACAAGCCCGTGCTTGCACTCAATTTGCGCTCTGCACAAGCCGCCACGACACATCTGTGCTCTCTGGTCGTGGCGTGCAGCTGCGCAAACGCGTAGCTTTGACATGATCGAGGCTGCCATGTATGTATTCCACTGATCCTCCATAGAACCGGAAGATCAAACACTGTCACGTACAACAACTGTTAGTAAATCCTGTTCACTGGCGCGCGCACACACGCGCGCGCGCATGCACGCACACACGGGTCAGGATGTAATCCCTCTCTTTTTTTATCCCTCACAAATCAGGTTCAGCCACAGCTTTGGACGAGTGGCAGAGAAGGTATGACAGACCAGTGTGTCCGTGGGGACAGTTTATCCCTTTCTGAAAGTTTTTAAGCTGCAGCGTCTTTATTCAAGCACATAAAACTCCATAGATGGGACATAATAAATAACAAAGTCTACTTTTACTTAAGTATTTGCTTTTCCTATATTTATTTGCATGTGTTTGTGACAGACAATGTGCAAAGCTTTATTTAGATCTTTGTCAGAGTGAAACTGTGCTTTTCCTGCCAGGCCACTTGTAGTTAAAAGTGCATATTCACACAACGCGAGAGCTTTTATGAAAAATGTCAGATCCTGATCCATTCCTCTCTGTTATGTGAGCACATTCATGTAGCTGAAAAGAGCCTGCAATTCCCAAACTCTCTGAGTTGATATTGTCTGATTCAAGGTCCGGGCCTTGTGCCTCTGAGCCTCAGTGAGGAACAGAGCAGCCGAACAGCACTGTCAGCTTCTCTCTCACACACACATCCTGCTGTGATTTCCATAATCCTGAAGGTCATCAGAGGCTTCAGTGAATCAAAAAAAAAAAAAAAAGCCGCAATAACACTATGATTGCCTTAAAGGGAACTCAGTCATCCTCAGCTTGTCTTAATACCAAGAACAAAAGTGAACATCAGTTGATGGCATTTTGTTTATTACAGACTTTAATGTTTGCAGTAATTATGTTGGGAACATGAAGATGGAGTAGAAATACTGGCACAAAGGGAGGCACAGATAGGACGTTCTCGTACTTTAAGTTGACTGTTGGCTAATCTTATCTTCTGCGATTTCAATAGTGTGTACATCATTAAAGTAACTTGACTCCCTCGATCTGTCCATCCATCTTATTCATCTGCTTCATGCAGGCTTTGGTTGGGCGTCTGCAGCCTCTGCCAGCCAGCACAAGGTAAACGGCAGATAACCACAGATACACACAGCTCCGGGCTATTTAAGGTCGAAGATGTAATGGAAGTTATTATTTTATTAGACATAAATTTAGCTTACATCTTGTTAAATTCCATATACTTGTACTCTCTAAGTTTCATTCATGCAGAAATGACATAGATCTACACACTCGACACTGTACACACACAGGCTGATAAGCAGCGGATGCACCAGGCCAAGGACGGACGGGCCGGTTACTCCTTACACCTGCAGACCGTGGGAACATATCCACACACGGAGTTGTTGTGATAGTTTTCCAGGCTGGCTATAAGAAGCTTCCCTCTACTCTCCAGCTTTTGGAGTTCTGTAGCACTCTGTGTAACAAAGACTCTGCAGACACTTCTGTATTGAAATCAAACTTTTACTGAATTCACCTAACTTGATATAAAGTGAGAACATGCAAACTTCAAAACGCTTGCCCGTGCTCCCCTGTAACAAATTATGTCTTGTAAATTAGACAGCAGACATATTCAATGAGCTTATGTTTCAAAGTCTAATGGTGCTAAACACAATCAAACTGTGTACTATTAGCAAATAGATACAAATTTATCGTAGGACAACAAAGACTTGGCCTGCCAGTATGACACTGCAGCTACTGTGGATTTTATGTTGAAGGATATTTGTTCATTAATGGGGATGAATGATGATGTACACTTGATATTAGAGTGTGTGGGCTGTGGGATAATTCATTTAACTCTGCATCTGTACACAGTCTCACAGAGCTTACAAGCCTGTCTTAAAAAGACAAAAACCTCCCTGAGCTCTAGGAGAGCATTAGTTTCTGTATTGGGAGAAACATCATTAGTAGGAGTTCTGCTTTTCTTATTGCATGGTGTGTGCACACCTTTCACTTCCTCCTGCTCTCATACTTATAAACAAGTTGTTTTTATGAAGTCAAAATAAATACTTTGATGGTTGCACCCAAAGAGTCTTGGAGTCGTTTTTGATGTTGTTTGCATCAAAAACCAAGAGGAAAGATGATGAATGCAGTTAAAAAAAATGAATACAATTAAACCAAGGACTTAATCTTATAGTGTCCATTTGAGAAAGTGACAAACCTGCTTATTCTTGGCTGGAGATTTTATTTTTCGTTATTCTGAAATTATCTTGACTTGTTTGGATATATTAGTGAGATTTCCCTACAGATGTTGTCTGTATGCCAAGATTAAGGAGGAATTGACCTATTTTATTCTGCCATGTCTGGTTTTGGTATTTAGTTAGAACACGCACAAAGAATACCCCTAGTTTGTTTATTCTATCTGTGCATACTCGGGTTTTCTGCAGGTAATCTGGTTTCCTAAAGCATGCATTTGAGATTGGTTGAGACAGTCTTTCTGTGTTTGCTCTGTGGCGACCGGTCCTGCAGGTGCCATGTTTTCACCCTTGACCAGCGAGGTTCAGATGAGGCAGTGAATAAGATGCACCGATGGATGATGAGGTGTGAAATATTTCAAATGACTTCATTCATTCTTTTCATAAAAAGTCTTTAAGAAACGCATCTGTTCTCGGTTGATTAAATTCTAAACCCAAAATTGCATCTGTCTGAATAATTCTCCGTCAAAGAGTCACACCTTTCTACAATTGAGCTCTAAGGTCTAATCATCGCCGGGACTGGACAAGAGAGGACAGAAATTTCCTTTGAACAGCCAATTACTGGACTATTTATTGGTGCTCCAGAAAAAGACTATTCATTTAGTTTGCTTTGTGCGAACACCACTTGAGCTGTCAACCCATTCACACATGAGCAGCCATGAAAATTTTCCTAATGAGGAGCTGCAAAGCAGCACAATTCGCCCTGCAAATCAAATAAGAATGCAAATATGGACAGGAGAATACTTAAACAAACAAACAGAGGATTTCTGTGCTTCTCGGAGACAGGTTTTTCTCCGCCGTGCTGCACGCCTCACTGAACAGATGTGTTCTTCTATGAATCTCAACACATGGCTTTTAAACATCACAACCTCTCATAATGAAATTACACTGAAGACGATCATCCAACTGTGCTTTTACAAAGCGGAATACCTAACATCTAACTTGTGAAGTTGAATTGCGGGTGTCCAGATGCTAACAGGTAGATACAGTGGAATTAGATCACAATGAGTGCATGCAGGAGTTGAAAATAACAGCTTGATAAGGGAGAAAGAAAATACAGGTAAGTCAATAGTTTTAGACGCTAATATGCTAATATGGTTGACTGGAAAGGAACAGAAATAGTAAAAAAAAAAAAAAAAAAAGAAATGTAATCATGGGTTCAAATGTAAGCCTTTTTTTTTTAGCAGAAGGTATTTTGTGACATTGCATCAAATAAGGAACCTGCTTACCCGTCAATACACTTGCAGCCCAGCTAAACTGCTTCCTCTTATTAGATTTCAGCCATAAATAATTGATGACTTTGCACCTCCCCCATCTGCCCGGTCTCTCCCCTTCCATCGCACTCCCTCAGTCAGCTGTGGAAAAGGACACTCAAGGTTAAACAACGTGATTTTATGTGCATTTTTTTTTTTTTTTTTTTTTTTTGGTGTGTGTGTGTACGCACACGTGTATGTGCGAATGAATCGTGACACACAGGAAGCAAGAGTTCAAAAAAAAGAAAGGCAATCCATGAGTCCAGGAAGGAGAGAATGGATGCAGCGAAAGGAAAGGACACAATAAAGAGAGCAGCGTTGGAAAAATAACAACATGACAGAGTAGCTTTAGATTAGAGGACATGAAACATTTATGATCAGCATGCAAAATCTGGGTCACGGTGCAGTATACGCTCTTAGCAGACATAGTCAGAAGCAAAAAAATAGATGATTCCGCTCACAAATCAATACTAAAATGATCTAACCACAAAAGAAAAGAGGAAAATCTTACTGTGAAGCCTTTGCAGACACTGGTCTGCTGAGCAGGTGTTCATGTTGTGAATTTATTCATGTTGGGAGACTTCTCATGCACAAGATTCACACAACAGATACGCAAGGTTGACGGTTTCCTGCTCGCATCATTCAATATGCACACAGAAAAAACATTAATACAGAATTATGCTAATGGCCATTGTAAGCTTCTGACAGTTTCCATGAATTTCTAAACAGAAAGAATTTTTAAACAAGCCAGTGGTGCCTCTGCCAAGTTGAACTAAAGTGATGACTACCATGCAGGCGACAAAGAAAAACAAAATACTTTTTTAAAAAAGCTTTGAAGAATTGGTTAATGGGTGCTTATTAGGTTAAGAGAGTGATTTGACAGCAATGTGTTTGTACTTTATACACAGCTGAATCAAAATACTAATTCTGCAAGACTATATTATAAAAGTCACAAAACAAAGGCAAAAGCCAAAAACACAAATCCATAAAACACAATGCAAGCCAATCACGAACCAAGATTGGCAAAAACCTTAATCTGAATGCAGGAAGTACGACACCAGTGCAAAAGCTGCAACAGAAATCAGTTCTTGGCGTCCTGGTTTAGGACAGACTGATGGACTGATGGATAGATGGATGTAAAGATACTGAAGGTAGACAAGAATCGTTTGAGCTGAATTAGGAAGCATCACACTGTGTGCTTTCTTTTGGCTGGCACCACACTCAGAGTGATCCCTGCTACCATCTGCTATCATTCTCTGTTATTCACTCTTTGCACCTCACTCTCCGTGCTTCTCTCAGTCTCGTCCTGCTTCCACACGCTCTTCACATTTCTATCCCCTTTCTTTTTTTCTTTTTTCTTTTTACAATATCCCTGTTCATTTATTCAGTCTGTGGCCCTGAGCTCGGTATGATAGTCACATGTTGGCCGGGTCATGGTCTGTGCCAGCTGTGTGGATGCTGAGAGAATAAGAAAAGATTATGATTAAGCTAACACAGAGTGTGCGTGCTTGTGTGAGACAGGAAGAGAGAGGGAGGGGAAGGGATGAGAGGAATGTGAGATGTTTTAATTTCATACCCACCATGAGTCCTCTCTTTCTTTCTCTCGCATGTATTGTTAAATATTTAGTATCCAAAGTAATTTGATTTGTTCTTCATTATCTCAATCTGTAACCTGTGGGGTTCCTCGGATGTCATCTATTAGCCTTGAGGGTGGGGGTAGCCTTCAGAAGTGGAGAATAAGTAAAGTAATAATGAAAAAAAAAGAGATATTCTTTTTAAATACATTTTTTTCCCCGTGTTCTCTCGCCTATGTCAACCTGTGAACTAGAGTACCTGGTGAAATTTTCATATCTCTGTCATTACTTGCACTGCCTGTAATGCCTTGTATGAAGGCTCGGAGTCTCTGCGATGTATACTTCACCTGGCCTTCACTCTCCTCCTGAATATGTGAACACTGATGATTTGTTTTACTCCTCTCAGAGGTGCACAATGCAGACTTTGAAAGCTTTCTGCTCTCCTCTTTTTGTTCTGGTGTCAGGATTGTTTCCCTCTCTAAAAATAGAAATTCATTAAATCAGAAATGTGGTAATTGTATGCAGTCATAGAGAGGATGACGGAGGACACCGCAGTCAGTGTTCATAAAGCTTGAAAAACAAGTCGTCGCATTTCTCTCACAAAGGTGCTCCCATTCCTTTTAGCTCTTTCTCAGTAAGATCAAGATCCATGATCAAATCTGAAAATATATGACTGGAGTTAAAGCTGCGTATTCATGCAGCTGGGAAATGGGACCATAACTGGCAGGGAAGATCCCGTTCCCGATGTCTCCAGCATTCACCTGACAGTGACAAACACACGGCGTGGCCGTTTCCGCAGGGCTACTTTATTGCTGCCATCACAGTAGAATAGAGACAAACAGGCCGATCATCGCATGCATCAACCAGCAGGGCGATGAAGTGAAGATCAGGATGAAATTCGTTTTCCGACTACATTTATGAACCATTTCTGAGCTACGATCACATTGTTTCTGCTGTTGATAGACCGGTGCTATTAAACTGACATGCTGAGGGATGTCAGACCCTCTTCTGAGAGCAAACTAAGACCTCACACATTCCTAATGGGAAGTTCCGACCCTAAGTATTTTGAACGTCATTTTGTACACTGACATGTTACGATCCTGTAATTTACTCATGAAAACACCATTACTATCAGCTTGTCTTGTCAAATGTCATATGTTGTCTCCCCTGATCATATCCATTAATTCATCTGTCTTTCATACTGTTTAGCCCAGGTCAGCGCATTAGGGCTTTACAGAAAGAGACAGACAACTCTATACTCACACACAGGAACCCACTGAAAATTCTGGGACATCAATTAGTAATATATGTTTTTGGACTTTAAGACAAAACTGCAGAACTTCCTAAAACAATTAGCATCAAAAATCCTCTGATTGTGTGAAATAAACACTTGACCCAATGAAAATACTACATCCTAATTGATACCATTTTACACTTGTGGGATCAGGTTTACTTAAGCATGTTGCTGTCTCTCTGCTCTGCCGGCTCATTTGTTTCGACTCTGAATTGTCTTTCTGGTGCTCCACTTCGACAGGAAACGTCTCACAAAAGATAATGAAAGAATGAGGCCTTTTGTAGTCCTTCAAACAGCTTTGAGCTTCCAGTGTTTCCTGCATATTTCACCCCCTGGACCGCTGTCCATGGTGCTGATCCTGCATGGGGGGGTCCATTATGCTAATTTTAAGGTTGTTGTTGTTTTTTTTTTTCAAATGGTGGAACTTCACCAGTGCAGCTTTGTAGAGACCAAAGGGACGCTGGCTGAATCTCGTGCTCCCCTGTCAGCCCACCAGGTGAAAAGGACCATTTAAGAAAATAGGACACAGCAGACATCAGCTGATCCAACTGTTAAGGTGAAATTTATCCAAAGAAGATACGTGTACTTCACTTAATTATATAACAGCATGGGTTTGCCGATTATTGGCTTCTAACTTCATAAATACAAACATTTAGCCAAAAATATAAGATAAATAACAAGTGGACCTGCCTCCAGGTCCACTCAGGCAGGGAACCGGCTGTTTTCAACATATTTCCTCTGGAAAGACCAAACTGAAGCTGAATCAGTTTTTATTAAAGTCTCTTTGAAGCCGACGACATTCTCATTTTTATTGCTTTCCAAACAATGTAAAGTACGCACTGTGAACCCTGACCCGGTGCTACAGCCAGCTCAGTCATCACTGATATTGGAGCACCAAGACATAAACTGATTCAACATAACTAAAGATTTGTCTGAAAAGCAGTTAGATCAGGGTTAAGGTTACTGTTGTAATTCACACCATGATTTATTATATGAAAAGTGCTTGTTAAATCCATAATGATTGGTTTAATCACTGCATAAGATTCCTCACTTGATTTCCTGATATCGATGTGTGTTAGACACATGCCACACCCACCCGTGCACACACACCTGGCATGTAATTGTAAAATTACCATCAAGGACTGTGGAAGCCACAGAAGTACCCTCAGAAGCCACACACAGGATCTCTCCTATATGTTCTCCATTTCAAAAGCCCCCGAGCATCAACTCGACTTGAAACAGAGACGGATAAGGATGTGAGAGAACGAACAGCAGCGACAATGTACACACTGCTTATACATTCAAGATAAGTGCAAGCACTTTCTCAAATTGCAACAGGAGAGGAGATAGTTTGTTCGAACGCTTAACCTTGTTTAGTCTTGAAATGCTCCTGTGAGTTCATATTCTGTGTCTCCCATTTGCATAAATTCATTTTACGCAGCTTCAAAGGAGAATAGATGGTGCTGTGATGTATAATTAAAACACAATGTGTCACTGAGCAAAACAGTTACATAATAATGCATTAAAGCCAAGCCGGTAGGCTCGCTGCAGTCCAACATCAGTGTTCTGCTGCCCTCTAGTGGACAGAGACTGTCCTTTATAATGACAAGAAAACCATTCCACAGAGGTCAAGACCCACTCCAAAGAAATTCATGTTTTTTTGTGTTGTTCACGTGTTCATGTGGCACTTTTCTTATGCCACAGGACACGTGCTGAGAAAACTACGCTATAGCCACGTGTGAGCCACCTGCTGAAAGCATTCAGGGTGAGAAAGAGAAGTGAAACAATCCAGTTCAACGAAGCACTTCAAGCCATTTGCATTCGTGAAAAGAAAAGAAAAAGAAGACTGCAGTCTGAACATTATTATATTTGCTAAAAGCAGAACTGATCAAAGCAAATTTTTCAGTGATTATCTAAAACTGTTACTCTCCTCCTCCTCCATGATAAATCAACTTTAAATTAATCTTCAAATCTTCAGATAAATTAATTTGATTTTCTCTTCAGTAGATGTTCTAACATTTGTCTTCACAATCATCTTCTGAATTTAAATAACACTGTTTATTTTGTGTGATGGAGCTTCAGACACGTGACTGAAATTTTTCATTCCCTTCAATCTGGACAGATTTATCGAAACCACAAGAAAGCATCTTCAACAAGAAATCCAGGTTTGGGCTTTTATTGATGATCTGATGTGATTTTATTGCTGAGATGTTGTATTTTCTCATCCAGCTTTCAAACTCCAGACTTCTGCTGGCTGTCTGTCTGGTGAAGAGATACTAGCTTGTGGTGCTTGTCTTTTCCACTCAGTTTGCCCCCAGCAGATCGTCTGTGAACAGTAAACACATTAAATACCTTCAGTGCATGAGGAAAAGCACTCGAGTTATATATGAAAGAACAATTATAACACTGTGAATCTTAAGGGGTTATTTTAGTATTTGTTGTTCGTGTTTAGGATCCAGCTCTGTTCAAGCTCTCACCCTCCTTCACCACGCCGCAGTACTCCTGACACTCCGCTTTGGTGTAGAACTTGTTGCCGTTGGTCTGGCAGAACCCTTTTTTGTAGGGAACACACAGACCGACGCTGGAGTCGAAGGCCCAGATGTCCGGCTGCCCTGTGCAGGGCTGCACCGCCATCGGCAGACGGCACACAGCTGGACAGATGAAACACAAACCCACATCGGAGCATCATGAATCACCGGCACACACACACACAAAAAAAGAAAAAAGCAATTATAGCCGACCCCTGCCATGAGCAATGCATTATCCAGTAGTAGTAACGAGTAATTACCAATTTAACTAACTGTTAAATTAGTCATTACATTACTTAAATTAGTCATTACATTACTGCTGCTGTCTGCATTAAGACCTAAACACAACACATAAACAATAATGACAAGTACCATCCAAATTATCGAGCATCTTCCTCCAACTAAATGTTGGAATTTCAGCTGCATTCGATGAATGAATCAGTCATATTGACACACATGGTGCTGAGAGCTCAGCTAATGTGCTTCTGCAGCAATAAATACAGACATTTAAACATTATTTAGACTGGCCTCATCAAGGACACAGGTACAGGAACGTTAGTTATCCAACAAACTAGTTACTTTGATGAGTTACTTTAATAATAATAGTAATAATGATAATGATTATTCTATGTATATTTTTTAAGCTTGTGTTTTCACAGATCAAGTCATAATATTGAGACTTTTCTGAGGTTAAATACAGCCTTCAAAAATTTGAGAAAGAAACTTGGGATTAAATTGAAAATAAAATCTGAATTCTGAGAATAAAAATCTAAGTTTCTAATGTGGTTTATATGTGAGACATATTTTTCAAAAGCTCACACTGAGAATGAAATTCGGCTTTCCAGATTATAACTTTGTTATTTGTTGACCACTTTGATTACTGTAGCCCCTGCAAAGCCATTATGAGAACAGAAATTCCATGTTTATTTTGAAAATAATGACCTTCACTCTTCCAGACTGCAGACAAAAGTAGACATTTTTAGTTTTTGTTCAATATTCATGTTGTTTATGTTTTAATGTGAATCCACAGTAAGTTTCTAACTGTATCTAATTTTAATTCTCCTCTTCTTCCGGATGCTTGTGTGACTCCGCCCTCGGTTCCTCCCCGCTGGTTCATTAACTGCCTCATCCCAGGTTCAAGAACAAACTCTGTGATTCATCTCTTTCCATTTGTGAGTCCGAAGCGTCCTTTGACTCACCCTCGGTGCGACATCTCTGCAGACATTCCCTCTCAGTTTCGAAGTTGTTCTGATTTCCCAAACAGCCTCCGTACTTGAAGGGCTCGCAGCTCATTGATGATGAGTTGTAGAAGAAACGCTGAAGGAACCCAAAACAGGGTCCAGTATCTGGTCCGGCTGAACAAGCCACTGTGGGGGAGGGGTTTGGATTTGTTCAAATGAATGTTTCATCAGTGCATCGATGTCGGTCTCATCCATCCCATGAGGTGATATCTTACCGGATCCATTGAATGAAGCAAGCTCATCGCCAGACCCCTCGTCATCCGCAACAGCCAACGAAGGCAGCACTGGAGCTCTCCTCCTTCGCTACAACACACAAAAACACATCCCAACTTCAAAAAAATCGACCTCCATCCGTGGCCGTGCAGTGCAACTATGATCATACCGTGAAAAAGCGCATCAGAAAGCACATTTAACCGGTTAGAGATAACCAGGATTTGCATAATGACCGGGATGGTTTGGATTTCGTTGCAGATCACTGCAGAAGTTGGCGGATGTGCTTTTTATTACCTGAGGCCGAGCTGCTGGCGGTGCCACCTGCTGACCGGGAACACAGTCACCTGTTCAGAGGTCACAACAAACATGTCAGCCATTCATCCACACTCGCAACAGACCGGTTATGTTTAACGCTTTAAAATATTTCCTCAGTTTATTTATTTTTTCTGTCTAAATTTAAAAAAAAAAACAGAGAGAGAGATTTTGATAAATCCCTGTAAGGTCAGGAAAAAGGACATTAGACAAATATGAAAAATCTGAATAAATAGATCCCCCAATAAAAGATATAACATTACATGTGAAAACTGAATAGAAACTCTCTTGCTTCTAATGTCAGTGTGAGGATTACGATCATTAGGCCCGAGCCACTGGCCTGCCAAGGGCGAAGGGCCTATTGTTTCTGCAACACAGACAACGACTAGTCGAGCGCGCAGCGCTCGACCACAGACATCATTCAAAATGTCCAGACACACACACACCGACACGCACTCACACATATGCATGTACAAACACAAAAACGCACACACATACACGAATTTTCGAGCGCGCAGCGCTCGACCACAGGCCTTTCACACACTCAAACGTACAAAAATGACAAGTCGAGCGCGCAGCGCTCGACCTCAGACATAGGCCAACATGTCCAGACACACACACCCCGACATGCACTCATACACACGTGTACAAATACAAAAAACGCACACACACTCTCACACACAAACATGACTTGTCGAGCGCGTAGCGCTCGACCACAGGCATTCACACTCTCAAACACCTCACAGACGCGTCGGGCTTGTCGAGAACTTTCCGAAAATATATAACATGTGGGCGAAATAATGGCAGAAAAAAAAATCGCATATTGTCTTCTTCTTCTGCTCTTTAAACTGGAATTTGACCCCCTGAACATGCTCGAAAACTCACCAAACTTTGCACAAAATTCAGTTCCGGTGAAAAAATTTTTTAATATGAATTTCAATATTGGGATTTAAAAATTGGCTCTACAGCACCACCTGCAAAACCCAAAATGCATTGCGTCAATGGGAGGGGGTCCGCAATAAACTTTGTCGTACAGCCACAATTTTCGGTATATAGATGCACATTGTCGGGACAAACAAAAAATATTATTATGACCCCGCCATCAAAACAGCAGGAAAGCAGCTAGCTGGGATTGAATATTCAAAATTGCTGAGTCAGCGTTTTCCAGGACATCGTACAAAATGTTCGTTTTGATCGCGCGCTTCTCCAAATGAGCTGAAATTTGGTGGACACCATCTACACAAGTAGACAATTAAAAGTTATCCAATTCACAAATCTTCAGATTACGATTTCCGCGTGGCAACGCCGCAAAGTTGATGTCAAATTTTGCCATTTTTTCAGTGTGATAAATGGCTGCCATTCGTACATAACAGATCCAATCTCAGCCAAATACTAAACACTTATTGACCCTTCTCATCTGGACACATGGACAGTGAAATTTTGAAAATCGGCATTACAGCGCCCCCTACAGAATCAAAATAAAATCTGTATGGGTAGTAAAATTATTAGTTTATCAGAAATGAATGAAATCTGGGTGATAATTCCGTCATGTCGTCCCGATCAAAAAAGCAAATGGTAACCATGTTGTATTATCAACAGTGTTGCCGTGGCGATGGCTGAAGTTCCCCATGTTATTCTAATGGGCCCAAGTGAAAACTCTCCCATCAAATCAAATTTATTTGTTGCCATGGAAATGTGCCAAATTTGACAAACATCAATGACAGAATTAAACAGGGCGGGTCAGGTAAGCAGCGGGCGAGGGCCTTTTGACGCCGCTCGCGGCTTTAATTAATATTTCTATTTACACACACTAAAATTGCTCCATGATGAAAGGACTGTGTGGGTGTGTTTGCGTGTGTGCGGGTTACTTTACCTTGGTCCTGCTTGATGACAATTGAGTCATCACTCATTCCCTGTTGCTTCGCCAGCGTTTTAAAGTCATCCAGCACAGTGTCTCTCACAGATTTAGTCCGACCTGAGGCAGACAGGAAGCAGATATGAGCACGGGAAAACTTCACAGGGTTTAAGCGAAGGAAAGTTTTGGTTTAGTGGCGTTTCAAAGTGATAGCGGGACATCAGGTGGACATTTTGTCTCTCTCTTTCTTTTCATCCCCTCTTCCTGAACCTAAGTATGAATCCGTCCTCTACTTTTCTCTCCTTCTATCTGATACTTGCTCTTGTGGAACTGTTGAGTTTTCTCTGCCTAGAAATAGCCATGCTGTATATTTATCTGTCCGTTCATTAAATTCCAGGTGCTTCTGAAGGAAGTTTACTTACTGTACAGTACGAATGAGGTGCTCTTTTGGCCTGATGACTTCTGTTTATTCATTATCACTATGGCGTACTCAATGTAGTTGGTGTGAACCACGTAAGCATCCACATCTGCCTTCCACCCTGCCGGAAGGTGAGCAGAGAAACAGTTAGAAAATCTGAAGTCCTATTACCAAGCATCTGTATAGGTGCAACAGATCAGTGAGACTCACTTGCATTGTGGTAAAAGATGCGTCCCGGTGTGTCAGTCAGCTCGTACTCTCCAGAGATCTCCACACATGTTCCATTTCTACGTGAACACACAGAAACCATGCGCAAAGCCATGAGAATATCACTCCAGTGATGGGGTTGATAAAAAGATAATAAAAAGATTGTACTTGTTAGGGAAAGAAAAAAGCTTCCTGAGAGTTTCTGAGGAAATATGCGATTGCCCATTGTTGAGCTCTTTCATACAAACCTGAGCATAGTGCTCTTCATCTGGATTTTGCCCTCAGCTGGACCTTTCTGCAGCACCTTCTTTCCGATGGCCGAGTGCCGGCGCATGTGGGGACAAGAGCTGGCCTTGGCAACATCATACCACGTTCCCATAAACTGCATGGATCAGACAACAGCAGTGAGACGACACAGACTCAAAGCTAATATACCGAATGACACCTCAGTGGCTCACTATAATAAACCAAGCTCACTCATTTGAACTGAAGTAGTCGATTAAAATCAGC
The DNA here is from genome assembly GCF_902148845.1 of Salarias fasciatus. Lineage (NCBI taxonomy): Eukaryota > Metazoa > Chordata > Actinopteri > Blenniiformes > Blenniidae > Salarias > Salarias fasciatus. Next base: position 14,429,317 of record NW_021941229.1, on the reverse strand, counting down.
AAAAAAACAAAAGAAAAAAAAAACGATCTGAAACAAAATTTAACCATAAAGTATTATTCACAAAAAAAACATAAATACCATAAAATGAGTGGAAAATGAGTGGGGTCAGACGGGACACTCGATGTGTCAGGAGTTCAACATTTGAGATGTGGCCTGAAGAAAGCCTGAACATGGAGCTGGCTCTGCCACGAGGCAACATCTGGAAAATTCCCCTTCACTATTAAAGCTTCAGATGTGAAACTCCAGTAGAAGAACGTTGAACAACCACAGTTGGGTCTAATCGAGGATTTTGAAAAGGTTTGAGTTATTTCTTCATTCAGCTGATTGCAAAACCTGTTCTGGTTCTGTGCTGGTTTTCCCACATTTGTCGTGTTTTGCATCTTACCTGTGGTTCAGCCCTCTGCTGTTGAATAATTCAAGTATTTTAAAAGAAATGAGAAATGAGAAAACACACTTTATCAGTATATTTTCAGGATTAAAAAAAGAAGAACCCTCGCGCTGTTAAAGAAGGCAGAGTACACAGAGAATGTGTACCTAACTTGTGTGTACTTAGCTTACTGTTAGGCCATTTTTTTTAGTTTGAGCAATCAGGTAATAAAATGTTTTAAGCGAAGATTGCAACATGAGATTAGAAGGTGGCTGAAATGCAACTTGGTGGTGAGAGTTGGAATATAGATGGTAAATTACCCAATGATTATTTTGTAACATCTTTTCGGATTCTACTTTTGACTTTTCACTGTAACTCAAAATTGCCCTCAGAGGTTAAAACAAGTAGTACCAGTTTGCAGGTATGAATAGAACAGTTACGAGTTTATAATCAAAAGTAGGAAGTAAAAATAAGGAAAGTACAGGCACTTAAAAAACTAGTCATAAAAGACCTATAACTTGCCATCTCTGATTTTGTTGAGATACAAAGTTTTTTACCAGCTGCGTTCAGGACTGACACACGGAGAAAAGCATGTCTGCGTCCCAGCTCTTTAAACTAAAGGCAGAAATTAAATACATGTATTTTTTAAGAAGCTACACGTTATAGCAACAACTGGCTCTACCCAGTGGCTCACCCGGTTCAAGTCAAAGTTCTCCTGCGTGGAGTAAAGAGGCTCCGGAAGAACTGGGAGCCCCTGGAGGGTCCAGGTCCATCCCAGAACCAGCAGAGGAACCAGAATCGCTGCCTTCTGCATCCTGTCAGCTCGTCTTTCCACTTGTCTCTGGCAGATAGTGACTCACCTCGGCTCGCTCCAGACTAGGAACTGGGACGGGCCACTGAACTCTCTGTGTACTCACACCCACAACCCAGTCAAAAAACAAACGAAGGAACAAAGTTCTGCCTCTGTTCATCTTTCTGTGTATCTTAACCTGCTCAGACGGCTAAACACTCAGACGTTGGACTTCAGAGCAGATCGACAAATCAATGCATGTCTTGATCTTAGACACTAATGATTGACAGAAAAAAAAAATGCATTTTCGCTTGATTTGAGTAATAGAACACAATTCTCACTGGATCCATAGAAAGTCTGATAAAACTGTGTTTTATTGGTTGACAAAAAACTGTTGAACTATTGGCGTGGTGAAAATGCCTGGTCAGTGTTTACACGATGGCTGTCCTCTTCACTTTTCCAACTTTATGTTTCATCCTGTAAGAGTAACACATGCAGGTATGAAATCAAGGCTTCTCTTTCACTAATTTGAGGAAAAAGTAAAGTGATGAACACACATGATTTAGATGACTGATTACTCTGCATGTATTGTCAGCATTTACCTGAGGTTGAGTGGTGGGTTCAGTCACCTCCTCGCCAGCAGCACACTCACCTGGGAGCAAACAGAGAGGCCGTATGACAGCTTCATCTCGCAAAACATGAATGAATTCAAAACGAGTGTCTCTTTACCTTCATACTGATTTACAATGACTGCGCCTTCATTCATTCCATGTTGTCGAATCAGTGTTTTAAAGTCTTCCAGCACAGCAGGACTCACATCCACAGATCTACCTGAAGAGGAGGACAGTTCTGATATTTGCGTAGTGCATCAGGTACGGAGGTTGAGAAGGTTCAACGCCACAACACAGCAGCAAAAAGCTGGAAGTCAACCCTGAGGGGTGAGTGATGATACATGCAGATAAGGCCTGACTTGCTTCATCACAGATCATCTGCCTTCAAAGTGTTCAAGTAGGCGTGATATTCCCATGATATCCCCAAGGGCACAGCGATCACAGCGAACAACAGACAATATTTAGTATCAGAACCAAAACATAGACTGCAGAGCTCATGAATAACATTCTGACAATAATGTCAACATGGTGACCAAATTGACGATTTACAAAAATCGATATTGTCATTAATCACAATCATCGAGCTGCAGCGCATCAATAAACTCTCCCCTAATCAATAAATTCCGTTGTGGGTTAACTTCCATTGTGGTCTTGGTATTTGTGTTTTGGCTTTTGTGGTTGTGTTGTTGTTACGGCCGGCTCAAAGCCGCAACAAAACGAGGGAGACAGAGACTGGGTAACGTGCGTAAAAGAAAGATTTAATGAAATAAAGTAAACAAAAGATCCAGTGCCCAAACACAAAGGTGCAGGGTGGACGCCATCAGGAGGTCAGGAGCCCGCAGCCGACGAGCAGGAGCAGGACGCCGCAGGAGGAGGCCATCAGGAGGTCCGAAGCCCACAGCCAACAAGCAGGAATGGAACCCCGCAGGAGGACGTCATCGGGTGGAACGGGTGGAGCAAGCAGAGGAGCGAGGCAGCGACGACGACCCACGGGCAACGACCACCAGACAATGACCACCGCGAGCGCATGCACGGTCTGGCTTTTACACTGCTCCACAGAGCAATCAGTGTAACTCGGAGCACCTGTGCAGAGGGGAGAGGCAGGAGCAGCAGCAGAGCACAACAGACCACTCCCTGTGACCTCCCAACGACCCTGGGTCGTAACACCCCCCCCCTACAAAAAAGGGACCCGAGTAGGGGCCCTAACTAACCCAATCCCAAGAACCTATTAAAAAAAAAACCAGTGGAAAAAAAAAACATACTAAACAATTCTTGGGTTGAGTAGTAGGACTCCAGAGTGTTCACCAACCCACCTACTCACATACAGGACAATGCGTCAACGATGACCATTGTCCCGGCCTTTTATGTGCCTGATCTCCAATGTGTAGGATTGGAGGAAAAGGCCCATCGCACCAGTCGCCGGTTTGGCGACTGCAGGTTGCCGAGGAAGGCGAGCGGGTCAAGGTCCGCGGACACGACCACCGGACCACCACCAGAACCTCTGCCTAATTGGTGGTGAATCACCGACATCACTGTCGTATTTAATCAAGGTGTTACATGATGAAACATCACCAAACAGACACAGGGAATCCTCAATCCAACCAACAACATGAGCGCATTTACGCAGACACACGTAAGCCAAAGCCATGTCCAACTGCCGCAATAACCCACTGTTCCTCAATCGTCCAGACACCACCGCTTCATCCGACTCAGGCGGATCCCCGGCCCCCAGCTCTGCCACCACTGGAGCCGAAGCCACACACTGAGGATGAGCATCTGACGGGTTTTCCCCCCCGTTGCAGTCCGGTGTCTGGAGAGAAGAACGGTTTCAGCAAGTCGACAGAACAAAGCCGAGTTTTAGCTCCACGCTCCGGAGTAGAGCTCAAACAATCCAGATCAGAGCACTTTTCCACCACCGTCAGCAGGAAACTAGCACCTGACTTAGACGGTGGCAAAGGGCCAACACAGTCGATCAGCAGATGCTCAAAAGGCTGACTAACAGGTGGGATCGGACTGAGAGGCACAGGCTTGAGAATCTGGTTTGGTTTACTCGTCATCTGGCATGTATGGCAGGACTTACAGTATGCAGAGACATCCTTCTTCAGTCGAGGCCAAAAGAAATACCTCAGAACTCTGTCATACGTTTTCCTGATGCCCAGATGGCCACACTGGTCATGAGAAATCTGCAAGACAATCTGACGAAATTGCACTGGCACAACAACTTGGTAAACAGGTTCTCCAACAAAACCTTCAAACTGAGGTGTCCATTTTCTTATAAGCACGCCCTCGTGCAAAAGGCAACAATGAGAACGGCTTCTAACCTCAGAAGGAGAGCCAACCTGATCCAAGAGCTCCTTCAAGGTGCCATCCGTCCCCTGCTCCCTTACAAGCTCACTGTGAGAAATGGACCACGGAGCCACAGGCAGTGCAAAATCATGAGCAGAATCATCATCTCTGACCGTGTTGACATTCTTCTTTGACCGAGTAACCACACAAGCCCCAAGGACTCCAGGCAACTGACCCACTGAGCAATAGACGGCTAGTAGACGTCTAGTATTTTTTTAGACCTCATTTCAACCGTCTAGATTCCGTCTGTTTTTAGACGGAATTTAGACGTTGCAGTTTAATCAATTATTCTATAATTATTTATTAAAAAAAACAACTGTAAGGTGCATAGCTAATCTCCAAATACTGAACTAATATAATTATGAAAGCTGTTGAGCGATATACAGTATAGTATAAATATAGCCGAGATTTAGACGTCTAAATCTCTACCGCATTTCAACGTCTAGATATAGACCGAATCTAGACAACTGAATTTAATCCATTATTTAAAAGTTGTTTATTTAAAACAATAACTACAAGTTGCAAAACTGATCTCTAAATATTGGATTGAGATCATTTTAATAGCCGTTGAGCGATATACAGTATAGTATAAATATAGCCGAGATTTAGACATCTAAATCTCTACCGCATTTCAACGTCTAGATATAGACCGAATCTAGACAACTGAATTTAATCCATCATTCAGTACTTTAAACAATAACTACACGTTGCAAAACTGATCTCTAAATATTGGATTGAGATCATTTTAATAGCCATACTCGTTATAAGGTATAGTTTAGATGTAGATGTCTAAAATCCCTAATTTCAGCGTCGATAATTACACCATTCAATTTATTTTACATCTTTAGAATACAGGAAAACAAAAATCTGATGGAAGAGCCAACTCTTTGAAGTGCACAGCTTTCACAGTAGAGTGATCGGTGTTTTCGCGTTATTCCATCAAAACGTATGAAACCTCCACAAAACCTTCGGTAAATCTGAAAGCCCAGATCCTGCTGAGCACTCGACAACGAAGTTTGTGGCTGAAATTCCCTTAGATTATTAGATGTCGGTTGTGTTTTCTCAGCCTCTGTAACGCTGACTGCCACCATGTTGCTTTCGTTGTTGACAAAAACCTCTTTGGTGTACTACGCTCACGTGACGCACCTTGCAACCACTTCTGGGAAACGTTCTTCCGCTCAAAGAGAAGTAGTCCGTGATAAAACTTAACTACTTTACAGTCTTGTGGAGGTTGTACGACCATAACCTGAAAACGCCTTCAACTTGTGCCTGTGGACTGCGCTACTTCCAACTGTGAAATCCTTGTGCTCATGCGCTCCACTGTACTGAAACAACCGCAGAAAAGTTGGTCGAAGAAGTGCTGTTTCAGGCATACAGAGGTGGGTGTCGCAGCAACTACTACAGAAATTTTTTTATTTTTGCAATGTTTGGTCCTTTTACCGTCATTCATTAATTTAGCATTTGCTTATTTTAATTAAGGGCCTGCTCTCTCTGTAGGAATTGAGGTTAAAAGCTTCTGCTTCGGCTATTTTCAAAACATTTTACTGTTTAACTTCGAAGACGAGATATATTCAGATGCCAATACTTGACCATAATACACATAATTCACCATAATTCATAATACAATAGGCAGCCACATTTGCAGTTTTTCTTCATTTGTTCTATTGCTTTGTTTGCAGAAGCAATTCGGAAGAATTTTAAGGAGGCTACAGACGACCAAATCCGCTTGGCCATGGGATTCTATTTCAAACAGGCCCCAGCTCGGACTGGTGGAGGGGGTACAGGAGACCAGCACACCAGTGGTGTAGTTTTATTTTAAAGGTTTGGTTTGCAGCAATAAAACAAACAAACAAAAAAATATATATATATAAAAAAATGTTGTTGTTATTGTTATGGTTTTAATTTTGTATTTACAAGTTGTTCTATTTTTTCAGTGCAATGTTTATGTAACCCAGCTCCAGAAGGGTTAATAAATAAAATCAATTAATTTGCAGTCATTATTTAATTATTTCCTTATGTTTATAAGTGTTTTGTATTTTACTTTGAAAAACCTGAAGTTTATTTTGAAGACCGGAAGTAGTAGGCCGCGCTAGTGAAGCAGTTTAACCTCACTAATGCACAGACGGAGCACGCCACTTCACTTCCGCGTGAGAGAGAAAAACGGGAAAAAAGGTATGGAAACTGTACAATTTCGCAGTCAAACTGAGAAATGAAGTAGTTGTTGATACCATGCTCCGAAAACTCCGTTTCAGAGAGGAAAAACCGTCGTTGAAGCACTTTCCGGCCGCGTTTCTCCTGAAAAAACCATTGGTAAGCTTGCCGCTGCGTGTTGCAATGTGTGTGTATGTGGAGATGTGAGGCGACCATGCTGTTTCAATTAAGGGTGTTTTGTACATCTTAAGTTGTTTTTGATTCATGTTTTGCACTTAAAAACATTTATATTAATGGATTGATGGTGAAATTTGACTGGAATGAGCACATTATGAGAGTTTCACTGTGTAAAATGCCTCATCTTTTGCACATGTGATGCGAAGTTAAAATGTGTTCAGGAGTACAAGAAGTCATTTTAAGTTCATTTAAGTTGCTTAGAAGCAGCAAAGCTGTAATTTAAGTTAGTTAGGTTATGAGAACGGATGTATTTCAGTGAAAATCTCTTCTCTGATGTTAAAAAAAAACTAGAAAATGAGAGAAACACATGAGGAAGCACATGTTATGCCTTCATGTAGAAGTAAAAATTTCTTGGTTGAATGAAATCTTTAAAACATTATTCCTTTGAATTTGAATTGATTAAAATACATTTTGACATGATAAACTCTTAATTGTTAAGATTAATTATGGTTTTCAGCATGTAACCCATAGTATTTTGATTCCTGTTTCATAAAGATTATCAGTGTTGTACAACCACCTTGAACTGAACATTTAGGTGATCATTTGAAGATGTTCTATGCATTGAATTGGATTGTAAACCTGTTTTCTAAATACAGGTCAGGTTCTATTGTGATGCTTGGAAAGAGTGAAGCTTCAGCTTTCATGTCTGACGAAGCTGATGAGCGATCCAACTGATGGCGAGCTCCCAGTCCACCTTCGATGCTTCAAGCAGAACTTTTAATTCCGCCACACCACTTAATGGATTAAGTGCAATGTCCGAAAAATGCTCGGTGGGCCCACCGAGCATTTTTCGGTCTAAATGACGTCTAAATGACGTCTAATTGTTCTTCGACGTCTAGTCTAAAATTGGTCTACCAGTGGTCTAAAAATGAAAGTTTTTTAGCGGTCTAAGCTAGACGTCTTTTAGACGTCTAAGCATTAGCCGTCTTTTAGCCGTCTATTAGCCGTCTTTTAGCCGTCTACGTCTGTACGCCTCGTCTCATCTTAGACGTTTAAATAACCACTAATATACGTCTATTTGTAGACGTCTAAACTTAAACGTTTATTAGACGTTCATTTATATACCAAATTCGTACACCTCTTCTGATCTTAGACGTTTAAATAACCGCTAATGAACGTCTATTTATAGACGTATAAATTTAGACGTTTGCTAGACATTTACTTTTGTACCAGATCTAAACCCCTTACAAAAACTACTCGTCTTATAGACGTCTATTGAACGTATTGATATTCTAATAAAAATGCAGCCATTGCAATTTTTTTATTCACCAGAAACCTGTATTTTAACATTTTTTTTAATCTGAGCTCCTTTTTTAACCATTAGTACTGTAATCAAAACCAATACCTTTTAAATAAAATTCAAAAATATGAATGTCCAAAAAATTTTTAATTTCTTTACACCACTTGAAAAGAGAAGCACAAACTCTAATACAAACTACCGACATAAAATATAAGAAACATTTTTTTTTTTTTTTTAAATGTAACCAACTTCAGGGTCTGTACACGTCACATACTAGGTTCGTAGGAGCCAAGTGAAACAATAACCACTGGACACAGAGGCAGAATGATTTGAAACTCTTTAGTTCCACAAAGATCTTAACAATACAAAACACAATAACATTACAACCTTGGGCCCATAAACTAAGAAATAAAATAAAATAAATGTCCAAATGGGAGTGTTCCTCGGTGGTTTGGATCCAAAAATCAAAAGTCAATATTCCAGGATATCCAAGGAAGGCTTTCGTTGCTGCCGGTCAGTTGGACTGACACAAATCCTACCACTTAATCCGTTAAGTGGTGTGGCGGAATTAAAAGTTCTGCTTGAAGCACCGAAGGTGGACTGGGAGCTCGCCATCAGTTGGATCGCTCATCAGCTTCGTCAGACATGAAAGCTGAAGCTTCACTCTTTCCAAGCATCACAATAGAACCTGACCTGTATTTAGAAAACAGGTTTACAATCCAATTCAATGCATAGAACCTCTTCAAATGATCACCTAAATGTTCAGTTCAAGGTGGTTGTACAACACTGATAATCTTTATGAAACAGGAATCAAAATACTATGGGTTACATGCTGAAAACCATAATTAATCTTAACAATTAAGAGTTTATCATGTCAAAATGTATTTTAATCAATTCAAATTCAAAGGAATAATGTTTTAAAGATTTCATTCAACCAAGAAATTCTTACTTCTACATGAAGGCATAACATGTGCTTCCTCAAGTGTTTCTCTCATTTTCTAGTTTTTTTTTAACATCAGAGAAGAGATTTTCACTGAAATACATCCGTTCTCATAACCTAACTAACTTAAATTACAGCTTTGCTGCTTCTAAGCAACTTAAATGAACTTAAAATGACTTCTCGTACTCCTGAACACATTTTAACTTCGCATCACATGTGCAAAAGATGAGGCATTTCACACAGTGAAACTCTCATAATGTGCTCATTCCAGTCAAATTTCACCATCAATCCATTAATATAAATGTTTTTAAGTGCAAAACATGAATCAAAAACAACTTAAGATGTACAAAACACCCTTAATTGAAACAACATGGTCGCCTCACATCTCCACATACACACACATTGCAACACGCAGCGGCAAGCTTACCAATGGTTTTTTCAGGAGAAACGCGGCCGGAAAGTGCTTCAACGACGGTTTTTCCTCTCTCTGAAACGGAGTTTTCGGAGCATGGTATCAACAACTACTTCATTTCTCAGTTTGACTGCGACATTGTACAGTTTCCATACCTTTTTTCCCGTTTTTCTCTCTCACGCGGAAGTGAAGTGGCGTGCTCCGTCTGTGCATTAGTGAGGTTAAACTGCTTCACTAGCGCGGCCTACTACTTCCGGTCTTCAAAATAAACTTCAGGTTTTTCAAAGTAAAATACAAAACACTTATAAACATAAGGAAATAATTAAATAATGACTGCAAATTAATTGATTTTATTTATTAACCCTTCTGGAGCTGGGTTACATAAACATTGCACTGAAAAAATAGAACAACTTGTAAATACAAAATTAAAACCATAACAATAACAACAACATTTTTTTATATATATATATTTTTTTGTTTGTTTGTTTTATTGCTGCAAACCAAACCTTTAAAATAAAACTACACCACTGGTGTGCTGGTCTCCTGTACCCCCTCCACCAGTCCGAGCTGGGGCCTGTTTGAAATAGAATCCCATGGCCAAGCGGATTTGGTCGTCTGTAGCCTCCTTAAAATTCTTCCGAATTGCTTCTGCAAACAAAGCAATAGAACAAATGAAGAAAAACTGCAAATGTGGCTGCCTATTGTATTATGAATTATGGTGAATTATGTGTATTATGGTCAAGTATTGGCATCTGAATATATCTCGTCTTCGAAGTTAAACAGTAAAATGTTTGGAAAATAGCCGAAGCAGAAGCTTTTAACCTCAATTCCTACAGAGAGAGCAGGCCCTTAATTAAAATAAGCAAATGCTAAATTAATGAATGACGGTAAAAGGACCAAACATTGCAAAAACAAAAATTTCTGTAGTAGTTGCTGCGACACCCACCTCTGTATGCCTGAAACAGCACTTCTTCGACCAACTTTTCTGCGGTTGTTTCAGTACAGTGGAGCACATGAGCACAAGGATTTCACAGTTGGAAGTAGCGCAGTCCACAGGCACAAGTTGAAGGCTTTTTCAGGTTATGGTCGTACAATCTCCACAAGACTGTAAAGTAGTTTTATCACGGACTACTTCTCTTTGAGCAGAATAGCGTTTTCCCAGAAGTGGTTGCAAGGTGCGTCACGTGAGCGTAGTACACCAAAGAGGTTTTTGTCAACAACGAAAGCAACATGGCGGCAGTCAGCGTTACAGAGGCTGAGAAAACACAACCGACATCTAATAATCTAAGGGAATTTCAGCCACAAACTTCGTTGTCGAGTGCTCAGCAGGATCTGGGCTTTCAGATTTACCGAAGGTTTTGTGGAGGTTTCATACGTTTTGATGGAATAACGCGAAAACACCGATCACTCTATACTGTGAAAGCTGTGCACTTCAAAGAGTTGGCTCTTCCATCAGATTTTTGTTTTCCTGTATTCTAAAGATGTAAAATAAATTGAATGGTGTAATTATCGACGCTGAAATGAGGGATTTTAGACATCTACATCTAAACTATACCTTATAACGAGTATGGCTATTAAAATGATCTCAATCCAATATTTAGAGATCAGTTTTGCAACGTGTAGTTATTGTTTAAAGTACTGAATGATGGATTAAATTCAGTTGTCTAGATTCGGTCTATATCTAGACGTTGAAATGCGGTAGAGATTTAGACGTCTAAATCTCGGCTATATTTATACTATACTGTATATTGCTCAACGGCTTTCATAATTATATTAGTTCAGTATTTGGAGATTAGTTATGCACCTTACAGTTGTTTTTTTTAATAAATAATTATAGAATAATTGATTAAACTGCAACGTCTAAATTCCGTCTAAAAACAGACGGAATCTAGACGGTTGAAATGAGGTCTAAAAAAATACTAGACGTCTACTAGCCGTCTATTGCTCAGTGGGACTTCAAGCCATTTGCATTCGTGAAAAGAAAAGAAAAAGAAGACTGCAGTCTGAACATTATTATATTTGCTAAAAGCAGAACTGATCAAAGCAAATTTTTCAGTGATTATCTAAAACTGTTACTCTCCTCCTCCATGATAAATCAACTTTAAATTAATTTTCAAATCTTCAGATAAATTAATTTGATTTTCTCTTCAGTAGATGTTCTAACATTTGTCTTCACAATTATGTTCTGAATTTAAATAACACTGTTTATTTTGTGTGATGGAGCTTTAGACACGTGACTGAAATTTTTCATTCCCTTCAATCTGGACAGATTTATCGAAACCACAAGAAAGCATCTTCAACAAGAAATCCAGGTTTTGGCTTTTATTGATGATCTGATGTGATTTTATTGCTGAGATGTTGTATTTTCTCATCCAGCTTTCAAACTCCAGACTTCTGCTGGCTGTCTGTCTGGTGAAGAGATACTAGCTTGTGGTGCTTGTCTTTTCCACTCAGTTTGCCCCCAGCAGATCGTCTGTGAACAGTAAACACATTAAATACCTTCAGTGCATGAGGAAAAGCACTCGAGTTATATATGAAAGAACAATTATAACACTGTGAATCTTAAGGGGTTATTTTAGTATTTGTTGTTCGTGTTTAGGATCCAGCTCTGTTCAAGCTCTCACCCTCCTTCACCACGCCGCAGTACTCCTGACACTCCGCTTTGGTGTAGAACTTGTTGCCGTTGGTCTGGCAGAACCCTTTTTTGTAGGGAACACACAGACCGACGCTGGAGTCGAAGGCCCAGATGTCCGGCTGCCCTGTGCAGGGCTGCACCGCCATCGGCAGACGGCACACAGCTGGACGGATGAAACACAAACCCACATCGGAGCATCATGAATCACCGGCACACACACACAAAAAAAGAAAAAAGCAATTATAGCCGACCCCTGCCATGAGCAATGCATTATCCAGTAGTTATAGCAGTAATGAGTGATTACCAATTTAACTAACTGTTAAATTAGTCATTACATTACTGCTGTTGTCTGCATTAAGACCTAAACACAACACATAAACAATAATGACAAGTACCATCCAAATTATCGAGCATCTTCCTCCAACTAAATGTTGGAATTTCAGCTGCATTCGATGAATGAATCAGTCATATTGACACACATGGTGCTGAGAGCTCAGCTAATGTGCTTCTGCAGCAATAAATACAGACATTTAAACATTATTTAGACTGGCCTCATCAAGGACACAGGTACAGGAACGTTAGTTATCCAACAAACTAGTTACTTTGATGAGTTACTTTAATAATAATAGTAATAATGATAATGATTATTCTATGTATATTTTTTAAGCTTGTGTTTTCACAGATCAAGTCATAATATTGAGACTTTTCTGAGGTTAAATACAGCCTTCAAAAATTTGAGAAAGAAACTTGGGATTAAATTGAAAATAAAATCTGAATTTTGAGAATAAAAATCTAAGTTTCTAATGTGGTTTATATGTGAGACATATTTTTCAAAAGCTCACACTGAGAATGAAATTCGGCTTTCCAGATTATAACTTTGTTATTTGTTGACCACTTTGATTACTGTAGCCCCTGCAAAGCCATTATGAGAACAGAAATTCCATGTTTATTTTGAAAATAATGACCTTCACTCTTCCAGACTGCAGACAAAAGTAGACATTTTTAGTTTTTGTTCAATATTCATGTTGTTTATGTTTCAATGTGAATCCACAGTAAGTTTCTAACTGTATCTAATTTTAATTCTCCTCTTCTTCCGGATGCTTGTGTGACTCCGCCCTCGGTTCCTCCCCGCTGGTTCATTAACTGCCTCATCCCAGGTTCAAGAACAAACTCTGTGATTCATCTCTTTCCATTTGTGAGTCCGAAGCGTCCTTTGACTCACCCTCGGTGCGACATCTCTGCAGACATTCCCTCTCAGTTTCGAAGTTGTTCTGATTTCCCAAACAGCCTCCGTACTTGAAGGGCTCGCAGCTCATTGATGATGAGTTGTAGAAGAAACGCTGAAGGAACCCAAAACAGGGTCCAGTATCTGGTCCGGCTGAACAAGCCACTGTGGGGGAGGGGTTTGGATTTGTTCAAATGAATGTTTCATCAGTGCATCGATGTCGGTCTCATCCATCCCATGAGGTGATATCTTACCGGATCCATTGAATGAAGCAAGCTCATCGCCAGACCCCTCCTCATCCGCAACAGCCAAGGAAGGCAGCACTGGAGCTCTCCTCCTTCGCTACAACACACAAAAACACATCCCAACTTCAAAAAAATCGACCTCCATCCGTGGCCGTGCAGTGCAACTATGATCATACCGTGAAAAAGCGCATCAGAAAGCACATTTAACCGGTTAGAGATAACCAGGATTTGCATAATGAACGGGATGGTTTGGATTTCGTTGCAGATCACTGCAGAAGTTGGCGGATGTGCTTTTTATTACCTGAGGCCGAGCTGCTGGCGGTGCCACCTGCTGACCGGGAACACAGTCACCTGTTCAGAGGTCACAACAAACATGTCAGCCATTCATCCACACTCGCAACAGACCGGTTATGTTTAACGCTTTAAAATATTTCCTCAGTTTATTTATTTTTTCTGTCTAAATTTAAAAAAAAAAACAGAGAGAGAGATTTTGATAAATCCCTGTAAGGTCAGGAAAAAGGACATTAGACAAATATGAAAAATCTGAATAAATAGATCCCCCAATAAAAGATATAACATTACATGTGAAAACTGAATAGAAACTCTCTTGCTTCTAATGTCAGTGTGAGGATTACGATCATTAGGCCCGAGCCACTGGCCTGCCAAGGGCGAAGGGCCTATTGTTTCTGCAACACAGACAACGACTAGTCGAGCGCGCAGCGCTCGACCACAGACATCATTCAAAATGTCCAGACACACACACACCGACACGCACTCACACATATGCATGTACAAACACAAAAACGCACACACATACACGAATTTTCGAGCGCGCAGCGCTCGACCACAGGCCTTTCACACACTCAAACGTACAAAAATGACAAGTCGAGCGCACAGCGCTCGACCTCAGACATAGGCCAACATGTCCAGACACACACACCCCGACATGCACTCATACACACGTGTACAAATACAAAAAACGCACACACACTCTCACACACAAACATGACTTGTCGAGCGCGTAGCGCTCGACCACAGGCATTCACACTCTCAAACACCTCACAGACGCGTCGGGCTTGTCGAGAACTTTCCGAAAATATATAACATGTGGGCGAAATAATGGCAGAAAAAAAAATCGCATATTGTCTTCTTCTTCTGCTCTTTAAACTGGAATTTGACCCCCTGAACATGCTCGAAAACTCACCAAACTTTGCACAAAATTCAGTTCCGGCGAAAAAATTTTTTTAATATGAATTTCAATATTGGGATTTAAAAATTGGCTCTACAGCACCACCTGCAAAACCCAAAATGCATTGCGTCAATGGGAGGGGGTCCGCAATAAACTTTGTCGTACAGCCACAATTTTCGGTATATAGATGCGCATTGTCGGGACAAACAAAAAATATTATTATGACCCCCGCCATCAAAACAGCAGGAAAGCAGCTAGCTGGGATTGAATATTCAAAATTGCTGAGTCAGCGTTTTCCAGGACATCGTACAAAATGTTCGTTTTGATCGCGCGCTTCTCCAAATGAGCTGAAATTTGGTGGACACCATCTACACAAGTAGACAATTAAAAGTTATCCAATTCACAAATCTTCAGATTACGGTTTCCGCGTGGCAACGCCGCAAAGTTGATGTCAAATTTTGCCATTTTTTCAGTGTGATAAATGGCTGCCATTCGTACATAACAGATCCAATCTCAGCCAAATACTAAACACTTATTGACCCTTCTCATCTGGACACATGGACAGTGAAATTTTGAAAATCGGCATTACAGCGCCCCCTACAGAATCAAAATAAAATCTGTATGGGTAGTAAAATTATTAGTTTATCAGAAATGAATGAAATCTGGGTGATAATTCCGTCATGTCGTCCCGATCAAAAAAGCAAATGGTAACCATGTTGTATTATCAACGGTGTTGCCGTGGCGATGGCTGAAGTTCCCCATGTTATTCTAATGGGCCCAAGTGAAAACTCTCCCATCAAATCAAATTTATTTGTTGCCATGGAAATGTGCCAAATTTGACAAACATCAATGACAGAATTAAACAGGGCGGGTCAGGTAAGCAGCGGGCGAGGGCCTTTTGATGCCGCTCGCGGCTTTAATTAATATTTCTATTTACACACACTAAAATTGCTCCATGATGAAAGGACTGTGTGGGTGTGTTTGCGTGTGTGCGGGTTACTTTACCTTGGTCCTGCTTGATGATAATTGAGTCATCACTCATTCCCTGTTGCTTCGCCAGCGTTTTAAAGTCATCCAGCACAGTGTCTCTCACAGATTTAGTCCGACCTGAGGCAGACAGGAAGCAGATATGAGCACGGGAAAACTTCACAGGGTTTAAGACGAAGGAAAGTTTTGGTTTAGTGGCGTTTCAAAGTGATAGCGGGACATCAGGTGGACATTTTGTCTCTCTCTTTCTTTTCATCCCCTCTTCCTGAACCTAAGTATGAATCCGTCCTCTACTTTTCTCTTCTTCAATCCGATACTTGCTCTTGTGGAACTGTTGAGTTTTCTCTGCCTAGAAATAGCCATGCTGTATATTTATCTGTCCGTTCATTAAATTCCAGGTGCTTCTGAAGGAAGTTTACTTACTGTACAGTACGAATGAGGTGCTCTTTTGGCCTGATGACTTCTGTTTATTCATTATCACTATGGCGTACTCAATGTAGTTGGTGTGAACCACGTAAGCATCCACATCTGCCTTCCACCCTGCCGGAAGGTGAGCAGAGAAACAGTTAGAAAATCTGAAGTCCTATTACCAAGCATCTGTATAGGTGCAACAGATCAGTGAGACTCACTTGCATTGTGGTAAAAGATGCGTCCCGGTGTGTCAGTCAGCTCGTACTCTCCAGAGATCTCCACACATGTTCCATTTCTACGTGAACACACAGAAACCATGCGCAAAGCCATGAGAATATCACTCCAGTGATTGGGTTGATAAAAAGATATTAAAAAGATTGTACTTGTTAGGGAAAGAAAAAAGCTTCCTGAGAGTTTCTGAGGAAATATGCGATTGCCCATTGTTGAGCTCTTTCATACAAACCTGAGCATAGTGCTCTTCATCTGGATTTTGCCCTCAGCTGGACCTTTCTGCAGCACCTTCTTTCCGATGGCCGAGTGCCGGAGAATGTGGGGAGAAGAGCTGGCCTTGGCAACATCATACCACGTTCCCATAAACTGCATGGATCAGACAACAGCAGTGAGACGACACAGACTCAAAGCTAATATACCGAATGACACCTCAGTGGCTCACTATAATAAACCAAGCTCACTCATTTTGAACTGAAGTAGTCGATTAAAATCAGCAAAAAAACAAAAGAAAAAAAAAAACGATCTGAAACAAAATTTAACCATAAAGTATTATTCACAAAAAAAACATAAATACCATAAAATGAGTGGGGTCAGACGGGACACTCGATGTGTCAGGAGTTCAACATTTGAGATGTGGCCTGAAGAAAGCCTGAACATGGAGCTGGCTCTGCCACGAGGCAACATCTGGAAAATTCCCCTTCACTATTAAAGCTTCAGATGTGAAACTCCAGTAGAAGAACGTTGAACAACCACAGTTGGGTCTAATCGAGGATTTTGAAAAGGTTTGAGTTATTTCTTCATTCAGCTGATTGCAAAACCTGTTCTGGTTCTGTGCTGGTTTTCCCACATTTGTCGTGTTTTGCATCTTACCTGTGGTTCAGCCCTCTGCTGTTGAATAATTCAAGTATTTTAAAAGAAATGAGAAATGAGAAAACACACTTTATCAGTATATTTTCAGGATTAAAAAAAAAAACAACCCTCGCGCTGTTAAAGAAGGCAGAGTACACAGAGAATGTGTACTTAACTTGTGTGTACTTAGCTTACTGTTAGGCAATTTTTTTTATAGTTTGAGCAATCAGGTAATAAAATGTTTTAAGCGGAGATTGCAACATGAGATTAGAAGGTGGCTGAAATGCATCTTGGTGGTGAGAGTTGGAATATAGATGGTAAATTACCCAATGATTATTTTGTAACATCTTTTCAGATTCTATTTTTGACTTTTCACTGTAACTCAAAATTGCCCTCAGAGGTTAAAACAAGTAGTACCAGTTTGCAGGTATGAATAGAACAGTTACGAGTTTATAATCAAAAGTAGGAAGTAAAAATAAGGAAAGTACAGGCACTTAAAAAACTAGTCATAAAAGACCTATAACTTGCCATCTCTGATTTTGTTGAGATACAAAGTTTTTTACCAGCTGCGTTCAAGACTGACACACGGAGAAAAGCATGTCTGCGTCCCAACTCTTTAAACTAAAGGCAGAAATTAAATACATGTATTTTTTAAGAAGCTACACGTTACAGCAACATCTTGCTCTACCCAGTGGCTCACCCGGTTCAAGTCAAAGTTCTCCTGCGTGGAGTAAAGAGGCTCCGGAAGAACTGGGAGCCCCTGGAGGGTCCAGGTCCATCCCAGAACCAGCAGAGGAACCAGAATCGCTGCCTTCTGCATCCTGTCAGCTCGTCTTTCCACTTGTCTCTGGCAGATAGTGACTCACCTTGGCTCGCTCCAGACTAGGAACTGGGATGGGCCACTGAACTCTCTGTGTACTCACACCCACAACCCAGTCAAAAAACAAACAAATGAAGGAACAAAGTTCTGCCTCTGTTCATCTTTCTGTGTATCTTAAGTTAAGCCGTCTATCTTAAGTTTAGCCGTCTGAGCAGGTTAAGATTCTTAACCTGCTCAGACGGCTAAACACTCAGACGTTGGACTTCAGAGCAGATCGACAAATCAATGTGTCTTGATCTTAGACACTAATGATTGACAGAAAAAAAAAAAGCATTTTCGCTTGATTTGAGTAATAGAACACAATTCTCACTGGATCCATAGAAAGTCTGATAAAACTGTGTTTTATTGGTTGACAAAAAACTGTTGAACTATTGGCGTGGTGAAAATGCCTGGTCAGTGTTTACACGATGGCTGTCCTCTTCACTTTTCCAACTTTATGTTTCATCCTGTAAGAGTAACACATGCAGGTATGAAATCAAGGCTTCTCTTTCACTAATTTGAGGAAAAAGTAAAATGATGAACACACATGATTTAGATGACTGATTACTCTGCATGTATTGTCAGCATTTACCTGAGGTTGAGTGGTGGGTTCAGTCACCTCCTCGCCAGCAGCACACTCACCTGGGAGCAAACAGAGAGGCCGTATGACAGCTTCATCTCGCAAAACATGAATGAATTCAAAACGAGTGTCTCTTTACCTTCATACTGATTTACAATGACTGCGCCTTCATTCATTCCATGTTGTCGAATCAGTGTTTTAAAGTCTTCCAGCACAGCAGGACTCACATCCACAGATCTACCTGAAGAGGAGGACAGTTCTGTTATTTGCGTAGTGCATCAGGTACGGAGGTTGAGAAGGTTCAACGCCACAACACAGCAGCAAAAAGCTGGAAGTCAACCCTGAGGGGTGAGCGATGATACATGCAGATAAGGCCTGACTTGCTTCATCACAGATCATCTGCCTTCAAAGTGTTCAAGTAGGCGTGATATTCCCATGATATCCCCAAGGGCACAGCGATCACAGCGAACAACAGACAATATTTAGTATCAGAACCAAAACATAGACTGCAGAGCTCATGAATAACATTCTGACAATAATGTCAACATGGTGACCAAATTGATGATTTACAAAAATAGATATTGTCATTAATCACAATCATCGAGCTAGTTAGTATTAGACCAGTGCTAGTTAGTCCAGCTTCGGGGAAGGATAAAGCTCGTCTAGAACAACTCTTGAGAGGGGCTGTCGCTTCTGACCTCATGTTAATCCAGCTGCGCCTGAGAGAGAGAAAATCTTCACCTCCAACATTCCTCCAACTCTTAAGTGAAATCCGCACAGAGGAGGAGTATGAGGCTTCAAGACGAAAACTCAATACGTCAGTCCACCAAGTACAGACCAAACAGTCAGGAGCGGATCAAGCAGAAATACAAAATTTGAAGGCTGAAGTTAAAGAGCTCAAGCTCAAACTAGCATCATGCATGCCTAAGCCCGCTGGTACCAATGAGAAAAGTTTACCGCCAGTGTCCACAATGCAGTCTAGTGAACACAGTGACACACAAGAACTTGCCGCCCTAAAGAAACAAGTAAAGAGGCTTCATCAAAAAGTAGCTCAAAGAGATAATACTGCAGAACATTCCGCAAAACCAGCTACTGTAACAGCAGTGGGGGCCACACCAAAAACAAAGTCTCCCAATCGAGACAGACAGTCAGTGGATGAACAATTCTGTTATCGCTGTGGTGAGAAAGGACATTTTGTGGCAAAGTGTCACAATCCAGAGAATCAGAGCAAAGTTATTAGAAAGCTCATTCAAACAGTCAAGATAATGAAAGAAAGTCCAAGTACCCCAACAAGCTCAGCCACTGACAACAACTGCAATGTCAAACAAGGTCTTCTGACTTCACCCACCCCAGTTGGAATTCCAGAAGGACTTATAGGGCCACCCAGTATTGTGCCACTAAAAGTGAACGGTCAACCTTGTGATGCCCTATTCGACAGTGGATCACAAGTCACCATAATATTTGAGTCCTGGTACAAAGCCCATCTGCCCTCTGTTCTTGTACATCCAGTCACTGGTCTCGACCTTTGGGGTTTGAGTGAGTCCAATGTCAGTTACCCCTATCGTGGCTATGTTGTGGTCGATGTTGAGTATCCTGCTGAAGTTACTGGTACCTGTCACACTGTACCAGTTCTTGCCCTGATCTGTCCAAGTCCCAAAGAAGAACAGATACCTGTCATTGTCGGGACTAACACAAGCCATGTCCGCAACTTGGTGCAAGAATGTAAAAAGGTGGGGCGGGACATAACCAAAACATTGGGCATCCAAGTTCACAGAGACCAGCAACCTATACTCAAAGACTCAACCACTTGGAGCTCTCAAGATGATGAAGTTGGCTGTGTAATATGGCAAGGTCCAAATCCATTGTCCATACCTCCAGGCAAAGACATGCAAATAACCTGTGAAGTTGATTTCAAACAGACTGTTGGCACAGAGATTTTAATGGTTGATTCTTCTCCAGTTACTCCTCTGCCAGGTGATGTCCTACTGCAACCCATGGTAGTGCCTGCGAACGCCGTACAAGTAAACAGTTTCAGAATTCTGGTACAGAATCAATCCGCCAGAGAGACTGTCATTCCAGTGGGGACGGTCGTTGGTCACATGTATCGCACTGAAAGTGTCATTTCTATGCCACTCCAAAAACCAGCAACCTCAGAGTTTGACAGCAACCAGATTAACTTTGGCGACTCACCTGTGCCCAGAGAATGGAAAGAACGACTCAGGCATAAACTGGCTCGACGCTCCCATGTCTTCTCAGTCAATGAGTGGGACGTTGGCCTTGCCAAAGATGTTGAACACACTATTCGTCTCCATGACTCAAGACCTTTTCGACAAAGATCGCGTCGTCTGGCACCGGCAGATATCGAAGATGTCAGGAAACATCTGCAGGAGTTGCTCTGTGCCGGCATCATTAAAGAGTCCCGAAGTCCCTATGCCTCACCGATTGTTATAGTTCGAAAGAAAAACGGAACAATACGGATGTGCATAGACTACAGGCTTCTGAACAGCCGAACTGTGCCCGATCAGTACACAACTCCCTGCATTGATGAAGTACTCGATTCTCGGTCTGGAAGCAAATGGTTCACTGTGCTCGATTTGCGTAGTGGATATTATCAGATTCCCATGGCAGAAGAAGACAAAGAGAAGACGGCATTCATTTGCCCGCTCGGCTTCTTCCAATTCGAAAGAATGCCGCAGGGAATAACAGGAGCGCCCGCGACTTTCCAGCGATTAATGGAGAAGACAGTCGGAGATATGAATCTCCTCCAAGTCCTGGTCTACTTGGACGACCTGATTGTCTTCGGAAAGTCGCTGGAGGAGCATGAAGAGAGACTCCTAAAAGTCCTGGATCGTCTTGGAGAAGCAGGGCTAAAAATCTCTCTGGACAAATGTCAATTTTGTCAGCCGCAGGTTAAATACCTGGGACATATTGTGTCTGCGCAGGGTGTCTCTCCCGATCCCCAGAAGATTGAGGCAGTTACCACTTGGCCTCAGCCCCATGACCTAAAGTCTCTGAGATCGTTTTTAGGCTTCTGCGGGTACTATCGGAGATTTATTGCCAACTACGCTGCAATCGTGAGACCCCTTACTGAACTAACAAAAGGCTATGCTCCAACACAAAAGAGTCGAAAGAAAAGCGCAGATCCTGACAAGACATATCTGAAAGATTCAGAGCCCTTTGGAGAGAGATGGGATGATGCATGCACTAAAGCCTTCCATCAGATCATCCACTGTTTAACCCATGCACCAGTACTAGCCTTCGCAGATCCTACCAAACCCTACGAACTTCATGTGGACGCTAGTTTTAAAGGGCTTGGGGCAGTTCTCTACCAGTCACATAATGAGGACTTAAAGCCAGTTGCCTTTGCTAGCAGGAAGCTAAGCCCATCTGAGAAAAGGTACCCCATACACCAGCTTGAGTTTCTGTCTTTAAAATGGGCTGTGGTAGATCGCTTCCATGACTATCTGTATGGTGCTCGTTTTACAGTACGTACTGACAACAACCCTTTGACATACGTGCTGTCAACTGCAAAGCTCAACGCAGTGGGGCACAGATGGTTAGCGTCGTTGTCCCTGTATGACTTCGATGTTCATTACAGACCTGGCAAACATAACATTGATGCAGACATCCTCTCCAGAAACTTTGAAGACACTGAATGGGAAACAGTCCCTGAAGTGGCTGTTAAGTCAATCTGCAAAAGAATTCAAGTGTCTGAAACACCAGATTGTCAAATGAGATGTGTTGATCAAACTGGAGCTTCACCGGAATGCATCCCAGACATCTATGCATTTCCACTAACAATGGAGTTACAGTCCTTAGAACATGTCTCAAAAGCTGATCTCGCTCAAGCACAGAGAGAGGACCCTGTCATTGGTCCCGCCATCAAAGCTGTCCAATAGAGCCATTGGCCAGATGCAAATCCTGAGCTATCCTTGATAAAAAGAGAGAAAGACAAACTGACCCTGCTGAGAGACAATCTGCTCTATCGCATCACCAAACGTCAATCAGGTGATGAAGTCACTCAGTTAGTCCTGCCAAAGCTATATCATGGTGTTGTGTTACGGTCTGTGCACAACGACTCAGGACACCTCGGCACAGAGAGAACCCTGGATTTACTCCGTAAGAGGTTCTACTGGCCAAAAATGTCACAAGACATTGAGCAGCACATCAAAAGCTGTGGTGAATGCATAACGCGTAAGACTCCTGCCCAACGAGCAGCGCCGCTTCACCAGATCTCCAGCAGTGGTCCCATGGAACTCATTTGCATCGATTTTCTCTCAATGGAGACTGATTCCAGAGGCATGAGCAATGTTTTAGTGGTCACTGATCATTTTACCCGCTATGCTCAAGCGTTTCCCACCAAGAATCAGACATCTCAAACAGTGGCCAAGACACTAGTTGAAAAGTTCTTCGTCCATTACGGTCTTCCTGCTCGTATTCATTCCGACCAGGGACGAGATTTCGAAAGTCGACTGATCAAAGACTTGTTGAAAATAATGGGGATAAGGAAGTCGAGGACTACCCCTTATCATCCGCAAGGAGACCCACAACCAGAGAGATTCAATCGAACATTACTTTCAATGTTGGGTACTCTAAGCACAGAAAAGAAACGCCAGTGGAGTCAGCAAGTCCCATATTTAGTCCATGCTTATAACAGCACGAAATGTGACGCAACTGGTTATTCACCATATTTTCTGATGTTTGGTCGTGAAGCCAGGCTGCCCGTGGACCTATGCTTTGAGACAACACCAGACAAAGCTGTGGGTAGTCACTCCCGCTATGTGTCAAAGCTCAAAGAAGATCTCCACCAAGCATACAAATTGGCATCTGAGACAGCGGACAAAGTTCATCAAAAGAACAAAACTGCCTATGACAAGAGAGTTAGTTTCCAGTCTTTGGAAGTTGGAGACAGAGTCTTACTAAAGAACTGGGGGCTAAAAGGAAAACACAAACTTCAAACAAGATGGAATCCCATACCTTACCAAGTTGTTGGGAAAATGCCAAATCTTCCAGTTTATCAACTGAGGAAAGAGAGTGGAAGTGGTGGTCTCAAAACTATCCACAGGGATCACATTCTCCCTATTGGCCAGCATGTGCAATTGCCTGTCTCTGAAGAAGATAAAGACTGTCCTTTCAAGCAGAAAGTAAAAACTAAGAAACCAAAGCAGTCAACAGTTGTTGCTGAACCCGAACTGTCACAAGATTCTGACTCATCATCTGAGTACGAGTACTATGAGCCCCAAAGACGCTACTCTACTCGTGAAAGAGTGAGAGAGGAGTTAAGTCATGCTCTCAGATCTCAAGAAGCATTACAAGAGAGTGTTGACGATAATCAGGAAAATGACAGTGACAGTGATAATTCAGACAATAACAGTGACAATGAGGAAACACAAATGGAAGATAGAGAATCATCTCAAGAAAGTGAAACTGAGACAAACCCCATGGTGGTTGCACAAGAAGTGTCAGGTTGTGATCAAGAGGAAAATGAAGATTCTGCCCCAGAACAAGAGCCGGATCCGAGAGCTTCACGGTCTGCCACAACCCCAAAACCACGAACACCTCGTAAACCCTTGGCCGAAACTCCTAAGCTGAGATCTAAGAGACAGGTTAAGCCCGTGGTTCGGTTAACTTACGATGAGCCGGGTAAAGCTAAAGATCAGCCTATTACTATCATTCATCGAGGTGTTGTAATTACCATTGGCAAAGACTAAAACTATGTGTTAAGGGTCATACTTCTTCCCAAGTTAATTTAGTTTCTTGGTAGTCTGTTGGGGACACCAGACATTTAGTGGGGGGAGGGTGTAACCCGTATAAATATGTAGTGAAACACTGTAAAGTACAAATTAAATAAAAAGCACAAATTCATTTGTTTCATAAACGTCAAGTTCATGGTAAAGTGTTTAATAAATATATTTGCAAGGTTAAAAAATGTATGTTGTTAAATAATATTTCATTTATATTGTAGTATCTGTGAAATGTGTTTTGTCCGATTTTGAAACGGTCAGTGAAGGCACCACAGGGAAAAACAGGAAGAGTCCCGTTCAGCCTGCACGAGGGACAGCTGCAGTACGGTGGATGTGCTAGCTTACTTTTTGGACAATTGTGGGATGAAGTGGGCTTTTGCTAAGGCTGGACAAGGCCGCTTTTGAGACCGATGGACTAAGGTGGAAGAACCCCGTGTAGTTTCAGCACGAAGCTGCAGGACGGTGTTTGGCTGCTTTAGGACATGCTAGTTAGCACGGAGGCTTACTAACACAGCTAAGCTAATCTGAAGAGACCGTGAGCTGCCGTTTTCGCCGACTTGGTGGGACCAGGGAGTTTGTGGAGGATCGTTGCCGGCTAGACAACGAGACGGAGGACCGTGAGGACCATTGCCATTGTGACTGCTGTTTCCTGAACCCGGATGTGCCTGACGGAGGACCTGGAGAGTCATCATCATCGTGCTGTGCTGTTTCGTGAGCTTGGATCTGCCCATTTCTCGGCCTAATCTTTTGGATACACTTTCACAAGGTACTGTAATTAATTTTGTTTTAGCTCTCTGAGTGAAGCGACCTCTTCGTGGTTTTTGGTCTCAACGCCCACGAGCATCGTCACAGGCCTGCATCGTAGGTTATTTGTGCCAGCTTAGAATTAGTTTATAGGCCAGTATTTGCCCTTGCATTTGAACTGCCTGGAGTGGGGGGATTCATCTGTTTGGGGGAGCTGTTTACTGTGCTTATTGTGAACTAAACTACTAAGTGTTTTATTTATTTTATATTATTTTTCCGAGTTTTCTAATTAAATTTGTTATTCATTGTTCACTTTACCTTGTGTTTGACGTTACTTCTTGTTAATTGATTAGTGGGGTCAATATTAGTATTTAGTGCCAATTTTAAACCTATAGTTTAGATCCAATTCATTTGAGAGAAAGTAAAGCTGAAATATTTGAAAGTACGTGAGTACGCTGAAAACGAACCCAAAGCCCGCTCAATTAATTCTGTGAGTAAACAAGGGCTACAAGTATAAATATAGCCGAGATTTAGACGTCTAAATCTCTACCGCATTTCAACGTCTAGATATAGACCGAATCTAGACAACTGAATTTAATCCATTATTTAAAAGTTGTTTATTTAAAACAATAACTACAAGTTGCAAAACTGATCTCTAAATATTGGATTGAGATCATTTTAATAGCCGTTGAGCGATATACAGTAAAAAAAGAATGTACTATATTATATGTCAAACCGAAAGATTTATGGCCCCCAATAAACCCCTCCCCTCGCCATATGTCCACCATTTGTCCAGCGTTTGTCCACTGCGCATTTGTCCCCCCCCCCCCCCCCCAAACTTCCTTCCGTCTGAGGTCTTTTGAAGTTTTTACGACGGGTTAGGTGTTGACACATCTGAAGGGATGAGTAGGAGCCAGACAGACGGTTAGAGGGGGGTGAATTTAAATTGAGATGACGGAGAAACGTGTCATGAAGAGGTTATATTACAAGCCGAGTCATCCTGGTAGTTTCGGAGGGGTAGAGCGGCTTCATAAAGCGGTTCAAGATGAGACGGGAAAGAAAGTTAGGGTGGAAGATGTGAAAGACTTTTTATCATCTCAAGACACCTATACTCTGCATAAACCGGCTAGGGTACATTTTCCAAGGAACAGAGTTTTTGTTACAAGACCTCTCAAACAATTTCAGGCAGACCTTTGCGATATGCGCGCGTTAGCGGATGAAAATGATGGGTATAGTTATTTACTCACGGTCATCGATGTGTTTTCGAAATTAGCGTACGTGCGAGCTTTGAGAAAGAAGACTGCGGCTGAGGTGGTGTCTGCCTTTGAATCCGTCTTTTGTGAGAGCCAGACGCCTAAAAAACTACAGACTGATGCAGGAAGAGAATTTTTCAACAAAAGTTTCAAGATTCTGATGAGGAAACACAACATCATACATTTTGCCACAGCCAGTGATCTAAAAGCCTGCGTGGTTGAAAGATTTAACCGAACGTTAAAGACCAGAATGTGGAGATATTTCACTGCTAAGAACACTAGACGGTACGTGGAAGTCCTACCAGACTTAGTAAAAAGCTATAATAACACTTACCACAGTAGTATAAAAATGTGCCCGGTTGATGTGAGTAAGGGCCTTCAAGTGTTTCACAATCTGTACGGTACGCCTACACCACCAGACAAGAGAAAACAAAAATAAAGGCAGGATTTAAGGAGGGCGATGTTGTCAGAATATCCAAGTTGCGAGAGGCCTTCGATAAAAAATACGAACAGAGATTCACGAACAAAGTATTTACGGTGTCAGAATGCATTCCGCGTACTCCACCGGTATACGAACTCAAAGATTATGACAGCAAAGCGATCGAAGGTTCATTCTATGAGCCGGAGCTGCAGAAAGTGAAAAAAGACTCATTAACATTTTTCAATCATACAATTTTCAAACAGGCTGTTAGATATTACATTTTACTACAAACAGATATGTCCGGGTGTCTGTAGCACTTTAGGTGGTTATATGACCTTTTTAAAGCTCTCCAGAGGTGAACCTAAAAATTATGATCTAAAAAAGAAACTCAGGTTTCATCTTAACATAGACAGCAAATAATCAAAAGTGTTACTATTTGTGACCTGAAGATAACCAAATCTGCTCCTAACTTGAAATTTTAAGTTACTGCTCTCAAAACTTTGAAACATGTAGCGTCCTTTGTGATAAGCATCGTGAAATTCTCTGATGTTTCCCAGTTAACGTGATCACTGGAAAACCTTCACATCCACCCAAGTTCTAAAATATAAATCTGAAAATACAACTCAAAAGGAGGTAAGGTTTTTAAAAAAGTGTATAAAATACAAGAAAAGGTATAAATGAATAGTAAAATCATTCAAAGACAGAGTCTCATTCTAAATATTCAAAATAAAGCCACACAAACTTAATCAGGAAGCGTAGACACGCGCTTGAATAAAAACAGAATAACTGGTTGATCATTTTCACAAACTCAAATTCAATTTTCTGTATAAGAGACAATAATGATGTTGTCGATGTACGCCAAACAAAACCGAGTCAGCAGGTAATGTCAGCTTTGAAAGCTGCTGTCTCACAGCTGCAGCGTAGACAGTTGGACTGTCCGAAAAAAAAAAAAAAAACAACGTTAATCTTGTAAAGCGATATTGTTGGTCACAGAAGGTGAAACTAAACAAATCCTATGTATTCCTGTGTACAGCAGAACACAAATACACAACTGTGTACCATTTCACTCTGGCTGCTATTGATACTAAATAGCATTAACATCTGGTACAACCGGAGTTAAAGGAATGACGCTGAAATTTATTTATTTTTCCTGTGCAAATCTGTACTTCTTTGTTCCTGGTTTCAAAAATGGGGTTTATTGGTGTGTTGTTTGGAGACAGACATGACACTCCTCGTTTCAGCAATGTTTGAACCACTGGCCTGATCCCCAGTTCTTTTTCCTTTGATAAGAGATACTGTTTAACACAAACAGGATATTTCGCATAGTTAATTGTTGCTTGATAAGGTTCCACAGCCAGCAATCCTACATGATTTGCAAATACAGATTTTCTTCCCCTTTCTAACAAATCCACAGAAACATTACCAAAGAACAAAATATGACAACCCCTTGTAAGAGCAGCATTATATAAGAACAAAGAAAGAACGAAATAAAGTGCTTAGTTTAAGAAACAAATACAATCATCAGCTTTACATACCATTTCCTGTAGCAATTTCTTTTCTGAACAGTCTCAACCAGTTGCACAAGAAACAGAATTTCAACTCAATATACATTTTCTCACTCTTTTTGCTACTCTGACAGACAGTAATCACTCCGTGCTGCAGTTTGCGCCGCTGTTTTAGGTGGTGAAAAAGATTTGTTGTGCTTCCACTCTTGCCTGTATCTTGTTGATAGCACTCCCTACATATAACATGACTCTGTTGCTCATCTGATACTTTAAAACTGAACCATCTCCAAATTACTGAGCCACTGTTTTCTTTTTTTTACTGAATGGGGTTTTTATTGGGGTGTTGTTTGGAGACACACAATGACTCCTCGTGTCAGCAGTGATTGAACCACTGGTCTGACCCCATTTCTTTTTCCTCTGATCAGGGATACTGTTTTAACAAACAGGATATTCTACATAGTTAATTGTTGCTTGATAAGGTTCCATACCCAGCAGTCCTACATGATCTGCGTGCTGCGTCCATAATTTAGATGGAGCAGACGCTCAAACTGACGGAGGTTGTAACAACACATCCAACTGAACTTCTGCTTTCGTTGTATTTTGCAGGATTTTAATGAACAAAAATGCAAAGTGTCCTCATCATGCGACCAAACAATAACATTTTAGTTGCTATCTTCATCATCTGGTTGTCTATGGAGAAACTGGTAACAAATGTCAAGCATTTTAGTCCCAGTGATCACTTGTAACTGCACTTTGAAGTTTTTACGATGGGTTAGGTGTTAAGGAGATGAGTAGGAGCAAGACATACGGATAGAGGGGGTGAATTTATATTGTACTGAGAAAAGCGTGCCATGAAGAAAGTTAGGGTGGAAGATGTGAAAGATTTTTTATCATCTCAAGACACCTGTACTCTGCATAAACCGGCCAGGGTACATTTTCCAAGGAACAGAGTTTTTGTTACAAGACCTCTCAAACAGTTTCAGGCAGACCTTTGCGATAGGAAGACGGGCTCACCTTTCCTCCTCTCCTCTCTTTCATCCTCTGGTTGTCTATGAAGAAACTGGTAACAAATGTCAAGCATTTTAGTCGCTGACCCAATGATCATTTGTAACTGCACCGATGAATGGTTCAATGTTTCCGTGCACATCTTTTAATAATAACATCAGTCCCTCTGGAGAGAGACAAACAGTATTTGTGGACTTTCTACTCTGTCCGAGAATGGTTTATCTACTGGTCTGCTTGATAGAATGCTAATGTTCTGATTCCCTCTATTGTGAACAGTCAAGTCACCACATCAACATTTAGAAAAACAGAGGCTGCTTTTTGCCAAACAGTGAAATACTGTCCTACCGTCTGATGTATGTTTGGAATGTTTTACTGTTACTCACTCTGGAGCACAAATTCTATATAATCTTAATTTTGATAGCATATCTTTTTCCTAAATCACAAACACATGTTGAAATTTCCAGCCATCTCTCTCGACCGGTAACAGTTTTGACAGCGGTTCTCATGGTGGGACTCCAGAAATGCTGACAGTTTGAACAGTGTTATTACTTCATGGACAGTATATCTCCTGCTGACGAATACAAGAGAGAAATGCACCTACATTTCCGAGAAACTTTTTTGGTTTCCCTTTAATGTTTAAACAAATCTTTGGTATTTTCTACCGCTGTATTTGAAACTTGTGCCTGAATAACCATCATTATTATTATTATTTGATCACCGTCAGCGTACCAGTTCTGTCGGCCGCTTCATTGTGTAGAAGTTTTTCTCCAGAGAAAGGAAACTGCTCTCTGTTCCGGTGTAATGTTTGTCTTTGGTACTTGTTGAGTTTTGGCCTTGATTCAACACTTGTGGCACTCCGGTGGGTCTAGCTACTTTAGCTTCATCTCTTTTTTTTCCTTTGCTCACAGTCTCTGGTAATGGCATGCATCATTGAGGTTTCTTCACCCTTGCCAGTTTTTGATCATTAGTATTATTATAATAACATCGGCCCCTAAATCGTCGTTGATTTGGTCTCATCCTGTCTCGTCCTCATCCTCTGAAGCCTGGTAGTGTTGATACAAACGGTCTATACTCTCCCAGAGTTGTGTACAGCATGAATGTCAGATTTTTGATTTGCAAACAATCCAGTTGCATCTAATTCTCTAGTCCTTTTTTTTAGTAATTCCACAGGACTCAATGAAAACACGTCAGGGGTTGCTAATTCTTTAAAGTATCAGCATCCTGTGTTCCCAGTCCATTAATGATCATTGACACAAAGAAAGGTTCAGCTTTATGCGACACTTTTAATTTTACCATTTCTTTCCAACATTTAAGAAATCTTTCTGCATATTCAGACACCTGTTCATCAGTCCGTTTCTTACAGTGAAGTTCTCGTGTTATCACATCTGCTAAAGTAAGAAGCTTTTCCATAACTTTGTCATGTATCGTTCACCATAAAGTCCACTCATTTGAGAACAGGAATTCCAGAGTAGTTTTTCAGCATGATCTATTTGCACAGGGGGGTTACTGACTCCATCGTAAGAATAAAGATTGCTTCACTTAGGAGCAGGAAATGGCTGTAGTACAGGCCTGCAAGAATGCCCCGGAATACAACTGGCCCCAAAAAACAGCAAAACGGGTCGATACTCAGATGCTTTAAAGAACATTCTGTGAGAAGACACGGAACGAGGGAATCTAATCTAACTTATCTCTTTCATCCGTTTGTCAACTTCTCTGATTGACCTGACCATACTAAATACACATTGGGAAAAAACTCTGTGGAAAACCACAAAAGCGTCAATTGACGCAAACAAATGGCTTTAGCACCTCTGCATGGTGAGGCTGTAAGGCCTTGTTTGTACTCACTTCCAGAATCAGCACCTGTAGCTCGCTTCAAACACTCACAGCCAGACCAAGCGTCTCTACAGGCCTGATGTGCTTCTCACCTCCAGAGAATCATCGTCAGCGTCCAAGTTCCTTCAACTTCCTTAAATCAGACACAAAATACGCGTCTCTCTGCTTTTCTTCACCTAGACAGGACGCCACACTGTCAAATGACTTCCTCAGGTCAGAACACACACACACACACACACACACACACACACACTTATGGTTGGGTCGTAAATGGTTCGTCAGATGAGGGCAGGTCGATGAAGGGGGGTAGAATGCTTTTTTCAACCACCGTTTGTCAGTCATGTTTTTACAGAAAAACTGAGAAAACCAGATTCTTTTGTTGTTGTTTTATTTAAAAAAACACACACGCACAAAGCAATTTTTCTACCAAGCAGGAGGGAAGAAGGATTACTATTGCAACAACACATCATCAGTAGGGTAAAACTAACTTGTCTCATGACGGACATGAAACTGTAAAGGTACAAGAACACACAACTTAAAGTTTCTTTAAAACTAAGAATAGTATGCCCAGCTACAAAGAAATGATGACATGCAAAACTAAAAATAACATTAGATGGACAAAAAAACAATGAACACATCAGGACAGCTCCAGGCCTGCCTCAGTTCTCATTCCAGCATTCTTTCACAATTCCAAGCTCACCAATTTTCACAACATCCAGCCCGATCAGATTGTCGTACACATCTGCAAAAGTTTCCACAAACTTTTCTTTGGATCTCATCTCTCTCAGCAAAGTCTCTGCCACAGTTTTGACTCGCACATCGTCGATTTTAATGTTGCGCATGAATAACAAACATTGAATAGCAGGAATGAAACGGTCGGTACACAGTTTTTCCATCAGACGGCAAAAGTGAGTTTGATAGAAATATTCGTCCACCTGCTGTAAACAAGGATGCTGTTTCTCATTCGGATGTCTGATCTGACACCCGTAGCAAAGCTCTTCCCGGTACTTGTGAGTCACAATGTCCAGCAGATGGACGACCGCTGTTTTGACGGTTTTGATGATGGCCGAGGGCATCCACCCGTCCAGCTCATCCTCGGATTCCTCAACCTCTGGAGTGTCAGGAGGCGAAGATGCTGGTTCCGGCTCCACAAAATCCTCGGGGATTTGGGATTCATCCACTTGAAGGTCTCCGTCGTCAGCGCTCACCTCCCTGCTTCGATCCTCATCATCTCCCAGGGACCCTGGATCCGGGTCGCAGGTCTCGGGAATGGTGTACAGCGATCGAGAGGGACCCGGCTGAGAGTCAGGGTCCGGGGAGATCAAATTCGACGATTCATCCGCAAACATGTTGATCGGGTACTCCACCAACGGAGTTCTGCTCCACAGCGGATCGATGAGGACGCGAGAGCTGGTTCTACGGATACTCCTAATGTTCTCCATATCTTCTTGATGTGGAATGATCGATCGCAGTCTTTATAATGTGTACGGGTGGCAGGTAGGTCCGTGGGGCGGGGTTAAGCAGAAAAACTGGTAGGATTGTGGACGTGGTGAACTAAAAGCTGGAGGATTGAATGGAGGCCGACGGAAACAGGTTTTTTTTAACCGCTAGAAGGTCTTTCCAGTAGCAGCAGCTGCGAAAGAGTGAGCCGATTTTATCGTCCGGTCCTCCAAACCTTTCCTTCCATGCGACCAGCGGGACATTTAGCAATGTATGGAATACTCCGCAGCTGGTATTAAAGGTCTCCAAAAAAAACTCCTCCGAGCCTTTTTTCCCTTCGTAGCAACAAATGCAGGCGCGAAAGCACATAGTGCCTGAAACACCCGCTCTGGACTGCCATGCAATGCTGTAAAGCACTTTTTTTTTCCAAGAAGGAGACCCTGTTTGTGCATCACCCTCCAGGGACTCACGCTTCAGAGGCCGACCGGGTGTCAGCGTTGGATCGACGGGCCTCGCGCCACCTTCATCAGGGTTTGCCCGAAAATGTCGAACAATCATGTGATACAGTACACCCCAGTCGTTGGAGTTCAGCATCGCTATAGAAGGTACAGCTCCCTGCTTTTCACCCTCGCCTCGCTGATAGAGGCAAAGCTCCCCCGTCGTATATTTGAACACGTAGCCCCATGCACCACGCCGCCCGTACGGTTTCAGCGGCCATTCTTCCTTCAACGATTCCGATGGACGGAGCTGGGTCCGAAGCAGGTGCATCACATGCTTCTTGGGCGCATTCGGGATGATCGGCGTCTCTTCGTACACCATGATTGGTGTGTCCCGGATGATCGGTATGTGAATTCTTTCCTGAGCCATTTTTCTTTTTCTTCCGAACTCTGTATTTTTTAATTGGAGTGATCCAACACGGGCTTGATGTATTTAACGACTCGTATAAATAGAGCCCCTTCTATAGGGAGCCCCTTCTATAGGGAGGGCGAGAGGAGGGCCCACAGGACTTCAGCGTTTTTATTTTTTTCTCCTTTCCCCCACCTCCACTGAGTCAGCATGGGGGAGGGTGTGTGTGTGTGTGTGTGTGTGTGTGTTCTGACCTGAGGAAGTCATTTGACAGTGTGGCGTCCTGTCTAGGTGAAGAAAAGCAGAGAGACGCGTATTTTGTGTCTGATTTAAGGAAGTTGAAGGAACTTGGACGCTGACGATGATTCTCTGGAGGTGAGAAGCACATCAGGCATGTAGAGACGCTTGGTCTGGCTGTGAGTGTTTGAAGCGAGCTACAGGTGCTGATTCTGGAAGTGAGTACAAACAAGGCCTTACAGCCTCACCATGCAGAGGTGCTAAAGCCATTTGTTTGCGTCAATTGACGCTTTTGTGGTTTTCCACAGAGTTTTTTCCCAATGTGTATTTAGTATGGTCAGGTCAATCAGAGAAGTTGACAAACGGATGAAAGAGATAAGTTAGATTAGATTCCCTCGTTCCGTGTCTTCTCACAGAATGTTCTTTAAAGCATCTGAGTATCGACCCGTTTTGCTGTGTTTTGGGGCCAGTTGTATTCCGGGGCATTCTTGCAGGCCTGTACTACAGCCATTTCCTGCTCCTAAGTGAAGCAATCTTTATTCTTACGATGGAGTCAGTAACCCCCCTGTGCAAATAGATCATGCTGAAAAACTACTCTGGAATTCCTGTTCTCAAATGAGTGGACTTTATGGTGAACGATACATGACAAAGTTATGGAAAAGCTTCTTACTTTAGCAGATGTGATAACACGAGAACTTCACTGTAAGAACGGACTGATGAACAGGTGTCTGAATATGCAGAAAGATTTCTTAAATGTTGGAAAGAAAAGGTAAAATTAAAAGTGTCGCATAAAGCTGAACCTTTCTTTGTGTCAATGATCATTAATGGACTGGGAACACAGGATGCTGATACTTTAAAGAATTAGCAACCCCTGACGTGTTTTCATTGAGTCCTGTGGAATTACTAAAAAAAAGGACTAGAGAATTAGATGCAACTGGATTGTTTGCAAATCAAAAATCTGACATTCATGCTGTACACAACTCTGGGAGAGTATAGACCGTTTGTATCAACACTACCAGGCTTCAGAGGATGAGGACGAGACAGGATGAGACCAAATCAACGACGATTTAGGGGCCGATGTTATTATAATAATACTAATGATCAAAAACTGGCAAGGGTGAAGAAACCTCAATGATGCATGCCATTACCAGAGACTGTGAGCAAAGGAAAAAAAAGAGATGAAGCTAAAGTAGCTAGACCCACCGGAGTGCCACAAGTGTTGAATCAAGGCCAAAACTCAACAAGTACCAAAGACAAACATTACACCGGAACAGAGAGCAGTTTCCTTTCTCTGGAGAAAAACTTCTACACAATGAAGCGGCCGACAGAACTGGTACGCTGACGGTGATCAAATAATAATAATAATGATGGTTATTCAGGCACAAGTTTCAAATACAGCGGTAGAAAATACCAAAGATTTGTTTAAACATTAAAGGGAAACCAAAAAAGTTTCTCGGAAATGTAGGTGCATTTCTCTCTTGTATTCGTCAGCAGGAGATATACTGTCCATGAAGTAATAACACTGTTCAAACTGTCAGCATTTCTGGAGTCCCACCATGAGAACCGCTGTCAAAACTGTTACCGGTCGAGAGAGATGGCTGGAAATTTCAACATGTGTTTGTGATTTAGGAAAAAGATATGCTATCAAAATTAAGATTATATAGAATTTGTGCTCCAGAGTGAGTAACAGTAAAACATTCCAAACATACATCAGACGGTAGGACAGTATTTCACTGTTTGGCAAAAAGCAGCCTCTGTTTTTCTAAATGTTGATGTGGTGACTTGACTGTTCACAATAGAGGGAATCAGAACATTAGCATTCTATCAAGCAGACCAGTAGATAAACCATTCTCGGACAGAGTAGAAAGTCCACAAATACTGTTTGTCTCTCTCCAGAGGGACTGATGTTATTATTAAAAGATGTGCACGGAAACATTGAACCATTCATCGGTGCAGTTACAAATGATCATTGGGTCAGCGACTAAAATGCTTGACATTTGTTACCAGTTTCTTCATAGACAACCAGAGGATGAAAGAGAGGAGAGGAGGAAAGGTGAGCCCGTCTTCCTATCGCAAAGGTCTGCCTGAAACTGTTTGAGAGGTCTTGTAACAAAAACTCTGTTCCTTGGAAAATGTACCCTGGCCGGTTTATGCAGAGTACAGGTGTCTTGAGATGATAAAAAATCTTTCACATCTTCCACCCTAACTTTCTTCATGGCACGCTTTTCTCAGTACAATATAAATTCACCCCCTCTATCCGTATGTCTTGCTCCTACTCATCTCCTTAACACCTAACCCATCGTAAAAACTTCAAAGTGCAGTTACAAGTGATCACTGGGACTAAAATGCTTGACATTTGTTACCAGTTTCTCCATAGACAACCAGATGATGAAGATAGCAACTAAAATGTTATTGTTTGGTCGCATGATGAGGACACTTTGCATTTTTGTTCATTAAAATCCTGCAAAATACAACGAAAGCAGAAGTTCAGTTGGATGTGTTGTTACAACCTCCGTCAGTTTGAGCGTCTGCTCCATCTAAATTATGGACGCAGCACGCAGATCATGTAGGACTGCTGGGTATGGAACCTTATCAAGCAACAATTAACTATGTAGAATATCCTGTTTGTTAAAACAGTATCCCTGATCAGAGGAAAAAGAAATGGGGTCAGACCAGTGGTTCAATCACTGCTGACACGAGGAGTCATTGTGTGTCTCCAAACAACACCCCAATAAAAACCCCATTCAGTAAAAAAAAGAAAACAGTGGCTCAGTAATTTGGAGATGGTTCAGTTTTAAAGTATCAGATGAGCAACAGAGTCATGTTATATGTAGGGAGTGCTATCAACAAGATACAGGCAAGAGTGGAAGCACAACAAATCTTTTTCACCACCTAAAACAGCGGCGCAAACTGCAGCACGGAGTGATTACTGTCTGTCAGAGTAGCAAAAAGAGTGAGAAAATGTATATTGAGTTGAAATTCTGTTTCTTGTGCAACTGGTTGAGACTGTTCAGAAAAGAAATTGCTACAGGAAATGGTATGTAAAGCTGATGATTGTATTTGTTTCTTAAACTAAGCACTTTATTTCGTTCTTTCTTTGTTCTTATATAATGCTGCTCTTACAAGGGGTTGTCATATTTTGTTCTTTGGTAATGTTTCTGTGGATTTGTTAGAAAGGGGAAGAAAATCTGTATTTGCAAATCATGTAGGATTGCTGGCTGTGGAACCTTATCAAGCAACAATTAACTATGCGAAATATCCTGTTTGTGTTAAACAGTATCTCTTATCAAAGGAAAAAGAACTGGGGATCAGGCCAGTGGTTCAAACATTGCTGAAACGAGGAGTGTCATGTCTGTCTCCAAACAACACACCAATAAACCCCATTTTTGAAACCAGGAACAAAGAAGTACAGATTTGCACAGGAAAAATAAATAAATTTCAGCGTCATTCCTTTAACTCCGGTTGTACCAGATGTTAATGCTATTTAGTATCAATAGCAGCCAGAGTGAAATGGTACACAGTTGTGTATTTGTGTTCTGCTGTACACAGGAATACATAGGATTTGTTTAGTTTCACCTTCTGTGACCAACAATATCGCTTTACAAGATTAACGTTGTTTTTTTTTTTTTTTCGGACAGTCCAACTGTCTACGCTGCAGCTGTGAGACAGCAGCTTTCAAAGCTGACATTACCTGCTGACTCGGTTTTGTTTGGCGTACATCGACAACATCATTATTGTCTCTTATACAGAAAATTGAATTTGAGTTTGTGAAAATGATCAACCAGTTATTCTGTTTTTATTCAAGCGCGTGTCTACGCTTCCTGATTAAGTTTGTGTGGCTTTATTTTGAATATTTAGAATGAGACTCTGTCTTTGAATGATTTTACTATTCATTTATACCTTTTCTTGTATTTTATACACTTTTTTAAAAACCTTACCTCCTTTTGAGTTGTATTTTCAGATTTATATTTTAGAACTTGGGTGGATGTGAAGGTTTTCCAGTGATCACGTTAACTGGGAAACATCAGAGAATTTCACGATGCTTATCACAAAGGACGCTACATGTTTCAAAGTTTTGAGAGCAGTAACTTAAAATTTCAAGTTAGGAGCAGATTTGGTTATCTTCAGGTCACAAATAGTAACACTTTTGATTATTTGCTGTCTATGTTAAGATGAAACCTGAGTTTCTTTTTTAGATCATAATTTTTAGGTTCACCTCTGGAGAGCTTTAAAAAGGTCATATAACCACCTAAAGTGCTACAGACACCCGGACATATCTGTTTGTAGTAAAATGTAATATCTAACAGCCTGTTTGAAAATTGTATGATTGAAAAATGTTAATGAGTCTTTTTTCACTTTCTGCAGCTCCGGCTCATAGAATGAACCTTCGATCGCTTTGCTGTCATAATCTTTGAGTTCGTATACCGGTGGAGTACGCGGAATGCATTCTGACACCGTAAATACTTTGTTCGTGAATCTCTGTTCGTATTTTTTATCGAAGGCCTCTCGCAACTTGGATATTCTGACAACATCGCCCTCCTTAAATCCTGCCTTTATTTTTGTTTTCTCTTGTCTGGTGGTGTAGGCGTACCGTACAGACTGTGAAACACTTGAAGGCCCTTACTCACATCAACCGGGCACATTTTTATACTACTGTGGTAAGTGTTATTATAGCTTTTTACTAAGTCTGGTAGGACTTCCACGTACCGTCTAGTGTTCTTAGCAGTGAAATATCTCCACATTCTGGTCTTTAACGTTCGGTTAAATCTTTCAACCACGCAGGCTTTTAGATCACTGGCTGTGGCAAAATGTATGATGTTGTGTTTCCTCATCAGAATCTTG
Organism: Salarias fasciatus; assembly: GCF_902148845.1. Lineage (NCBI taxonomy): Eukaryota > Metazoa > Chordata > Actinopteri > Blenniiformes > Blenniidae > Salarias > Salarias fasciatus. The sequence continues at coordinate 14,391,142 of NW_021941229.1, read as the reverse complement.
AAACTTTTGTTGAAAAATTCTCTTCCTGCATCAGTCTGTAGTTTTTTAGGCGTCTGGCTCTCACAAAAGACGGATTCAAAGGCAGACACCACCTCAGCCGCAGTCTTCTTTCTCAAAGCTCGCACGTACGCTAATTTCGAAAACACATCGATGACCGTGAGTAAATAACTATACCCATCATTTTCATCCGCTAACGCGCGCATATCGCAAAGGTCTGCCTGAAATTGTTTGAGAGGTCTTGTAACAAAAACTCTGTTCCTTGGAAAATGTACCCTAGCCGGTTTATGCAGAGTATAGGTGTCTTGAGATGATAAAAAGTCTTTCACATCTTCCACCCTAACTTTCTTTCCCGTCTCATCTTGAACCGCTTTATGAAGCCGCTCTACCCCTCCGAAACTACCAGGATGACTCGGCTTGTAATATAACCTCTTCATGACACGTTTCTCCGTCATCTCAATTTAAATTCACCCCCCTCTAACCGTCTGTCTGGCTCCTACTCATCCCTTCAGATGTGTCAACACCTAACCCGTCGTAAAAACTTCAAAAGACCTCAGACGGAAGGAAGTTTGGGGGGGGGGGGGGGACAAATGCGCAGTGGACAAACGCTGGACAAATGGTGGACATATGGCGAGGGGAGGGGTTTATTGGGGGCCATAAATCTTTCGGTTTGACATATAATATAGTAGATCCTTTTTTACAGTATAGTATAAATATAGCCGAGATTTAGACATCTAAATCTCTACCGCATTTCAACGTCTAGATATAGACCGAATCTAGACAACTGAATTTAATCCATCATTCAGTACTTTAAACAATAACTACACGTTGCAAAACTGATCTCTAAATATTGGATTGAGATCATTTTAATAGCCGTTGAGCGATATACAGGATAGTATAAATATCCCACCGAGCATTTTTCGGTCTAAATGACGTCTAAATGACGTCTAATTGTTCTTCGACGTCTAGTCTAAAATTGGTCTACCAGTGGTCTAAAAATGAAAGTTTTTTAGCGGTCTAAGCTAGACGTCTTTTAGACGTCTAAGCATTAGCCGTCTTTTAGCCGTCTATTAGCCGTCTTTTAGCCGTCTACGTCTGTACGCCTCGTCTCATCTTAGACGTTTAAATAACCACTAATATACGTCTATTTGTAGACGTCTAAACTTAGACGTTTATTAGACGTTCATTTATATACCAAATTCGTACACCTCTTCTGATCTTAGACGTTTAAATAACCGCTAATGAACGTCTATTTATAGACGTATAAATTTAGACGTTTGCTAGACATTTACTTTTGTACCAGATCTAAACCCCTTACAAAAACTACTCGTCTTATAGACGTCTATTGAACGCATTGATATTCTAATAAAAATGCAGCCATTGCAATTTTTTTATTATTCACCAGAAACCTGTATTTTAACATTTTTTTTAATCTGAGCTCCTTTTTTAACCATTAGTACTGTAATCAAAACCAACACCTTTTAAATAAAATTCAAAAATATGAATGTCCAAAAAATATTTTTAATTTCTTTACACCACTTGAAAAGAGAAGCACAAACTCTAATACAAACTACCGACATAAAATATAATAAACATTTTTTTTTTTTTTTTTTTTTTAATGTAACCCACTTCAGGGTATGTACACGTCACATACTAGGTTCGTAGGAGCCGAGTGAAACAATAACCACTGGACACAGAGGCAGAATGATTTGAAACTCTTTAGTTCCACAAAGATCTTAACAATACTAAACACAATAACATTACAACCTTGGGCCCATAAACTAAGAAATAAAATAAAATAAATAAATGTCCAAATGGGAGTGTTCCTCGGTGGTTTGGATCTAAAAGTCAAAAGTCAAGATTCCAGGATATCCAAGGAAGGCTTTCGTTGCTGCCGGTCAGTTGGACTGACACAAATCCTACCACTGAATCCGTTAAGTGGTGTGGCGGAATTAAAAGTTCTGCTTGAAGCACCGAAGGTGGACTGGGAGCTCGCCATCAGTTGGATCGCTCATCAGCTTCGTCAGACATGAAAGCTGAAGCTTCACTCTTTCCAAGCATCACAATAGAACCTGACCTGTATTTAGAAAACAGGTTTACAATCCAATTCAATGCATAGAACCTCTTCAAATGATCACCTAAATGTTCAGTTCAAGGTGGTTGTACAACACTGATAATCTTTATGAAACAGGAATCAAAATACTATGGGTTACATGCTGAAAACCATAATTAATCTTAACAATTAAGAGTTTATCATGTCAAAATGTATTTTAATCAATTCAAATTCAAAGGAATAATGTTTTAAAGATTTCATTCAACCAAGAAATTCTTACTTCTACATGAAGGCATAACATGTGCTTCCTCATGTGTTTCTCTCATTTTCTAGTTTTTTTTTAACATCAGAGGAGAGATTTTCACTGAAATACATCCGTTCTCATAACCTAACTAACTTAAATTACAGCTTTGCTGCTTCTAAGCAACTTAAATGAACTTAAAATGACTTCTTGTACTCCTGAACACATTTTAACTTCGCATCACATGTGCAAAAGATGATGCATTTCACACAGTGAAACTCTCATAATGTGCTCATTCCAGTCAAATTTCACCATCAATCCATTAATATAAATGTTTTTAAGTGCAAAACATGAATCAAAAACAACTTAAGATGTACAAAACACCCTTAATTGAAACAGCATGGTCGCCTCACATCTCCACACACACACACACACATTGCAACACGCAGCGGCAAGCTTACCAATGGTTTTTTCAGGAGAAACGCGGCCGGAAAGTGCTTCAACGACGGTTTTTCCTCTCTCTGAAACGGACTTTTCGGAGCATGGTATCAACAACTACTTCATTTCTCAGTTTGACTGCGAAATTGTACAGTTTCCATACGTTTTTTCCCGTTTTTCTCTCTCACGCGGAAGTGAAGCGCCACATCTGTGCATTAGTGAGGTTAAACTGCTTCACTAGCGCGGCCTACTACTTCCGGTCGTCAAAATAAACTTCAGGTTTTTCAAAGTAAAATACAAAACACTTATAAACATAAGGAAATAATTAAATAATGACTGCAAATTAATTGATTTTATTTATTAACCCTTCTGGAGCTGGGTTACATAAACATTGCACTGAAAAAATAGAACAACTTGTAAATACAAAATTAAAACCATAACAATAACAACAACAACATTTTTTTATATATATATTTTTGTTTGTTTTTTTTATTGCTGCAAACCAAACCTTTAAAAGAAAACTACACCACTGGTGTCCTGGTCTCCTGTAACCCCCTCCACCAGTCCGAGCTGGGGCCTGTTTGGAATAGAATCCCATGGCCAAGCGGATTTGCTCGTCTGTAGCCTCCTTAAAATTCTTCCGAATTGCTTCTGCAAACAAAGCAATAGAACAAATGAAGAAAAACTGCAAATGTGGCTGCCTATTGTATTATAAATTATGGTGAATTATGTGTATTATGGTCAAGTATTGGCATCTGAATATATCTCGTCTTCGAAGTTAAACAGTAAAATGTTTTGAAAATAGCCGAAGCAGAAGCTTTTAACCTCAATTCCTACAGAGAGAGCAGGCCCTTAATTAAAATAAGCAAATGCTAAATTAATGAATGACGGTAAAAGGACCAAACATTGCAAAAATAAAAAAATTTCTGTAGTAGTTGCTTCGACACCCACCTCTGTATGCCTGAAACAGCACTTCTTTGACCAACTTTTCCGTCGTTGTTTCAGTACAGTGGAGCACATGAGCACAAGGATTTCACAGTTGGAAGTAGCGCAGTCCACAGGCAGAAGTTGAAGGCGTTTTCAGGTTATGGTCGTACAATCTCCACAAGACTGTAAAGTAGTTAAGTTTTATCACGGACTACTTCTCTGAGCAGAATAGCGTTTTCCCAGAAGTGGTTGCACGGTGCGTCACGTGAGCGTAGTACACCAAAGAGGTTTTTGTCAACAACGAAAGCAACATGGCGGCAGTCAGCGTTACAGAGGCTGAGAAAACACAACCGACATCTAATAATCTAAGGGAATTTCAGCCACAAACTTCGTTGTCAAGTGCTCAGCAGGATCTGGGCTTTCAGATTTACCGAAGGTTTTGTGGAGGTTTCATAGGTTTTGATGGAATAACGCGAAAACACCGATCACTCTACTGTGAAAGCTGTGCACTTCAAAGAGTTGGCTCTTCCATCAGATTTTTGTTTTCCTGTATTCTAAAGATGTAAAATAAATTGAATGGTGTAATTATCGACGCTGAAATGAGGGATTTTAGACGTCTACATCTAAACTATACCTTATAATGAGTATGGCTATTAAAATGATCTCAATCCAATATTTAGAGATCAGTTTTGCAATGTGTAGTTATTGTTTAAAGTACTGAATGATGGATTAAATTCAGTTGTCTAGATTCGGTCTATATCTAGACGTTGAAATGCGGTAGAGATTTAGACGTCTAAATCTCGGCTATATTTATACTATACTGTATATCGCTCAACGGCTATTAAAATGATCTCAATCCAATATTTAGAGATCAGTTTTGCAACTTGTAGTTATTGTTTTAAATAAACAACTTTTAAATAATGGATTAAATTCAGTTGTCTAGATTCGGTCTATACCTAGACATTGAAATGTGGTAGAGATTTAGACGTCTAAATCTCGGCTATATTTATACTATACTGTATATTGCTCAACGGCTTTCATAATTATATTAGTTCAGTATTTGGAGATTAGCTATGCACCTTACAGTTGTTTTTTTTAATAAATAATTATAGAATAATTGATTAAACTGCAACGTCTAAATTCCGTCTAAAAACAGACGGAATCTAGACGGTTGAAATGAGGTCTAAAAAAATACTAGACGTCTACTAGCCGTCTATTGCTCAGTGGGATAGCTGAGATTTAGACATCTAAATCTCTACCGCATTTCAACGTCTAGATATAGACCGAATCTAGACAACTGAATTTAATCCATCATTCAGTACTTTAAACAATAACTACACGTTGCAAAACTGATCTCTAAATATTGGATTGAGATCATTTTAATAGCCATACTCGTTATAAGGTATAGTTTAGATGTAGACGTCTAAAATCCCTAATTTCAGCGTCGATAATTACACCATTCAATTTATTTTACATCTTTAGAATACAGGAAAACAAAAATCTGATGGAAGAGCCAACTCTTTGAAGTGCACAGCTTTCACAGTAGAGTGATCGGTGTTTTCGCGTTATTCCATCAAAACGTATGAAACCTCCACAAAACCTTCGGTAAATCTGAAAGCCCAGATCCTGCTGAGCACTCGACAACGAAGTTTGTGGCTGAAATTCCCTTAGATTATTAGATGTCGGTTGTGTTTTCTCAGCCTCTGTAACGCTGACTGCCACCATGTTGCTTTCGTTGTTGACAAAAACCTCTTTGGTGTACTACGCTCACGTGACGCACCTTGCAACCACTTCTGGGAAACGTTCTTCCACTCAAAGAGAAGTAGTCCGTGATAAAACTTAACTACTTTACAGTCTTGTGGAGATTGTACGACCATAACCTGAAAACGCCTTCAACTTGTGCCTGTGGACTGCGCTACTTCCAACTGTGAAATCCTTGTGCTCATGCGCTCCACTGTACTGAAACAACCGCAGAAAAGTTGGTCGAAGAAGTGCTGTTTCAGGCATACAGAGGTGGGTGTCGCAGCAACTACTACAGAAATTTTTTTATTTTTGCAATGTTTGGTCCTTTTACCGTCATTCATTAATTTAGCATTTGCTTATTTTAATTAAGGGCCTGCTCTCTCTGTAGGAATTGAGGTTAAAAGCTTCTGCTTCGGCTATTTTCCAAACATTTTACTGTTTAACTTCGAAGACGAGATATATTCAGATGCCAATACTTGACCATAATACACATAATTCACCATAATTCATAATACAATAGGCAGCCACATTTGCAGTTTTTCTTCATTTGTTCTATTGCTTTGTTTGCAGAAGCAATTCGGAAGAATTTTAAGGAGGCTACAGACGACCAAATCCGCTTGGCCATGGGATTCTATTTCAAACAGGCCCCAGCTCGGACTGGTGGAGGGGGTACAGGAGACCCAGGACACCAGTGGTGTAGTTTTATTTTAAAGGTTTGGTTTGCAGCAATAAAACAAACAAACAAAAAAATATATATATATATAAAAAATGTTGTTGTTATTGTTATGGTTTTAATTTTGTATTTACAAGTTGTTCTATTTTTTCAGTGCAATGTTTATGTAACCCAGCTCCAGAAGGGTTAATAAATAAAATCAATTAATTTGCAGTCATTATTTAATTATTTCCTTATGTTTATAAGTGTTTTGTATTTTACTTTGAAAAACCTGAAGTTTATTTTGAAGACCGGAAGTAGTAGGCCGCGCTAGTGAAGCAGTTTAACCTCACTAATGCACAGACGGAGCACGCCACTTCACTTCCGCGTGAGAGAGAAAAACGGGAAAAAAGGTATGGAAACTGTACAATTTCGCAGTCAAACTGAGAAATGAAGTAGTTGTTGATACCATGCTCCGAAAACTCCGTTTCAGATAGGAAAAACCGTCGTTGAAGCACTTTCCGGCCGCGTTTCTCCTGAAAAAACCATTGGCCGCTGCGTGTTGCAATGTGTGTGTATGTGGAGATGTGAGGCGACCATGCTGTTTCAATTAAGGGTGTTTTGTACATCTTAAGTTGTTTTTGATTCATGTTTTGCACTTAAAAACATTTATATTAATGGATTGATGGTGAAATTTGACTGGAATTAGCACATTATGAGAGTTTCACTGTGTAAAATGCCTCATCTTTTGCACATGTGATGCGAAGTTAAAATGTGTTCAGGAGTACAAGAAGTCATTTTAAGTTCATTTAAGTTGCTTAGAAGCAGCAAAGCTGTAATTTAAGTTAGTTAGGTTATGAGAACGGATGTATTTCAGTGAAAATCTCTTCTCTGATGTTAAAAAAAAACTAGAAAATGAGAGAAACACATGAGGAAGCACATGTTATGCCTTCATGTAGAAGTAAAAATTTCTTGGTTGAATGAAATCTTTAAAACATTATTCCTTTGAATTTGAATTGATTAAAATACATTTTGACATGATAAACTCTTAATTGTTAAGATTAATTATGGTTTTCAGCATGTAACCCATAGTATTTTGATTCCTGTTTCATAAAGATTATCAGTGTTGTACAACCACCTTGAACTGAACATTTAGGTGATCATTTGAAGATGTTCTATGCATTGAATTGGATTGTAAACCTGTTTTCTAAATACAGGTCAGGTTCTATTGTGATGCTTGGAAAGAGTGAAGCTTCAGCTTTCATGTCTGACGAAGCTGATGAGCGATCCAACTGATGGCGAGCTCCCAGTCCACCTTCGGTGCTTCAAGCAGAACTTTTAATTCCGCCACACCACTTAATGGATTAAGTGGTAGGATTTGTGTCAGTCCAACTGACCGGCAGCAACGAAAGCCTTCCTTGGATATCCTTGAATCTTGACTTTTGACTTTTGGATCCAAACCACCGAGGAACACTCCCATTTGGACATTTATTTATTTTATTTTATTTCTTAGTTTATGGGCCCAAGGTTGTAATGTTATTGTGTTTAGTATTGTTAAGATCTTTGTGGAACTAAAGAGTTTCAAATCATTCTGCCTCTGTGTCCAGTGGTTATTGTTTCACTCGGCTCCTACGAACCTAGTATGTGACGTGTATGTACCCTGAAGTTGGTTACATTTAAAAAAAAAAAAAATGTTTCTTATATTTTATGTCGGTAGTTTGTATTAGAGTTTGTGCTTCTCTTTTCAAGTGGTGTAAAGAAATTAAAAATTTTTTGGACATTCATATTTTTGAATTTTATTTAAAAGGTGTTGGTTTTGATTACAGTACTAATGGTTAAAAAAAATGTTAAAATACAGGTTTCTGGTGAATAATAAAAAAATTGCAATGGCTGCATTTTTATTAGAATATCTTAATACGTTCAATAGACGTCTATAAGACGAGTAGTTTTTGTAAGGGGTTTAGATCTGGTACAAAAGTAAATGTCTAGCAAACGTCTAAATTTATACGTCTATAAATAGACGTTCATTAGCGGTTATTTAAACGTCTAAGATCAGAAGAGGTGTATGAATTTGGTATATAAATGAACGTCTAATAAACGTCTAAGTTTAGACGTCTACAAATAGACGTATATTAGTGGTTATTTAAACGTCGAAGATGAGACGAGGCGTACAGACGTAGACGGCTAAAAGACGGCTAATGCTTAGACGTCTAAAAGACGTCTAGCTTAGACCGCTAAAAAACTTTTATTTTTAGACCACTGGTAGACCAATTTTAGACTAGACGTCGAAGAACAATTAGACGTCATTTAGACGTCATTCAGACCGAAAAATGCTCGGTGGGATTAAAGCCAAGCCGGTAGGCTCGCTGCAGTCCAACATCAGTGTTCTGCTGCCCTCTAGTGGACAGAGACTGTCCTTTATAATGACAAGAAAACCATTCCACAGAGGTCAAGACCCACTCCAAAGAAATTCATGTTTTTTTTTTGTGTTGTTCACGTGTTCATGTGGCACTTTTCTTATGCCACAGGACACGTGCTGAGAAAACTACGCTATAGCCACGTGTGAGCCACCTGCTGAAAGCATTCAGGGTGAGAAAGAGAAGTGAAACAATCCAGTTCAACGAAGCACTTCAAGCCATTTGCATTCGTGAAAAGAAAAGAAAAAGAAGACTGCAGTCTGAACATTATTATATTTGCTAAAAGCAGAACTGATCAAAGCAAATTTTTCAGTGATTATCTAAAACTGTTACTCTCCTCCTCCATGATAAATCAACTTTAAATTAATTTTCAAATCTTCAGATAAATTAATTTGATTTTCTCTTCAGTAGATGTTCTAACATTTGTCTTCACAATTATGTTCTGAATTTAAATAACACTGTTTATTTTGTGTGATGGAGCTTTAGACACGTGACTGAAATTTTTCATTCCCTTCAATCTGGACAGATTTATCGAAACCACAAGAAAGCATCTTCAACAAGAAATCCAGGTTTTGGCTTTTATTGATGATCTGATGTGATTTTATTGCTGAGATGTTGTATTTTCTCATCCAGCTTTCAAACTCCAGACTTCTGCTGGCTGTCTGTCTGGTGAAGAGATACTAGCTTGTGGTGCTTGTCTTTTCCACTCAGTTTGCCCCCAGCAGATCGTCTGTGAACAGTAAACACATTAAATACCTTCAGTGCATGAGGAAAAGCACTCGAGTTATATATGAAAGAACAATTATAACACTGTGAATCTTAAGGGGTTATTTTAGTATTTGTTGTTCGTGTTTAGGATCCAGCTCTGTTCAAGCTCTCACCCTCCTTCACCACGCCGCAGTACTCCTGACACTCCGCTTTGGTGTAGAACTTGTTGCCGTTGGTCTGGCAGAACCCTTTTTTGTAGGGAACACACAGACCGACGCTGGAGTCGAAGGCCCAGATGTCCGGCTGCCCTGTGCAGGGCTGCACCGCCATCGGCAGACGGCACACAGCTGGACGGATGAAACACAAACCCACATCGGAGCATCATGAATCACCGGCACACACACACACAAAAAAAGAAAAAAGCAATTATAGCCGACCCCTGCCATGAGCAATGCATTATCCAGTAGTTATAGCAGTAACGAGTGATTACCAATTTAACTAACTGTTAAATTAGTCATTACATTACTGCTGTTGTCTGCATTAAGACCTAAACACAACACATAAACAATAATGACAAGTACCATCCAAATTATCGAGCATCTTCCTCCAACTAAATGTTGGAATTTCAGCTGCATTCGATGAATGAATCAGTCATATTGACACACATGGTGCTGAGAGCTCAGCTAATGTGCTTCTGCAGCAATAAATACAGACATTTAAACATTATTTAGACTGGCCTCATCAAGGACACAGGTACAGGAACGTTAGTTATCCAACAAACTAGTTACTTTGATGAGTTACTTTAATAATAATAGTAATAATGATAATGATTATTCTATGTATATTTTTTAAGCTTGTGTTTTCACAGATCAAGTCATAATATTGAGACTTTTCTGAGGTTAAATACAGCCTTCAAAAATTTGAGAAAGAAACTTGGGATTAAATTGAAAATAAAATCTGAATTTTGAGAATAAAAATCTAAGTTTCTAATGTGGTTTATATGTGAGACATATTTTTCAAAAGCTCACACTGAGAATGAAATTCGGCTTTCCAGATTATAACTTTGTTATTTGTTGACCACTTTGATTACTGTAGCCCCTGCAAAGCCATTATGAGAACAGAAATTCCATGTTTATTTTGAAAATAATGACCTTCACTCTTCCAGACTGCAGACAAAAGTAGACATTTTTAGTTTTTGTTCAATATTCATGTTGTTTATGTTTTAATGTGAATCCACAGTAAGTTTCTAACTGTATCTAATTTTAATTCTCCTCTTCTTCCGGATGCTTGTGTGACTCCGCCCTCGGTTCCTCCCCGCTGGTTCATTAACTGCCTCATCCCAGGTTCAAGAACAAACTCTGTGATTCATCTCTTTCCATTTGTGAGTCCGAAGCGTCCTTTGACTCACCCTCGGTGCGACATCTCTGCAGACATTCCCTCTCAGTTTCGAAGTTGTTCTGATTTCCCAAACAGCCTCCGTACTTGAAGGGCTCGCAGCTCATTGATGATGAGTTGTAGAAGAAACGCTGAAGGAACCCAAAACAGGGTCCAGTATCTGGTCCGGCTGAACAAGCCGCTGTGGGGGAGGGGTTTGGATTTGTTCAAATGAATGTTTCATCAGTGCATCGATGTCGGTCTCATCCATCCCATGAGGTGATATCTTACCGGATCCATTGAATGAAGCAAGCTCATCGCCAGACCCCTCCTCATCCGCAACAGCCAACGAAGGCAGCACTGGAGCTCTCCTCCTTCGCTACAACACACAAAAACACATCCCAACTTCAAAAAAATCGACCTCCATCCGTGGCCGTGCAGTGCAACTATGATCATACCGTGAAAAAGCGCATCAGAAAGCACATTTAACCGGTTAGAGATAACCAGGATTTGCATAATGAACGGGATGGTTTGGATTTCGTAGCAGATCACTGCAGAAGTTGGCGGATGTGCTTTTTATTACCTGAGGCCGAGCTGCTGGCGGTGCCACCTGCTGACCGGGAACACAGTCACCTGTTCAGAGGTCACAACAAACATGTCAGCCATTCATCCACACTCGCAACAGACCGGTTATGTTTAACGCTTTAAAATATTTCCTCAGTTTATTTATTTTTTCTGTCTAAATTTAAAAAAAAAAACAGAGAGAGAGATTTTGATAAATCCCTGTAAGGTCAGGAAAAAGGACATTAGACAAATATGAAAAATCTGAATAAATAGATCCCCCAATAAAAGATATAACATTACATGTGAAAACTGAATAGAAACTCTCTTGCTTCTAATGTCAGTGTGAGGATTACGATCATTAGGCCCGAGCCCCTGGCCTGCCAAGGGCGAAGGGCCTATTGTTTCTGCAACACAGACAACGACTAGTCGAGCGCGCAGCGCTCGACCACAGACATCATTCAAAATGTCCAGACACACACACACCGACACGCACTCACACATATGCATGTACAAACACAAAAACGCACACACACACACGAATTTTCGAGCGCGCAGCGCTCGACCACAGGCCTTTCACACACTCAAACGTACAAAAATGACAAGTCGAGCGCGCAGCGCTCGACCTCAGACATAGGCCAACATGTCCAGACACACACACCCCGACATGCACTCATACACACGTGTACAAATACAAAAAACGCACACACACTCTCACACACAAACATGACTTGTCGAGCGCGTAGCGCTCGACCACAGGCATTCACACTCTCAAACACCTCACAGACGCGTCGGGCTTGTCGAGAACTTTCCGAAAATATATAACATGTGGGCGAAATAATGGCAGAAAAAAAAATTGCATATTGTCTTCTTCTTCTGCTCTTTAAACTGGAATTTGACCCCCTGAACATGCTCGAAAACTCACCAAACTTTGCACAAAATTCAGTTCCGGCGAAAAAATTTTTTTAATATGAATTTCAATATTGGGATTTAAAAATTGGCTCTACAGCACCACCTGCAAAACCCAAAATGCATTGCGTCAATGGGAGGGGGTCCGCAATAAACTTTGTCGTACAGCCACAATTTTCGGTATATAGATGCGCATTGTCGGGACAAACAAAAAATATTATTATGACCCCGCCATCAAAACAGCAGGAAAGCAGCTAGCTGGAATTGAATATTCAAAATTGCTGAGTCAGCGTTTTCCAGGACATCGTACAAAATGTTCGTTTTGATCGCGCGCTTCTCCAAATGAGCTGAAATTTGGTGGACACCATCTACACAAGTAGACAATTAAAAGTTATCCAATTCACAAATCTTCAGATTACGGTTTCCGCGTGGCAACGCCGCAAAGTTGATGTCAAATTTTGCCATTTTTTCAGTGTGATAAATGGCTGCCATTCGTACATAACAGATCCAATCTCAGCCAAATACTAAACACTTATTGACCCTTCTCATCTGGACACATGGACAGTGAAATTTTGAAAATCGGCATTACAGCGCCCCCTACAGAATCAAAATAAAATCTGTATGGGTAGTAAAATTATTAGTTTATCAGAAATGAATGAAATCTGGGTGATAATTCCGTCATGTCGTCCCGATCAAAAAAGCAAATGGTAACCATGTTGTATTATCAACGGTGTTGCCGTGGCGATGGCTGAAGTTCCCCATGTTATTCTAATGGGCCCAAGTGAAAACTCTCCCATCAAATCAAATTTATTTGTTGCCATGGAAATGTGCCAAATTTGACAAACATCAATGACAGAATTAAACAGGGCGGGTCAGGTAAGCAGCGGGCGAGGGCCTTTTGACGCCGCTCGCGGCTTTAATTAATATTTCTATTTACACACACTAAAATTGCTCCATGATGAAAGGACTGTGTGGGTGTGTTTGCGTGTGTGCGGGTTACTTTACCTTGGTCCTGCTTGATGACAATTGAGTCATCACTCATTCCCTGTTGCTTCGCCAGCGTTTTAAAGTCATCCAGCACAGTGTCTCTCACAGATTTAGTCCGACCTGAGGCAGACAGGAAGCAGATATGAGCACGGGAAAACTTCACAGGGTTTAAGACGAAGGAAAGTTTTGGTTTAGTGGCGTTTCAAAGTGATAGCGGGACATCAGGTGGACATTTTGTCTCTCTCTTTCTTTTCATCCCCTCTTCCTGAACCTAAGTATGAATCCGTCCTCTACTTTTCTCTCCTTCTGATACTTGCTCTTGTGGAACTGTTGAGTTTTCTCTGCCTAGAAATAGCCATGCTGTATATTTATCTGTCCGTTCATTAAATTCCAGGTGCTTCTGAAGGAAGTTTACTTACTGTACAGTACGAATGAGGTGCTCTTTTGGCCTGATGACTTCTGTTTATTCATTATCACTATGGCGTACTCAATGTAGTTGGTGTGAACCACGTAAGCATCCACATCTGCCTTCCACCCTGCCGGAAGGTGAGCAGAGAAACAGTTAGAAAATCTGAAGTCCTATTACCAAGCATCTGTATAGGTGCAACAGATCAGTGAGACTCACTTGCATTGTGGTAAAAGATGCGTCCCGGTGTGTCAGTCAGCTCGTACTCTCCAGAGATCTCCACACATGTTCCATTTCTACGTGAACACACAGAAACCATGCGCAAAGCCATGAGAATATCACTCCAGTGATTGGGTTGATAAAAAGATAATAAAAAGATTGTACTTGTTAGGGAAAGAAAAAAGCTTCCTGAGAGTTTCTGAGGAAATATGCGATTGCCCATTGTTGAGCTCTTTCATACAAACCTGAGCATAGTGCTCTTCATCTGGATTTTGCCCTCAGCTGGACCTTTCTGCAGCACCTTCTTTCCGATGGCCGAGTGCCGGCGCATGTGGGGACAAGAGCTGGCCTTGGCAACATCATACCACGTTCCCATAAACTGCATGGATCAGACAACAGCAGTGAGACGACACAGACTCAAAGCTAATATACCGAATGACACCTCAGTGGCTCACTATAATAAACCAAGCTCACTCATTTTGAACTGAAGTAGTCGATTAAAATCAGCAAAAAAACAAAAGAAAAAAAAAAACGATCTGAAACAAAATTTAACCATAAAGTATTATTCACAAAAAAAAACATAAATACCATAAAATGAGTGGGGTCAGACGGGACACTCGATGTGTCAGGAGTTCAACATTTGAGATGTGGCCTGAAGAAAGCCTGAACATGGAGCTGGCTCTGCCACGAGGCAACATCTGGAAAATTCCCCTTCACTATTAAAGCTTCAGATGTGAAACTCCAGTAGAAGAACGTTGAACAACCACAGTTGGGTCTAATCGAGGATTTTGAAAAGGTTTGAGTTATTTCTTCATTCAGCTGATTGCAAAACCTGTTCTGGTTCTGTGCTGGTTTTCCCACATTTGTCGTGTTTTGCATCTTACCTGTGGTTCAGCCCTCTGCTGTTGAATAATTCAAGTATTTTAAAAGAAATGAGAAATGAGAAAACACACTTTATCAGTATATTTTCAGGATTAAAAAAAGAAGAACCCTCGCGCTGTTAAAGAAGGCAGAGTACACAGAGAATGTGTACCTAACTTGTGTGTACTTAGCTTACTGTTAGGCCATTTTTTTTAGTTTGAGCAATCAGGTAATAAAATGTTTTAAGCGAAGATTGCAACATGAGATTAGAAGGTGGCTGAAATGCAACTTGGTGGTGAGAGTTGGAATATAGATGGTAAATTACCCAATGATTATTTTGTAACATCTTTTCGGATTCTACTTTTGACTTTTCACTGTAACTCAAAATTGCCCTCAGAGGTTAAAACAAGTAGTACCAGTTTGCAGGTATGAATAGAACAGTTACGAGTTTATAATCAAAAGTAGGAAGTAAAAATAAGGAAAGTACAGGCACTTAAAAAACTAGTCATAAAAGACCTATAACTTGCCATCTCTGATTTTGTTGAGATACAAAGTTTTTTACCAGCTGCGTTCAGGACTGACACACGGAGAAAAGCATGTCTGCGTCCCAACTCTTTAAACTAAAGGCAGAAATTAAATACATGTATTTTTTAAGAAGCTACACGTTACAGCAACATCTTGCTCTACCCAGTGGCTCACCCGGTTCAAGTCAAAGTTCTCCTGCGTGGAGTAAAGAGGCTCCGGAAGAACTGGGAGCCCCTGGAGGGTCCAGGTCCATCCCAGAACCAGCAGAGGAACCAGAATCGCTGCCTTCTGCATCCTGTCAGCTCGTCTTTCCACTTGTCTCTGGCAGATAGTGACTCACCTCGGCTCGCTCCAGACTAGGAACTGGGACGGGCCACTGAACTCTCTGTGTACTCACACCCACAACCCAGTCAAAAAACAAACGAAGGAACAAAGTTCTGCCTCTGTTCATCTTTCTGTGTATCTTAACCTGCTCAGACGGCTAAACACTCAGACGTTGGACTTCAGAGCAGATCGACAAATCAATGTGTCTTGATCTTAGACACTAATGATTGACAGAAAAAAAAAATGCATTTTCGCTTGATTTGAGTAATAGAACACAATTCTCACTGGATCCATAGAAAGTCTGATAAAACTGTGTTTTATTGGTTGACAAAAAACTGTTGAACTATTGGCGTGGTGAAAATGCCTGGTCAGTGTTTACACGATGGCTGTCCTCTTCACTTTTCCAACTTTATGTTTCATCCTGTAAGAGTAACACATGCAGGTATGAAATCAAGGCTTCTCTTTCACTAATTTGAGGAAAAAGTAAAGTGATGAACACACATGATTTAGATGACTGATTACTCTGCATGTATTGTCAGCATTTACCTGAGGTTGAGTGGTGGGTTCAGTCACCTCCTCGCCAGCAGCACACTCACCTGGGAGCAAACAGAGAGGCCGTATGACAGCTTCATCTCGCAAAACATGAATGAATTCAAAACGAGTGTCTCTTTACCTTCATACTGATTTACAATGACTGCGCCTTCATTCATTCCATGTTGTCGAATCAGTGTTTTAAAGTCTTCCAGCACAGCAGGACTCACATCCACAGATCTACCTGAAGAGGAGGACAGTTCTGATATTTGCGTAGTGCATCAGGTACGGAGGTTGAGAAGGTTCAACGCCACAACACAGCAGCAAAAAGCTGGAAGTCAACCCTGAGGGGTGAGTGATGATACATGCAGATAAGGCCTGACTTGCTTCATCACAGATCATCTGCCTTCAAAGTGTTCAAGTAGGCGTGATATTCCCATGATATCCCCAAGGGCACAGCGATCACAGCGAACAACAGACAATATTTAGTATCAGAACCAAAACATAGACTGCAGAGCTCATGAATAACATTCTGACAATAATGTCAACATGGTGACCAAATTGACGATTTACAAAAATAGATATTGTCATTAATCACAATCATCGAGCTGCAGCGCATCAATAAACTCTCCCCTAATCAATAAATTCCGTTGTGGGTTAACTTCCATTGTGGTCTTGGTATTTGTGTTTTGGCTTTTGTGGTTGTGTTGTTGTTACGGCCGGCTCAAAGCCGCAACAAAACGAGGGAGACAGAGACTGGGTAACGTGCGTAAAAGAAAGATTTAATGAAATAAAGTAAACAAAAGATCCAGTGCCCAAACACAAAGGTGCAGGGTGGACGCCATCAGGAGGTCAGGAGCCCGCAGCCGACGAGCAGGAGCAGGACGCCGCAGGAGGAGGCCATCAGGAGGTCCGAAGCCCACAGCCAACAAGCAGGAATGGAACCCCGCAGGAGGACGTCATCGGGTGGAACGGGTGGAGCAAGCAGAGGAGCGAGGCAGCGACGACGACCCACGGGCAACGACCACCAGACAATGACCACCGCGAGCGCATGCACGGTCTGGCTTTTACACTGCTCCACAGAGCAATCAGTGTAACTCGGAGCACCTGTGCAGAGGGGAGAGGCAGGAGCAGCAGCAGAGCACAACAGACCACTCCCTGTGACCTCCCAACGACCCTGGGTCGTAACACCCCCCCCCTACAAAAAAGGGACCCGAGTAGGGGCCCTAACTAACCCAATCCCAAGAACCTATTAAAAAAAAAACCAGTGGAAAAAAAAAACATACTAAACAATTCTTGGGTTGAGTAGTAGGACTCCAGAGTGTTCACCAACCCACCTACTCACATACAGGACAATGCGTCAACGATGACCATTGTCCCGGCCTTTTATGTGCCTGATCTCCAATGTGTAGGATTGGAGGAAAAGGCCCATCGCACCAGTCGCCGGTTTGGCGACTGCAGGTTGCCGAGGAAGGCGAGCGGGTCAAGGTCCGCGGACACGACCACCGGACCACCACCAGAACCTCTGCCTAATTGGTGGTGAATCACCGACATCACTGTCGTATTTAATCAAGGTGTTACATGATGAAACATCACCAAACAGACACAGGGAATCCTCAATCCAACCAACAACATGAGCGCATTTACGCAGACACACGTAAGCCAAAGCCATGTCCAACTGCCGCAATAACCCACTGTTCCTCAATCGTCCAGACACCACCGCTTCATCCGACTCAGGCGGATCCCCGGCCCCCAGCTCTGCCACCACTGGAGCCGAAGCCACACACTGAGGATGAGCATCTGACGGGTTTTCCCCCCCGTTGCAGTCCGGTGTCTGGAGAGAAGAACGGTTTCAGCAAGTCGACAGAACAAAGCCGAGTTTTAGCTCCACGCTCCGGAGTAGAGCTCAAACAATCCAGATCAGAGCACTTTTCCACCACCGTCAGCAGGAAACTAGCACCTGACTTAGACGGTGGCAAAGGGCCAACACAGTCGATCAGCAGATGCTCAAAAGGCTGACTAACAGGTGGGATCGGACTGAGAGGCACAGGCTTGAGAATCTGGTTTGGTTTACTCGTCATCTGGCATGTATGGCAGGACTTACAGTATGCAGAGACATCCTTCTTCAGTCGAGGCCAAAAGAAATACCTCAGAACTCTGTCATACGTTTTCCTGATGCCCAGATGGCCACACTGGTCATGAGAAATCTGCAAGACAATCTGACGAAATTGCACTGGCACAACAACTTGGTAAACAGGTTCTCCAACAAAACCTTCAAACTGAGGTGTCCATTTTCTTATAAGCACGCCCTCGTGCAAAAGGCAACAATGAGAACGGCTTCTAACCTCAGAAGGAGAGCCAACCTGATCCAAGAGCTCCTTCAAGGTGCCATCCGTCCCCTGCTCCCTTACAAGCTCACTGTGAGAAATGGACCACGGAGCCACAGGCAGTGCAAAATCATGAGCAGAATCATCATCTCTGACCGTGTTGACATTCTTCTTTGACCGAGTAACCACACAAGCCCCAAGGACTCCAGGCAACTGACCCACTGAGCAATAGACGGCTAGTAGACGTCTAGTATTTTTTTAGACCTCATTTCAACCGTCTACATTCCGTCTGTTTTTAGACGGAATTTAGACGTTGCAGTTTAATCAATTATTCTATAATTATTTATTAAAAAAAACAACTGTAAGGTGCATAGCTAATCTCCAAATACTGAACTAATATAATTATGAAAGCTGTTGAGCGATATACAGTATAGTATAAATATAGCCGAGATTTAGACGTCTAAATCTCTACCGCATTTCAACGTCTAGATATAGACCGAATCTAGACAACTGAATTTAATCCATTATTTAAAAGTTGTTTATTTAAAACAATAACTACAAGTTGCAAAACTGATCTCTAAATATTGGATTGAGATCATTTTAATAGCCGTTGAGCGATATACAGTATAGTATAAATATAGCCGAGATTTAGACATCTAAATCTCTACCGCATTTCAACGTCTAGATATAGACCGAATCTAGACAACTGAATTTAATCCATCATTCAGTACTTTAAACAATAACTACACGTTGCAAAACTGATCTCTAAATATTGGATTGAGATCATTTTAATAGCCATACTCGTTATAAGGTATAGTTTAGATGTAGACGTCTAAAATCCCTCATTTCAGCGTCGATAATTACACCATTCAATTTATTTTACATCTTTAGAATACAGGAAAACAAAAATCTGATGGAAGAGCCAACTCTTTGAAGTGCACAGCTTTCACAGTAGAGTGATCGGTGTTTTCGCGTTATTCCATCAAAACGTATGAAACCTCCACAAAACCTTCGGTAAATCTGAAAGCCCAGATCCTGCTGAGCACTCGACAACGAAGTTTGTGGCTGAAATTCCCTTAGATTATTAGATGTCGGTTGTGTTTTCTCAGCCTCTGTAACGCTGACTGCCACCATGTTGCTTTCGTTGTTGACAAAAACCTCTTTGGTGTACTACGCTCACGTGACGCACCTTGCAACCACTTCTGGGAAACGTTCTTCCGCTCAAAGAGAAGTAGTCCGTGATAAAACTTAACTACTTTACAGTCTTGTGGAGGTTGTACGACCATAACCTGAAAACGCCTTCAACTTGTGCCTGTGGACTGCGCTACTTCCAACTGTGAAATCCTTGTGCTCATGCGCTCCACTGTACTGAAACAACCGCAGAAAAGTTGGTCGAAGAAGTGCTGTTTCAGGCATACAGAGGTGGGTGTCGCAGCAACTACTACAGACATTTTTTTATTTTTGCAATGTTTGGTCCTTTTACCGTCATTCATTAATTTAGCATTTGCTTATTTTAATTAAGGGCCTGCTCTCTCTGTAGGAATTGAGGTTAAAAGCTTCTGCTTCGGCTATTTTCAAAACATTTTACTGTTTAACTTCGAAGACGAGATATATTCAGATGCCAATACTTGACCATAATACACATAATTCACCATAATTCATAATACAATAGGCAGCCACATTTGCAGTTTTTCTTCATTTGTTCTATTGCTTTGTTTGCAGAAGCAATTCGGAAGAATTTTAAGGAGGCTACAGACGACCAAATCCGCTTGGCCATGGGATTCTATTTCAAACAGGCCCCAGCTCGGACTGGTGGAGGGGGTACAGGAGACCCAGGACACCAGTGGTGTAGTTTTATTTTAAAGGTTTGGTTTGCAGCAATAAAACAAACAAACAAAAAAATATATATATATAAAAAAATGTTGTTGTTATTGTTATGGTTTTAATTTTGTATTTACAAGTTGTTCTATTTTTTCAGTGCAATGTTTATGTAACCCAGCTCCAGAAGGGTTAATAAATAAAATCAATTAATTTGCAGTCATTATTTAATTATTTCCTTATGTTTATAAGTGTTTTGTATTTTACTTTGAAAAACCTGAAGTTTATTTTGAAGACCGGAAGTAGTAGGCCGCGCTAGTGAAGCAGTTTAACCTCACTAATGCACAGACGGAGCACGCCACTTCACTTCCGCGTGAGAGAGAAAAACGGGAAAAAAGGTATGGAAACTGTACAATTTCGCAGTCAAACTGAGAAATGAAGTAGTTGTTGATACCATGCTCCGAAAACTCCGTTTCAGAGAGGAAAAACCGTCGTTGAAGCACTTTCCGGCCGCGTTTCTCCTGAAAAAACCATTGGTAAGCTTGCCGCTGCGTGTTGCAATGTGTGTGTATGTGGAGATGTGAGGCGACCATGCTGTTTCAATTAAGGGTGTTTTGTACATCTTAAGTTGTTTTTGATTCATGTTTTGCACTTAAAAACATTTATATTAATGGATTGATGGTGAAATTTGACTGGAATGAGCACATTATGAGAGTTTCACTGTGTAAAATGCCTCATCTTTTGCACATGTGATGCGAAGTTAAAATGTGTTCAGGAGTACAAGAAGTCATTTTAAGTTCATTGAAGTTGCTTAGAAGCAGCAAAGCTGTAATTTAAGTTAGTTAGGTTATGAGAACGGATGTATTTCAGTGAAAATCTCTTCTCTGATGTTAAAAAAAAACTAGAAAATGAGAGAAACACATGAGGAAGCACATGTTATGCCTTCATGTAGAAGTAAAAATTTCTTGGTTGAATGAAATCTTTAAAACATTATTCCTTTGAATTTGAATTGATTAAAATACATTTTGACATGATAAACTCTTAATTGTTAAGATTAATTATGGTTTTCAGCATGTAACCCATAGTATTTTGATTCCTGTTTCATAAAGATTATCAGTGTTGTACAACCACCTTGAACTGAACATTTAGGTGATCATTTGAAGATGTTCTATGCATTGAATTTGATTGTAAACCTGTTTTCTAAATACAGGTCAGGTTCTATTGTGATGCTTGGAAAGAGTGAAGCTTCAGCTTTCATGTCTGACGAAGCTGATGAGCGATCCAACTGATGGCGAGCTCCCAGTCCACCTTCGATGCTTCAAGCAGAACTTTTAATTCCGCCACACCACTTAATGGATTAAGTGCAATGTCCGAAAAATGCTCGGTGGGCCCACCGAGCATTTTTCGGTCTAAATGACGTCTAAATGACGTCTAATTGTTCTTCGACGTCTAGTCTAAAATTGAAAATGAAAGTTTTTTAGCGGTCTAAGCTAGACGTCTTTTAGACGTCTAAGCATTAGCCGTCTTTTAGCCGTCTATTAGCCGTCTTTTAGCCGTCTACGTCTGTACGCCTCGTCTCATCTTAGACGTTTAAATAACCGCTAATGAACGTCTATTTATAGACGTATAAATTTAGACGTTTGCTAGACATTTACTTTTGTACCAGATCTAAACCCCTTACAAAAACTACTCGTCTTATAGACGTCTATTGAACGTATTGATATTCTAATAAAAATGCAGCCATTGCAATTTTTTTATTCACCAGAAACCTGTATTTTAACATTTTTTTTAATCTGAGCTCCTTTTTTAACCATTAGTACTGTAATCAAAACCAATACCTTTTAAATAAAATTCAAAAATATGAATGTCCAAAAAATTTTTAATTTCTTTACACCACTTGAAAAGAGAAGCACAAACTCTAATACAAACTACCGACATAAAATATAAGAAACATTTTTTTTTTTTTTTTAAATGTAACCAACTTCAGGGTCTGTACACGTCACATACTAGGTTCGTAGGAGCCGAGTGAAACAATAACCACTGGACACAGAGGCAGAATGATTTGAAACTCTTTAGTTCCACAAAGATCTTAACAATACAAAACACAATAACATTACAACCTTGGGCCCATAAACTAAGAAATAAATAAAATAAATGTCCAAATGGGAGTGTTCCTCGGTGGTTTGGATCCAAAAATCAAAAGTCAATATTCCAGGATATCCAAGGAAGGCTTTCGTTGCTGCCGGTCAGTTGGACTGACACAAATCCTACCACTTAATCCGTTAAGTGGTGTGGCGGAATTAAAAGTTCTGCTTGAAGCACCGAAGGTGGACTGGGAGCTCGCCATCAGTTGGATCGCTCATCAGCTTCGTCAGACATGAAAGCTGAAGCTTCACTCTTTCCAAGCATCACAATAGAACCTGACCTGTATTTAGAAAACAGGTTTACAATCCAATTCAATGCATAGAACCTCTTCAAATGATCACCTAAATGTTCAGTTCAAGGTGGTTGTACAACACTGATAATCTTTATGAAACAGGAATCAAAATACTATGGGTTACATGCTGAAAACCATAATTAATCTTAACAATTAAGAGTTTATCATGTCAAAATGTATTTTAATCAATTCAAATTCAAAGGAATAATGTTTTAAAGATTTCATTCAACCAAGAAATTCTTACTTCTACATGAAGGCATAACATGTGCTTCCTCAAGTGTTTCTCTCATTTTCTAGTTTTTTTTTAACATCAGAGAAGAGATTATCACTGAAATACATCCGTTCTCATAACCTAACTAACTTAAATTACAGCTTTGCTGCTTCTAAGCAACTTAAATGAACTTAAAATGACTTCTTGTACTCCTGAACACATTTTAACTTCGCATCACATGTGCAAAAGATGAGGCATTTCACACAGTGAAACTCTCATAATGTGCTCATTCCAGTCAAATTTCACCATCAATCCATTAATATAAATGTTTTTAAGTGCAAAACATGAATCAAAAACAACTTAAGATGTACAAAACACCCTTAATTGAAACAACATGGTCGCCTCACATCTCCACATACACACACATTGCAACACGCAGCGGCAAGCTTACCAATGGTTTTTTCAGGAGAAACGCGGCCGGAAAGTGCTTCAACGACGGTTTTTCCTCTCTCTGAAACGGAGTTTTCAGAGCATGGTATCAACAACTACTTCATTTCTCAGTTTGACTGCGACATTGTACAGTTTCCATACCTTTTTTCCCGTTTTTCTCTCTCACGCGGAAGTGAAGTGGCGTGCTCCGTCTGTGCATTAGTGAGGTTAAACTGCTTCACTAGCGCGGCCTACTACTTCCGGTCTTCAAAATAAACTTCAGGTTTTTCAAAGTAAAATACAAAACACTTATAAACATAAGGAAATAATTAAATAATGACTGCAAATTAATTGATTTTATTTAATAACCCTTCTGGAGCTGGGTTACATAAACATTGCACTGAAAAAATAGAACAACTTGTAAATACAAAATTAAAACCATAACAATAACAACAACATTTTTTTATATATTTTTTTTTTGTTTTGTTTTTCTTATTGCTGCAAACCAAACCTTTAAAATAAAACTACACCACTGGTGTCCTGGGTCTCCTGTACCCCCTCCACCAGTCCGAGCTGGGGCCTGTTTGAAATAGAATCCCATGGCCAAGCGGATTTGGTCGTCTGTAGCCTCCTTAAAATTCTTCCGAATTGCTTCTGCAAACAAAGCAATAGAACAAATGAAGAAAAACTGCAAATGTGGCTGCCTATTGTATTATGAATTATGGTGAATTATGTGTATTATGGTCAAGTATTGGCATCTGAATATATCTCGTCTTCGAAGTTAAACAGTAAAATGTTTTGAAAATAGCCGAAGCAGAAGCTTTTAACCTCAATTCCTACAGAGAGAGCAGGCCCTTAATTAAAATAAGCAAATGCTAAATTAATGAATGACGGTAAAAGGACCAAACATTGCAAAAACAAAAAAAATTTCTGCAGTAGTTGCTTCGACACCCACCTCTGTATGCCTGAAACAGCACTTCTTCGACCAACTTTTCTGCGGTTGTTTCAGTACAGTGGAGCGCATGAGCACAAGGATTTCACAGTTGGAAGTAGCGCAGTCCACAGGCACAAGTTGAAGGCTTTTTCAGGTTATGGTCGTACAATCTCCACAAGACTGTAAAGTAGTTTTATCACGGACTACTTCTCTTTGAGCAGAATAGCGTTTTCCCAGAAGTGGTTGCAAGGTGCGTCACGTGAGCGTAGTACACCAAAGAGGTTTTTGTCAACAACGAAAGCAACATGGCGGCAGTCAGCGTTACAGAGGCTGAGAAAACACAACCGACATCTAATAATCTAAGGGAATTTCAGCCACAAACTTCGTTGTCGAGTGCTCAGCAGGATCTGGGCTTTCAGATTTACCGAAGGTTTTGTGGAGGTTTCATACGTTTTGATGGAATAACGCGAAAACACCGATCACTCTATACTGTGAAAGCTGTGCACTTCAAAGAGTTGGCTCTTCCATCAGATTTTTGTTTTCCTGTATTCTAAAGATGTAAAATAAATTGAATGGTGTAATTATCGACGCTGAAATGAGGGATTTTAGACATCTACATCTAAACTATACCTTATAACGAGTATGGCTATTAAAATGATCTCAATCCAATATTTAGAGATCAGTTTTGCAACGTGTAGTTATTGTTTAAAGTACTGAATGATGGATTAAATTCAGTTGTCTAGATTCGGTCTATATCTAGACGTTGAAATGCGGTAGAGATTTAGACGTCTAAATCTCGGCTATATTTATACTATACTGTATATCGCTCAACGGCTATTAAAATGATCTCAATCCAATATTTAGAGATCAGTTTTGCAACTTGTAGTTATTGTTTTAAATAAACAACTTTTAAATAATGGATTAAATTCAGTTGTCTAGATTCGGTCTATATCTAGACGTTGAAATGCGGTAGAGATTTAGACGTCTAAATCTCGGCTATATTTATACTATACTGTATATTGCTCAACGGCTTTCATAATTATATTAGTTCAGTATTTGGAGATTAGTTATGCACCTTACAGTTGTTTTTTTTAATAAATAATTATAGAATAATTGATTAAACTGCAACGTCTAAATTCCGTCTAAAAACAGACGGAATCTAGACGGTTGAAATCAGGTCTAAAAAAATACTAGACGTCTACTAGCCGTCTATTGCTCAGTGGGACTTCAAGCCATTTGCATTCGTGAAAAGAAAAGAAAAAGAAGACTGCAGTCTGAACATTATTATATTTGCTAAAAGCAGAACTGATCAAAGCAAATTTTTCAGTGATTATCTAAAACTGTTACTCTCCTCCTCCATGATAAATCAACTTTAAATTAATTTTCAAATCTTCAGATAAATTAATTTGATTTTCTCTTCAGTAGATGTTCTAACATTTGTCTTCACAATTATGTTCTGAATTTAAATAACACTGTTTATTTTGTGTGATGGAGCTTTAGACACGTGACTGAAATTTTTCATTCCCTTCAATCTGGACAGATTTATCGAAACCACAAGAAAGCATCTTCAACAAGAAATCCAGGTTTTGGCTTTTATTGATGATCTGATGTGATTTTATTGCTGAGATGTTGTATTTTCTCATCCAGCTTTCAAACTCCAGACTTCTGCTGGCTGTCTGTCTGGTGAAGAGATACTAGCTTGTGGTGCTTGTCTTTTCCACTCAGTTTGCCCCCAGCAGATCGTCTGTGAACAGTAAACACATTAAATACCTTCAGTGCATGAGGAAAAGCACTCGAGTTATATATGAAAGAACAATTATAACACTGTGAATCTTAAGGGGTTATTTTAGTATTTGTTGTTCGTGTTTAGGATCCAGCTCTGTTCAAGCTCTCACCCTCCTTCACCACGCCGCAGTACTCCTGACACTCCGCTTTGGTGTAGAACTTGTTGCCGTTGGTCTGGCAGAACCCTTTTTTGTAGGGAACACACAGACCGACGCTGGAGTCGAAGGCCCAGATGTCCGGCTGCCCTGTGCAGGGCTGCACCGCCATCGGCAGACGGCACACAGCTGGACGGATGAAACACAAACCCACATCGGAGCATCATGAATCACCGGCACACACACACAAAAAAAGAAAAAAAGCAATTATAGCCGACCCCTGCCATGAGCAATGCATTATCCAGTAGTTATAGCAGTGACGAGTGATTACCAATTTAACTAACTGTTAAATTAGTCATTACATTACTGCTGTTGTCTGCATTAAGACCTAAACACAACACATAAACAATAATGACAAGTACCATCCAAATTATCGAGCATCTTCCTCCAACTAAATGTTGGAATTTCAGCTGCATTCGATGAATGAATCAGTCATATTGACACACATGGTGCTGAGAGCTCAGCTAATGTGCTTCTGCAGCAATAAATACAGACATTTAAACATTATTTAGACTGGCCTCATCAAGGACACAGGTACAGGAACGTTAGTTATCCAACAAACTAGTTACTTTGATGAGTTACTTTAATAATAATAGTAATAATGATAATGATTATTCTATGTATATTTTTTAAGCTTGTGTTTTCACAGATCAAGTCATAATATTGAGACTTTTCTGAGGTTAAATACAGCCTTCAAAAATTTGAGAAAGAAACTTGGGATTAAATTGAAAATAAAATCTGAATTTTGAGAATAAAAATCTAAGTTTCTAATGTGGTTTATATGTGAGACATATTTTTCAAAAGCTCACACTGAGAATGAAATTCGGCTTTCCAGATTATAACTTTGTTATTTGTTGACCACTTTGATTACTGTAGCCCCTGCAAAGCCATTATGAGAACAGAAATTCCATGTTTATTTTGAAAATAATGACCTTCACTCTTCCAGACTGCAGACAAAAGTAGACATTTTTAGTTTTTGTTCAATATTCATGTTGTTTATGTTTTAATGTGAATCCACAGTAAGTTTCTAACTGTATCTAATTTTAATTCTCCTCTTCTTCCGGATGCTTGTGTGACTCCGCCCTCGGTTCCTCCCCGCTGGTTCATTAACTGCCTCATCCCAGGTTCAAGAACAAACTCTGTGATTCATCTCTTTCCATTTGTGAGTCCGAAGCGTCCTTTGACTCACCCTCGGTGCGACATCTCTGCAGACATTCCCTCTCAGTTTCGAAGTTGTTCTGATTTCCCAAACAGCCTCCGTACTTGAAGGGCTCGCAGCTCATTGATGATGAGTTGTAGAAGAAACGCTGAAGGAACCCAAAACAGGGTCCAGTATCTGGTCCGGCTGAACAAGCCACTGTGGGGGAGGGGTTTGGATTTGTTCAAATGAATGTTTCATCAGTGCATCGATGTCGGTCTCATCCATCCCATGAGGTGATATCTTACCGGATCCATTGAATGAAGCAAGCTCATCGCCAGACCCCTCGTCATCCGCAACAGCCAAGGAAGGCAGCACTGGAGCTCTCCTCCTTCGCTACAACACACAAAAACACATCCCAACTTCAAAAAAATCGACCTCCATCCGTGGCCGTGCAGTGCAACTATGATCATACCGTGAAAAAGCGCATCAGAAAGCACATTTAACCGGTTAGAGATAACCAGGATTTGCATAATGACCGGGATGGTTTGGATTTCGTTGCAGATCACTGCAGAAGTTGGCGGATGTGCTTTTTATTACCTGAGGCCGAGCTGCTGGCGGTGCCACCTGCTGACCGGGAACACAGTCACCTGTTCAGAGGTCACAACAAACATGTCAGCCATTCATCCACACTCGCAACAGACCGGTTATGTTTAACGCTTTAAAATATTTCCTCAGTTTATTTATTTTTCTGTCTAAATTTAAAAAAAAAAACAGAGAGAGAGATTTTGATAAATCCCTGTAAGGTCAGGAAAAAGGACATTAGACAAATATGAAAAATCTGAATAAATAGATCCCCCAATAAAAGATATAACATTACATGTGAAAACTGAATAGAAACTCTCTTGCTTCTAATGTCAGTGTGAGGATTACGATCATTAGGCCCGAGCCCCTGGCCTGCCAAGGGCGAAGGGCCTATTGTTTCTGCAACACAGACAACAACTAGTCGAGCGCGCAGCGCTCGACCACAGACATCATTCAAAATGTCCAGACACACACACACCGACACGCACTCACACATATGCATGTACAAACACAAAAACGCACACACATACACGAATTTTCGAGCGCGCAGCGCTCGACCACAGGCCTTTCACACACTCAAACGTACAAAAATGACAAGTCGAGCGCGCAGCGCTCGACCTCAGACATAGGCCAACATGTCCAGACACACACACCCCGACATGCACTCATACACACGTGTACAAATACAAAAAACGCACACACACTCTCACACACAAACATGACTTGTCGAGCGCGTAGCGCTCGACCACAGGCATTCACACTCTCAAACACCTCACAGACGCGTCGGGCTTGTCGAGAACTTTCCGAAAATATATAACATGTGGGCGAAATAATGGCAGAAAAAAAAAATCGCATATTGTCTTCTTCTTCTGCTCTTTAAACTGGAATTTGACCCCCTGAACATGCTCGAAAACTCACCAAACTTTGCACAAAATTCAGTTCCGGTGAAAAAAATTTTTAATATGAATTTCAATATTGGGATTTAAAAATTGGCTCTACAGCACCACCTGCAAAACCCAAAATGCATTGCGTCAATGGGAGGGGGTCCGCAATAAACTTTGTCGTACAGCCACAATTTTCGGTATATAGATGCACATTGTCGGGACAAACAAAAAATATTATTATGACCCCGCCATCAAAACAGCAGGAAAGCAGCTAGCTGGGATTGAATATTCAAAATTGCTGAGTCAGCGTTTTCCAGGACATCGTACAAAATGTTCGTTTTGATCGCGCGCTTCTCCAAATGAGCTGAAATTTGGTGGACACCATCTACACAAGTAGACAATTAAAAGTTATCCAATTCACAAATCTTCAGATTACGATTTCCGCGTGGCAACGCCGCAAAGTTGATGTCAAATTTTGCCATTTTTTCAGTGTGATAAATGGCTGCCATTCGTACATAACAGATCCAATCTCAGCCAAATACTAAACACTTATTGACCCTTCTCATCTGGACACATGGACAGTGAAATTTTGAAAATCGGCATTACAGCGCCCCCTACAGAATCAAAATAAAATCTGTATGGGTAGTAAAATTATTAGTTTATCAGAAATGAATGAAATCTGGGTGATAATTCCGTCATGTCGTCCCGATCAAAAAAGCAAATGGTAACCATGTTGTATTATCAACAGTGTTGCCGTGGCGATGGCTGAAGTTCCCCATGTTATTCTAATGGGCCCAAGTGAAAACTCTCCCATCAAATCAAATTTATTTGTTGCCATGGAAATGTGCCAAATTTGACAAACATCAATGACAGAATTAAACAGGGCGGGTCAGGTAAGCAGCGGGCGAGGGCCTTTTGACGCCGCTCGCGGCTTTAATTAATATTTCTATTTACACACACTAAAATTGCTCCATGATGAAAGGACTGTGTGGGTGTGTTTGCGTGTGTGCGGGTTACTTTACCTTGGTCCTGCTTGATGACAATTGAGTCATCACTCATTCCCTGTTGCTTCGCCAGCGTTTTAAAGTCATCCAGCACAGTGTCTCTCACAGATTTAGTCCGACCTGAGGCAGACAGGAAGCAGATATGAGCACGGGAAAACTTCACAGGGTTTAAGCGAAGGAAAGTTTTGGTTTAGTGGCGTTTCAAAGTGATAGCGGGACATCAGGTGGACATTTTGTCTCTCTCTTTCTTTTCATCCCCTCTTCCTGAACCTAAGTATGAATCCGTCCTCTACTTTTCTCTCCTTCTATCTGATACTTGCTCTTGTGGAACTGTTGAGTTTTCTCTGCCTAGAAATAGCCATGCTGTATATTTATCTGTCCGTTCATTAAATTCCAGGTGCTTCTGAAGGAAGTTTACTTACTGTACAGTACGAATGAGGTGCTCTTTTGGCCTGATGACTTCTGTTTATTCATTATCACTATGGCGTACTCAATGTAGTTGGTGTGAACCACGTAAGCATCCACATCTGCCTTCCACCCTGCCGGAAGGTGAGCAGAGAAACAGTTAGAAAATCTGAAGTCCTATTACCAAGCATCTGTATAGGTGCAACAGATCAGTGAGACTCACTTGCATTGTGGTAAAAGATGCGTCCCGGTGTGTCAGTCAGCTCGTACTCTCCAGAGATCTCCACACATGTTCCATTTCTACGTGAACACACAGAAACCATGCGCAAAGCCATGAGAATATCACTCCAGTGATGGGGTTGATAAAAAGATAATAAAAAGATTGTACTTGTTAGGGAAAGAAAAAAGCTTCCTGAGAGTTTCTGAGGAAATATGCGATTGCCCATTGTTGAGCTCTTTCATACAAACCTGAGCATAGTGCTCTTCATCTGGATTTTGCCCTCAGCTGGACCTTTCTGCAGCACCTTCTTTCCGATGGCCGAGTGCCGGCGCATGTGGGGACAAGAGCTGGCCTTGGCAACATCATACCACGTTCCCATAAACTGCATGGATCAGACAACAGCAGTGAGACGACACAGACTCAAAGCTAATATACCGAATGACACCTCAGTGGCTCACTATAATAAACCAAGCTCACTCATTTTGAACTGAAGTAGTCGATTAAAATCAGCAAAAAAACAAAAGAAAAAAAAAACGATCTGAAACAAAATTTAACCATAAAGTATTATTCACAAAAAAAACATAAATACCATAAAATGAGTGGAAAATGAGTGGGGTCAGACGGGACACTCGATGTGTCAGGAGTTCAACATTTGAGATGTGGCCTGAAGAAAGCCTGAACATGGAGCTGGCTCTGCCACGAGGCAACATCTGGAAAATTCCCCTTCACTATTAAAGCTTCAGATGTGAAACTCCAGTAGAAGAACGTTGAACAACCACAGTTGGGTCTAATCAAGGATTTTGAAAAGGTTTGAGTTATTTCTTCATTCAGCTGATTGCAAAACCTGTTCTGGTTCTGTGCTGGTTTTCCCACATTTGTCGTGTTTTGCATCTTACCTGTGGTTCAGCCCTCTGCTGTTGAATAATTCAAGTATTTTAAAAGAAATGAGAAATGAGAAAACACACTTTATCAGTATATTTTCAGGATTAAAAAAAGAAGAACCCTCGCGCTGTTAAAGAAGGCAGAGTACACAGAGAATGTGTACCTAACTTGTGTGTACTTAGCTTACTGTTAGGCCATTTTTTTTAGTTTGAGCAATCAGGTAATAAAATGTTTTAAGCGAAGATTGCAACATGAGATTAGAAGGTGGCTGAAATGCAACTTGGTGGTGAGAGTTGGAATATAGATGGTAAATTACCCAATGATTATTTTGTAACATCTTTTCGGATTCTACTTTTGACTTTTCACTGTAACTCAAAATTGCCCTCAGAGGTTAAAACAAGTAGTACCAGTTTGCAGGTATGAATAGAACAGTTACGAGTTTATAATCAAAAGTAGGAAGTAAAAATAAGGAAAGTACAGGCACTTAAAAAACTAGTCATAAAAGACCTATAACTTGCCATCTCTGATTTTGTTGAGATACAAAGTTTTTTACCAGCTGCGTTCAGGACTGACACACGGAGAAAAGCATGTCTGCGTCCCAGCTCTTTAAACTAAAGGCAGAAATTAAATACATGTATTTTTTAAGAAGCTACACGTTACAGCAACAACTGGCTCTACCCAGTGGCTCACCCGGTTCAAGTCAAAGTTCTCCTGCGTGGAGTAAAGAGGCTCCGGAAGAACTGGGAGCCCCTGGAGGGTCCAGGTCCATCCCAGAACCAGCAGAGGAACCAGAATCGCTGCCTTCTGCATCCTGTCAGCTCGTCTTTCCACTTGTCTCTGGCAGATAGTGACTCACCTCGGCTCGCTCCAGACTAGGAACTGGGATGGGCTACTGAACTCTCTGTGTACTCACACCCACAACCCAGTCAAAAAACAAACAAATGAAGGAACAAAGTTCTGCCTCTGTTCATCTTTCTGTGTATCTTAACCTGCTCAGACGGCTAAACACTCAGACGTTGGACTTCAGAGCAGATCGACAAATCAATGTGTCTTGATCTTAGACACTAATGATTGACAGAAAAAAAAAATGCATTTTCGCTTGATTTGAGTAATAGAACACAATTCTCACTGGATCCATAGAAAGTCTGATAAAACTGTGTTTTATTGGTTGACAAAAAACTGTTGAACTATTGGCGTGGTGAAAATGCCTGGTCAGTGTTTACACGATGGCTGTCCTCTTCACTTTTCCAACTTTATGTTTCATCCTGTAAGAGTAACACATGCAGGTATGAAATCAAGGCTTCTCTTTCACTAATTTGAGGAAAAAGTAAAATGATGAACACACATGATTTAGATGACTGATTACTCTGCATGTATTGTCAGCATTTACCTGAGGTTGAGTGGTGGGTTCAGTCACCTCCTCGCCAGCAGCACACTCACCTGGGAGCAAACAGAGAGGCCGTATGACAGCTTCATCTCGCAAAACATGAATGAATTCAAAACGAGTGTCTCTTTACCTTCATACTGATTTACAATGACTGCGCCTTCATTCATTCCATGTAGTCGAATCAGTGTTTTAAAGTCTTCCAGCACAGCAGGACTCACATCCACAGATCTACCTGAAGAGGAGGACAGTTCTGATATTTGCGTAGTGCATCAGGTACGGAGGTTGAGAAGGTTCAACGCCACAACACAGCAGCAAAAAGCTGGAAGTCAACCCTGAGGGGTGAGTGATGATACATGCAGATAAGGCCTGACTTGCTTCATCAAAGATCATCTGCCTTCAAAGTGTTCAAGTAGGCGTGATATTCCCATGATATCCCCAAGGGCACAGCGATCACAGCGAACAACAGACAATATTTAGTATCAGAACCAAAACATAGACTGCAGAGCTCATGAATAACATTCTGACAATAATGTCAACATGGTGACCAAATTGATGATTTACAAAAATAGATATTGTCATTAATCACAATCATCGAGCTGCAGCGCATCAATAAACTCTCCCCTAATCAATAAATTCCGTTGTGGGTTAACTTCCATTGTGGTCTTGGTATTTGTGTTTTGGGTTTTGTGGTTGTGTTGTGTTGTGTTGTGTTGTGTTGTGTTGTGTTGTGTTGTGTTGTGTTGTCTGGGCCGCCATTTTTAAAGACTTTTCATCTTTTTATATACTGAAATGCAGCATTGTTTGTATGTGTTTTTATAGTAAAATATACAATAGGTCAAGGGAAAAAAAAATTTGAGTGCCAACTTCAAATCAACGAAAAGTTCAGTGTGCCTCAGGGTTTTGGTACTTAGTTCTCAATTGATTTATTACTCAATAAACCTTGATATTGCTTCACTTTTTATTTGATAAGGTAGAGATAGAAATAAGAGTTACTCTCTACACGAGGCCTCATTAAATCGAAGGTAATAATGAAGTCTAGTTTACGCGGTGCATACGCTACATGATTGGATCGATTTAGAAGGTTTCCATATTATTTTTTGCATTTGGACAATTTCACTCAAACTTATTGTGCTGTCAAGCAAAGCAAAACATTTGTTATGCAGCAAAATTATGGGAATTTAGTGAAAACGGGAAAATGACACAGAATGTAGAACTGTACAGAAACGTGGATTAAACTCAGAGGTGAAGCTGTGAGCTCAAGAATTGCTATTTGGACAAGTTAGAGACAGAAATGCGACTGATGCTGAGCAGGAACAGCAGCTCATCAAAACCATGAGACCAAGCGTTTTCTATGACAGCACAACATGTTCATTTTTAATGTCTGGACTAATGGTAGTAACAGTTTTGACCCTCCGGTTAATTAATTGCACATCAGTTGAACAGACACAAAAGGGATCCACTACGCTAACTAAAGTAATAATATCATTATAGTGCTACACAAGTTGGGACAGCATGGTGTGCAATTTTTAATTTATGGTTTATATCATAGGTTTATTGGATTTAGATTATTATTTAAAGCTATTTAGAATGTTTTTAAGCAAAAATTAATATTTCACCTTTAATGTCTGGCATGGATTGTTATGACTGAGGTCTGGTTACTCACTGTAAAGTTTGAATATGATGGTTTTTTCCTCTGAAAGTTTCTCTGTGCTCAGCAGAAACATCACTGCGTGGTCATTATAGTTGGTACGAACCACAATGGAATCGACATCTGCTCCAAACCCTGCAGGGAGGATATTAATTTAAAGTTACCTTTATAATAGGGAACATATTAAACATGGAAATGTTTCGACAGAAAGCAGGAAAAACACATCATACTTGCAACATGGTGGAAGAAGCGTCCTGGAGTGTCGGTCAGGCTGTGAACTGTGGACGTTTCCTGACAGGAACCGTTCCTGGATGTGGGTTAAACACTGCAAAGGTCAGACTGAGTGCAACACGCAGTAAAGCTGATGTCCTGCAGAGCGTCAGTGATCTAGACCTGACAGAGGAGGCGGCCATGGTGAAGTTGCTCTCTGAGGTCTTATGAGTCAGCTCCAGCGCCACAGTGACGGGGTTCCCCCGCTTCCGCTGCGTGTAGTGAGGGCAGGTCGACGCCACCGCCACCTCATACCACTTCCCCATGAACTGAAGGAAGCACACACACAACTGATCTGTAGCGGAGCCAGAGTGGGGGCAAGGGGGCGGTCGCCCCAGGGCCCACAAGGTCATAGGGCCCCGTTTCATGTGATGTGTTCACA
Source organism: Salarias fasciatus (assembly GCF_902148845.1). Classification (NCBI taxonomy): domain Eukaryota; kingdom Metazoa; phylum Chordata; class Actinopteri; order Blenniiformes; family Blenniidae; genus Salarias; species Salarias fasciatus. The sequence continues at coordinate 14,356,368 of NW_021941229.1, read as the reverse complement.
TTTACTCGTAAATAAATTCGTATAATAAAATGTGCAGTGTGTGCCTGAAGGTATACGCATATGATTGTGGGCTCCAATTTGCCAATTCTTACATTACGACTGTCCATGAATGCATCAGAGCTGTAAGCCAGCGCTGATTGGCTGTGCGGCATGAACGAGTTTTTTTCTTTGCACTTGATCTGAACTCTTTGGAGGGAAGTTAAACAGTATGCTAAACACTATGCTATCCGCTAGCGGTACGACCCAAAACCTAACATCGGAGCCATTGGTGAGTCAGTGAGACCTTCAAAAAATATTATCTTTATCAGAATGCTGTGGTCTTAAACACCTGCCTATTTGAATGTGCCTGTGTTGCCCTCAACTATAAGAGACCGCCGAGTCTATTTTTTTTCTAATATACAGTAAGTGAATTCCAAAAGATAGAGATTGCTGTGTCCATATCTATCTGAATAGATTGTGTAATTTTAGACCAGCTGTGTTCATTTTATATTTAAGCTGTATCAAAGATGATACAGGTTTGGCCCGTGAGTTTCTATTTGAGTTTTCAGCACCATGGACAGCGGACGCTCTGAGATTGACAGCTGTCACTCAGGCTGCATTTGTGTGTGTGTTCGTGCATATGTGTATTTGTTCTTCAGAACAAATTTGTGAACTGGTTTGTGACTTTATTCTGCTTTCTGAAGCATATAGGTTTGCTTGGCTCAATAAAAGTGAGCATTAGTGTGTTGTTTGATGGTAGGATGAGGTATTGTTTGAATGGTGAAATTACTATCATAAGGGCCCTCGAGAATGCTCCGCCCCCTCTGTACTGAGACCCACGCTCCGCCTCTGCATCTGATGGAAACTTAGCAGTACGTCCAAACATCTGCAAGCGGGCTGATAACTATAACACGACTTTATTTCTACTGTGTTTCTGGGAGCCCACCATCAGCTCCCTCACCAGGAAGGCCTAGTAGAGGAGGTTTTGAGGAGGAAACTCAAGCTGCCAACCGAAATGTTGGTACGATTCCACATGTCCCCATCAGTGTGTGGTGTGCTGGAGCTGCCGTCAGGAACAGAAACAGGCTGCGAGTGCGGCGCATTGTTGGTGCTGCTGAGAGGGTGATTGTCTGGAAGCTCTCGTCTCTCAGACACCTGCATGTTTCCAGGACTCGGGGGCGTGCAGGGCGAATCTCAGCTGACCCTTCTCACTCGAGTCATGGTTTCCCCTCAGGCAGGAGGCTCCAGTCCACCCAGACCAAGACGTCTCACCACGCGAACAGCTCCTCTGCCGTCAGACTCCTGAATACAAAATCTCTCTGCCGTCTGACTCACAAATCTAGTCTCTTGTATCTGCTTCTGCACTGTTATAATTGCACTATGTGGGACTTTTATTTCACAACTTTTATACATATTTCTTACTTTTTTTGTATTGATTTGAAGAAATTCCAAGTCAGAATGTACTTTGCGGATAATGGTAGTAAAGTTGTTGCGATTCTGATTCAGCAGGAAGCTTCTTTTGAATGACAATTTCCTGGATTTGTTTCATTGTTTGGTTCTCAAACAGGACATCATAAGACATTTTCTGTTTTTTTCATTTTAAACCAAGCCATAGGGTGGAAAAACTTGCCTCCATTTGAAATGACCCTCACTCCTAAACTCTCAAGATGACTGAATGAAAAAACAAGAACTGCAGAAAGAGACAAGAACAATGTGACCGTCACCCACCTGACTCAAAACAAAGTTTTCCTGCGTGAAGTTGAGATTTTCTGGAAGCACGCTGTCGACCTGGAGGCTCCATGGTGACCAGGAGAACAGCACACACATCACATACACTCCTCTCTGCATCCTGTGACCCTTTTCTGACCACCCAACACCAAGAAGTGCTTTTCCTTGTTCCCCTTTCAGGGTCAAACCAACACTCTCCCTGTGTGGCCTTTGTGGAATCCCACCACTTTACAAAGAAACTCACCAGAGAAGGAGCAAAGTTCTGTCTCTTTATTTGCTGTCACATGCCTCTGCAAACACCGCTGTGTGTTTACTTGTTTGATGAATGACTGGACTTCAGAATTTGAAGCTACAAACTGGCAGCAAATCAGTACATGTTGGCAATTACAAGCTGATAAGTATTTGGGAGAAAGGCTGAATTGCTTTTTGATTTCTTTTTTTTTCCCATCACTACCCAGTCTGTCCTCCACATAGAGATCGTAATCTCTTCATGACACACGCATGAGCAGTAACATGTACGCTTCTCTCCTTTATTGAGGTGAAGGCAGCCAAAGCTCACACTGTGGATATGGTTCTACAGCAGATAGAAACACGACAAAGAGTTTGTTGTTTTCTTATTTCACAAAAAGTATTTGGGGCATTCTCAGAGCTGAAAAAGCTCCAAATGTGACAGTTTTTGACATAAAACATCCTCAACCTGTTTCTTCCTGGTGCTTTAATGGTGGAAACTCAGATATTTACCTTTTTGAAAAGTGTGACTTCAAAATTGGTGAGAAAGAGCCATGTTTTTTTTTTTCTTACCATTACACAATCTGCAGAGAAAGACTGAAGGTGGGAGGTTTGGAGTTTATAGCACTGGGATGTTCATTTCTCTATCAGGTGTCCAAAATGTTCCACTTGTCATTGAAAGCACCGTTAGCGTGGTAATGCTCACGTGTAAAATGTAAATATCATTTTCTGAACACAACAGTCATTTACATCTTGTAACACACACGCACCAACGTCCAGTCTGAATGTTTAATTCATTATCAGCACTGTGAAACAGCAGGTCCAGGTGTAGGTGATGGTTCATAACACTACATTGTCCAAACTGTTTACCTTAGAGCACCAGTGAAATATCAGCAATAATCTAAAACCATCAAATTTTGAAATACTCGTTACGTAAAGCGGAGCAGTGACCATGATGTAAAACACTACGAAACATGCAGATCTATATATATTCCATCATCAGTATTTGCAACACTTATATTTGCCCAGAGAGGGGCGGAGGGCCGGATCGCGTCCGCGCTGCCGCCTTCTCCTCACGCACGTGCGAGAACCTGGACAGAACAGAAAAGGACAGAAATCAAAGAGTCAATGCTTAAAAAGTCGAATGGAGCTAAAACCCGAGCGTCCCCATTCAGAACCACACAGGGACAGAAATGATCTCACCTAACCAGAAGCTGCTGCTGCTGCTGGGCAATTATCTGTTTGTCAGAGAACAAAAAAGGCAAGAGTCTGTTAATTCCCTTCATTATCTGTGCTTGCGTATACACTGATCAGCCAGAATATTATGACCACCCCCAGGTGAAGTGAATGACACCGTGGTACCCGGGGTGGGTGATATATATGTGTCAGGCAGCAACAGAACATTTATCCTCAAAGCTGACGTGTTAAGCCGCCTCCTTTTGATCTGAAACATATTATGAATGGAATTTGTCGAAACGATGCCAAAATATCTGGCCTCTCAAACCAGCATAATAATTCTAGGCAAGTTCAAAAGATTTGAACTACTTTGGTTTTCATTAAAAAAAAGAAAAAAAGAAAAAAAAAAGAAAAGGCTCACAATCACAGATGAAAGTGCAAGAATTAGGAAATGACGTTTCAGCACATCCATATGGTCTTCTATTGAAATCTTAATCCAGCAGCTCTGTTTTCCATTTGTAAAGTTCATTTCTGCCAAAAGGATTGTCAGAGGATCAGGAACTCCCTGTGGTTTTACACAGTTGTCACGTAACTGTTGCATGACATTTGAGCATCTGTTATTAGACAGTGGTGAGCGCTACAGCTGTGCAGTCTTATCTGGGAAATCTCAAGCTGTTTGCTACATATTTGCACCTTTAAGACGCTTTTTGACCCAAAACTCACTGGGAGTTTCCGCAGAATTCATGCAACATTCATTTAACAAACTTAAAGCACCAATCCTATGTGAATCAGAGGTAGAATGAATGCTATATTTGCATTTTTCGGTTATATTTTTGTATCTCCAGCTTGTTTTGATTCATCACAGTCTTGAAGCAAGTCTAACAAAGTCCAAAGTGGACAACTGGGTCAGAGCGTCTCCACACACTGCAGCTGTTGTGGGGCGTTCCCAGTCTGCGTCGGTCAGAATCAAAACTGATCCAAGGAAGGAAAAGTGTTGAGGCAGTGACAGGGTCGCTGGTAGCCAAGCTTCAATGAGGCCCCGCCTCTCAACTTCCAAGGACTTAAAGGATTTACAGCAGCGCTAACTCGGTTGTAGTTCTTCACAGCACACCTTCCCAGGCCTTGTGTAGTCCGGGGAGGTGATCATAACATTACTGCTGATCAGTGTATTTGCACCAGTGTGCTCCCACCTGCTGGAGGCGGCGTCAGGATGGACTCTTTGGGGAAACCGCGGGAAATGGCGAAGGCTTTGAACCTCTGAATCACGTCGTTGTGGACCCGCTGAGCGCGGCCTGCGAACAAGACGGACCGGTAGTGAACATCAGTGACAAACAAACGTTCCTAGATCGAGAACCTGTGGTTATGTGTCTGAGTCTCACCGTAAAGAGCCACCTGTGTGTACTCCCTGTGAAAAACCTTGTGTTTGAGGACCAGAGCGTAGTCGGTGTAGTTTGTGTCCACCACTGTGATGTCCTTCACCATGTTGTGGCCTGCAAGGGAAACGCAGCACAAAAGCAAGAACCGTGATATTTAACATGGTGGAAGTGGTTTATGTACACAACTCATTATTCTCTCTGGAGATGTCTGCTCACAGTGTCTTATATAAAGCCACGATATTGTCTTAGATGTGGCTGGATGCCATCTTCTTGTCGCCTTCCAGGTTCAAACTACAAAAGACTCACGTGTGCTGAAGTAGGTGAACTGTCCAGCCACGGGAGTCTTCTCATAGTGGTATGTTTTAACCACACAGCCTGCAGGACTGGAGCACACACAGAAAACCACGTCAGTTACTTTACTTTGATTGGATGAGACAAAAAAAACAAAAATCTACCGACAGATAGCAAAATGTTTCTCCTTCTCCCTTGGAGAGAAGAGTGCACGGTTAAAAGCCCCGTTTCACGGACCCCGCCCTCGCGCCCAGACTCACGTGGCGTCCCACATCGTGAGGTTAACGTTGCCGTTTGGCAGCGCTGCGATGAAGCCCATGGAGGCCTTGATCTTGTCTCTGTATGGAGCAAAGCTCGGCGAGTCGTAGGCGAGGCCCACGCGGTACCATCTACCTGCAAACTAAACAAACAAACAAACAAACAAACAAACACACAAACACACACACACACACACACACACACACACACACACACACACACACACACACACACACACACACACACACACACACACACACACACACACACACACACACACACACACACACACACACACACACACACACACACACACACACACACACCAGTTTCAGATCTCTGACTTCTATCTCCCTGTGACAGGAACAAGTTTCAAGCCTCCATATGATGAGGAGGAATTTAAAAAGAAATAAAAGAATTCCGTTTTAAAGCTTTAAATCCATCGATTGGTGTGTATTTCAAGGACATAGCTTTCAAGGTAAAAATGATGCCATTTAATAAAATCCTGTGATTTCTATCAGTGTGTACAAGATCAGCCACACACTATATATTGGTTGCAAATAAAAATGTTTTGCTTTGACAACAACTAGCAAGTGTATTTGCAGAACTAAATGGAGAACAAAGACAGTATTTAGCATGGATTTAAGGGAGGAAAAGCATGTTTATGGGGAATTATCCAAAATAGCCTACAGTGCTCATGTTTATCGTAATGAAGGACAAATCGACCTCTGAAAAAGGTACAGCTTAACTGTTTTCAACACTTTTGCCAACTACTGCGTTTCCTCAATCCTTTAAATAGATGTTTTTTTTTCTAAAAACAAAGATGATGACTTTCTGGAGGCCTGGCTGAGTTGCACAAGCAGAATATCTGATCTGATTTCTCTAAAATGCAAACAGATTTTACCTGCTGACCCAGTTTCAGGGCAGACTCAAAAAGACCTTTTCTTTTTTAAAAACTCACATCAGGCTTCCAAGAAAGTGACCTTTTGATAAAGGTGGGTCGATCAGTCGCCTCAAATCAGTGAAAGCAAACAAATAGAAGTCCACAACAACAAACGTAAACTTGGATTCTCTTGTGAAAGGACCAGAAGCATCGGCTTGATTTCAGATATCTGAAGTGATTTTATGTTTTGGGAGTTTCTCTACTTAGACCCTTCACTCATCAGCACACTGTGTAATAACATATAGAAATAAATTAATAAATAACATGAGAGAAGTATTAAAGCCAAGTTTCCTTCTATTTGACAATCAAGCTGATTTCACTGTGAGAATCAGCCTGGTCTTTGTTCACCTTACCCTCTGCAGGTTGAAATCTTTCTGCGGCTTCACACCTGCGTGAACCATCATCACGCACAGCGTCGCCGTGGCAACGGCGACCACGGCGCTCCTCATATCTGCGATGGGAAGAAAGAAACCGGTGGGAGTCGGCGCGCTGAGAGGTTGGAGCGGGGCGCTTGACCTGAGCCTGAAGCGAAGTGTCGGCAGCCAGCAGACAGGCATCGAGTGGCAGAGCCCGTGGCAGTGTTTGCTTTTTTTTTTTCCTAACTGATCCACCCACTCGGTCGCCAGCCAATCGTCACCGAGGGCCTGGGAACAGTGGCCGAGTGTTGGAGCTGCGTGGCTCCAAAACAACTTCCCCTCACTTTTAGAGGCTTCTCCTCCGCAGGTCATGATGTAGGTCCAGCGGCGTCAGCTGAGATTCATGTGCTGCGCGCACAAAGAAAAGACACAAAAGGTTTCACAAGACCAGAGCTCACGCTGGAAAACACACCGGGAGGAAGACGCCTCTTTCAAACCACATATCATTAAAATCTGACATGATCTGCTTTACACTTAAACACAGTTGTCTTTTTGGGAAACGTTTTCTTGATTTGCTAATCACGCTGTTCAAAGACGTCATGTCCATTTTCACAATGACACTGAACGTACCAGCTGAGTTATGTTCAGGGTGGAAAATAAACACAACAGGATCTGTGAGTCACAACTTAATGAAGGTTTAAACCTCTCTAAACACAGTAACACCACTGTAGAAGATTATTTGGCTCACTGACGTTTGAAATGTATGAAAAAGTCGAGCTTGCACAGCAACTGTGATAATCATCAGTCATGTCAACACAGGAGCAAATGACTGTTGCCCAAGTTTCATTTGGAAACTTTCACATAATATGAGCAATTTTCTCACACAAAGACTAAATTCTGTCACAGAGATGCTGTGATTCAGTTCACTTTGTCACTTGTTTTGTCCTCGGAGACATCAGAATAAAGTAACAGCATGAAATGTGAATGAACACTGCAGTTCAGTGCTGGGACTGTTTAACCAGTGTGATCTTGCTAAATTGTGACTAAAGCTGAAATTGATGTTGCGGGTTGTGCAAACAGTAAATATAGGCCAACAGTGAAGAAAGCAAATGAGCACACAGAACACACAGATTTCACTGACGGTACTCTGATTTCCTGTTACCTCAAATTGAGACCGGACCTAAAAGATTAGATAGAATGGATACTAATTCTGTCAAAAAGTACAGATTCTGATTATTCGGCCCGTTTTTTTTTTTTTACCCCTGACTGACGCCAACATGTTTTAGGAACAGGAAAGTTTAAGAATAAACTTCTGAAACTTTAATTTTCATCCATAAAACACAGTGAGGTTCGGCGGAGGGTCAGATTTACTGCGTTGAATATTTGAACAGCTGCTATATGTGGCTCTAAGGCGACAATTTATATTTGACTTACTTCAGGAAAAGTGGCTCAAAATCACAGTCCTTGTGAACAATTTAAATATTTTTTTTATTTTATTTTATTAATGATTTTCCATTCGCAGCACTGCTTTTTACCTCATTTTCTTGAAATACATCATGTGTACAACGAGCCTTCGGCGGACAAAGAGGACATCAGTGTGTGTGTCTCGCACACTCAGCACACCTCACAGACCTCCTGGACACACTCTGCACAGGCTGAAAGCTGCCGCCTGAGCAGTAAGACTGAAAAATATAAATAACTTAAAAAAAAAAAAAAAACAACTTACAAATAGGCAGACATTTAGGAGCCATGGCAGGGAAACCGACAAACAAAAAGTGCAATAAGCTGAGTGATAAGTGCCGATCAGAGTGACGAGGGAAAGAAAGAGATAAAGAGAAATGTGTCTGATCATCGAGGTGACTCACTGTCATGTGATACCATAAGGTGCTTCACACACAAAGAACCACAGTTACTCACTTCCACAAACTTCAGTCCATTTCTTTGTGATGTTTGATGGTGAATTTATACAGTAACTTTAATTACAGACCAAGGAGCAATGGATCTGATCCATCAAATGATATCATCAATAAATTCAACCGATCTGGGAGGGTGAGAGAAGGTCTCAATCAACAGGCGTTTATTTTGAAGGGGGAAAAAAAAAACAAAGCAAGGTTGTTTCCATTTATTCTGAATTTACTTAGAGTTAACACTGTTGCAGGCCGGTTTTATCCACATTTGATACTCTTGGTTTAAGATTGTACTTTTTGATCGGTAAAATTGAGTTGAGCCATCTGATTTTTATTTGATAAATATGTCATGAGTATGTCTCTGTTGCTATAAATGTTTTTTTTTCTCCAAGTATTTGTTCTCCTAAAAAAAAAAAAAAAAAAAAAAGGCAGATCCCTGACTGGCTCCTAGCGCCTTTCCAAAAACAAAAAACAAACGAAAAAAAACAAAAAAAACAGCTTTGATTGTTTTTCGTTCATACTGAATTCCCTCATCTCTTTTTTTTTTATATATACCAAATCCACACGATTCCACACAAAGAAAAACAAAATCAATCACACATAAAAGTGAACCAATCAACGTATAATTAACAGTTCAAAAAAATAATAATTTAAACTCATTAAAAAAAAAAAAAATGCAAATTTAAACATCTTCCTCAGAGTGCTCTGCTGTGGAGCTGTTGATTCTCGTGTCCCCCCCTCCCTCCCCCTCCCCAGGGTTGACGAACGCAACCCTCAGACAGAAGCATCGGAACGGCCGGAACCGTGTTCTCAGCACACTTCACAGCATCGCCGCCGTCAGCCCCTCGGTTTTCCTCTCGAGACATCCGCGAGCACATTTCACACTCATCATTAAAGAATAAATACAAGTGAGGGACAGAAGAAGCAGGAACAAAATCTCACGTCCCATCAAGCGGCTTTGTCGTGTTGGTCTTTTTTTGTTTTGTTTTACTCCAAAATTGGGAAATCACAGGTGAGCAGAGCTTTCGATGGTCGCTGCCGTCAAGGTCAAACTGTGTCAGTCAGTGCAATGTAAAAACTGGGAAAAGCTGGATATTTAAAAAGCAGTCCAAATGACGTGAACAACAAGTCTTCTACACTACAGCTGGTCTTTAAATGGCTTGTTCCAGTCAGTGGAGATGGCGGCATGCCTCTGTGTAGTGCAGGTCAACTTCATCTGTGGTCGCTCACAACGGAGGGGAAAAAAAACAAAACTGAACGAAACAAAAAATATCAAAGGATAATGAATACTACACACAACACACAGCAGGTTATGTGACAAAGGTTCGAGTGCGTAGATGGTGTTTTATAATAGCTCTCCACTGACAATAAATTAGCAGCCTTTTGCTTGGAGTGATGATCATGTGGTGTTTATCATGAAGGACTGTGACCTTCAAAGTGCCCGCCTCCGCCTCTGCTCTGGTTTTGAAGCATCGGGTGAAAACTAGGAGTGGACACTAGCTGCAAACACAAAGTTTGAAACTCTCTGCAACCATTGACTTAAAAAAAAATAAAAAAAAAAAATGGCCAAAACAGTCAGACTGGACCCAACACTAACGTCCAACACAGGAAGCAAACATGTCTAACACACTGGAATCAGCTAAAAGAACACTCTACTGAACATCCTGGATGCTCTCTGCCACTGTTCAGCGATGCAGAGTGGAGATCTGAGGGAAGCAGCCACCATCAAACAGAGTCGCCTGCTCAGAGGGAATGAGCGCCACCGTCGGTGGGAAGGAATGCACGATGGGAAAGACGGGATCGGTTGGCAGAAATGCAAAAAGGCTTAAAGTAAAAGTGCTGAGCAAAAGGGAACTTAGGCCAGATACATCTGTAGGACAACCCAGGTAACAACCGAAGGAAGTAAGACAGCTAGGAAAAAAAAAGGGAACGTAAAGCAAGGAAATGCTGGGATGAGGAACACACCCCTCCTGCACCTGGCAGGACGAAGCGGCTGTTCAATCCAAGCATGAGATTTTGATCTCAGAAGCTGATTTTTCGTCGTCTACGTGAAGCTTTGCGAGTTTACTGCAGGAGAGGACGGACAGATGACAGGAGGAAGCAGAAGCTGAATGAGTGAAAGCGGTCCAGCGTCGGGGTGTGGGCTCTGTGGATCTGGGAGGCGAACTCACAGTAAGGCACAGTGCTCTGCTAGCGGTGTGCGATGCTCATTCACGCTGCTACAAACCTCTGATGACAGCTGCTGCAAACAAACAAAGCGTCTTTTCCTCTTCTTCTACGTTCCTACATCAACGTGTCCCCTCCAGTCCGTCTGCCCCGCCTGTAAATCTTTGGATCGTTCAGCCCTCTTTAGCACCAAATAAAGGTTAGTAACACAAGTCCGGTCAGGTGCCCTTTGTTTGTTTTTTTTTTCTCTCTCTCTCTTCAGTCAAGTCGTCGTCCTCCTCCTCCATATGTTTTAGAAGAAACTGTACAGAATCAAAGCCAAAGCCTGCACGACATGGCCACGCAAACACACTGCCAACCAGCTCGGTACGCGAACAAGTCCTGTCAGATGACATTACTGTGAGTTTCAGCAGCTGAGAGAATCAAATGCATTTCATTATGAAGGTCTCCAGAAGCACATGAAACACGGATTTGGATAAAATTAAAGCAGAAGATTTAAAAAAAAAAAAAAAAAAAAAAGTTTTCTACAACATGAAATAAAAACGTCCACATTTCTCTAAATAAGCAGGTATTAAAAAATTAAATATATTTGGTATGACGCAAAGAAATTTAAACTCAAAGCTCTTTTGACGTGAGGTGACAAACTATTGCACTGCGAACAGCGGAGCCTTATTGCACTGTAAAACCCTTCAGCTTCAACCATTGGTCCAAATTGGATTTTCTGTTCTAGACTTCAAAAGGTTTTCCTCGAATTTCCCAAAATTCCTGGCAGACTTCATTACGTTCACATTGTGTTCTGTTGAGCAAAAAAAAAAAAAAAAAAAAAAAACACGATTCGAGGACACACAGTTAGGAACTTAACCTCAGAGAGACGCCGGGCGCCGCCGCCTCGCAGGTCTGTCACTTCTGGCTGATTGTGCAGGGTCAGTGGACGTCGAGTGTTTTCGTTAATCTCGCCAACATAACCGAGTACAGAAGGGAGTGTTTAGGTCCACATGGGTTCCTCTGTAGTCCCACACGCACACACACACACACACGATGCACTGAATACACATTCTTCAACAACGTCTTTTCAGTTAGTTTTCCTGGAGTTTGGAGTTTTTGCATTTGTCGGGCGGCCTGTGCTCCTCTTCTACCTGTCTGCTCGTGAGAACGGGGGAATGCGTGGAACGCGACGGCGAGTTTGAGAGCTTCAGGTAACCAAGAGGACCTGGCTGCCGGGTGTGTGCCTCTCTCTGTGTTTGCTGAGGTAGCGAGAGAAGCTGCAGGGGAGCGCTCAGAATGGATCGATGGAGTGGTACGCTGTGCACTAGTTTGGTTTTTAGGAAATCCGCAGTGTGTTTTTTAGAATACAATGTGTGTGTTTTGACAATTTCGCTTTTTTCACCTTTGTAAGTGTATGGCTATTACTTTTCATAACTGTGAGTGTGTATGTTGGAGGGGGGGGGGAAAAAAAAAAGAAAAATCTTCTGCTATCCGGGTCACACAATAATGTCTTCTTTTTCTGTAGTCGTACGAGTGTGTGCGCGCGCGCTTGTGTGCGCATGCTGAGACGTAGTGGTCGTCCTGCTCATCACAACTTGTGTTTCCCTGTCAGGATGGAGCGGTACAGCTCCTCGTTCAGCTGCGTGTAGCGCCCTCTGCTGGAGTCCAGGAAGAACAGTCTGTCTGACACTGCAGTGGGGTCGAAGCCTTCCCGACGCAACTCCGTCTTCTGGAACTTAAATGTTCCTGCGGGAGGAAATTAAAAAAAAAAAAAAAAAAAAGTTTGAATGGAGGAACAAATTCATTGAATCTTTGGGACAAATTCACACGGCAGATTTGCAGCTCATGTTGAATGAAATCGGGCTCGTTTGATAAGAGGAAAAGCTGTGAGCCAACTCATTCCAGAGAAGAAATGGTCTTTAGTAGTTACATAAACAACTGTGCTGTTAGTGCAGAATCCAGCGCTGAAAGACGAACAGAGCTTTGTACCTGTTTTGTTGACCTCTGGAAGGAAGCGGAGGAAGACGGGTCTGGCGTAGGGAGGAAGGGCCTTTTCCATGTCTTTTACAAGCTTCTCCAGGTCGGAGGAGTGAGACGGATCGGCGATGGCTGCCATTCCAGCCTTTCCCTCCGCTCCTGTGCGCACAGAGGTAACTAAGAGGTTAAAGGTCAGAGAGTTGAGCTGGTGCAGTGAGGGCCAAAACTGTTGTGCGGAGTCCTTCTCGTATATTAAAAGAATAATCTGTGATTTTAAGATTTTATTGGCTCGGCAGACTCACTGTGTAACAATATCCTCTACGAAGACTGTATCTGATGTCGTGTTAATGTATCTGTCATACGCCGCCAGCTGTGCCCTGCTGGACTCACTTTTTTTTTTCCCTTTCTTTTTCATAATACACAGCAATGAGCTTCAAATGATCTTTTTTCTTTCTTTGGAAATCAATAAACAGATCAGATCTAATCGAAGCCATTGGGAAGAGCTGTCAGTCATTTGTCTTTTGCAACACTGAAGTTATTGCAGCTCTGCTTTATTAGTGATGACAACGCTAAAGGATTTAACACACACACACACACACACACACACACAACAGGTCAAGGATCACAGCTGTAATAACTATAGCTTTCAACACGGCACAGTTCTTGGCAACCATCAGTCAAGCATTTTTATTTTCCGTCCACAAACTGAAGTATCTTGCATAGAGTTATTATCCGTATGTTATCTGTCTTTGACTGGGAGGTGGACTAAATTGTCAAGGGTACCCAAAGTCCAAAATGTGCTTATTTAAATGTATAACATCCATGCATGTAAACAAGTACTGACATGAATTTTCTTTCAAATGAACAGTTGACATCTAGATCAGTAGACAGCATGGAAAGAAATCAGCATAACGCCATACCTCACCGACTGCAATAAGACCCCCCCCCCCACCTAGAAATAGGTCTTAAAAAAAAGTTGGGTCATCTTTTATATAATATTCAGCATTTTTAGTTCTGTATATTAACTGCAACAAAAAAAGGCCTCAGAAACAAGTAGAACATGGATGTGATCCTTGGAGACCATTTTTATTTTATTGGGTTCATTTTTAATATTGTTTCCCTGATTGTTTAGCGGTTTTTTTATTGTAGCACTTTGGGATTTTTTAATGTAAAGTGCACTCGCATTTTTTGAACGTTCACCGCCGCCTCGCTGCGCCAGTGAAATGTCAGGTACGAGCAGCGGACAGCAATTTAGTGATCGTACCGAGAGGATGAAAGGCGAGCTGCAGGTGTCGGACATTGTTGTTAACAAGCCGTTCAAAGGCTTTAAAAGCCTGCGTCTGAAATGCTGTGGACGGCAGTGAGGATAAAATGCGGTGTAGGGGCCGGATCAGAGCGGGAGAGCGACCGCAAGGTAAAAAGGGGGCTCATCTTATCTTATATTCAGACCAATAAAGTAACGAAACTCCGTCATCCTTGCGTTTGGATCGTTTGTCTAATCGGTCGTGAAGATAACCGTTTTCTGGTCCTCACAATGATCAAAGCGGCTCATCTCAGGTATAAAGCAGTAAAATGTCACTTCCCATCATTAAACTGTAGAAGAGAGAAGTGGTACCTGGTACTTCCACTCCGTACACGACCACGTCTTTCATGTCCAGCAGCCGGCTGAGAGTCCCTTCAACCTCGGTAGTCGAGACATTTTCTCCTTTCCAGCGGAAAGTGTCTCCTGTTCGGTCCTTGAAGTACATGTGGCCGAACTTATCCATGATCAGCACGTCGCCTGGTGAGAGACGGTCACTTCGATGCTCAAGTGGACAAAAGCAAATACAGCAAAACAAAAACAAAAACTTGATGTGTGAGTGACTAACCAGAAAGATAGGCACTGTCTCCCTTCTTGAACACACTGCGGGCGATCTTCTTGCTCGTTGCCGTCTGGTTCACATAACCATCAAACCTCCGGAGAGGGTCGTTCTGAATAATCCTGCCGACAAGCTGGCCAGGCTCGCCTAGAGACAGAGAGAGGGGTTCATATTTCGCTCCTCGAAAGGTTTCAGACATGACTAAAGGGATCTGTGTGTCTTTCACCTCTTACAAACATATCGTTGAGTTAAATCATGAATCTATAGACAGTATTTAAAATGTGTGAGATATGCATCCGGAAAACGCACCGGGTTTACAGGGAATGCAAACGCCATCAGGTCCCCTGATGAGCTCCATGGTCTCCTCGTCCACCCGCACCAGTCTGATGGGGTAGATGAACGGCAGAATCTGACTGTTGAAGCCGCACGCTCCGATCTGAAGGAGACCAGACAGGTCAGCGACCCGCACAGAACTGAGCAAGAACTTTAAACAGTCTAAAACACCATGCATTAATTCAAAAAAGACATATCATTTAAAGATTTAGTTTAGAGATCCTTCTTGGTAAACGCGTCGCAGCCTCCTTGCATGTTTTCACCTTGTTATCAAAGTTGCCCAGACTGCAGTTGCACTCCGTGGCGCCGTAAAACTCCGCAATCTGCGGGATGTTGAAGCGGTTCATGAACTCCTCCCATATGGACTGGCGGAGCCCGTTGCCCAGCGCCATGCGCACCCGGTGCTGCCGCTCCGTGTCCCGGACCGGCTGGTTCAGCAAATACCGGCAGATCTCACCGATGTACTGCACAATCTGCAGAAGGACGGCGAGAAAAACTTCAGACTGTCTGTCCCTCACTAATGCAGGTCGCTGGCAGAAAACCGCAATAAAACACACTTACCGTGCAGTTGTATTTGACACAGTCATCCCAGAAACGGGAGGCAGAGAATTTCTTTCGGATCACTACAGTCATGCCGTGTATAATACTCTGGCCCACTCCCACAATGTTTCCTGTAAACAAAAAAAGAAGATGAAGTTTTGCTGTCATCTGTTCAAAATGTGCATTAGATCCATCAGAAAATCTCTCTCTTTGTGCTATTATCTGTGAGGCACACTGATTATTATTTTTTTATAATTATAGCTTAAAATAAAAAATTCTAAATTATGTTTTTCACTTCAGACTTCAGAGTGACCTAAATCAAGCAGGAAACGTGCTGGCGTTTGGTTGGTCGCCCTCACTTCCCGGTTTGTTTGTGGTGGGAATATGAGTCAAACCCGAGGAATCCAACCAAACTCAAACTATTTGAATGAAACGTCCGCCTCGTGCCCAGTATGGTTTGCATACAGGCAGAGTGGAATCTAGAGCTGTATGCACCTTACTGGTGAGTAAATAAGATATTCGAGATGGAAAAAATATCAAATGGTATGTTGTCTTTTTAACACTGCTTCTGTTTCACCTGGTTTCTAAACCTTTTCTTGACAGGAAACAAACTACAGGTTTGAAAAAACACACACGCACCTGCAGAATGGTAGAGCGGAAGGCAATCATACAGGACATCATCCGATGTCATCTTAAACCCATAGTATACTAAAGCTGCCATGCGGTAGTACCTGAAAAACAAGGCAGGGTGGGCCAGGAAAAAAAAAAGAAAGAAAGATTAAACGAGAAACAAAAAAAGCAACCAGTTAGATGTAAATCTCCGAAACAGTATTTGTAGAAGACATGACAGCTTCATGGATCAGCGAGAGCAGCAGCGGATCCTGCAGCGAGCCGCACGCCTCCTTCATACCTGCTGTGCACAACAATAGCAGCTTTAGGCAACCCAGTGGTTCCTGATGTGTAGATGTAGAACAGGCGATCTGAAACAGGCGACACACAGGGAGAGTGAGAAACAGACGGATCAACAGCGCTTCACGTGTTAAGATGTAATTTTTTTTTTTTGCATTATAAGCTCCAAAACACTGGTTTGAGGGATTCGCAGTTAGAGAAGGGGACTATAAAATAATAAAATGAACAAATCTAAAACATTCAGTGACATGTTTTCCTGATCTCACCTATGAGACGAGTACAGAGCTGACTGAGGAGCTTACATAATACGTTGACTCTTATTTACGAAGGCTGTTGGAGCTGAGAGTCATTTCAAGTCCAACGTAAATAATTGAACTGATCTGACCCTGAAGCGTTCTGATTGACAGTGTTCAAGACAGCAGGATCTGTGTGGTTTGGAGCAATGAGCCACCGTCGAGTTCCATGCAGCAGGTTACAGAGTGAAGAAGAAATGATTTTATACTGCCCTCAAATAAAGACCCAGCGAGCCTTAGTTCCATAAATAATGTTTGTATTTCAGTTATTGGGAGCATTGTTTGTTATAAAGAGCGTTGAGCCTATTCAAGCAATATAACATACACACAATCATTAAAACCGTTATAATTTATTCTACTTACAGTCAAACCTTAGAAATGCATCCCAGTTCATTCTATTGTCATTGTTTGTCAGTGATTCTTTAAAAATGCTCTAAAATACTTTAACCTAAGTCTTATATGCATTTATTTAAAAGAAGAATTTGGCTACATTGAGGAGAATCATTTTTATTCGTGCATCTAAAGAATGAGATAAAAACATTGACAATGCAATGAGCAGTGTGTGGATAGAGAAAGTTTGGGAAAATGATCCACTGTGCTTTTCGTGTTGTGCAGTGTTCTTAGATTCACTGGTGTTCTTAATGTTTGAATACGATTATTGAAAAAATATGAATTTCTATTTTTATTTTGGAACAGACAATAAAGAAGCTATCTGTCTATCTTATCAGTGAGAACAGATAAACTCTCTGAGACTCCGGAAAGATGAGCTTATCAAAACGTGGATCGACACAATGGATATATTATCTCAGTCAGCGGACCTAAATTACTCTGGATATCTTGAATCAACTGTGAACCTTCACCAAATGTTATCTCAATATATTTGCACACAATAATTTCACTGATTTACCTGCTGGCATTACTCTCTGAAATTGTTTTTCGGTTTATTTGCATGTTTGTTAACTGATAATTTACGGTTGAAAAAAAAAAAAATTAACAGAAAAACTGCAGTTGGAAATATAAATAAGTTATAAATACAGAATGGATGCGATCACATCTGTGCACTGTAACTTCCAGGTTATCAGGGAGGTCCCTCTCACCTGTGAAGCAGCGTTGGGGCCGGCGGGGCAGATGGGAAGGGGCATCAGCCAGCAGCGGTTCGAGGCACTCGGTTCCCTGTGGAACTCGTTTGGGGTCCCAGTCTCCAGAGCAAAGCATCTGCACGGCCTTCCCCATCGAGCTGTGGACCTCCGACACAGCTGGAAGAGACGACAAACACGCAGCAGTGGATTCAGTCGATTCCGCAGGCTTTTGTTGGAAGACAGCACGTCACAAAAATCTGATGAAAGTGCAAATTTAAATCGATAACGATGACAAAGTAGATGCAGCGTGAGGTGCGCTGATTTCAAGAGCAGAAGAACCAGAAAAGACGCAAGTAGTGACATGTCACAGGGAGAAATGCAAAGGAAGGTGAAACAAGCTGAAACAGCCTCATGCGTTTTTAAAACAGACAGAATTTCCCAGTTTCTCATTATTGCTGTGATTGTGGGTTTTCTCTGCGGCGAAAAGGCCGAGTTTTTTTAATTACTTAAAAGCACAAAGTGGACGACAAGTTCAGGGTCCACCGACTGCTACGGTCAATCCGGTGGAATTGACTGCACCATCAATCCCAGAGTGAACGGCTCAAAACTGGTTTGCTCTGTATTTCCATTGGGATCAGGGCTTTTCAGAGAGGGCAGGGACCCAAAACGAGGAGAATGAAATGGATCCATTATGTCTGTTCATTGTGCTGGGCTCCTTAAATATAAATAACGCCCATGTACCCGACAACTACTGTGACTTTTAAAGTAAAAGTAGCAACAATTTCTAAAGTGGCCACTGCTTTAAGAAGATCAGATATATAAACACTGAGATCAGTTCAAGACTAGACAATTAACTGAGCAACGTGATGCAATGAGCTACTATCTTATCTATAAGCTATCTATGAATAAGGTTACATAAGTTAAGCATCAGATCCATAATGTGAAGGTGAGTCGGTGAAAACGTGCACATTGCAGGCAGCAGAAATCCTTCATCCTGAGAAGCAACTGGATTTTACTGGCATTGTTCTGAAGAAACTCATCAGATTCACATGTATTTGAATGAAAATCAATTCCAGGTTACATTTAGCAAAAAAGAACAAAACAAACAAAAAAAAATTGCTATTTAAGAGTACACCTATATATCTTTGCAGTAAAACCACGTTTTGAGTTTTTTGCATTCAGAATTAAGCACATCATCATTTTATGGTTTTGCCATCTGAGGTCAAACTACATGTGACTCTTGAACTGAAATGAGCGTGAAAAACCTGCTGTACGACATTCGGTTTAACATGTTGATGCCAGGTGAGTGACGTTGTCTGGGATTGTTTTACCACCAGCAAATGTTTTGAAAGTTTGGAAACATTTGGCAAACAGCTTCTTAGATGCCACATCCAACTGGTTATATTCATAACCATAACACACTATTTTAGAAACTAAAGTCACGTCTGAATATGAAATCTAGCACTACTGTAGAAGATGGACGGATGAAAATGATTTGTGGGGTTTAGAACTGGCTAAACCTAAAACTTGTAATAAAAAATAATGAGTGAAATGTTTGTGGCTGGCTGCGTAACCAGCTGATTATCGTACTTCCTATCTGTATCTATATCTCACTTGTTCTGCCTTTTATCAGTTAAGGTTGTCGTTTATCAAGCTGTTCTTTACTCTGTCGAGCGAGGACCTTGAACGCCGCGCGTCAGCGACATCGACATCGCTCATATTCCCTCTTCTTCACTTCATTCATTCATCTGCCCTTTAAAGCTCCGCCGTCCGATATTGAAAAGACACCTCCTTCAAAAACCATTTATCTTTTATGACCTTTGCCGCTTTCTCCCCACGCCACTCGCGTCTCTCATTACAGGAAGGAGTAGAACAGACATCAGCATAAATTGATGCTTGCGTTCATGTTAACACTGCACAGCTCTCCTCCACCCTTCGCGCTCTTACCGTCGGTCAGCTCCGAACCAAAGATCACGGCTTTGGCGTTGGAGATTATGACGCAGTGGACTAAGGCCTCCAGTCTCAAGTTAAAGTTGATCAGAGCGGCTTCGACCCCGATCTTGGCCATCCCCAACCAGAGGCCGACGTACTGGGACCTGTTCTCCATGAAGAGGGCCACCACGTCACCCTCCTTAAGAGAGAACAGACAGAGAGAAGTTTCGTCAGACAGACTGACAGTTCCGACATCCTTAAAAGGGAAATGAGATATCGTTCCTCATTCTGAATGCAAATCTTTGAGAAGCATTAGTGGATCGCTGGCATTTTCTCTCAAACGTCCCGTCGTGTGCGGTAAACGTACTCTGAAGCCGCGCTCCAACAGCAGGTTGGCCACTTTGTTGGAGTATTCATCCAGCTGCCGGAAACTCCACCTCTCCCCGGTCCCCTCAAAGATGAGCGCCGTCTTGTCGCCGTGACGCTGCACCGTTTCGGCAAATATCTTGGGAATGGTGTTCTTCTCTCTGAGGTGTCGTCTGACGTTCATCTTCACTCGCAGCAGCACGCTCGCTGCGCTGAGAGCAGAAACCAAAAGACATTTGATTATGAACTTTAAAAAAAAGACGGCGAGGGGAACTTTCAGAAACACTGCAAAGACATGAGATTGTGCACATATCAGCTGATTCTGAAGAGTTTGATCATGTGAAATAACTGTAGTGTGTGACCACAAAACAACAGTGTCACTTTTCAGTCACACAAAATACCAGAAATTATAAGAAAATATGCAATGGATCATTAGCTGTGGGAAACTCAACTACATCTACAATTTCCAAATCAAGGTAATTTATTATCTCTATTAGAAAGAAAAATAACGCTAGAAAAGAAATATTATTATATTTTCTCAGCAGAGTAACTCGACGAAGTCTTCCAGAACGGTAACCATCATTGCTCTACATTCATGGGCCAAAGGTACAGATAGTAGCAATTTTCTTCAGAAGTAAATAATTACAGAAAAGTCATAAAAACCAGGAAGCCAAAGTGTTTTATGTTTCTTTTATGGCAGCGAAAACATGCTGAGCACCGCACAACTTTTTAGTGTCGGGTTTTTTCTGCATAACCAGAACCCTTCCTTCACAGATGGTTCAGATTTTTCATGTTTGTTGCAGACAACTGTGCAGTGAACAAAGGAAAAACAACAACAACAAAAAAAATCCACAAACTATTTGAATATCTTTTTTTCATCATTTCAAAAAAGTAATGCCAGCTGATTGTGTACAGGAAAGATTATTACATTCAAAGATTTACGGTTTCTTTAATCACATTCATGACTCACTCACTAAAACGAAAATTAATTATAGCAAGCAGCACACACGCTGCACACCTCCCAAACTCAACCTGAAAAAATGTGCAGGCTGGAATCAGTTCAAGCGCACATTAGATATTCATTAAATATTCAGAACTAATCAGAACTAGTGAGTCACTCTGGAAAATCTATTTTGTGCCTCAGCTGGGTCAAACAACACATGTTAAACTTTATACTTCAAACACTGCCACAGACAGCTATGACGTTCACTACAATAAACTCATAATTGTAGCTACTATATTGACACTGAGCGAAACAGCCAAAGCATGTACTCTGAAACCCCTTCCTCTCCATTTGTCTTTGTCTGGGATTTTTTTGGTGGCCGGTTTTAAAACAGGAATATCCAGTTTGGTGCCAACACAATGCGTCAGGCCAAGTTGACTGAAAACCATTATCGTTAAGTTTACAAACATGACAACCAGTTCCACAGTTGTTAAGACTTTATTTGCACGTTTGAATCAAACTTCTGAGCCACTCCTATGATACAGTTCTTATCAGGTGTGAAGAATATCGAGATCAAAGTTGTTTGTTTCAAATTTCCAGACTTTGGTTTGTATAAGCGTCCAGCAGGTACTCATTTTCAATTTTTTCGCAACTGTTTTACAAGACTACTCTACTCATAAGTTAACCTGATGTCACTGGCGCCTGCACGCAGCTTCACCTGAATAGAAACATCTTCAGGAATCTTTATAGTCTGAATGCCTTTGAGTGTTTTTACAGAGACCCGTTTCCTTTTGTTCTGGCCTTAGTAGACGTTAGTGCTAAAATAAACTTGATCTGGCATTGACAAATGGCTTCAGACTTTAATGTGTCATCCTTCAAAATGTGCTGCAATCATATATTATTCTGTTTGATCAACACAGTGAGGAAATGACCTCATTGTTTAAACTGAGGTGCAATGTTTTGTATGGCAGAACTAAAATACTACGGATATTAAGAATTTGTGATCAGAAATAACAAGTTCAGAAAATCCAAAAGCATATCCTATGTTGTGTATTTGCCATGTGGGCATTTTTGTTATCACTGTTTACTGTCTGAAGCCCATGTAGCCTGGACATGGTGAAGACAAATTACACTGAAATAAAGCAAATCCATCATAAATCAGGTCGTGTCTGTGTAAAATCGGCATCTACAAGAAGATCCTGGCATTATAACACACAACATTTTTTCATGCTTACTGTAAGTCTCTGCCAACTGTTTTGGCAAAAATCTGCAGAAAGCTCCATCCTCCGCTTCCCAGATAGAAGATCAGGATGGCTGGAAGAACTTGGTACCACGGCAGGCCCACCAGCAGTCGCAACACAAACAGCAGGGCCGTGCAGCATGCTAGACGCATCATCCTGCAAATATGCACACGCATGGAAATAGATACAGATAAAAGCCCGAAGGTTACAGATCATCACTACGAATCACAAACATCAGTTCAGTAGGAGAAAGGTTACATGTGGTAAATGGGGAGAAATCTTGACCCGGCATCTTTCAAGCAGTTCTTAAAACAAGAATGTTATCCGCTGTGATTTTGTTTACACATCCTGTGCTGAGCTCTACTGGACTGTGAACTTATCCACATGAAGGAGAAATAGATGTGATTCATATTGAAGGAATTCTAAAGTTTGCATTATACTAGTTATAACACACTTGAAAAGGTAAAGTAAAAGAGTGAGAAAACAAGTCACACACATTAGTGGAGGTGGGGTAATTTTGCTTTCTTTAAGAACTGTGATCCCTGACAATAAAGCTGCAACCTTCAGAGCATGAATGAGCTTTGTAATTCTGAGCTCTACAAGTGAGGACATAAAAAACTTCTACTTTATCCTGAACCTCATGAACTAAAATACAAGATGGACATAATCTGATTTCTTAATCGGGTTAACTTGCATGCAACAGTTTAGGATGTCAGGGCAGACTAAACTGGGTGCTTACATTCAGTTCAAGCATGGATATTTCTTATACAAATCCTGATGGAATTGACAATAAATGGAAGGAGCATCTAAGGCCAACAAAACAAGCCTCCCTGTTGAACATACAGTTAAAATATTGGCCGTGTATTTGAGAAAAGGGGGCAAAAAGGCACTTACAGGTTAAAAAAAACATATGGTACTGTAATATCTTAGCACTCTAGACAAATAACACATATAAGTGAATTTGAAAAGCCAGAAAAATGCTTGAATCATCTTCTGCACCTTTATAGAACGCTTTACGAAAATTAAAACGAGTCTATGGAGAGCAAAAGACAACAAAAGGCAGCATGTGTTGACACCGGTGTGCAGTGCCACCTGATCACCAGAAAGCTGACCCTAAACAGTAAACGATAGGCCCGCATGTCTTCTCATAATATATTTATTAGGCTGTGTGAACACAATTAGAGGGGCAAAACTGGAGCTATAATTCCGTTCGTCGCGGTACATTGTGATGATCATTTAATAACTGATGATGAGATTTTAAAGCAACGCAGGCGCCAGCTGCGGAGGATTACATTACACAGAATGGCTCCAGCAGCTGAAGTGAGGGTATGTCTCATATCAAGGAGAATGGAAGCACTGACGAGCCAGCGAGGAGGAAGAAGCGGAGGAAAATGAGCTTCATCATCCGCTGCTGCTGCTGAACCCGGAAATCTCCAAGACGCGTAGCATCATATTGCGGTAGCGGCTACGGCAGATAGCGGGAGGCTCAGCCCACCGCCGATCGAGCCATGTGCGCCTCAGACGCGGCCTCCAGGTGCGAACCGGAGGGACAATGCCTGAAACGGGCGATCGTGGTAACGGGCGCGCCGGGGGGGAAAGCGGGATGCGCGCGGCAGCGGCTCGAATAGAGGCGGACGGACGGACAGTGTGACAGAAGCGGAGCCTCTCTCAAGGAGGAGCACGCTGGCCACGCGCACGTAACGCATCTCCCGATGTCTGGTGTCAAAGTGGCGTTCAGAGGGTTTAACCGCTCAAGAGGATGTAGAGGAGAATAAAAAAAGAAATAAACAGTCGTCTCCGGGCTGGCTTCCTTTCTTCTTTCGAATAATAAACCTGACCGACCCGCAGTTGAACATCGCGGGGGCGCACAGTCAGCCGGGGCTGTGGCCGGCCGGGACGGATGCATCTTTATTTTCGTTTTCATTTGAAAAACAAAACAAAATAAAAAAAATAAATTACGTTGTACAAACCTTGCACTTGTTTCACTTCGTCACAGCATGTAGCTGAGCAGAAATCTCAAACGTGAAACCCGTTGTGTGCGATTCCACCTTGATCGGCTTATAGGCTAGCCCGGTCGCCCCTCCGCTATCCAACCGCCGCTGCCGCTGCTCGCAGACACGCACTGGGATCCCCTCCTGTTGTCAGAACCGCGACCCGCTGCCGCTGCGGCTGCTGCTCCGAAATGACCAGGCGCTGTGAGTCGACTTTAACCCCGCGATCATCGTCCGTTCATTGTCACGGTCATTTATATCACCCCGGGCTTCATTTTGGCCGATAAACTCGCAGCCAGGCGTAATTCAAATGACCTTATAATTTTCTTAGTTGGTCCCGCCCGCAGCCGTCGGCGTCAAATCAGTGAATCAGGAATAAGCGCAGACGGACGGCCGCCCGGACCAATGGGGAGGAGGCACCGCCACACATCCCATCCGGCGGGGCGGGGTCTGCGGCACGAGAGAGGAGGAAATGCGGCGCGGCGCGGCGCGCGCAGCGGTTCTATACCCGGTAGTGACAAGGCCCTGATGCGGAGCCTGATGGCGTAAAACGAGCCCTGCCTCTACCCGGAGAGTCCGCCTCACCGCGTCCATTCATCAAGACTGGCCTCAACCTCAAATGATCTTTAAATACGTCTCTGTAAACACAGGGGACATGTAAAAGATCTGAGCACGAGGGGAGGCAAACAATAGTTAGAGCCATCTTATCATGGTAGTCAAGGAAGAAATCTGCAATAAATTAAAAAAAAATCCATCCAGTTAACAAACAGCTCATAGCTTTTATGACAGGAGTGGCTGATTATATGGAATGTTGCATCTCTGATTGAAGGCTCCCGCTAGAAATTAATCTCAAAGTGTCTGACTGCAGTGTAACTGTGCCAAGAAATATGTCGGTTCTCTGTGGCTGTGAAACATTAACTGACATGTTTGATCCAGGTTAAACCAAATAAATGTCACTGAGTCCACACTGGGCTATAGAAAAGAGGTTGACATTTTTACAGTGTTCATTACTACAGTGCCAACTAACATGAACCGGATTGCACAACAGGAACAGATTGTCACAGGCCCACTACTGTAGGTCACTGGTGCAAAACTAAGTTTACATGTCCGGCAATGCTGAAGCTCCGCACCAAAGACACTCTTTAACTACCTAATTAAATAATAATTCACATATTACCCATTTTAAAATCGCTGAGTCTGCAATCACATCAATTAATCACACTGAAGTTTCACGCTACAATTCTGTGAGCACCTTGGATCATTTGGAGGCATCTGGCACATACAATGATTATCCATTTGTGAGAGAGTGAATATGACAGGTGATGTAATTTTCAAGATAAGAAACAGAACATTGACCTCCATGAGATAGATAGGTGTGTAACACACTGCCATTATAGCCAATATTGCATGAATGGCGGGTAAAACAAGCAGGTCTAACAAAAGATTATCAGGGTTGAGAAAGTCTTCTGCTGCTATCAGGGAAGACACATTATCTGTTTCTAAAACAGATTAGGGCACACCCAGTATATTTTTTTTTTGTTGCCACATCTGCATTTTCATTCAGTTTGACAGATAAATATTTCAAGCAAAATACAAATGTCCATTTTAAAGTTAAAAAAAGGAAGTGAGTACCCAGCACTTTCCACTTTTTTCTACTGTAACCTCTGTTGAGACATGAAGGAAATGGCCAATGAGTGTAATACTTGCCTAATATCGTTTTCCCTTGGCGAGGATGTTTGTTCAAGAGGGTGGGACTATGGGGGGTATGTTATCTCAGAAACAGCTCAGCTCAGACAGGATAGTTTTGTTCAACAGAAAATCCTGCCATAAATGTGTCAAATGTTAAGAAAAAAAAAACATATTTTCAACAGTCCTGTTACATATACAAAGTGCCTTTATTTACTGCATGTTGCTGTCAATGTACAAGTTATATAATACAAGTTCAGACACAGTACTTTGGCACCAATATTAAATGGTCATGTCACATGTTTATCTAAGCTCTGGAACACCAAAACAATGCAAGTTATTTCAAACCTTTTGTCTTAATATTTCAGAAATAAGCTGAAACATTTCAACATTGTCACTTGCTTCAAAGTAATGATCTGGACAACAAGCAACCTTTTAATAATATGACTGTATGCTTAAGTTCTGTGAACAAATGCAAGAAACAATCACCAACAGAAAGTGCAGCCTCATGTTAAAAGAGTCCTCCAGTCTAATATATGTAATTCCATTCAAAAGTTCTATGGTCCTAAAATGTAATCATTTTCTCCTCTTGGACCGGATGACCTATCTCACCACAGTGTTTTCATTCTTTTAATTCTTTCAGTCATCCAAATCCAGACCAAAGTGCGTGTAGAGATCCCGTGTGGTGGTTCCCCTCAGAGCAGCTGCAAGACATACACAGATTACAGGGTCAATACCCTCCGGTCTACTTTTCAAACAACTCACAAAACACTGAACAGACCAAGACCACAACATGGGAAAACACACTCATCTTCAAGCACGAGGCTTGCTGAATGCATTTAAAACAGTAGCCTTAAAATACACCTGGAAATATACTGATAGTTTTAAAATTCCACCTTAAAACATTGCAGTGGTGTTTTTTTCTTGGATTCTGGTAAGGCACGAAAAAAGATCAATCAAGTTGGCAGGTCTTTGTCTCTTAAACAGTGATGGCTTCACCATGGCTAACCCCTGCCTTTCATTTCCAGGGATGACTAAACTGTGGCTCTGTCACCAGCATATTAAGAAAATTCCTTGTCAAGGTAAAATCCCACACGGCTTTTTTCCCCCCTTAGTTTGAAACAGAACCGGTCAAATATGTTCCAAATTGCCACTAATTATTCCAATTTTAACAACATAAAATTGTCCAAAAATAGACAAATGACTAAAATGAAGCTAACACAGCAGATGGCTGCAGGGCTGAGTCTGGGCTTGGAGGTTATGTCAAGTTTGCATGTTCTTCCTGTGTGTGCATTTTCTTCAAAGAACCTTTCCTCTCACAGACCAAAAACGTGTTCATGGTTAACCAACAACCAACATCTATAGCACTACACTGTTCTTCAGTCCACTACCTTTGTCATTATGCTTGTATTGTTGTCAATCTGCAGAGCTGACGCGGAGCCAACCAGGTGGATCTGTGGAGGTACTGTGCGATGCTGAGAGGCTAATAAGGTGGAGTGTCACAAGTATGAACCCTGCAGCTACTCAACTTAAACTTCACTGTAACTAGCAACAGTACCGCATTAACTGTGAACTTTCCCCCCCTGCACCCAGACTGAGGGGTATAGATAAGTTCAATTGGTTTTTAACATTAATGTTTAATCAGTCATCTTCAACCTCAAAGTTTCCTGAGGGATAATACATGTTAAAATCCATGTTGTTTAGGACCAAAACATCTCCAACTTCCACTGTAAAGATAACTAGTAAAGCAAAACTACTTCAGAACCAGTTTTCTAATTATGGGATGAAAATTTCAGAAAAATGTACCTGAAAAACTAGCAAAGCAACATTTTTAAATGACAGTGACTGACTGACATGGTCAGAGACAAAGAGGGAGTTGTGTTTAGAGGCTACTGCAGGGCATCTTCTCCTCTGTCACTCCACGGCCCCCCTCCCTCTGAGAATAACAGCATA
Source organism: Salarias fasciatus (assembly GCF_902148845.1). Taxonomy (NCBI): domain Eukaryota; kingdom Metazoa; phylum Chordata; class Actinopteri; order Blenniiformes; family Blenniidae; genus Salarias; species Salarias fasciatus. The sequence goes on along the minus strand of NW_021941229.1, from coordinate 14,328,873 downwards.
CAATACAACGGCAACTCAGTGTCTAAGTGCAAACTCTTTGTGTAAGTGTCTGAGAGAGAGAGAGAGACAGAGAGGCCGGCTTATATTTGCATTTATTGTATGTACAGACCCAGACAGAGATTGCAATTGTGTGTCAGTGTGTGAGTGACGTGAAAGACTGCCATTGTGTCAGAGGGGAAATGCCACCTCCGTTCACTAAGAGGTCATTATCTGGTCTCTCCACTGTACAAGGAGAGGATTTAAAGAGGCAGCAGGCTTTTAACTCAATGCTCACCATAAAAAAAACTAAACACACAAGTGATCACAGAAGTACAGGGACGCACAAGTTTTGGAATTTCAGGCAACTAAAGCAAAGGGTTCGACTGCAGTGACAGTATAACTGGATGTAGGTCAAAATTCAGGACAGCAGAGGTCATGATGTGTCTTGGCTATTATTCAGAGCTTTTTAAAAAATGTGTCATGGGAAACTGCTGTGGTGATTATTACTAACACTCAGTCTAACTTAAGCAATTTAAATGACCCACTATTTCTGTTGGCAATCGTCAGTATCAATCTAAGATGTCTGGATACAAAAGATAAAGGATTTTAAATGTCTGCCAGAAGGGATAGCAAAAATATTCAGTTTAAGAAATGACTTTAAAAAGGTAGTTGAATGGATATGATTGCATATTAAAGTCTAATACCATTTAATTGCCCATTTTTCCTCTTTCAACAGATGGCAGTTCAAGTAAAGGATATAATTCGCTGGCTCTTGATTCAGCAGAGACAAAACAAATACCTCCCTGTCGCCCTCTAATGGTTGCATCAAGAACTTGAATTTTTACCACAACCTCTACATATTCAATCTAACATTGCAAAACCGCCAGCAAATATTTTTTATTTTATTTTACAAACTACAGTTACATGTGAGGTAATATGAAGACATTCCTGCTTTTCCAAATTTCCACCATTGCAATGGATATACGAGCCAATTAAACCATGCCTGTTCAATAACTTACGGCAGATTTATGTGGTCTTGTTTTAATTGTGAGAGGTTTAGTATGTTTAAGGACCGAATCACAACTTTGTGCAGTTTTTTCTTCCATTAGCAACTCACACCAGAGTGAGACATACTGTTTTTTGTCTGTTGAATTTTAGTCAAAATTCACACTGCCTTGAGCAAAGGAGTGTTGACATGAGTCACATTGACGATTCATTCAGCTGACAGAGTGATCATCTGTTATCGCGTAACACTTTTTCCTTTAATAGCTTCTGAGCTGAAATGAATCAGCCTGACCTCATGTCTGAGAATAAAAAAAAAAAACCATGTACCCTGGTTTCACTTTGTAAATGACTGCTACAACCGTAAATGGAGTAAAATGTTTACGTAAGAGGATGAGATTTATGTATTACGCTTACCAATACGACCAAGGAGTGTCTGTCCAATGTCTTTTATATCATTGTATTCATGCAGCATATCAATATGATGATCCAGCTCCTCCACTTTGTATCCCCTGTAGGAGCAGACACAACTGGTCACATGTAAAGTCTGTAACGACACGCTGAATCGACGCTACATGCTTTACCATTCAACCGAGAGTTCAAAGATCGAAATACAAACACAGCTGTACTCACTCGGCCTCCAGCTGTGCTATCTCTGTATCCAGCTGCGCTCTCCTCCTCTGCAGCTCTGCCACCTCCTCAGCGGGGCTAATCCGAGCACTCTCACTTACTTGAAGCTATCAGGTGCAAATCCGACAGCCATGAAAATGGACGTGTGTGTGTGTGCGCGTGTGTGTGTGAGAGACAAAGAGAGACCAACAGAAAAGGCTGTTACTTACAGGTGATTTGAAGTGGGAGTGCACGCTCTTAAACTTTGAGAATGGAGTTCTAGGGAGGAAAGGAGTTGAAACAATAAATCAAAATTATATCTGATGCCTGTTGCTGATAGTATGAAGCATAAAAAAAACCCACTGGTTCTGTGTTTATAACTATCTCAAAAACAGTGCTCATGTTACTAGCAATAATGGCTTCCTTCCCATAGATTTTTGGATGGCTTTATCTGAAACAGATTTGTCATTTAACCATAAAATCAAACTATCCTACAGATTGCATATACGTTTGAAACGGCAGATTTGAGCCCCCTCATGCAGCAAACAATGAGCAAAGAATGAAGACAAACTCTGGACGGGTTGCCAGTCTAATAACATAAGAAAAGCGTGCACAGAAACACTCCTAACAAGCATGTTTTCACACTGACAGACTGACGGGGGAAGCCAAATAGTTACAAAGTCCCATGAAGACACAGAGAGATCACTGATCTAGACCTTCTTACTTAACTTTGAGTTTGTCAGACCATCACACAAAGAGCCACATTTTTATTTAGGGATCCAAGTAATATTATGGGATTTCTCCCAGACATCAGCTACTGATAAAGTTACATACTTTCCAAGAGCACTCACATACAAGTTGGACCGGGTGTATAGTTATTTTAGGCATATTTCCATTTAGGCCACTCAGTGATATCAGGAGTTGCTCCACAGTAACAATTTTACTTTATCTACAAGGGAGAGTACAAGATGTAAGCGTACATTCCTCACACAGGGAAGGAATATAGGTGCCGTTTCAAACTTTTATTATAGAATTAGAGCTCTTACTTTAAACATGTGGCTAGTTGCTATTAGGTTGCAATTAGAAAAGAGTGTTATAAGACCTATTGGGGAAAAATATAAAGGCCTGCGAAATATGAGACACTTATAAACAATTTTAATTAATTAATTGCTTCCATTTACTTGCTTTTTAACAATGCATATCAAGAAAAAAAATCTACAAATTTCATCCCAATAACAACCCAACCCATTTCTACTAATAAAAATCTAAAAATATAAACTAAAAAAACTATTACCCCTCGCTGACCTGGTAGTCTAGACTACAATATAAGACAATACCCTTGTTAGCAAGAATTTCTAGTAAAGCAGCTGCTCCGTGATTTAGTAAACACGGTTTGCGTGCTACCTTTTCAGTGTTGTTTTCTTCGAGTCACTCCCCCCCGGCGTCGACACTCGGTCTTCATCTGCTCCTCGTTGGCTTTCCTCCGATGGTTCTGCGCTCATACTGAATAAAATATTGATACTCAGCTGGAACTGACTCTCTACCACAACACGGCCACATGAACACAGGACAGGAAGTTTGCAGTTCGCGGGTGACGGAAGACGGACTCTTGGCGGATTGTGATTGGATGCTGAAATCGAGGGGCGGGACCTCAAAGGATTGGTAACCATCGTAACGCATACACGACACCATGTACCGTAAAGTTGTTTGATGATGCGCAACCACGTGAGCAAGACGCTCTGCGAATATTTATTCATTTCTAATAATATATGAATACAGCTACTCACTGAAGATATGAGAAAATAAATTCTGCACTGGTCTCATATTATTGGACATATATATTTGGTCATTTAAAAATTTACAGCTTATTTAAGATGACAGGCTTAGATGAAAATATATCCTCATACATTTTTCTAAATTAGATATGTGTTACTGCATTTCCGTGTATCTTTACAGATGTGTATGTTTAGATACGTGTGCACATTGGATATACATATTAATTTAATTTGTACATGTAATAGTCATGGAAAATTAAGTTGTTTATTTTATAGAGTTGTAATTTAATTCCTAACAATTAAAATATACGTTATTGCAGGTGTTTGTATTTTGAATGAATTGAGGCATTTTTTGTTTCATACCATTATTGTGACAACAGATCAATAAAATTACATACACTACTCACGGTGACTTTATTCAGTATTGGTTTATTTGATCTGACAAATATTGTTGGCCTATGGACATAGACTAACGACAGTTTTCATGTTGACCGTTAGATGGCGCTGAAGTACTGCTGAAGTGCTGTCTCCACATTCCCCTTGTACCCCCTCACAGCATTTTTTCACTCTCCCTCTCTGTCAGAGGCAACCCACACGTTTTAGACTGAAAGGAAAATTGCATAATGAGAGAGCGACACTGTGGCATATATTCTTGTGCTAATCTAAACTGTGTGTAGATGCTTCGCCGACCACGGTGCCCGCCAGGCTGATTCTAAGACAGCAGCACTTTGAATCTAAATCTAAATCTAAATCTAAATCAGTGGTGGTATAATAAAACAAAAGGTCACATTCAGTCCACAAAGTCAGACACTCACACACTTTCTCCCTGCAGAGTTTTTCCAGTCTGGTCCACCGAGTCCAGAAGTGAGAGTGAAAACAGCAAAGGATTTCACTGTTAAAGTTAAAGCACAGACACACAAAGATAGGCTTCATAAAGGCAAGGAGACGGTGAGGCATAAAAAAGACGAAGACAAATTGTGTGTCTAACGTAGCTGATGTTGAGTTATGGACATAAACTCCAGTCCGTTCTGTGCTACGTCTTCGGGATTCATTGCTTATTTATCAGTTGTTCTACAGAGACAGAAAGGGTGGGGAATGAAAAATTCAGAGAAGAGGCCAGGCCTTTTCTCCTTTCAGAAATTGCAATATTAGACACACTGGGTGGTAATGGCTCTAGTACACAGGCATGTGTGTGTGAGGAGGAGAGATTTATGGTGGATTGAGCTTTCTCTCTTTCTCTCCATCTCTGGAAGCCCATGTGCTTATGTTACTCGTATGACAAATACATCATGATTGATTTTTCTAACCTTTGGTAATGAAAGATACAGACTCATACATATGTTTGAGATGAAAGAGCCTACACCAACATCTGCAGTAATGTCAGGGACGATTTTTCTTTAAAACCTCTTACTTTAGTTGAACTTATAATTACAATCTGAAGAAAAAAATTCTTCTTGAAATGTTCCCCAGGCTTTAAAGCGTGGATATAAATCTGAGCAGTATTTATTTTTGGCAGTCTGAGTTATCCATGACTGTGTTAGCGGGAGAACAGTAATTATACTCCCATTTCATCAGTGCAAAAATATTAAAATACAGTGGAGTTCGACAAAGTCAAGTCCTTTCATCAACTCCCAGTAAGATAACTTTTTAGATTTTATTGTACTAATTAGGATTTTGACTGTGCATATAAAAATGAATGCATGAAGGTTGTGGTTTACACTGACCTTTGCCAATTTGACTGCTCTTGCTTTGACCTTTGAGAGGCGTCTTGGAGGATCCTTACTAGTTTGAGGTCATGGCAAATCTAATTACAGTATATCACAAAGGTGACAGAATTTGCAAAACTTCAGACTGTACCTTGTTGCCTTGTAAATAATTGGATAATCCCAAGTGAGACACTTACAAAAACTGATTATAGTGGCCTCACAGTGCAAGTGTCTCCAGTTTGAGCATTGTGAATCCACATTTCCCTAAATATTTGCATCTTTCTCATAATAAAGAAAAATAAATCATATTTAAATATCATTTTATTGTGTTTATTGTGTTCATCTGGGTGCAGTAGTAACTACCACAAACACTGAATCACTCTGTCAGATTACATCACATTAGTGGCCTGAAATTAAAGCAGGTAAATGGAAGCCAAGCATAATCAATTTTATCACTTCAGCCATCATGTTTATTGCAGTGAAAAGGCAGTTTTTGATTAATAGAGCCTTTTCTGGGCAAAGCAAGGCAAGGGTGTTAACCACTCTGTGCTGTGCTCCCCATCATTGTTCAATGAACTGACTGGTATTTCAAGCCCGTAAGCCTCTCTTTGACCCAGATTTCTTTTTAAACGCTGATAAACAGAAACTTAAATATAGTTGGTAAAATCAAATGACCTACATGATGTATGAATCCATTGTTTCATCAGAAAACGCGTCATTTAGGAATCTGTAGGTTCCTAAACAGCTGTAGTGCGTTTCCACTGTAATAAAAAAGAAATCCTGTGCTATATTCTATTTTCTATTTTTATTTTAGTATTCTATTTTCTTCTGTCCAGGAGCAACAGATCATTAAATGAGAACATTCTCAAAGGAAAATGTGGAACAGGAGGCGGTGAAAAACGTGATGGGCAAGAAAATATGGCTAAGCGAAAAATCAAGTAACTGCGAATGAGTGACAGAGAAGGAGGCTAAAGGTGGAAACAGCAGGACAGCACGAGGAGAGAAAGAGATGAGGTCAGAAGCTTTGGTTGGTAATGTAGGCTGGAAAGCCTCCTATCTATCATGTTCATAATTCATAGAATCTCAGCCGCTCCTCTGCTGCGTCGAAGCTCCACCGCCGGGGATTTATGGCCAGCTACAAGAAAACAGGTACAGGAGAACAGAAAGTGGAAACTGCTTATATAGAGCAAACATGTATGAATACAGATGGAATCCTTCACATGTATAAATGCATACTGACACAGTGGAGATTTACTTCATACCATAGAAATTGAGATACTCAGATATACACACCCAGGCCTGGCATTTGCCTGGAGTAACTGTAACAGACAGCCGTTCAAAGGATGGATTTGTGCTTCTATTTCGGCTGGCATCCAGAGTCTGGGTCAGGACTGTCTGGATGGGAACCAGCTGATTGGTTGTTAGGCAGTTTTAACTGCTAGGTGTGATAGGAAAGAAGCAGATAATGGTTGGTTTTGATAACGAGACGCTATCACACTCCTTTCATTTCCTTTGGATTTAATTTCAACAGGTGTGTTTTACCCGTCCGTCCATCTTCTGCTACTTCATCCATGCGGTAGTGCAGATGATCCCAGTTGAATATTGGCTAAAGGAAGGCTACACTCTCCATCACAGATCAAGCACAGAGACAGTCAACACTCACTTTAATGCCTACGGGCACCAATTCATCACCAATTAATCTCAGATGCATATTTTTAGATTTTCCTGTGAGGCAAGACTGCTAATAAATACATCATCACACGGCCCCGCTGTCCTCTGTCCGGATGCTGTGGGAATACTTAACCTTTGACAGAGCTTTGCATGCCGCTCACATTCTTCCAATTCAGTCGCCAACTTGTTCAATACCTCAGACTGAAATACAAAGGTTGACCAACAAAAATCCAATGTGAGTGTTTAAACAGACGACCATTCAACAGCAGCTGCCAGACAGGGCTGGAAATTCAACTAGAAAATAGCAGAACTACAGTAAAAACCTTTTCATGAAATAGCATTTGCTCTGCAGTTTAAGCCCCCTTTCTGCCTCAAGTGGTCCATCTGTCATTACATGTAAATTATGCCAACTGCAAAGCAAATAAGTATATTCTCCTAGCGGTTTGTCTTGTGGGTGGAATGTCATTGTGACAATAATTCCTGGTTACAGAGCTCGCAATTCACATAAGTACAAGTAGGAGTCTGAGTATATCCACATCAAAGGGAATTCATCGGAATGTAAAAGGTTTTTCATGTGTGAAGCCACACGGTTGTATTAATGCCATCTCAAAATGGCTATTCATGTCTCTGCTGTGGAGGCCTTAATTTGATATCAGCTCTTCGACGCCTCCATCTGTCTGTGTGTTCTTTGGTCTGTGCTATTTTTCCATTCATTACCTCTGACTCATCTATTTGATAACTACTTCTGTATTTTCTTCCAATCGTTTTCACTTTTTCCCCTTTGTTTTCCACTTCATTCAAAGTGAAATGCAAACACAGCTAATGTTGCGAGAGAAAAATCTCTGTGTGTCTGCTGTTCATGGTTAATGCCCCAAATGAAATAGTTTAGTTGATGATCAATTTCGGCAATTCACGCAAGAATATGCACCATGTTGAATCCACTGCATCATAAAAAGCAGAAAACATGGTTCTGGAGTCCAACACAGCAAATACGCTACTTCAACATCCTATTAATAAGTGCCTTTAAATAATGTCACATCTTTATAATTCTAAACTGAAAAAAAAGAAAAAAAACATGCCTGACATGTGGTTTTGATGACATTAGCAGTAAAACAACAAAGTTCAGGAGGATTTTAACACCATTTTATTAGCAACAATGTGTCTGGTAGTTATATATTAGAAACAAGGACAGAAACATTTCTGCTGTACTGTACTGAGTTTGAAAAAGAAAACAGCTGGATCATAAAATAAAGCAAATAATTGTAATACTTTAGGTAAAAGCAACACTGCATTTGAATGTACACTTGTAATAATAATAATAATAATTTTCTCTTATAATTATTTATGGCACTGCATTTCCTGTGCAACTGTAACTGTCACATAGTTTCAGTTTTAAAAATAATATAATATCAATAAAATGTGTGTGCATGTGTGTGTCTGCGCATATGGCTATCTTTGTGAGGACCACTTTAAGTTTTTTACCTTAAGAGTGACAACGCTTCTGCTGGTCTTCACATTCTAACACATGGTTATTGGACTGTTTGAGGGCTGGTGTTTGTATTCTGCCTCGAATCACACGCTAAACTTTAGTGCATCGCATTTCCGTTAACACTGCACCTTTGCACGGTGCACGATGGAGGCAACCATCTTGTACTCAATGTAAAACGCAGCCATGTTATTTAACTACGTCACCCATCATAATATGTTTTTTGCCATTCAGCTGCTCAATTAGATTAAGGAAAGTTTTGTGTTCACGTGACATGCAAGTTAATTTACTTTTTTTAATCTTCCAAAAAAAACTGCAGGTGCCTCCTTCTCAGCTGCACAGCCAAGATGGCGGCCACTGGGTATTAAGCATTTGAAATTCAATTTTCTGTTGGCCGAGGACATCATGCAGATACATTTCCTGTTGGCTTACTACAGACTGTTTATGATGTGTGATTTGAGACAAAGCACAAATGTTGGTTCTTGCTTTGCCAAGGATTGCAGAGCAGTGGGTAAAAAAAAAAAAAAAATCTTTCTTTTAAGAGTCCTCGCAAAGTTAGTTTCACAAAGGTGGTTGCAGTGCGGCAGAGTGTATTTGCAGGGAAAAGCACATGTCACAAGAGGAAATAAAAACAAAATTACTCACTGTTTCACCCTTTGGGAAAGGAAATGAGCATGAGTGCTGATAAAAATCAACAGAGGGACAGAATAAGAGAAGAAGGTATCACGGCATTTTAAACCGTGGGTGGAGGTGGAGGTGTGGTGGGAGGGGCGGGGGTCCCAAGAAACACAGCCGAACAGCCTCAGCGCCCCCACGCGCAATGCCATCAGAATTTCTATTTTGAAATCAAGCAGTAAATAATTTCACTCTGTTTGTCTTCTGTTCCAAAAAGTTCAACCAGTGTCAGAGCATCAGCCCTGCAGCCAGGCCGCTCAGCCGAGCGCAAAAATAAAGAGAAGGAGCTCTCTGAGTACCTCGGAGCAGGAACACATATTCCTCAGTCCAGCGAGTTGAGAGAGGACGGAGACTGCAGTGTATGTTATGGCCTGTTAAATATTCATGAGTGTGCCTTTAAAGGTGAATCTTCAGCCCAGAAATCCATATATCAACAAATCAGAGACGACACAAGAAATGATGCTGTGAAAAGCTGAATCTTAACAACTATAATGGAGATCATGTTCAAAGTGTCGCTGCAAAAATTCTTTTAAATTCTATGATCGCCACCGACCACACAAGTCTGTGTTATGGCATTTATCTGTAAAATAATGCATTTACAAAATAGCTGAAAATCCCTTTGAAGGTTTTCATATAATCTATTTGGGTCATTCTTTGCATTACAATAAATTTTGGGTAAAGTAGCGTGAGAAAAAGAATACAATCTGTTCATCCTTTACATTAAGTATTTAAAATGTTATTGCAACCCACTTCTGGGTTCAATTATAAGGATGAGAGATTGTGTTTAATTGCATGGAATAAAAACTCTGGTATAACAACTGATCAAGATATACACACACACGCACACACTTGCATGCCAGAACACTCACGTAAATGCACACAAATGCTAGAAACCAGCTCCTTTTGGCACCGGGTTCACTCTGTCTGCAAGAACACTGATCCCTCTGAAGTATATAATACTGTATATACACTGTGTGTTGTTAGCAGAAGCTCAGAGAAGCCAGCCTCCCGTCAAACTAGAAACCTCAATGAAAGGATGTGGAAAACAAGCAGGAATTAATATCTTCTGTGAGCCCTTCATGTCTTAGAATATATAATATGGCCTAAGTTAAATCTACCTAAAGTGTCAGTGGGTGGGAGCTAAAACATGTCGTTACCTTTCCTCCTGTCCGTCGGTTTTAAGTGTTTTAGGATAATCTTCGTAATCTGTGGATCAAACTGATCGTCCAACTGCAGGAAAGACGAAACGTCTCATCATCATGTTTTCTTTATAGCAGCTATGGAAGAGAAACATCTCTCTTCCCCACAAAATGCTTCAATTTAACATGGCAAGACTCTGCCCCTCAGGTTCCAGGTGGAAAGAGACCAGAGCAAGTAGGGCTACACTGACTTGATCAAACTGGAAAACAAATGCCTTTTATATATATTTATATATGTATTTAAAAAGATCTATTCAAAACAAATCAAATTTACATTTTCCAATAATTAAACATCTCCAATAGGTTGAAATACTCTATACTGGCCCATATGGAAGGTTAGGGACCTGAGTATAGAACCTTTGAAAAAGAAGCTGTCCTGAGAGCCATCTGAGTCCTCCATCCTGCAATCCAGACTATATCAGACTAAACTAAACTATCAGACGAAAACGCAGTCTGACACGAGAACAGTCTGGTTCTGGCCATGACAACTCATCTAAATGTAACCAAACACCGAGGTTCAAGTTCACCCAGCTAAACATCGGTGCTGATGCTACAGCTGCGTTGAAACATTTCCCTCATGGTGACGGAGCGGGCGAGGTTGGGTTTCCGATAGTTTGAAATGTTCACAGGCACTGGCAGGTCCAGATCCTGCTGCTGGACGCTCCGATAGCTGATGCGGTCGCCGCCGTTCCTCAGCCCGTCCGGTTGGTGGAGGAGCTGCGGCTGAGGCTGGGGGGGCTGGAGGTAGAAAGGCATCTCATAGTGAGTACAGGACGGGCAGAAGGTCTGAGACCGCGTCAGTTTCCTGGCCAGCGGCGGGGTGGAGAAAAGGGCGGGGCCATTCGGGATGGAGGAGGCGGCGGCCGTCGCCGCCACAATGTTGTGGTTGGAGTGGACTGGCGGGAGGCGGGACGTGACGGCAAAGTCTGGCTCCTCCTCCTCCGACTCCGATTCTTCCTTCTTACAGCAATAATACTGGTGGTGGAAGAAGAGACAGAAAGATGGAGTAAGTTAAAAAAAAAGAAAAGAAGGAATTTTAGCAGACAGAGAGCTCCGTATGAAGGCTTTAATCCATTTTCTGTGAGGTGTTCTTTAACTTGAATGTAATAGCAATGGGTTCTCTTTAATATATGTATATTTTTCTCCTGCAAAGCCTTAAGCAGAGAATTTGTCGTTGCTATTTATGGACCAGAAAGGCCTTACAATTCACTCCTGGCATTTTCCCAGCTAATATTAAGCCCTAATTTTGGGATTATATTTGATCCAAAGAACTGTCGTCAGCTCAAAGTGGAAAGGATCTCTTAATTTCCTTCTAGCCATGTTATCTCATTTCCCGACGATATTGGCAAATGGACTGCATTTTCACAGCGCTTTTATCCCGGAAGCTTTTCACCTCGTCTCTTAGTCAACTGTTCGTATTCATACACCACGCAGGCCATCACACCATTTAACTAACATATTAGGGGAAAATGAAGGATCAATGCTCTTTTCATTTCCTCCTCTTTCTCTCAAGGGTAGCGAGTCACTATTAAAATACACACATCAGAAAAATGATTATAATATCATTGAAAAGTTCACCCATCATGTGAGATACTTCAGAAAGTGCAAACTGAAGGGAAAACTCAAAATACTGGAATGTGACATATCGAATTTAAATGTATCCTCAACCAAACAATAAAAATACCATGCATGATGCAGCGATAATTTGATATTTGTCCACATTATTGAGAACCTTGCTGAAAGTGCTGCGCGCTTTCAGAGTGCTGGATCTTGGGGGATTCCTGGACAGGGAGGACGGAACCCCTGCGAATATCCCATGTCAAGCAAATCCCATTCAAGAACTTCAAAAAGCTTCTCAAAACACAGTCTTTAGTGCTTCATCAAGTTCAAAGTCAACAGATGTCGACCAACAGATTTTGTAGCACTTCTTGCTTCTTTCTGCTGACAAGCTTTATAGAGATGCAGACTGTCTTTTCCAGCAGGGTTTTTCACTTTACCGTAGCGCCACAACTACACAGAACCGGTTTGCTGATACGGAATTATTCAGCGCGATATAGGCTGGACTGCGACGAACTCTGCTCATTCAGTGTATGATAAAAAGAAAAATCTCTTTACTATATTGAGTATTGAATTTATCAAGCTTAACTCAGAACATTTGCAGGCTTTTATTGGACGTTAGCGGACATGTGTTATTGAATTTCAGTCCAGTTATGTCAGTCTGCCTGTTTCAACCACCATTAGGCCACAATATTGGCATTAATATCAAACTGAATGATTTTCTTTCTGAAGCATGCAAACACTGTCATGACAGCTTATTTCCCTGGAAATCAGCTCGACGGCATTTAGCCACTTGCAGTCCATTGACTTCAGAATCTCTTTTCAGTGTCCTCATATAAACTGTGACTTTCACCTGTAGTTTCCAGACGATAAGGAAAAGCCACAGCGCGTTCGTTTAATTAGGAACGCTAATATTAGTTGGTGAAGTTGGACTTATATAACACTGAGAAACACATTCTAAAGTTCAGAGTCTGACATCTCCAAGATGTATTTTTTTCTTAATGGGAGTCAGAAGAATTTCAACTCCCAGTGACTCATAAACGGACCCAGCACACGATGGTAACTTCACCACGAAGGCTGCATGTTGCGTCATAGCGGTGGTATTTTTACCAGCCGAGAACAAAGACGTTCCGCAGCAGGGAGATGTTGAAGCTAACGCCCGTCATGTCCTGTATTTGATCTGCCTGGCTGTCTGCGGCCCATGCTGTTTCTACATTTCCATCAAACACAGCTGTGAAGCAATCAAAGTAGATCTTAACCCTCCTTTGTCTACGTTTCAGTGAAGCAATGGGATCGCAGCTTTAACATTACTTCCACAAATGGACCAAATGATTAATAATTCTCAGTTGTGGTTTAGCTAGAGTGAAACCTACAAGTGTCAGCGCCCCTCTATTAAAACAAGTTTCTTTTTATCTAATATTCATCACTTCTTACACATGTCATGCATGCTGTTGAAACTCTTTTTGAAGTATTTTTCCTTTCAGACTGTGATAATTTCTTAATAGCAAGTGGCAAACTTTAACAAAAGGCTATCATATGTTCCACTAATGTCACACTTGCATTTCACCCTTTTCCTGCTTAAATGTTCTCATATTAACACAAACAGATGTTGGTATGATAAACTAGTGCAGGATACAGTGTGGTATTTTTGAAATATAGTACATCCAAAAAGGCAAAGGCTACTTTGCTGAATGTAGCAAAAAAGGAACCTTATGAAAAATAATATCATGTAGATATTTTTCTTTAATTTAATAGGTCCCCAAAGTAAAAAAATAAACCTTGAAATATCTTACAAGGTTATAGCAACAGGATAATCCAACGGTAAATCGTGTAAATTGCAAATATTTTAATGAGTGTCCTATGAAAAGTTAAAAGTTGCTTTGGGTCTGGATTTGTTTTGCTTTTTTCTGGCAACAACATGCCGCTTGTGGCAAAACTGAGCTCAGTGCACTTGGTTAAAAAAAGGCATGAGAACAAAAACCTGTTTGAAAAGCTGACAGAATTACCAGAGGTGTGCATCCAGTTGCCACTCAATGTGTTACAGGCTCATGTCAAAAAGATTTGCAATGCTGTTTGCAGGGCCAAGCGGTAAAATTATTTCAGGGGGATTACTTCACTGTGACACAGATATTTGAAATGGAATTGCAGTAATGCTCCCCAGTCATGTTATTACTGTAATTTTTCCACCTAATTGGAGTTAGTCAAGCGTGAAAAGAGAAAGCAGCTCATTTAACCTCATTCCATTTCTATTTTGTTCACAGAGCACCTGCCCAAACAGCAGAGCCACAGCCTCGCAGAGAGACAGCGTGAGACGTTATTTATTATTATTTTCACCTCGTTGAAATAACTCCATCAGAAGAATGGACCTGCGAGGCTAAAGTGAGATAAGCATAATGACGTGCAGAGTATTGATCCAGAATGCTAAAGATGAGAGCCGAAAACATGTTAACTTCAGCCTGTAAAAGGCAAACGTCTCACCATCCTGCAACAATCTTATATTTCCTTCTAGTTTCACACAATATATTCACCTAACATTCCAGTTACATCCTTACTCTGCTTAGATGCCTGCAAGCCTGCGCTGGAAGCAATAATAAAAAAATAATCACATCTATATGTATTCATTTCTTTCTTATTAGCAGTGTGTAAACTCTGTATAGAGAAACTGCATTGTGTGTTCGTCACTAAGCTTTGCTGGAGGCAGGGCTGCGACATCATTCACTGCTACAATAATTGCTGTGACATTTCGCATAAACATCCAGAGAATGATTTCTAATGATATCGGCGATCCCTTGATTTAATTTCAAGCACCACCAGAAGGTTTTCATCCTCAGCTTTGAGCAATATATGTTTTTTTATTGCCATTAAATTTGATCCTCAAATTCATGAAGCACTCAGAACGAATTGCAATCACTTGGTGTTTCCAACTCTCTTTGCTGTCCACTTAAATCATGAGAGAAACTATTATTCTAATCCAGTTCTTTAATTTGGTTCTAAACAGCAGCAAACCTAAAGATTCGGCCTCCGCCGTGTTTGTTCAGAGCTACAAATAAAACAACGACATGCAAACTGTCCAGTATTTTGACTGTATTTACCATTATACCTGCTTTACGGAAATCATGTTTAGTTTCTGGAAGCATGTCACAAATGGTTACTATTTCTTTACCATCCTGGTTATAGGAGGAGCCTCATGAATCCTGAATAAGCTTCAGATAATAATAAATGCATCCACAGAAGATGTGACGTATTCCCCATGAATAAAACACGAGTTACTGGAATACGAGGTTGTTCTTGCTGCAGCCTCCACATTGGTAGAGTATATCATCAGTTACACATTAAAAAAACATCCCAATTTTTATGAAAGTAATTAATAAATGGAATCAGGTGTTGTAAGTGTTGATTTTTAGTAACAGGAGAACTGTGTAACTGTGAAACATCATACAACTGAGTTTCTTTGATTTTTGAAGTCTGAATCATTTTGGTAGCACTAATTCTCTAAAAACCAGACATTTTCTGAGATGTGCAAAAATTTTGCTTCAAACATGATACCTGAAAACTGCTGCAAACTGTGCAAAATGAATAAAGATAACACGTGTGGAGGACTCTGCAGCCTTGACAAGCAGACACTGCAGCGCCACTCTTTGAGGAAAAAGTCCTTCTCGTCTTTGGTAATTGACAGTCATCACCACACTTCTGCAGGTTAAAGCAGCCAAGCATGATTATTTTGCAGAATTTCGTGACTATCGGCCAAGTGTGAGACCCAAGAACATCTCCTTATCTGCACTCTGCAAACCTTCAGAAGAAAGCGATGAATGCACAGGAGACTGAATGTAGGAGGGACCTCACCTGTAGCCTACAGTAGCACAGTACTGCGATGATAAGGAGTAATATTACTGTAGCTAGAATTCCTCCAGTGATGACCACTGTCCCGGCTGTCATTCGAAAGGCTCTCCATCAACACCCTGCAGGAAGAAAAAGGAGGGAAGAACGGGAGGAGGGGAGCAGAGAGATAAAAATGAGGATAGTTTGACGGTAGGGAGTAAAAGAAAGAAGAAAAGAAGGAGGAAAAATTCGTACAATTCATCAGTACAGTGGCTTCATTAAGTAGATTATAACTGTGTGTCATCTCAGTGGTGCTTATTGAATTATCCAGCAGCGAGGAGACACGTAATAGAATTATCCTGCAAGTGCTGCTCATAATATAGACAGGATCTCCAGACTGGTACCCATCCAAAGAAGAAGTGTGTGAGAGAGGAGGACATCAGCATTCAACAGCAGGACGGCGATAAAATGAGATGCGGCGATGACAAGAGAGCAAAGAGGCAAATCGAGCAAGAGATGGATGGAGATACAACAAAAACACAGGGTGCATGAAAATGAAGAGGAGTGTGTGGGAGAGGGAGGGAATAATGGTGGAACAATGACAATACAAAACAGGGTGTTTGTTAAGGAGAAAAAGAGTGCCAGCAGTGGAAAAAAACCAGAGGAAGAATTTTCTATTTGTGCATGTAAAGCCTTGATGCAATGCCCGTGGTTCAGCGCATTTAACTGAAAACCACTCCTGAGAACAGCAACCGTCAACACGGGATGCGATAATAAAGCTACGAGCACAACCGTTTACAACACCCCAATGTGGCTGCTGTGTGAGGAGCAGCCCACAGGCAAATAAAAACAAAAATTCAACAAGCATTGATATATAACCTGTTTCATCAGTGGTTTCAAGATTGCGATTATTGTACGAATATAAAGTCCAGATCTCGCTGTTTGAGGTGCACTTCTTCAGTCAGAATGAACAAGCTTTTATCTTGAGAGTTTGAAGCAGTCAGTCAGATTCATGAATGACATGAGTGAAATTTGCAAACAGGGTGACCGGGACATTTTTCCATTTCGCCAGGATTCAGAAACGAGCTGACGGAAAGGAAAACAGACACCGGCTCAGTAACAGAATCACACGAGTTACAGCGCAAAGCAGACGAGAGGAAACGATCAAGCCCGTTGTTGCTTACGTCAGTAGAAACACCCCAGCGCCGGGCTCCGAGTGAATTTTGATAGATGATAAGTGAAGATGTTGGCCGTGCGCCTTGAGCTTGTATTGATCAAGCTCTGCCAAATCGCAGCGCACATCTACATTCATTATCATGCGGCTTGATCAATGCAGCTTTAGCTTGAGCATGCTCTCCTTTTGAGTGATGCACAAATTCTACATCAGCCAACGAAGCATTAAACTCTTTAAGTTGATGTATGTTGGTGGTTTGAACAAACATTCAGTGTAGTGAACACTGACATGACCTCATGCTTCCCTTTTAATATATCTTTTGGCCTGGAGAGCAGGGCTTGGAATTAAATGATCTCAAGGAGGTATTAAAAAAAATCCAGAACTACCTGGACTTTTGAATGAAAACACCAAATGAAATCATAAAACTATTTACAGTGCAAGATCAGAAGTGTGACAGGTGTGATGGTCGGCAGCTGTATGCAAAGATCTACAGTACCTTTAACAACCCTTCATCAACAAATGCCTTTCATAGCCTGGATCAGCCGTGGACGTCTTTATCTTAGAGTGAGAATACAGCAAGTCTGGGATTCAACCATAGTTTCCAACTTGGGCTGAGTTATTCTGAGTGTAGCTCGAGTTTAAAGGTTATCAAGCGCTCCACTTCCTTCATGTGAGCAGCGACAGTCGATTGAGGCTCATGAATAGAAGCATGCTCGAATGCATCATGAACACAAATATTCATGTAGTTCCTGATTTATCTTTGACATCATGCAGGCCGAAAAAGGACAAGACGGAGGTCATCTGTGGCCTGCAGGCTGAACAATGGTCAGCGTGCTCTGGAGGGAGTCGACTTCCAGGATCAGATACTCATTTTATATTTGTTAATTTTGCACTGTGATCGCATAATAACATTAGTAAAACCATCTAAAATATTGCATACAATGTTCTATGATCTTAATTTTGGAATATTAACTTGGTATATTGAGTTCCTATGTTTTTGAAATCTATTTCCAAAATAATTGTGCATGTTTTAGTAATTATTAAGCTCAAAGATTGGGAATACTCTTGAGAAACACAATTTAAAAAAAATCAAATATTATTGTGAAAAGTATATTTCTTCAATCTGATAACACTGCATTCCTTATTTTATGGTCCTTTTTCTTCGGGCTAGAGGTTAGAGAAGCAGACCCATGGTGGGGAAATTTGCAGAGAGGTCACCACTGCGGGAACAGCAAGGGTTAAATGCAGGGGGAAAAAATCCCAAGAGGATCAGTAAAGTGTGCTTTTTTTCTTCTTTTGCCCTCTGTGCTGGGGATGCCTCATTATTGTACGAAAACATGATTTTCGCTGTGTTTCCGCCACAGCGCTGTGAAAATAGACATGAAGAAGTCGTCATTCGGTCACCACGTTAAGAAACATTTCTAGACATTTGGACAAAAACCCTGCAGGCACTTGACAGATGTGGACACGGGCCCTTTTCCCTTCATTACATCTACAATATGGATGTGTCATGAGACCACAGCAACACGCTGTATTGTGGATAATTGCCTGAAACCAAAAATAGGCCAGGAGGCTTGTTGCTAAGCTATGACTCAATGGTGCAAGCCATTATCAGCAGCAAGCGCGCTGCAGTATAGGTCTGTGTTGTCAAGATCCAACTAAAATGTGACGTGGACACACCTTAAAATAGACAAACTAAAAAAAGACCGCCAAAGTTATGACACGAGATATTGATTTTTCTGAGCTCAGCAATAATAAATAGAAAATAGTCATATAACAGATTCCATGCTTGTTTTTATGCAGTTTGCTTTGACTTCGCTCAAGTTTATCTTTTCACAACCTGGTGGAAACAAGGTTCTGGCTAATCACTTTCAACTTACTTTAGAGTGTTTATGAGAGAGCATGTTAGTTATTCACAGAGTCACCAGGCAGCTGTGACTTTCTCACCTTGAAGCAACTCCAAACCACACCGACATCCTGAGTGGGCAACTTAATTCAATCGTACGGCCTTTCATTATGAAGAAGTGTCTCCAGAGATGCTTAGAACGGATCACGATGTTTCTACAAAAGGTGCAAAATCTGCCGTCGCTACAAACTTATATTTGCTCAAAGTGCAGTGCAACTGGACTCTGATCCAATCTGCAAGCCACTGAGACCAAATCAATGAAGGAGCAACAAGTCTCAAACTGTGTCGACGGAAATGTTTCACCGTCCTGTCAGGAGACAAGAATCAGCCACATTGCTCAAGTTTATATAAATATATTACATTTAGAGAATTGTGTGGATGCCACAGGCAGGTCTTTCAAAGGTCATCCATCTTCCTCCTCCATAACTACTAACAGTTGACAACTCAGTGACAAGTCAGGGGGAAAAAAAAAAACTTTTAGCAGCTAAAGGACCAGATATGCACCAGACACTGGTCTCAAATCAAATGGGAGAAACACAGTGGAGTTTACATGTTCTCCCTGTGCATGTGTGGGAAGAGCAGGTCAAAGAACAGAATGTCATCATCTGTTCTTCATCCAAAGACACGTCTGGCTTTTCACAGCAGAAGCATCCAACACTCTTCTTTATTCTCCAGCAAAGTTCAGCATTTAGCCACAAACTGCAATTTTCCATGAGGCAAAGTATGAGTGGTCTGTGAGCGCAGTTATTCAGAGTTTCACCCTGCTTCACGACGTGACCTTCTTTATTTTTGTTCGGTTTGCTGGTGGAATGACTTTAATCACTCTGGAGATGAATGTTCCCCCTCCCCGCGGTAAAAATAATCTAGCAGAAGTCGGGATGTGACATACATCCCTCCCACTCCCTCAGGCAAATCACACCCCGGCTGGCTGCATTCAGAATGACAGCCTTTTAAGGAACAGTGTACATATACGCTTAATTAAATAAGGCCAGCACGAGAGGAAACACGAGAATTTGGATGAACTTCAAAGAGAGCCACAGAACTATCGCAACCATGTTCAATTTTAAATTACATATTTCAAATAACGATTCGTTATTATTCGATCCAGACAGGGAAAAGAAATTACGCTAATATCATGATGTCTCCACAACATCCTCTTATAGAAATGAATTCATTTAATGGAAATTGACGTCTGAATGCACACACATTGTGAAAACACCTAAAAAAAAATTACCAAAAAGCATACAAAAAAGTGAATCAGAAAACTTAAGGCTCCTTACTCGAATTCCACTCTCCTACTTTAAAGGAAAAGTCATTACGGTCATTACGATACACACTGTCATCCTCCAAACACACACACACACACACACACACACATATGCATATGTAGCATTAGTCATAGAGCAGGCGAGACAGGGAGCATACATCTTCTGAGGTTACATTAATCAGATCAGTGTGTGAAGGATGGGTTGCAGTGAGGTGACAAAAACTGTTAATTACAACACACACACACATGCACACACACATGGAATTCAGACCCCTTCTTTGAAATAGTACTAGAGAAATCCAAACTTGTCTACTCAGCTAGTTCGACTGGTATTCGTTCAGGAGTATGAGTTAGGAGCACGCACAAAAAAAACCTGCGGATGCGCACCAGCACACACAAACACTCACATGCAATAATTTTAGTGGTAGCTAACGCGCTCAGACAGTGGGCTTTGGAATAAATTGCCACGCTCGGATGAAACATGGCAGGGATCACAGCAGAGGTCTTGTTCGCAATAATGGCTGCTGACAGGCTTTCAGTTCGATGGCAGAGGAGGATGCACTAGGTGGTGGATCTGAGCCGTACACAAGAGACAATAACAAGCCCCGAGAACAATGGGAAGAGCTCCATTACAAGTGCAGCTCTCAAAGAGCGACTTTGCACACACACGCAACGCACCGTGCACAAACACGGAAATGAAAAGAGCCAAAGAGTCCAGTGAACACTTTTGGAAGTTCTTAAGTTTCCATAGCTGGAATCTGTTTCAAATATCACACTTTTTTTTCAAGTTTCAACTTGGCAACAGAAAAAAACTCACAATGACAAAGCTCATATACAATCTTTTTTGATCTCTACAAATCTGTGTGTCTGAAACACTGGATCCTCCAGGAAGGGCCGAATTTCATGCAAGTTCATTCTGCTATAGGTTTGCAAGCATTTTAGCATTTCTGGTGTTTCAGAGGTACAACACAAAAATGCTTTATTATAATGTGTGAAGAAGTACTTCTCACCCCAAAAACAGCAGCCGAATCGGTTTGCACCACCTTTCAAAAGTTTTAAAAACAGACACAATAATTTTTAGAGCCTCAGTTAGCTTGATATACCACTCCAGTTCCTCATTCATGCGAGCAAACAGGCTACACTGATAGTGTGTGTGTATTTTTTTCCTGACAGATGTGATCCTGAGTCTGCAAAAATATCAAAATCACAAAAAGCTAATGTATAATTTCCTTCAGATACAACAAACTCACGCTGGTGAAAAACAGTGAGCTCTATGGAAGAGAAGAGTTCAAGTGATACAAATTGAGGCTTCACAGTGATTGTGGTCCTGTAAATGAGCAATTAATCTTTTTTCTCTCTTTTTTTTTAAGAGCTCCAGCATCTCTACCTGGCAAACAGTGGACACTACTATCATGTCCCAATAAATCAAAGTGATTCCAAACATAATAAATAGTGATAATTTTTTCCCCTGTATTGATAGGTTGACTGTTTCACTCAAATTTCAGTATTTTGATGAAACTAAGACATCTGCCTTCATAATACCCTAATCTCCACAAACTCAATAAAAATGTCCAGATTTCAGATTCAATAAATGGCAAATGGTTACATGTGGAGAAATAGATTATTTTCCCCGCCATCAATAACATTCAGTACAGGCAGTGACCGACACGAGGAGCTCTGTCACGGGTTGATGTATGTCGCAAAAGGAGGGGAAAAAAAAGGATTCAGCTACTTACAGCTCAAAGACGGATGAATCAGTTTAGAATATAGATGAATGGATGAATAATAATGTCACATTAGACCATCACATGACTCTCTGTTCTCTCACAGCCTGACTGCTCCTCAGAGTTAGACAGCCATGACACCGGACTGGCTCCAGCTCCCAGAGGGACGCTCTGTGGCTAGATAGGGCAACGCCTCCACTGATCTGCAGTCCTAAAGCATGAACTTCATCAACAAACAGGACAGAAAGTTTGTTGTGACAGAGTGAATAAAGATTATTCCTTATTCATAGTATTTCTGCATCAACTTGTGATTGGATTCCTCATTTTTACTTGAGCCTCTTTATATTTTGCGTCATTTGCAACATCCTGCCGGACTCCACTGGCTCTGACCGTGACGTTACACAATGCCCTCGTCCTGACTCACTCTGTTCCAGTTAGAAATTTTTACCGGGCACACAAAAATGTCTTTTACCGCCATTTCTCTATTTCTTTATGTTCCTGCTTCCACCTCCAGGAATAATAAGAGCAGAAGCCTGAGGTGAAGCGCTCTCTCCTCACCTCTCTGATGAAAGGCACTGACCACTCCGGCTATTTCCTATCCCCGGCCATGAGTCAGGCACCACCTGAGAAATCCATAGCACTAAAAAAAAAACAGAGCAGTATGCGGTTTCAGATGAAGCAAATGAAGATTAATTAATTTTCGCTGGTAGCTATAAATGAAATAGTTTTCCTCCTTTCCACGTGCCCAAATAATGGCCCCAGCAGCATAACTGTAATTAGTGCCCCTCGATGAATGATACATCATGGAGATGACTCTCGGCTGGTATGAATACAGCCCCATGAGGATGATTGGAAAAAACTTAACAGTGACCTTGGGGTCCCTTCATTTAATTATACAGCCCGCTAAATGTCTCTCATTCTTCCGAATGACCTTGCTCCGTTGTTCCTCTAGTTCATATTACAGGCTGAGGTAAGAAGCGCTGTTCTAACTTTGATTGGGTTGTACGTGCTCTGCAGTAATAAGGCATATGGAAGCACCTTATCCATATTTTATGAATTGATACGGCCCATGGAGTTTTTTTCACTGGACTACCTATCAGTACGAGCAGGATTCCTTTTCATTTCGAGACTCTAACAGTGTCTGCAATTGAGTATTGCTAAACTGGTCAGATGAATACAGTTCTGTAATTTGCCAAACTGTCCTTCTGAATAACATTTCTCATTCGTCATTTTATTTAGACTGCATAATCAATATAGTATGCATCGTCATCAGTATTAATCAGACCAGAGGTGGTAAGTCATCAATTATCAGTTCATGCACCTGCAGCAGATTTTGTTTTCAGTTTCCTGTACTTCACTTTCCTTTCAAAAAGGACCACAAGAAAATTCTGCATCAGTACGTTTAATAACTCATTTTTACTTTGTAAGAACTTGTACTTTTTCTGACTTTCACTTTGGTAAAGATGTGAAATTGGTCATTTTATTTTTACACTGCACTTCTACACCAAACCCAGTGGAGTAGTCGGCTCACGCAATCGGTGCTGAAATGTAGCAGAACACGGTGCTCCTGGAGGAAATCAAAATTTGAGAGCATTTTTCTCAATCGCTCTGGTGCAG
Organism: Salarias fasciatus; assembly: GCF_902148845.1. Lineage (NCBI taxonomy): Eukaryota > Metazoa > Chordata > Actinopteri > Blenniiformes > Blenniidae > Salarias > Salarias fasciatus. The sequence goes on along the minus strand of NW_021941229.1, from coordinate 14,305,707 downwards.
CTTCTCATCAGGCCAGAGTACAGGAAGCAAAATTACAGCGGATTTTATATGAGCTCTGTGTGTCTGCAGCAGACACAGAAAACCTCCTCTATTTCAAAACCGTTTCCACGTGCTTTAAACAATTGAAGAGCCTTGGTTTCTGATGTCCATTACAGAACTGATATAAAATCTATTAAAAAAATAAGGAAAAAGGACGACATCTATATGTCTCCATGACATTTATTGGTCTGTGCTCCTGTGCAGTTGAAGAAAATGAGCATCCGCTTTCAAATCACCTCAAAATAATTGCATGTAATCACATTTTTGTCAGCCCGTCACTGCACTTCCTGCTCCTCCCAGCTGCCATACTGTGCTCTTACCCTCCGCTGTGCAAATAATACCACTAGTCTGTGTATGACAGGCTATAATCTGGGCGCCAGCAGGAGTCGGAGTTGGCTCGGAGATATTACAGTCCCTTGAACTTCACAGTTGATGGATTGAATTGCAGCGGTTAGTCCTAAATCTGAGTCGGAACACCTCAACCCTGGGAGGGAAGCAAACCAACTTACAGGAAGAGCTTTAAGATTTCAGGCGTTTAGAAAAAAAAAAAAGTTTCCTGTTGGTGCTTTGAAACCCATGTACTTTCATTAAAGCTATCACATACAAATGGCTAATCAAACTGCAAAAACGTGTGAACGAGTATGTTCACAATGTGTGTGCCTGCTGGGCATGTCTTTGCAGTTTTTAATTTATATTTGCATACACACAGACATAGTTCAATGAAGCAACATTAAAAAGACATAGCGCAATCCTAACATAACTGCAGTTTCCTAATCTACAAATACATGTACAGCAATGGAAAAGCAGCAGGAGTTGAATGGCAACATTAAGACCACTAATTTGCAATTTGATTTAATGTAGTTAACTATTCTGCAAAACCTTTTGTCTTTTTACCTTTAAAACACGTCTAAAATTGAAGCTGTCAGTGGCATGGTGTAGTTTAACAACACATGAAAAACAGATGGACGACTTTGTGCCTCATATGATGATAGAGCATCACTTGCAAAGTCTGTCCTTCCTATCACATTTTTAAGATATTTGAAAGCTTAACGACAATGTAATGGTAGTGCCGGAACTGATTTTTTGGGGGAAATATTGCTGATGGTTGTGTAAATGCCAGTTATCAAGCCCCAAACCAGAATCCCATTAACTTCTGGACAAATGCAAATGTCCTTATTTCAACAATGAACAGCAGCCGCGTGCTGTGCTATAGTGTTATCTATACTCTGAAGAGGCTCTGTTCAATGACACGGGCTCCTGTCACTGATTTGTTCCTGGTTTATAAGTTCAGTGCCAGTCAGACGGCCCCCTGAGAAATCGCAGTTTGCAGAAACACTCAAAGCTCCATTAGGACCTCCTGGTCTGAAAAACATTAGCAATCCAAACACAACAAGCAACAAATACTGCCGTAAGTCTTTCATTATGAGAGGTTAACTCAATAATGCCACATATTTAAAGCAGGCACACAGTGTTTAGTGCACAATACTCGCACTCACACACACACACACACACACACACACACACACACACACACCCGCACACACATACAATCTGTCCCTCTGGCTACGGCTTCTTTTCAAAGTAATTCGGTGCCCTAAAATAAAAGTAATAGATTTTCTTTCCTCTTCTTTAATTAGATAAGACACCATTAAATTACATCTCTCTTTGACACTTGACAATAAGAGCTCCAATTTTAGACTTTTTCCTTCCTTTCTAATCTCTTGCCAAGCAACGGGCTATTGAACTTCAGCCATTAAGAGAGATCTTGTTAATTTAGTTACCTTTGATTACCTGGTGAAAACTCACCCGTGTGTTTCAGGGAAGCTGCCAACTGTCATCATGCGGACTGAGAATGGATTTCTAGAAGAGCAGCTCGCCGCCATCAGTCAGCTCATGGCTCATGTTCGTCCTGTATCTGGGAGTCAGGCTGTTTACAGCCGGTCAGCCTCCAGTGCGTGGCAGGCTGTCATCTTATCAAACAAAGGTTTGAGGCAAACAGAAAGCATACACCCACATTGATCAAGTCCCAGCTATAATTATGTGAAATTATAATTCATGTGCATTACGGCACTTTGAAGCTGAACTCTAGCAGAAGTAACTTTTTAACCCTCTTCATCACTTTTCTTTTCAACGGCACAAAAAACCTTTTTTCTTTCAAATGTCCTCAGCAACCCACGCAGGATTTCTCTTGGTTGCCAGAGACGAGAAATTATTTGTCTCTATTCAACACAGATTAAAAGAAAAGTGCGGTGAATAAGTGAAAAGGAAGCCATGGTTAAGAGGAAGGCGGGTTGTTTTTGCAGCGTCCTGAGCTCCTTTAGAGTGAAGGACGTGTAACCTCGAACCGGGTGATGGATATTTCATCTGATATTTTATCTTAAATGTATGCATTAAAATGCACCATACACCGTCTGAGGGACACACAGACACACACACCTGGCCAGATGCCATGGTAAATGTAGCAAACAAGAGGTGGTCTTGTGAAGGTCAAGTCACATTATAACATTTTAACCTGGTTTTCTCAGCGCTCACCACAACATAACCCCCGCTGCTGCAGCTGAAGAGAGGAGAAGAGAAGAGAAGGACGTTTTTAGAGTCTTGTTGTCCTGGTAACACCAGGTACCGCCTAAAACTCAAAGCATGACACCGCTGGTATACTGATAACACACTCCATTCTTGCTTATACACCTGAGACAAACTCACAGTTCCAAAAAAAACATCTAAAATGCCACATATGACAAAGAAAAAAATAATTTGAAAGTCAAAACATTATCACTGATCCCTCATTGCATATCATTAGCTCTGCAACCTAGTGTAAGCAATCTAATATTATAATTTTTTTAATTTAAAAAAGACAAGTTGGTTTTCCACTTTAATTCAGAACAGAAATTGCGTGTAAGGTGCCTTTATGTAGTCAAATTGCATCAAAATTCTGAGGGAACAATGCATCAATCTGGAAAGGCTTTATAAAGTGAAATCAGACTGCAGCGGATACACCCTTAATTTCCGAATTTGCCTGAGCCTTGTCAGATACACACATGACTCGCATGTATTGCAGCGCGAATCAGTGTTTATGTGCAGTCAGCTTTATTTCATTAGATAAGGTATCTCGAAAGGGGAAATTGCTTTTGTCTGAGTGTAACCGACATGAAGAAGGAAGCAGATCTGTCAAACAACACTCTGCGCACACTCTGCCTGCCGTTGTGGAAACTATAACCTACGCTGCACAGTGAACACTAGCGTTTATATTGAGGACCACTGAATTACTAAATTTCTACTCGCTGCTGTGTTTCCTCTAGGTGCAAAGCCCTGTTAATTTTTGAGAACGGTCGATGTCAGGCTGAAAGAGTTCATTATGTGAGTTAAAAAGTGAACCATACACAGCAGCTCACATCCACAGGGTTGACTTCAGAAATGGGTTTCTTTCAAAGTCAGTGTAAAACACCCTTTAACACCATTTATGTGTGATTAAAATGTGGGAAAGTGTAATGTTAATCAGAATCACACATATTTTACAATGTCGAGCTTTAAATATTACGGTTTATTAAAACAGTGGTTGTTTTGTCACAGAGAGAATGAAACACGCAGACTTTCTGGGATCTGTGTAGATTTTATCTGAGTACGCCTTGGTTTCCTCACATACTCCAAAAACATGCGTGTTTGGTTCATAAATGAAAGCAATTTGACGATGGTGCGAGTGTGTGTGCGTGCGTGTGTGTCAGTCCCTTCCTGTTTGTCCTGTGATGGACAGGCGACCTGTCCAGGGCCCGACCTGCCGTCACCCACTGTCAGCTAGGATAAACTCCGGCTCCCGGAGATTTTCAGACTGAGGTTCTACAATAATGTTGCAAATACTCTCTGCTTTTGTACACAACCTTTGAACACAATGCTGTTAGCAAAAAAAAGCACCATGAACATGGCGATTTCATTTCTATTTCAGAACTGCAACAATCAGCTGCACAGAACCAGAGAAGGATGCTTTTCCAAATCAAAACAGTGTTTTAGTCATTGAGAACTGTAAGCCAGAACTGACACACAAACATGAAAGATATCTATTTATGGAGTTCAGCAAAAGTATTAATAATTTGTTTTGAGGCCATTATTAATTCCTTGTTGTTAATTTGGAGTACAGACAGGGTGAAATGGAAGAAGACGAGTGTCAGGAGTGATCTGCGATCTTTCTACAGGAAAGTCCATCCATCTTCTTTCCCACTTGTCCTGTTCAGGGTCGTGGGGCGCAGCAGTCAAACCCAGCTTACTATGGGCAATGACAGGATAAATCCTGCACAGGTCACCTGTCCATCACAGGGCAAACAACCACACATGCTCACATTTACCCCTCGGGACAATTTAGGGTCCCTAATTAACCTCACATGCATGTTTTTAGACGGTGGAAGGAGACCAGAGCACCCGGAGGAAACCCTTACAGAGACAGGGAGAACACGCAAACTCCACACAGAAAGATATTTGAACCCAGACCTTCTTGCTGTGAGGCCAGAGCACTATCCACTGCACCACACATCCCTACAGGACAGTAGTAAGATGGAATACATCATACAGTTTAGAGGTAGCAGAACTGACCACTGGCAGACCTGGAGATGTTGAGGTTTTCACTGGGAATCGGCAAAATGGACAAGGACTAAAAATGACTACATTATAAGGACATCTTTGCTTGCATGGTTTTGTGGGACAGTGAGAGACGCGGTTGAGATGGCTTAATCGTATGCAAGAGAGGTGATCGCTTTGTTGGTAAAATGATCTTGAGAATGGAGCCGCCAGGCAAGACGAGAAGAGGAAGGACAATGAGGAGGTTCATGAATGCAGAGAGAGAGAGAGAGAGAGAGAGAGAGAGAGAGAGAGAGAGAGAGAGAGAGAGAGAGAGAGAGAGAGAGAGAGAGAGAGAGAGAGAGAGAGAGGAGGATACAGGAGAAGGTCATTGGACAAAGACAAAATGAAAAAAGAATTTGGAAGGAATTGTAAAAAAAGCTATATCAATAAAGACGTTCGCTTGCCCAGTAAGAAGGTAATGATAGAAATAGATCGTAATGCAACACGTGCAGCAGGCTCTCAGTGGTACAGTATGCTTGACAGTTATCTGCTGCTTAAGAGCCTCTCATGAGCTGCAGCACCATGCTGACACAATAGTGGACATGTATAATTAAACCCTGGAAGACAATGAAAAGGAACAAAAAAAAGACAGCAAAGAAACTTGAAGGAGTGTGGAAAAAAAAGGTAAGGGCAGATGAGGAGTGCGGAAAAAGGGAGAGGAAAATGTGCAAGTCAAGAGTGGAGAAGAAGAAGACGAGGTGGCAGAGAGCACCCCTGAGAGGACGGAAGATGAAGACGCAGATGAATTGTAAAGATGGTCAAATGAAATGTGTTAAAAGGCTCAGGGCGGGCAGATGCCTCGTTGTTACTGCTAATGGTCAGCGCTCAAGAGGCAGTGTACGCAACGATGGCTATGAACGGGTCTTCTGTTGCTACGGCAACGGGCCTATTATAGACTGATATTTTACCGTCACCTTTTCTATTTTTCGAGTGGGCGATTTCTGCTTAAAAGTTCCCGACTGATTGAGTTAATTCTTTTTCTACTGATGGAAAGTGGATAGAAATGAAGGGCGATGTAATCAGAATTGTAGAGTGAGTGATCATACAGAAAGAAATATTGGCTGAAACATTGATTGAAAAAAGCAAAAACACATTCATAAATTAGAAACTCTGTCCCAATGTGCACTTTTATAGTGAACCTGCGCTCAGACTAAGTCATGACCTTGCTGAGCTGGCTTGTTCTTTAATTCTTTTCACTTCATCACTTTCCAAAAGGAGCTTGCTGACATTTGCAACATTTCCGTCTCAGATTTAACATCATAACTCCACATGCTTCAATAGTGACAATGGAAAAGAAACGCGTTGGACAATGAAAAGGCTTTCAGGGTCCTTGAAGCAAATACTGTTGATTACAGACTTAATTCAGAGTGTGAAAGTGAGAGCAGTGTGTTGTCTGCCTTTATGTTTGGTGTATAATGTATGCAGCCTGCTGCCGGCCATATGTGCAGACAGACAGAGTAGTTGCAGAAGGATCTAGGGGGGGTGTTCATGCTTTTACAACATATTGATCTCTTGTTACGTAGGTGCAGCCATCATTCCTACCGAGTCTTGTAACATTTTAATCGAGCGCTGAGGTCTGGGACCGCAGCAACACTAGACTCCGGTTGGATAAATGATATATACATATATAAAAAAAAATCAACTTGGTTTCACCATATTATCACACGATAAGTTCAGATATGAGCCATTCCATCAAATCTTTGTAATTCTGTCCACTGAATAAGCTTAATCTTTTCTACCTATCAGGGGTGATGCTATACCGTTTATGAATGCTTTAAGCAACTGCAACATACAACGACCATGTTTTTGCTGAAACAGCATCTAAGTAACTTATTTGAGAAAACTGTAGCGAACCGCTGCTTTGTGTACAACCTGTCTGGTTATCTAATAGCTCATTCTGCATGGTCTGATTATCAAATGACTCTGGTTATTCTGTCCTGTTCCACATATCTCACTGCTTATGTCATGCCAGACATAATTTCATAATGAGGTTCATCTTGGGGTGGAACAAAATATAGCCATGGTACAAAAAGTCACAAGCGCACCCAGGTGCAGCATCTTATTTATTATTTATTTGTGGGAAATACTTGCTTGGTTGTGTAATTCTGATGTTTGCAGTTTGTTAGATGTGCTCACAAACTGGTGGGAATACATGTGGTCTACAAGATTTTGTGCACAACTGTTACCAATCCACATCAACACAAAGGTCCCAGGAGGGGTGAAAGCAATTTCAGCTGCAACCTTGACCAAGACTGGAGATCTCAGCCTAACCTCGTCATCAACTATACATCCTGCTGCTGGATTACTATTACCTTGGCAAAACAGCAAAGAGGATTATTGTGGACAGGGTAGCATTGCTGTGCAGGTCACTGCAGGAACGGTTTTCCTCCACACAGCTGCCCAGACTACGAGCTCTTAAATGATTCTGAATATTCTCAATGCATGGGGTTTGTAGATGCAGTGTTCTGTTTGGAGATTAGTTTTCACTGGGTTGGTTTTAGTCATGCCAGGTCTTTTTACGACAGTTGCACTGATATTTTGTTATCTCATTTCTAATGCATATTACCTTCTTCTAAACCAGTATTTATCTTAACTAAGCTATGTAATGTTTTTGACTTTGGTTACTTCACTGATAACAATAAGCTTCCATGTGGAAGTGACAAGTGATTCTCCTTGATTCTGCTTCAGTTTGTCATGGCTCATGCAACTATTGGCACAAACCATAACATAAGATACTGATATATCTTACATGGAATGCTAAATAGCTTTGAATGAGACATTTGATGCAATATTACTAAATTCTAATTCTGTTTGTAGCACCCCACACCCTCCTCCAGCTCACCCTCCCTCACCTCTCCACTTTCCTCTTTGCAAATGAGCTTCAGTTTTTCACAATCACTCAGCGGGATGAGAGCAGCTGACCAATGGCTTGTACACACGCGTGTTCGTGCCTGCGTGCACGCGCTGTCTGCATTGGGGTGTACGTGGGAAAATGTCCGTGCACAAGGGGTGATGTGTGGACCATGTCAGGGTGTAGCTGTGAGCGTGGTAGTGAGGGGGAGGGGAGGAGCGAGGGAGGAAGAACGGGTGGTGACTGTTTAACATGATCAGTGAGCAGCCATATTCCCCTCCCCCAGTCCCAATCTATCCACTCCACTTCTCTTTATCTCAGTCCGAGCAGATTCACAATGATTCCTCCTCCCAATAGTGCATTTTAAAGGTAATTAAGCTGATATGTGACTACACTCCAAATGCCCACAACAAAGAAGTAGCTGTGCTGCCTGTGTAACTGTACTCACTGCTGACCTCCCCTCCTCTTATCCATCCTCCTGTCCCTGTTTTATATGCCTCCTTTTCTCCACACCTTTTCTTCATCTGTTTTCATTACCATCTGTCTTTGAAATTTGCGCTTTCCCATCCTACTCATCTATTTGTCCTTCAACACACACACACACACACACACTCTCTCTCTCTCTCTCTCTCTCCTTCTTTCTGCTGCTGTAAAGACTGAGAGGCTGAAACAGCAGCAGGCAGACAAGAAATACACAGTCTCTCAGTCATGCTCCGAGAGGAGTGTGTGTGTGTGTGTGTGTGTGTGTGTGTGTGTGTGTGTGTGTGTGTGTGTGTAAGTAGGAGTATGACTGATCTCCCAGGGGGCCAAGGTTGGTCTGAGGGTCATTGAGGAAGTCGCCATGGGAACACAAGCCCCGCCTTTTCTTTCACTGTTGAAGACTGTAAATCCACAGTATGAGTGTATTTATTTTCTGCCCAAAGTCTCGCTTGAACTAATACTCACAAAGAGGAATCAACTGATTTGCAACAATAATATACTGTACTCATGTTTGTTCTAGTAAAGTGACACATTTAGGGCTATTTTAACGACCACTGACTTCCATGCAGCAGAGTAATCCTGCTTGAATATGTGAGAAACCCTTTAGTGCTTTATTATTGTTTGAATCTGTTTTTTTAAGCATATGAGAAAGAGATATGATACTCAGAATAATAAGTGTGAGTCAGCATCCATGTGATGAACATGTTACAGCATGGTATGAACTTTGAATCACTTCTGCTCATCGGCCACCCCACTGGGAAAGTTTTTGCATGCTAACACCTGGGCTGAGGAGTTTTAATAATATCACAACCGGTAGTTAGCGTTCATCACTTACTTCAGATTGATTTTGCCAACCCGCCATTGCGAAAGCAAAATAGCTATCACAGCTTTCTGTAAATTGGTTTTAATAGGCATAAACTCTCTGTGCTGGTAATAAAGGGAACAGTTTTCTTAATATTAGATCTAGTTACGCCTACTCAGCACACTGCAATCCACCATTCCCACATCTACTACACGTATAAGTGGGTTATAATACCCAACACAGTGTTTCCAGCAGGTAGTAAGCAAGGTTGCATCTGCAGGAGATCTCTATTCCCCGAGACATGCTGTCATCTTTAACTGCATTTCAGCGAGCAATTTTGCATTCACAACCTAAATGCATTTCCATCCTGCCTAAAAATATCTGCAGCAAACTGTTAAGACATGACAGTGGCTAACAGTTGGTGACAGTAGCAGTGGCTCACAAGCCATGCTGTTTTGTCAGCATGTGGCAAGACATCCAGCCAGTCAGCAAGCGCCTCACACAAAAACACTGAATCGCTCAGCAGCCTTTAACCCTCTGCTTCTCATCTATGACTTAAGACGCAGCAAAAAAAAAATGTATCTTTTGATTCAACCGGTACCTTTTCAGCTCTCAGCTTTCACTGAAAGCTTCTGGAAACACACCGTCTCGTGTATATAAAAGTGAGTGTTGGACGTATGGACAATAATGGACTATTCGTGTTGTGGATTAAATGAGGAGAGTCTAGGCAGCGTAGTTTAACGTGTGGTTCTGTCCATGGTGCTGAAATGAGAAAGAGCTCTTGTCAGCTCTATCCTTCTATCAGCATATTTATTTATATATCTATCCATGCATGACTTAATAAGCTGATCTAAAATAACAGGGGAAAACGGTAAATTATGGAGTAAAAGCCGCGTGCTTGCTTAAAGGCATTACCTTCAGCGATAAGAGGAATTCGCCGGGTCACATCTATGTAGTGGTTGCTCCGTGGAGCTCAGGTCCCGATCTCCGCTGGTTGTAGTTCAGTGTCGACCTCAGTCACTAGGATAATGCAACCAATGGTAGGAAGAAAAAAAAAGAAAAGAAAAGAAAAAACAGTCTCCGGTGAGGGTAAAGTGATGAATTTAACCAAGCAGGAGCTCGCTTCTGGGAACAATAAACCCGCTGAGCCTGGTCCTCTTACAAATCTATCACAAAACAACTGGTAATTATTCTTATTCTTTGTTTGAAGACTACTTTTCCAATCACCCTCTTGCTATGCAAAACATTTTCTGTCCAATTCCAGACTTGCAGAAAGACAAAAACACTCCGAAGGCAAAAATAAAAAAAAAAGAAGAAGAAGAAAAAGAAGAAGAAGAAACGAGTCCGGCTCCGATAATGAGAATACCTCTGGGAAAATGTTTGGAGTCAGCCACAGTTTCATCCGCTGCTTCTCTGGAGTTGTTTGAGCAGTACAGACTGGCTAACCGATACAAAATAAAATACTCCTACGCAAACATCATCATCATCATCACCCTCATCATCATCATCAGCGCCAGCCTCGGCAGCGCGCGTGTTGGAGGAGGAGACGGGATGAGAGAAAATCTCACCATCTCCATTTCAACGACCAGTTTTTCCACCGTGCCAGGAGGTCGAGGTCAGATAGTCGGTGTAGGGTTGCTCCGGTTGCTTTTCTTTTCTTTTTTTTTTTTTTTTCCTCCTCCGTGTCAGTTTCTCTCTGTGTTCCTCCTCTCTCGCGGCGCGCTCCTCGGTGCTGCACGTGAGCCTGCGTGCGTTTTGATGTTTGTCGAAAAGCAGACGGGCCAGTCGACGAGACGAGCTACAAAGTGTCTGAAGCTGTGCACTCCGGTAGAATATGTCTCACTGTTTAGTTGATGCACGGTTGGCATAAATGTAGATTTTTTTTTTCCCCTCCGTGGAGGGACGTACAGGAGCGGAGACGGGTAAAAAAACAAAAATGCGCTTTTAATCCAGAGGTGGCTGTCAGTGCCTGCAGACCCTGTGAGTGAATGCAGCCTCGAGTGAACAGCCTCGGAGATGGCGCTTTAGTCACAGGCTCAGATTGGCTATGGATGCTGGAGAGAGGGGAGAAACGGAAGGGGGGGGGGGGGGGGGGGGGGGGGGGGGGGATTTCAAATTGAAGTCTGAAAGCTGTTTGAAGGGATCTTTATGAGGTTTTAAGACATGTTACAAATTCGTATTTTATTAAATAACGCTGCACATGTCCAAGAAAAAAAAAATCCTGCAAGCTCTCATACACAAGCTCTGTCTCTGAAAGTATTTTTCAAATCCACCACACAAGTCCACAACTGCAAGTCAACCCCCCAATCGGGCTGCAGCTGCATTTAAAGCATAGCCATTTAGCTTCCCATTGAAGCCAGCGCAGTTGATCATCCTAACCAGATGTTTATGTGACAGTTAAATCCATGAGGATCATTTTTTAAAATGCATCTGTCCTCTGCTCAAGGTTCAACCAAGGTGGAAAAACACACTGTCCCTCCACATGGAACAAAATGTTCATTAAACGCCATTAGGACATCAGGCACGACTGTCCCTGGAAGGATCGTTTTTCTCTGCACCTCCCTCTGTCTCATGTCCTCTCACTCAGCCTCCGTCGCTCTGCCTACAGACTAGAGCAGCATTAGGATTCTCTCCATGGATGTGAAAGAGCTGCTTCCCACTTGTTACCCTCTGTGATGTGAACCATGAGCTGCATGCTCTTCGTGCCACAACATTCCCTTCAAGCCAGTTTCACCACTCTCTCTTTTCCCCCCACTGTCACCCTCCTTTCACAGCTCTTCATTTGTCTCCTTTAATCATCCAATCCAAGCCTACAGCAACGTGCCTCTCTAATATGGCTCAGCTGAGGGGCAGTTTGAGGCCGATGTTAAGGAGAGCAGTGTGCATTTTTATTGCATTTATTATTCAAACTCAGAGAAGGGGAGATTAGAGCAGTTTGCAAGTCTTCACTGTTGAAATATTTATCTTAGGAGAGAATGAGAAGGCTGGATTGGTCTTGTTGGGTTGAATTCATTCCTCTCTTTTTTCCTTGAGAGGATTGCATTATGCTGCAAGTGTTTGTTTAGTCACATTATCTTCTTTATTGCAGGGACAATACTAAGTTTGCATCATGAATACGTTGGACATTTTTAAACACAAATAAAAGATTAAGCCAAAGTTGAGCGAAGGAGTTCCACTTAAACACTGAAGGAACGTTAAAATTGTAGACTTTAGGTTGTCTTTAATGCTGAGAAAATGGTTAGTAAACGGTGAAAAAGGTGCCTTAAAGTGTACATTTACATTAGATTAAATAATAAGAATGGGGTATTTATGTGCACGTCTGTGTGTGTTCACACCCTGTAATCATGGTGACATGTGTCAAAGGGACTGGTCTGCTCTTCCCTACCGACACTCATTGTTCTTCTTTTCTAAAAATAACATTTAAATAGAGCTTTTTTTTCTCAGTTTTTTTATTGCATGGTGGCGCTCATCAAAACTTCAGAACAGTCTAATACAATTGAGTAAAATCTGTTTGTCAATGCAAGACCTTCAAAGAGTCACACAAAAGTGGGCCACTGCCTTGGGGCCCCTAAACCCTTTGGGGCTTTGAACATCACAGCATCATTTTATTGCATGAGCTTTTGAAAGAAGGATGTGCACTCAAAGAAATACCTTGTGACTTTACAAATGTGCATTAAGATTCAATTTGCACACTTCAGAAATGTCTGTGTTTAATAGAACCACTGAGCATGAAATACAGCTGCCTTCAATCATATGTTGCCATTGTGCACCTTTCAGAAATTACAACAGTGACATTTAATGTAATCAGCGAACAAAACATCTGCAGACTCACTTGACTTTAGATTTTTTTTTTTTTATTGAGTGAAATTTCCATGTAGATAGCTTGCCCTCCATATTAGGGCTTTTCAAAGTGTGGGAGCCTTCTTTCACTGAGCTGTGTGGATTCCTCTGCTATTGATGTGGGCTTTCATTGACAGAGGGCTCTGTGCGTCTGCTTTGTACTCATTTTCACTGCCAAAATCGTCTTAAACAGAATAGCTTCTGCGCTGCTGTGGACTGAACTTACTGGTCATTATTCACGCTCTCCTTATCAAACAATACTACAGAACCCAGGCAGCCTCTTTTAGAATGGGAGCTTGACCAGGTTTTAATCCATCCATCCATCTTTAATGCTGCTTTATCCTGTTCAGGGTCGATGGAGCTGATGCCAGCTGAACTATGGGTGAGGGCAGAGTATACCTGCACAAGGCACCGATGGCTTGAATACATTCATTTTCAATAGAATACCACTACACAGACAAACTGAAATAACAGAGGTGGACACCCTGAAGTATAGACAATGAGAAAGATACAACTACAGCAGAGCAGTAGACAGTTGAGGCTCCTAAACTCTGCATTGCTGTGACATCCAGGTACATCTCTTGGGAGTTGTACATCAGGAAAAAGCATTAAAGGCCACATATTTACTCCATAGCCCAGAGAACAGGTGACATGGAAGTATAAATCCACCTTTCCTTCACAGTGAGAGCACACAGGCTTAAGGGAAAGCGCAAAATATATAGTCACTGTCATAAAACTTTTTGACAAACAGTATATTTTCTTTTAATTTTCAGTATAATCAGAAAATGTTTATGTGCAAGCTGAAAGCACGCCTGAAAACTAGTGTTTGAAGATTCATTGTATTTCACCTGTACTTTTATTCATCCACTCAACATTTTTCCTGTCACTTTTCAGAAGGGAATGTTTACAAATGAAGTTGTCCATAAATCCATCCATTTTGTGTGCCCCGAGATTCAATTCTCAGGTCACTGTCCATCACAAAACTGACACACACAGCCACACACAGACTCTAAATTACCCATAAACTGTGAGTAATTTAAAGACACTGGTGGTTTTCTTTTCTGTTTCCTTGAACTGCCCAAAGTGAAGTTATGTTTTCTCAAAGCCTTGCAAGTACTGCAAGGTCAGAAAATATTATTGCTCCATACTGATTGGTCTCAGGGTCCCTGAGCTAATAAGATAGTCACCATGTACAGTTTGCTGACTTAATCGGAAGTTGGTGTTGACAGGTAGGTACACATTACCCCAGGCGGCGTGAGACACTCAGTAGTCAGTGGGAGTTTAAAGTGAAAGAGTTTGATCCCTTGTCGAACAGTTTATCAGTTGATGAATGAAGCTCAGCTGATTCCCTGAGGGGGTAAATAATCAGGGCGTTTGCATGATGGTACATTATATTGTCCCTGTTCCTACACTGCAAGTAATTTTACAGTATCGGATAAACCTGATACTAAAATTAATCACGGGAGTTCATTAATGACAGTAAATGTAATGAACAACATGGCCCGGCCTGGCCACATAAAACTGCAGCATGTTCCATCAGATAGGGATCATTTGTTGCATTTTTTTTTCCTTTGTCTGTGTTGCTGCTTGTCCCCAAATGAAAGCAATGCATGGTGGGTAAGTGTTTGGGGCAATATCCAAATTGTCCCAGGCAGGATAATGTCACATAAAAACCAGAGGCTTTCTGCACAAACTGGCAGACATAATTACACAAAGGAGCATCATTTTTTCCCCAAATATGTCCTCCTCCACTCATCCAAACTCCACCTCCCCCCTCCGGATCACAGCTGACTTTATGGCATCTCATCTCATTTGTGTTTGCTGACACATCAGGAGAGGCAGCAAGGAGATAAGTGAGTACGTAAGAGAGCCGAGAAGGTGGGGAGTAAATGAAAGAGGGATGATCCAGCAGCAACAGAGAGCAGCGTGAGGGAGCAGAAACAGATGGGTGAAGAGGTTGAAGTGTGATGGTGTGAAAGATAAAGAAGAAGCAGTGTATTGTGCAGAAGCAGAGGCAACACAGAGGGGAAGTGGGAGAAGACGACTGAGCCTCACATGAAGGCCAGTGACACCAGAAAGACACACAGATCTCTGCTTTTGCCTCGGGGAGCAACATCCTTTATTACATTAACCAACATAATCCCAGCCTCTCTGTTCTGCTCCCTGCTGTCTGCTCTCATCCTTTTTCTTTTCAGAGCCTCTTCAAAAACAAACAAAACAACCCGTGGTTTGATGTTATGTATGGAGGTTAAACCAACTCCAGTTGAATTTGCCTCATAGCTTCAAAATCAGCAGGAAGCTCACTAAACTAACCATTTGAATGTTATTGTTTCCACAGACTGAAAGCTTTGTTTCTGTATCTTAAAGCAGTGCAACATGATTCTGGAGAACTTTCTGCAGCTCAGTGAGATGCCTTTTAAGCATTAAAAGCAACAGAGCAACTAATATTGCAATCAATCCATAATTAGGAGGACTGCTGATTTGTTTATATGATTTTTTTTCTTTTTAAAATCTCTATTCTCTTTGAAGGTATTCATGACATGTTTATAGTGTTTTTTTTTTTTCTCTCTTTCCACTTTCACAGTCAAACTAAGGGCTTCACCAGCTGGTTCGGGCATTGTTAAACAGAGGGAGAGAAAGCATTAGTGAAATTGCCTTCTGGGATTATCTTTGGAGTTCACTTTTTGCACAGCAGATATTTTGACTTGTCATTATTGAAAAGGCTCTGGTGATGCAAAAACCATTTACAGTCACTCCCATTTGTTCGAGTGCCAAAGTGAGTCACGGCAGTACCAGTAAACCAACGTGAAACAGAGTCTGACGTCGATGAAGCCAAAAGGAAATGATTCTTTGTTAACCTTTCCTTACTTGTCCAAACATCTCCTGTAGAAATGAGCCATTAAAACCAGACTGTACATAAGCTTTAATTTAACTCTAGCTGGATGAAAAAAAAAAAAAAACGAAATATTTCAAACAATGAAAACTAAGTCTTGCTTTTATATATATATCTGTCTAAGCACTTTTAGCTTTGCTGTAAAGATTAACACAAAGTTTTACCGTAGAACAGTAATCAATGTGATGTGCTTTTTTAGTGACCACATGAAAACGCCAAAGGAAATACTAAAATGTATTGACTTGACCAAAAGTTGAAGGCTTTACTGTATGGAGTGTGTATGTTCTCGTGTGGGATTTCTCCAGGTACTGCAGTTTCCTCCCACTGACCAAAGATAGATTTTTTGAGGGAGGTTGACTGATAACTCCAATTTGCCCATATAAATATATAGAAATAAATGTATCTGTGTTTGCCCTGTGGTGCACATATCAAGGGTGCACGCTGTGTTCACCTACAGTCAGCTGCCATCGGATCCAGTAGCGTGACTGAGTTGGACCAGAAAAATGGATGAATGGACAAAAGCAAATGCTTCATGATGTTCCTAAAGATTTTTCTGCGATGGATGTGGAGCTGAGCTCATGGACACAGCGAGGCTTTCCAAAGCGTCACCATTCTGATTCTGTGAATTTACTGACTATTGCAGCTTGAGCTCATGGTTTAAACTTCAAAGTTGCAGTATTTGAATAACTTTAATGCCATAAAACAATGTCTGGTGTTCATATTATTGCCAGGACATATAGACTACTTACGAACACAGGAAGTCACACGTTAAAATGATCTCTTTTAGCTCTAAGATTGCATGAAAATAGTGCTTTCCAGGATAGTAGCAGGACTAAACAGTTGTTGAAGCAATGCTGACAGATCTTGATGGAGATTTGTTCACATACAGGTCCTTCTCAAAAAATTAGCATATTGTGTTGAAGTTCAGTATTTTCTGTAATGTACTGATAAACAGACTTCCATATGTTAGATTCATTACACACAACTGAAGAAGTTCAAGCCTTTTATTGTTTTAATATTGATGATATTGGCCAAAAAGTAAAGAAAAACCAACAAACCCTATCTCAAAAAATGTGCATATTACGAGCTAGTAACCCAATCATCTGAATCAACGAGTTAATTCTAAACACCTGCAAAAGATTCCCGAGGCCTTTAAAAACTCCCGGCCTGGTTCATTACTCAGAACCACACTCATGGGCAAGACTGCCGACAGGACTGCTGTCCAGAAGGCCATCACTGACACCCTCAAGCAAGAGGGTAAGACACACAGAAATTTCTGAGCGAATAGGCTGTTCCCAGAGTGCTGTATCAGTGGGAAGTCTGTGGGAAGGAAAAAGCGTGGCAGAAAACGCTGCACAACCAGAAGAGGTGACCGGACTCTGAGGAAGATTGTGGAGAAGGGCCGATTCCAGACCTTGAGGGACCTGCGGAAGCAGTGGACTGAGTCTGGAGTAGAAACATCCAGAGCCACCGTGCACAGGCACGTGTAGGAAGTGGGCTACAGGTGCCGCATTCCCCAGGTCAAGTCACTTTTGAACCAGAAACGGCGGCAGAAGCGCCTGACCCGGGCTACAGAGAAGCAGCACTGGACTGTTGCTCAGTGGTCCAAAGTAGTTTTTATGGATGAAAGCAAATTTTGCATGTCGTTCGGAAATCAAGGTGCCAGAGTCTGGAGGAAGACTGGGGAGAAGGAAATGCCAAAATGCCTGAAGTCCAGTGTCGAGTACCCACAGTCACTGACGGTCTGGGGTGCCATGTCAGCTGCTGGTGGTGGTCCACTGTGTTTATCAAGGGCAGGGTCAGTGCAGCTAGCTATCAGGAGACTTTGGAGCACTTCATGCTTGCATCTGCTGAAAAGCTTTATCGAGATGAAGATTTCATTTTTTTTTCAGCACGACCTGGCACCTGCTCACAGTGCCAAAACCACTGGTAAATGCTTTACTGACCATGGTATTGCTGTGCTCAATTGGCCTGCCAACTCTCCTGAACCCCAGAGAGAATCTGTGGGATATTGTGAAGAGGAAGCTGAGAGTCACCAGACCCCCCACTGTGGATGAGCTTGAGGCCGCTATCGAAGCATCCTGGGCCTCCAGAACACCTCAGCAGTGCCACAGGCTGATTGCCTCCTTGCCACGCCGCACTGAAGCAGTCATTTCTGCAAAAGGATTCCTGACCAAGTACTGAGTAGATAAGTGAACAGAATTATTTGAAGGTTGACTGTTTTTTGTATTAAAAACACTTTTCTTTTATTGGTCGGATGGAATATGCTAATTTTTTGAGATAGGGATTGTTGGTTTTTCTTTACTTTTTGGCCAAAATCAATATTAAAACAATAAAAGGCTCGGACTACTTCAGTTGTGTGTAATGAATCTAACATAATGAAAGTCTAATGTTTATTAGTACTGTTGTGGAATTTTTGGTGAATCAGAGCCAAAGATGACGAGTCAAGGTGTTGACGCTGCACAAGGAGGATTTATTGAGGATTGCAGAGGAAGCACACACAAATCAGCTGATTGAGAGCAAGGCTGTTGCTCCGAGGAGAATCCAACCCGACTCTGGCATGACTTCCGGCCATGCCAGGTCATATAGCTAGATCTCACGAGACTAGCAGACGCTGTTTCCAAGTGACTTCAGACAAAACAGAGCGGCCTTCACACTGTGTTCCTGAGAACTTTGAAAACAAAGCATTATTCCATATCAATCCCTCCTGTTGTTAAATTTCAATTTAAACAAAACCAGACACAAAATAAATTCGAATTTTAACAATAATCTAACTCACTATTGGAAACAGTAAAGCCAGACAAAGTAAAACCACTTTTCATTTGTGTCACACGTCAATATTAATGTTCTCCATAAACATCAATAAGATCAGTTCCTCCAAGTGCATTGTCATTTTTATTTTATATGTCCTAAGTTACCTATGTTTCAACGACCATTTCCAACTGATCCACTGTCACAAAAACACCAAGCAGCTCTCAGTCATGGATGCACAATTTAAACAAACCAGCAACCCATGGGACAGTGACAGCTGCAAATACCTTCATGCCAAACAATCAATCCTGGTCCAGGCCGATCAACCAGGAAGGCAAAAGACAATCAGTGGCCGCGATGTGTCCAATCAAGCTAAACTAAGAAAAGAAAGAAAAACCCTTAAAATTAGCAAACACATTGAACAACAATAAAACACTGAACATCTGGTCGTTCTCAAAGTCAGTCATCAATGTCAATGTTAGTTTGTTAGTAAGTTAGTTTGTCAGCCGTAACACAGTCATAGTCACATTCACACATATTCAATTGAGCAGATATTTCAAAGGTAAAAGTAAAACCACAGAACATGGCTTCACACCCCGACCCCCCTGCTGACAGGCACTCTGTGCTTTATTCACCAGCAGCAGAATGTGACGCATGTACTACGCATCCGTCGCCCCGAACCAAAACCTGCTGCAATGATAATCTCTGCTGGAGCATCAGCTGCTCTCAGACTATTTAGGAGCCCAGGATCACAGTCAGGAGTCTGCAAGAGAAACAAGCATCAGGGTGAAACCGTGATCCATGATCTGAACCAGAATACCTGTAGAGAACCGTCCCTTCTCTTGGAATAGAGATGACAGGGCGGTCCGTAGCCAGGTAATCCCAGACCAGAGGCTGATGTTTAGTCTTCTTCCAGATGTTAACCCTCACGTGACATTGTCTCTGTTCACTCCAGTCCTGCAGAAACATCCTTGTGTGGTTGTTTCGAACACAGAGTCTACAGCTGCAAACCAAAAATCCAGTGACGACAGCATTCTGCCAGACCTAGAAAAGACAACGTCTCTTCTTTTAGTCTGTAGCGGCAGATTAGACCACAGTTCAGGTCTTCCCGAAGACCAGGACCGGTTCTTCTCCTCCAGATCCTCTCCTCCAGAACGTGTCCAAGGAACGTCACTTTCAGCTGCAGCTGGGCTCAGGATGCTCGGCGGCCTCCCTCAGGAAGACGGTTCAGGAGTAGAACAGTGTCAGGCTCTTCAAGCTTCCTTCAACCTTTTGGTGCGAAAACATCAACCTCATACTGTATCAGAGTTCCACCTGACAGGTCCAGATCCAGATCCCCTCACTGCCGATGCACGAACTCCCAGACTAGAGACAAAGTCCTGGGCCAAATGTGAAGCATTATTTACCTTTTTAGGTGAATGCAGGCAAATATTGCCTTTCAGGATCCAATCTGAGTGAAAATAATGCAGCAGACAGGTCAGACAGGTCAACGACTGGACAGTAGCATGAGTCAGAGGTCCAAAAAACAAAATGATTTTAAAATCAGTAGATTTTGAAGTAGCAGATAGTACAGTTCAGTTGATTTCTATAAAATCTTGGAAAAATGTCCACCCATCAGGTCCTCCTCTTCTTGGTGTAGAAAGAGTCGGTACTAAACATCACTGAATCATTCAATGACTTCATAAAACATTCAATACCTCCCATGACTTCTGGACAAACATTCTATTGTCTATCTGTAGCAGTTAGACATTTAGCTCCAGTGTGATTCTGTGAGGTTTAGTCGATGCTAAATCTGAGTAATCTCTTTATAGTTAGTCCACAAATACTCCAACTAAATCAAATAAAGGTGCAAATGTAATTCATTTCAGTAGATTTCAAAGTTAGGAATGTAGATTCATAGACAGTAACAAATTCTTGTAGCACAGTCATGTAAAAACATTGTCATGCTAGTTTTGTTATGTCGAAGGGGAAGGTCGAGATAAACCTGTTGCTTCTGTCTCCCCCTTCCCTCAGTTTGAAAACCCGGAATGTGACCTCCAAGTCATTTCATTGAAACTGTATTGAAACAAATTCATTTAATTAATTAACTTTAATTCTTCACCCAACTGAGCAATTGGTTGATAATTAAAGCCATTTCACTAAAGCCCCACACCCTGTGTTCAGGTTACAGTGATGTGGGGGAGAAGTGACCATCATGGAGGCTTCCTGCTGCCTCTGGTTCAGTCTGATCAGGACGGTTCAGCCCGTCGACCCACTGATATCGTCCTGGTGACTTATAAAACAAACAAAACACATAATTCATTCAAAAGCTAAAAAAGTAAGGAATTTAAAACTCTTTAAAGTCTAATCTCTCTTCCCCCCAGTGTGTGTGTTCATGGCCTGACCTTGTCGCGGTCATGCTGCCTCATATTTTTCATCACGTTGCAGTACGCCGTTATCACGTCCGATGTTTTCACGTCCGATGTTTTCACATCGTAATCAAACCCACCGCCTCCACAGCCTCCTCCCAGCCAGCCACCCAGCCACCAGGAGCAGCCGTCTCCAAGAATGTGTCCACTGCTTTCGCAGTCACAACATCTCCCCTCCTGTATGGAAAGTCTCAGCAGAACAGAAGAACAGAGAATCACCACACATGTCATCATCATAGAAAAACCAATTTTCTCGCTAAAATCTGAGTTTCATCACTCCTGTGTGTGTGCGTGTGTATGTCTGCACTTCCCGCTGCTGACCGAGCTTCTCCCTCCCGGTTGGCTGGCGCAGTGTAGCTGGCCGTGAGGATCGGGGCTGTGGATCGGAGCGGCGAGTGCCTGTACAGGACTTTATAACAAAACAAACACTCAAGAGAGAAAAACATATTAGTATATTATCATATTTGTCTATCAAACAGTGTGACTGGTGGACCTTCGTCTCCATTCTCTCACTAGTGCTGATATTTTCTCTGGATTGTTTTCTGTTCAGGGTCCTCGGCTCCTCAACAGTCTGATAAGGAGGAACCACTGAAAGAACTGCTTTCTGCAGTTCACTTTGGAGGGTTTAAAATAGTGTGGAAATTTTGTCAAAGAAAATAGACTGCCTCTCAAATTCAGCAAATTCAGGTTGTCTTTTCTCTTTAACACAATCATGAATAATCATCCTGAGAGTTTGTCCTCAGGGAACCATCCTCAAACCTGTCAATGACCCAAGCAGTGACCTCTGACCCTGCATGCAGCTGGCAGTCTTGGAGAAATCAGTTTTCTCTCAAACAGGCCTGAGTCACTGCTCTACAGCATTATCCAGGAAACGGTTCACAGGTGGCTCTCCTGGCCTCTGCCCACCTACTGAAGATGGAAAAGAAAAGAAACTTATTTTGACAAACTTCCAGAGGCAGAGGTTTCTGAAAATTTAGCACTGAAGTACAAATACTGCTACATTGATTAATGCTCAATGACCCGTAAAAGTACCAGTATCAGAAAATACTTATGAGTGCAAAGCATGTCTCTAGACAAACTGCTCAAAGTATTGTTACTTTTAACCAATGGATGTTTAGTGTTGTCAGTAGCAGACATCTTATTTGATTCTTCTGATAAAATACTGCATTCAAAGTTTGTTCCTCAGAGGAATAATGAAAAACTATGCCAAGACAGCTTGTCTTGTGACCAAATGTAGATATAAGCAGGAATCTATTTCTATTGTATTCCCTCTCTTTAGGAAAAGGTGACTGTTTTTCCTTTATTTTGGTTTAATCTGCAGTTGAATTCAATTTTTAGATAAATCAATTTTTAAGATTGCAGAGTGAATCTCTCTCAGAGAACCAATCATCAATCACATCATAGATTAATCAACCCCGTCGTGATCAGACAGGCTATTAGATTCAATGATTTGAATATAAATTCAAATCTTGGGTGTCCTCAGTAGACTTGAGGTTAAAAATAGTGGAGTAGATTACATGTTCAACAAGCAACTTTGTTGACTCATTGATGGATTCCTTATCTTAAACATGTAAAAAACAGGAAACAAAACAAACAGGTTGAAAACCTTCCCTTTGGTTAAAACCCTGCTTATTTTTCTTAACTTCCTGTTCTTCCTCCCTGTTCATCAAACCCTTCATCTCTTCACTTCACTCTGCCGCTCTCTCTCTGCCTCTCTCTCTCTCTCTGCCTGTCTTTCTCTCTGCCCTGTCTCTCTCTCTGTCTCTCTCTCTCTCACCCTACCTGTCTCTCTGTTCTGTCTCTCTCTACCTGCTCTGCCTCTCTCCCTCTCTGTCTCTCTCTCTGTCTCTCTCTACCTGCTCTGCCTCTCTCTCTCTCTCTCTGTCTCTCTGTTCTGTCTCTCTCTCTCTCTCTCTCTACCTCTTTCTCTCTCTCTCTGCCTGTCTCTCTCACTCTCTCTCTCTACCTCTTTCTCTCTCTCTCTGCCTGTCTCTCTCACTCTCTCTCTCTACCTCTTTCTCTCTCTCTCTGCCTGTCTCTCTCACTCTCTCTCTCTACCTCTTTCTCTCTCTCTCTGCCTGTCTCTCTCACTCTCTCTCTCTACCTCTTTCTCTCTCTCTCTGCCTGTCTCTCTCACTCTCTCTCTACCTCTTTCTCTCTCTCTCTGCCTGTCTCTCTCACTCTCTCTCTCTACCTCTTTCTCTCTCTCTCTGCCTGTCTCTCTCACTCTCTCTCTCTACCTGCTCTGCCTCTCTCTCTCTCTCTCTGTCTCTCTGTTCTGTCTCTCTCTCTCTCTCTCTCTGCCTCTCTGTTCTGTCTCTCTCTCTCTCTCTCTGTCCTCACACTTCTCTTCAACAACCGGTTTTGTGGCACCAGTGAGGAGTCGCAATCCGTGTTTTACACAGAACCAGCAAATCAAAACCACCATGCATTAAAGTAAACTTTAATTCTCTCGGTGTTCTCAGATCACTCGGTTGTCTGCGTAACCAGCCAGAAATCATCGCTCGGGCCGTAGATTGTGACTCTTCTAAACATTCCAATATCTTGGTCCTGCCGACCACCCCGACCGGTGTGAACTTATCGAATAGTTGCTGAAAACTTTCAACGGGATCAGACCACGCCGTGCTGTTCTACTTCCTGTCTCTTCTTTTCCTATGTTTAACACTTTGGTGTTTACCAAACGTTTAGCACAAACAATAACTGCAAACAAAACAGCAAAACAAACAGCAACACATGTCCTCTACAAACCTAAACAACCTCCCAGCATCATGACCTTCTTCTTTATTTACCCCCTTTTCTTTTAACGTGAAAGAGAGAGTCAGAGTCGTGAGGTGTGACCTGCAGAATCACACTCACCCAGTTTTCAAAAAGTTTCACCAGTAGAAACTTCCACACGCGACGCCACCCACAGTTGCAACAGTGCAGGTCAGCCCGTTAGGGAAATCATCAACCCTTCTGTTACATGCACCAGGCCCGCCCTGGTGAAGAGGCTATATTAAGATACCCCCCAAGCTCTGCGGTGCGTCAATCTCGGATCGGATCCAATCCGAGTGAAAACAAAGTCGCTTCAGGGACTCAGCCCTTCCACGCCAGTGGCCCCCAGGGCCGTCCAGACTCCAAGTCTAGAAACTCTTCCAAAGCTCTCTCAGCCACAGTTCCAAGTTAGAATTAAATTATTATTACAACCCAATTGTTACTAATCATTAGCAATTGATTGATAAGAATCAATCAAAAATTTAGGGACATCTTTGGCTCTTTATGTTTAGAAATTTGCATTTACAATTCCAATCAACTATGAAATAGTTCTTTTATCTAGTCAAACATCCCCACAGGTAAGGCATTACTTCCTGAGTTAAATATTTAACAGAGGAAACATTTGCACTTACCTCGTTTATGTTGTATTTAGATCCCGGACGAGCCCCCAAACTGTTGTGGAATTTTTGGTGAATCAGAGCCAAAGATGACGAGTCAAGGTGTTGACGCTGCACAAGGAGGATTTATTGAGGATTGCAGAGGAAGCACACACAAATCAGCTGATTGAGAGCAAGGCTGTTGCTCCGAGGAGAATCCAACCCGACTCTGGCATGACTTCCGGCCATGCCAGGTCATATAGCTAGATCTCACGAGACTAGCAGACGCTGTTTCCAAGTGACTTCAGACAAAACAGAGCGGCCTTCACACTGTGTTCCTGAGAACTTTGAAAACAAAGCATTATTCCATATCAAGTACATTACAGAAAATAATGCACTTTGTCACAATATGCTAATTTTTTGAGAAGGACCTGTATAGAACTCGTCATTCAGGCAGAGCTTCAACAGAGTAACCACTGCTTTGTGAAAGGCTTTTCCTCATTTGTTTTTTCAGTGTGCTGTAAAGTGCTTCATGTAAACTTTAGTGCACCTAAAGAGGCGGTACAGACAAGTATTTGTGTTGAGTGGATGTGTGGATTTTCAACGAGCTATTTCCTGTCACTCTCGGCAAGTACGTGAGCGCCGGCCTGCCTCTCACCAAGCTGCGCGCCCTGACAGATTCTGACAGCTCTGACAGTGTTACCAGGTACAAACTGAGCATATAGTTCATTTATTTAAATGTCCTCTCTGAGTTGGGTGTGTTTCATCTCGTGTTTAGGCTGCAAACTGGTTAGTCAGATCTGTCAACCCTGACCTCTTGACACAGCACTTCCACACCTTCTGCACACACAGACACACACACACATACAGAAATTGAGGACAGGTTAAAGAACAGTGTTTTTACTCTTATACATCAATTGGTTCTCTGCATTTTAACAAAATGTAAACGCAGGAACAAACGCACACACACTGTCCCACAGGCATGTCACTAACCTTTAAAACCATGACCTTTTTGCTTTTGAAACCTATAATTGACAGTTTGATTAGGTCTTTGGCAGCCTTAGGCGAAGGCTTAAGGAAAGGGCCGAATGCATTAAAGCCTTGTTTATGTGGCTACAAAACCCCGCTGCCCTCCAAATCCTTTGGAATTAAATATCCCAAAAGTCATTTAAAAGGAGGTACAGTGAAGATTTCAATGTACATGGAAATGCATGAACCACACTCCCCAAAGCAGAAAAGACGGAGATGGAGCGACCAATAAAGTTTAGTTAGTCCAAACTGATTGTCATTGATAGTGTCCATGGTTGAATTTGGATCAATTAGGGTCTGGCAGATGTGCAGAATCATGGTTGACCCTAGGGCTTAAAGAATACAATCCAATTTTCTGCAATAAATGTAATACCATTAGCCCGGATAAAAACAGACAACTCACAAGGGAGGAGTCTCTTAAAAAGAAGAGAGGTGGATGAGACAGAGGGAGACAGAGCAGCATCCCAGAGGAAAGAGACAATACCCACCAGCGCTTCACAACAGATTACTTAACCACTGGAAAATCGGTGAGATTTAAAAGAAAGTCAGACTTCTGCAAAGATGAGAGCCTGAGAGAAGGAAGAACATGCAGAGGAAAGAATAAAGAATTTCCACCTGGTTTCTATAAAGGAGTCTACTGTGGCCTGAAAGTAAAGGAGACAAACAGAGGAACTGCAGCTTAAACAGAGTCACGGAAGCAAAAGTTGAACGGCGTTTTTGTGAAGAGAACAACAAACAAAACTCTGACTGGAGGAACTAAAGAAGACAAGAAAGGAGGAAGGTGAAAGCTCTGCTGAGAGAATCTGTCCCTCTCTGTACTGGAGCTGGCTGTGACCACCTTCAGCTATGAGGATCTTTAACAAGAACCTTCGCCTGCAGGACATCACCGTCATGTATTTCACCGCCCTGGCCGCTCTGATGGTCATCCTGGTGGCCTCGTACCACGCGCCCGGCAACCCGGTCGACCTGTCCAGCCTCAAACAGAAGCCCTCCAGCCCTCTTCCGTACCTCCCCATGCCTTTCCGCGTCCCCCTCGACCCCCGCGGGGAGCTCCAGTTGGCTTGGAACATCAGCTACGCCAACCAGGAGGTTTACATGGAGCTGACGGTGGCAGAGCTCCGGCACGGCGTCGTCCTGGGGATGTCTGACCGCGGAGAGCTGACCAACGCAGACCTGGTGGTGCTGTGGGACTCTGGAGACAGCAGCTACTTTGGGGTAAGAAAACCTGCAAAGTATGTCTGCTTTAATGTTTAAACTTTTAGAATTTAAAGGTAAAATTTCACAAAAGAGAAAGCTCACAAAGGTGGACTTCTTACTTTTTTTTTTTTTTTGCCAATTCATAAACACACAGGGTCTGGATTTCCCTCTTTCAGCTCTTTGGAGTGTGTGATTGGTGTTTTCGCTCCAGGAGTCAGCGGACGGTTTACCTCATGATATCATTATCAGCCTCTGCTAATTGGAAATCACTCAAACCGCACAAATAACTGAGGTTCCCCTGGGAATCATTAGCAGGCATTAGCATATCAAAGTTGAAGCCTGTGCTTATTAAGATGTTTACACTGCTGCTTTTTTTCTTTCTTTTTTTTTTTTTGCCTGAAACAAGGCTTTTGAAAATGAGAATTTTTGTTTTAAATTTGCTGATAACTACTTCTAAAAATATAAAGAAGTCTTTTTAACTTACCCTTTTTTAATTGAATATCTTATCGTATCTGTAGCATTATGGGAGCTTCTGTTGAACGCATTATTAAATCATGGGAGGAAAGCAGGGAGGGTAATAAAAACTGACTGCAGTGAAAACTCATTGCCTTTTTTAAAAAATTGCTCTTGAATTTTACTTTGTGTAACATCAGTAACACACACACAAAAAAAAACTATAGGATTGACTTTGGAAATAACTTGTTTAATAGAAAATGAATTTTAAAAAATGGTTCCTGTCTTGATAAGATCATCCGGTATTTATTATATAAAACAACTGCAAAAACCTTCAATTGGATGGATGGATGGATGGACCTTCAAAAAGTAAGAAATTCAAACTGAATTAAACATTTTGTCAGTTCCTTGCTTTTTTTCCTTGGCTTCTACTTTCAACTTGGGGAACAGTCAGGCAGTGCACTCAGCACCATTTTTATAACCACTCTTCGGAAATGAAAAGAACAAATACAATACGCCTTGAACAAAGGCAATTACTGTCACTCACAAACAGATAAAGGAGCTTTAGTTATACAACATACTGCGCAGATTCTCCATGCATTTCACATGATTTGTGTAATCCACCAATTCACGCATCAGTTCGATGGCGTGCTGGGAAAAAAAACCTTGGTTTTTCGATGTCTTGCCCAATGACACTACAGTACATTTGTACTACCTATGGCACAGCTCCTTGAACCGTGTACTTTTGAAGCAATATTTTTTTCCTTCTTCCACGAAACTCTCCATGCTCAGCATCCTGTGCTTTACCATAATAGCGTGTCACTCTTGTCAGATATTTCACTGTAAAACTCCTTTCCAACTCTATTTCTCAACTACTTTCATTTATTTTTGCAATCAGCAGGGAAAAATCACCCACAAAGGTCACTGCTGCGCAACAGTTATACCACCACACACACACTGCACACACGCACACCCACACACTGCAATAAATGCAAAGACAGAAGTGGAAAAATGAGTAAAAGTCAACTTAACCATCATCCTGCAGACTCACAGCCCAACATCACCAAATCAAGCTACAATGACTTCTAACAGATTTTTTTGTCTCTGGTCAAATCATCAAACATTAGTACACTCATCTTCATCATCATCTTCATCAATACACTGCATTAATGTGGTGATGTGTCCATTCCTTTATACAACCACAAATCTGCATCAGAGTAAATCAACAATAACTTATCTGAAACAACTAAAACTGATTAAAAATTAAAAGGTTTGACACAATAGTGGCTGAAGTGCTGCTGGTTTGGGAGTGTACAGTTTCTCTGTGTTTAACTGTGACAGGCTGGCTCAGGAGCAGAATATCAACAGGAATATTACTGAAGAATCTTTTAAAATATTTATTCATTTATTAAAACCAAAATTTTGTGTTTGTTCATGATTTTAATTTGCAGAGAAACTTTGAGATTTATTTTAATATGAAACATTGGAGCAGAACCACAAACGAATGATATTTAACTGAAAAAGACATCTTTTTTTGATGTACATTGCCTATTAATCATGTGCCGTTACACAGATTAAGCATAAAACTGTTTTGTAGCTGTCACTGTATTGATAAGAAGCTGCTTTCAATATTAATATGAAAATATAATTCTATTGTGATGAATTATTACAAACATTTAACCATGACAATTCACGTTTCTAAGTGTACTTCATGTAAATTTAACTAACTTACCAGCCAACAATGAAAAGCAGTTTCCATCTTTGCTCCACAGTTCTTTATTCTCCACGCAGTCAAACTTTAATGAGACGGATTAATCAAAGAAGTGGACAGTTGTTTTTGTGACACTTGTGATGCCTGAAGTTTGAGATTTCCTTTGTTCTGTTTTTTGAATCATGACATGTTTGTTTTATAATGAATAACTGTCAAAATACATGAAAAGACAAATGCCCCCCCCCCCCCCTTTTTTTTTAAGATTTCATAATGAAAATAAATTCTTTTTGACAACTGCTTTGGAAATGTCTCTGATTTCCATTTTAATAAGTCGTTTTAGTTTATGCTGACTGTTCACTGGTGATAATGTTTTTGGCTTCACTTCCTGTAGTTTGGAAGAATGAAATGTTGCACTGCAGCTCTCAACAATAACCTGCAACTCACATTTGTGTATTCTCCGGGTATTTGAACCAGCAACTCTTGTTTTGACTCGGACGAATGTGGCCTTCCATCCCTCATTCAATCATCCGCCGACCAACAGGCCCTGTAGGATCTCTGTTTTGGTTCAGATAAGAAGCGTCAGCGAGCCCTGGAAACACATGCTGTACTAACTCAGAGACGTCAAGATGCAGAGTTTTTTTTTCCACAAACGGGACGCCGCTCTGTATATCAGCCATCTGCAACACAGACTGCTTCTGTTCAGTCGTCGATCCGTAAAGGTCAAACACAGCCTGTAACTCGTAACTCACATAACACATATCGCCCACAATTCTTTTGGATTTTTTTTTTTTCTTTTTTGTATATTTTGTGTTCTCATTTCTTTTTTCATTTATTTTTGAATCGCTGCCTTCCATATCTTCACAGTTGCAGAACAGTTATATAAGAGGGACAGAGAGAGAGAGAGAGAGAGAGAGAGAGACAGAAATAAAGAGAGATCTTAGGTGCTATTCTGGACAGGTATGAATGTGAGAAACATGAAAGAAGACTGAGCAGTGGCGAAGCCTTCTGGCGCAGCATAAGAATATCTTGTACATTGGGTTGGGAAGGTTTCACAGCGTAAACTGCAGCTGCTTATTTCCAACTGTGTTGTTTTCCCATCTATTCACAGACGTAGGTGAGAATTACCGATAATAAATCCTAAGATACCTTACATCAAATATATCTGACATTTATTTAAATAATTTCTCCTCCTTGCTCTCCCACCCATGTTACTTTTTTTTTTTTTTTTTTTTACAATCAGTCATTTAAAAGTTTCCAAAAAGCTTTCACGGTGTACCTTCTCCCTCAGGATGCCTGGAGTGACAGTGACGGCCACGTATCGCTGGACAGCCAACAGGACTACGAGCTGATTGAAGCCAAGCAGAAAGCCGGGGGCTTCCACCTGCTGTTCAAGAGACCGTTCAGTACCTGCGATCCCAGAGACTACCTGATCGAGGTGTGAAAAATCCTTTTCTCATCTCAGAGTGTGAAGATGGAACAAAATTGTTTTGCGTAGCTTGGTAATACCAGCATTCAGGCTCTCCACCGCTGGCTCTATCTTCGAAGTGAACATGCTTTGACATGAACCGAGTGGTCCTTTCGAGGCGAAAGGTTTTGCTCTCGCTTCATTTCCAACTGATCAAGATGTTGACAACACTTCCTAAATAATCAGGGAATAAAGGATAGTTCAAACCTTTATTTGCTGTGTAAACTACGATTTCAACTAGGTAAACGAAAGCTCAAAAGTCTGTCTCTTTAGCTCAAGTCCTGAAGGCAGGATGTCCTGTTTCACTATTTGGAAAACATGTACAAACACGGCTGCACCAGCGTTGGACAGACGACCCCTCGGTGTCTCCACTTGACCTTTACAGCTTGTGTGGAATCAAAACGTGCTGCCCTTCATGTCACAGTGTGGCCTGAAGTCAGAATAATGTCTGTCAGTCCATAACTGGCCGGGATTGACGGGTAGCAGGTGGCGATCATAACGCGAGTGGACGGCAGGAAGAAGGGAGTTTGTGAGGGGAGGAGTGACCATGTCTGTGTGGGATTCGGGGGCGCATTCTGTCTTTTTCCTCTTATAAAAAGCAGCGCGGCAGCTTATTAAAGACACCTCAAGGTTTCATGGGCAAACAAAGTGCTCTGAAAGTTGGAATGATCAGCGCTGCTCCCTCTGAAGCACTTATTGCTATGATTATGGTTTCCATGGTGCTGCATTAGGTTTCTAAGTTGCAGGCACAAAACCAACACTCATCACTATGGCAACATAATAAAAAGTTATCTTTCTATTTGATTTTTAAGGCATTTCAGCCAAATAGCTTCTCGGGAGAAACAACTCGACCTCAACCAAGTGAGCTTAAGAGTGTAATGAGAAGATTACTGGATGAAGATGATTGTGAGAGAGTCTTCTGGCGACTTACTGGCTGTCTGTGCAGAGAGACTCTCATTGTGGGAGTTCAGCAGGTCATTCATCAAACCAGCAATGGAGCCTGCAGATGGTGCCTAAAAGAAGAGGCGAGAAGTCAGGAAAGATTCAATGCAAAGATCAAAAAAACACAGGGGTTGGCAACGGATGTGGTGGAGGAATGGATTAGTGACAGAACGATGGGATGGGTTTGAATCGCAAAGAAAGGAAGGCGATGAAAAGATGAATGAGGCTCTGGTTTGGTAGTGATGCAGGATGGAGAATAATGAATGAAGTAAGGGGAGTGTAAATGTGGAAAAGAGATGAATCGATGGCAAGATGTGCATGAATGGATGAAAACGCGTGGGTAAGGACGAAAGTGGGAAGAATGGGATAAATCAGGGCTGCAGAGGAGGGGTAACAAACACCTTTTTTTTTTTTTTTTTTTGATTTGTGTGTGATTTAGGAAGGAACCATCCACATCATCTACGGGTTCCTGAACCAACCGCTGGCCTCACTGGAGCAGCTCAACCTGTCCAAGATCCACACAGGAGTACAGCGAGTTCTGATGCTGCGTCCCGACACGCCATCGCCTTCTCTGCCTCCAGATGTGCAGACGCTAGACGTCGTCTCACCAAATGTCGTTATACCAAACCAGGAAACCACCTACTGGTGCTTCATCCACAAGCTGCCTGAAAACATGCCCAAGAACCACATTGTTATGGTATGAAAGCCTCTTTAAAGCAAAATGCTTTTATAGGGTCTATTTACACATAACAGAGTGGGTGGTTTCAGATGGAGACTGTGCACGGAGAGCATTTATTGCTCTTTATTTACCAGCTAGGGCCAAACAAAGCATCAGCTCGCTTAGTCATGGCTACACTGAAGAAACACATCACAAGTGTCAACAGCAGGACATTTTTTTCTTTGACACGCATGCCTCAGGTGGCAGGGCTGCCTAACATAAATAGTGACGGATAAAACATCTCCTGTGCTCTTCCCCTCTCTGCCTGTGTCAGTATGAGTCAGTGATAACGCCAGGTAACGAGGCCATCGTGCATCACATCGAGGTTTTCGAATAGCGCCCGGATATTCGCGACGTCCCCCAGTACAGCGGCTCCTGTGAAGACAAGATGAAGCCGGGCAAGCTCAACTACTGCCGCCACGTGCTCGCCGCTTGGGCGATGGGAGCCGAGGTATAATGAGAAACACACACGCCGTCACTTCTGACAATTATTCTGACATAGCGCGAAGTTTTCTGAATATTTAGGTCCCTGACCTACCTCTCAACTCTGCAGAAAACTCTCATCCGGAATGGCTCGAGTTCTGAAATGCACGAAAGATTGAGCACAGAGACTGACTTTGGGCCAGTTATTGTGACTATTACGAGAAGTAAACAAAAACTCCCACGTGAGGAATGCACATGCCTGAAACTGCAGACATAAAAGAGAGTAAAGATGATCCCACACACAGCACATGTCTAATAAGGAGTGTGGAGACAGTCTGCATGTGGGAAGCACTCTAAAACACATTAACTTGCCATCCTGGAAGCACAAATACACAAATGAAAACCACATTTCCATATTATTATTAGCTACCATGAAGGACCTTCATGTTCTTTAACAAAATAAACAAATCTTTGGTGTTTTACAACTTGAGGAAATTACACTTCACAAGTGATCACTGCATTCAACTTTACAGCTGGTGGGAAGCAAATATTAGCTTTTTTACAACAGATTCTGTCATGTTAGAACAAGAGTTCTTCCAGTCATCAGGGGCCAGAGGAGTAGTCGGCAGATGGAAAACCTCAGCTATGAACAACAAACATGACACTAATCGCTTCTTGCAATAGTTACATGACCACTGATTCCTTCTGTTAATTATTTGAGGTTAATTAAACAAAAATATTTGAAACTGCAGATTCAAAATATAGCAGCACTCAAGCTGAAGCCAGGCTCAATTTGAAGTTAAAGAAATTTACATCACACTGAGGGTTTACAAAAGTCTGCAAAGTGTCCAGAAAGGCAAGATTGATATCTTTTTTGGAAACATTTCTTTTTGGCAGAAAAGAAAATGTTGAGTATGTTTTAACACTTTGGCTCTAACACTGTAAAATCCCAATAAAAGTATCAGATTCAATGCTCTAATTCAAATATTTGCTCTAAATATGGATACACATATATATTAGCTGCCTGTTCGATTCCTTTGGATCTGCTTTGAGTTTGCTGGTATTCCAGCTTTACCTCCTGCTGCTTCCGAGGAACCATCGCTGCAGTCACTCAGTGCAAAAGCATGTGCCTGAAAATGTCCCTGCTTCCTTTTATTAAACAAGTCTACCCACTGTTGTCAGTCATTTGTGAGACAAATGCCGCGCCACGCCGAGGAACAACAGCCACCAACCAGCCGGCGGAGAGCGTGCGAGTAAGCCGGCAGCCTGCTAGCCACATAAAGCAAAAAGGACAGGGAACGGTGCGGCTGTCACCATATTTCTCTGCACTACTCCCCACTGTATCACAGCCAGCCTGGCCCCTCTCCGATTGGATTATCTGCCAGCCTAACAAAAACAAGCAGGATGCCTTCTGTGAGCTGCGAGCTGTGAAGACAAGATTAGGTGGGAAATATTCAGGCCTCTTTCATCACCTCTTAATAGTGTTGTTTCTTTCTCTTCGGCACCACGTTTGAAGAGAAACGTGGACGCGCAAAAAAAAAAAAAAAAAAAAAACACGAGGCGAGCAGAGTGAAGGAAGTTGGGAGAGGAGTGAAAGGATAATGCATGACACTGTCAGGATGCGAAGAGAGGACAGCGCTGGGAAATGAGGGGTGTGTGTGTGTGTGTGTGTGT
This sequence comes from Salarias fasciatus, assembly GCF_902148845.1. Lineage (NCBI taxonomy): Eukaryota > Metazoa > Chordata > Actinopteri > Blenniiformes > Blenniidae > Salarias > Salarias fasciatus. Next base: position 14,272,073 of record NW_021941229.1, on the reverse strand, counting down.
GTGTGTCCTTTGGTGTGTCTGGGGATTTTACTGTTGCGACATGAAAATAAGAACAGATAAAACAAGTATTTCTTTCATTGAAAAACCATGTATCAACAGGCGTGCTTTTAGATGAGGTTCTCTTGAGAATAAGGAAAGGTAGTGACAATAAATTCAGATTAAATTAAAAAAAAAAAAAAAAAATCCTGGGTAATAGTGCCTGCAGGTTTGGCGATCATGCATCTTGCACTGCAATGAGTCAAAGATATTTTTCTTTTGGGCTACAAAAAAGCAAGACTGTTCTCATCTTCTCAGGGGAAACATCCATGTGAGAGTACAACCTTTGTCTGTGTAGAAATAATCAATATGTGGTTGTGAGCCAACTCATGGAGCCACATGAGACCTCAGACACATTTTGAAGGCTCTAAAAGGAACTGCTGATGCAATCTGTGAGCTGATGCTCAGTTTTCTGCAAAATAATCAATTTGTCGCAGCTATGAATTTCAGATTCACTGCTTCACATATTTGGGAGCGTCTGTTTATCTTCAGGAGAAATCATAATCTTTCAAATGTAGGCAGTAAGTGGGATAAGCTTGATGTGTGTAAATGACTCCTTAGAAATGAGACTTTTCCAAGAGGATGATGGGTAGACTTTTGCCTAACAGCAAGAACATCCTTGATTTGAGTCCAGACTTAGTGGGTTTTATTGTGCGGCGATCATATTTTCCCGCTGTGCATGTTGGGGTTTTTCCCTGCTGCTCCTCCCACAGCGAGAAAACATTCATAAGAAGTTAAGTGGTGGCTCTGATTTGACTGGAGGTCTGAATGTGAATCTTTGCAGTTGTGATTTGTGAGGCAGTTTATGACGCTGGACTGAAATTTGAAGACATCCTATAAAATCATCCAATGAAATCAAACAGCTGTCAAGTGTCCAAAAATGGCAAAAAGACATGCATTTCTTTAATCATTTCTTTTGACAGGAAAGCTAATGTGTAACAATCCCGTTGAAGGATGGTCTGACACTTTAACTGTTTTAGGATTTGTTGACAATCCCAAAAGCAAAGTCAGAGCCGGCTGCAAAACACAAAAGCACCGTATATAACTCCTCAATATACACCTTCAGTAGCTCACAGTAATATCTGGGAACGTCAACAGCCTTAAACTGGCTAAAGCTAAAAGAGAACAAGACCCTAAAAGAGCATATAAAATTAAATTGGCCATAAAACAAACTATAAACTGATTTGAACTTGCAGCATGTCTTGTGCCTTATCGGAGTGTTGCTAATTAATTTTACCTGTTTCCCCGTTATTCTTCAATTAAAGGCCATAAGACATGAATAAAAGCACTTCCCAATAAAACAGGAATTAAATTCGAAATTGTCTTAAAAGCACTAAAAAGCAAGAATAACAACAACGAAAGTTAACACGTTTTGAAAGGGTGAAAGTATTAGTTATTTACAAAATATTCTTTTTCCTGACTTCCTCTAGGAATATATTAGGTACGGGTGATCCAACACTGTAAAAACCCACTTCAACTGTTTCATTTACATGTAGATGTTTCCTTCGCTGAACTGTTGCTACCATTTCTGATATGTGTGAGAAGAAATAATCCATGCATGCTGGTGTTTGCAGGCTTTTTACTATCCTCCCGACGCTGGCCTGGCCATGGGAGGACCCGGTTCTTCAAGGTTTCTTCGCCTGGAGTGCATTACCATAACCCTCTCCTTATATCTGGTACATTCAGGCTTGAGCCCGACGTTTACCCAGACACTCTGTCTCTGTCTCTTTCGCTTTCTTACGCACACACGAGCAGCGTGGTTCTCCATATCTCTCCCCCTCGGAGCCCCGGGCTTATCTTAAACTGAGCGATTCATTTAAAATGATACAGTTCCAACTTTTGATCTCGCTTTTACAAGTCAGTACATGCTTCGCCTTCCTTCTCCTGATCTGACCTTACAATACACACACGTCTCAGTTACAGCTTGTCTCCATTTTGATCTCTTTTTTAAGATGTTGATTTGGCCTCCAAGTAGTTTCATGTACTCTTGTTGCCTTCTGTCAGAAAACTAACCATTCAGAGACCTAAAAATTGAGTGAAGTGAAAAGTTATGATAGAGGTCGAAATGTGAAGTTTAATATAAACCAAAATGTTTTGCTTCTTGAGACACCAGGTCCGGTTATTTGCGTGACTTCCACTTTTCTTTGGCCTGAGAATTGGCAGCACTGCCTTACACTTGGATTGAAGAATACATTTATTTAATGTGCTTTTTTCTGGTCTGCTGGAGAAGCGGCTTTAATCACTGAGAGAGGGAGAGAGATTCTACACATCCCCCTTCGCCTTGATGAAAATAATTCAGCAGAAGAGGGGATATGACAACTGGAAGGGGCAGGGTTAGATCCCACCCCATCTCCACAGGCAAGCTGCACCCTGATGATGTCCTTTTGGCCACACTGGCCTCTTATTTTATTTGTATTACTCTATAATTTGCTACAATGTGGCCTTTAGCATGGAAGTCAATCTTAGGGTTCATGGTTAATTGCAAGAATTCCAACTATTCTGTGCAGAAAGTTCACTACATGGCGGTCAAACCAAACCCTGAGCTTATAAATTAAATAAAGTCACAATAAATATCTCAGGCCTTACCAGCTTCATCCATAAAACATCCAGATGCAGCAGGGCGTCTTCGCAGGCGTCCATGCGCCGAGGCAAACAGTTTGGCAGCTCCTCTCGCCAGCAGCGTGCCACACCTGCACACTGATCCTCCCAGTGAGGCTCCACCTGCACACCAGGTGACACACCGACCATGCTCAGCCTGCTAGTGCCCTCTTGTGCCTTCCTCCAGTCCAGTGACTGGCACCACTCTGAGAAATTTTAGAAAGAACAAAGGAAGGCCAATGCATTTGAAAAAAAAACCTCAACAGTTATGCAACTGGAAATTCGCTGGCTTGAATCCCTCTGCCGCTAGGGCACCACTGTGGGTTGAATCAAACATCAAAAGTCCCCGGAGGAAAGCAGCCATGAGCGATCACCGCTGAGCATCTTGAGTGTAATAGCACTGTTTTTTCACCAGTAATACCATTTCTTATTATTGTTGTTCACTGTTATCGTTTCTATACTACGAAAGATTGGGAATGCATTGCCATGTGCGCCGACCAGATGGACGGATTACACGTTCATCAAACCTGTGAAAAAAAAAAAATATCCAGTGCTGTTATAAACCTCACACCTATATTTTTCCCATCATTCCCCCTGCTTGCTCTAGGTGACAAGTAATACATATAATAAATGAATAATTCCTTCATTTATCTATATTTCATAGTGTGGCAGAGTGCTCAGTGAATTTGGCTATTGCACAGTGAGTAGTAAACCTACCGAATGCTCAATACATCAATGATTCAGTATTTTTCACACAGGCCGGCGCGACTCATCTGGGATACGACTGCACTACACGCCCAGTCTGAGGCGATACGACGCCGGGATCATGGAGCTGGGCCTTGTTTATACTCCTATAATGGCTATTCCACCCAAGCAACAGACCTTCTACCTGAGTGGATACTGCACAGCCAAGTGTACCCAGACTGTATGTGGAGAGAGAGAAAAAAAAACATATTGACTGCACTATTTATGGTTGAAATGTTAATAACACAAGGTCAATATTCCAGCTGACATGCCTCTGTCCCTGTAGACCTCTTAGTTGGAGCCTGACCTGAAGGTTTGTTTCTCTGTCTGACTATTTGTGTATCCAGGCTCTGCCTCCAGGAGGAATCTATATATTTGCGTCCCAGCTGCACACCCACCTGGCTGGCCGCGGGGTGAGGACAGTTTTGGTGCGGTCAGACAGGGAGGTGGAGGTGGTACAGGAAGACCAGCACTTCAGCACACATTATCAGGTGAGAGAGAGGCTCAGCTTATACTCTGAGGAACTCCACTTTATAAGATGCATCTTAAATTAGACTGCCTAAAAGTGAGTTTTACCTCATTTCTGCTTGAGCCGGTTCCTTCTGGGACTAAGATCCTTTATATATCTGTGAAACTCTAAGTGTTTACACTCGCTGTCTTTAAATTTTGTCTCATGAGAGGCGGTCTTTAATCTTGTGACACCTAGAAACACAAAGAAAGCTGGGATTATGTCGTGTGTTCAACGGTAAAAGCATAAGGTGGGCAGAAAGCCAGCGGTATCACAGTTCAGTTCCTTAAAGTGTATAGAATAAGGAATCTATCATTTCTATAGAGAAGAAAACTGCAGGGTTAGTGTGATCTTCACAGTTGACACACTGAAGGTAGTTTTAATAGGAATCAAACTGGAATATTCTTTGTTTAGTTTTAAGACAACAGTGGAAGTCTGAGATGCAGAAAGTGTGTTTTAGTGCAAATTTATTGTTTCTTGCACGATGTTCTCACGGGGTTTCTAAATCTCAAGAAATAGCATTAAAAAAAATGTGTGCATACTAATATTGCTCTTACTTCCCGGGAGCTTATACATCTCTGAAAGAAGCTTATTTTCACATGATTAGCGTCACCCTTTCTTTAACACAGCTTTGAGACATTAAACACAACCGGGTCTAATCAACAGGAGTTCTAGGTGCATTATTTTAGAGAACAGAGAACAGTGTTTGTTAGGGTGAAATAATTGTTCCTCGCAAGATTTTATAAATGGATTGGCTCACATGCACATCACTGTGAATTACCAGGTGGCAACACAACACAGACGGTGAGTTTGGTAACAAAGGAGTCAGGCGCTCTCCAGAACTTTCAAGGTCTTTTATGATGCACGGTCCTGAGTTGTTCCACGAATTTTGAGCTCATCAAACACACAGAACACAGAAGTCTCCGAGCCTCACAGAGCGCCACACACTCAAAAACGTATTGACTGTCAGCTCGACATCGAAACTGACAAACTACAGCATTAACGTTGTTGAGAGACAGCAGTCGACATCTGTTGTGCCTAATTTATGCTCAATAACCTGAGGCAAGCGGTCTGACACACACACACACACACACACACACACACACACACGGGGAGCAGGACATCTGCTGACTGTCTGATAAAATCTCCAGCTGCTGTTTATATGCGGGCTAATCTGAGTGTACCTGAGTTGTGTTGCTTTCAAACCCTGCAGACTCATTAGGTCTATGAAGTCTTTATCAAAAACACAAACCTAATGGACCCTTTGATGCACAAAGGCAGTGAATATAAAACTCAGAGGTAAAAGATAAAAAGCAACCGCCGCTTATCTTGGTGCACTTGAAATAAATGCACTGTGTGTATCCAATTACTGCACAAATCCAGATAATAGAGAAATGACATTGTGAAACGGAACAGGACATTCTTTTATGAAAACCTCAAAGAAAAAACTCTTCAGTTCAAATAACTGAATTACTAACTTTTTCATCTCAACATGTATTTTTCTTGTGAAACAAGAACATAAATACCTCATATATACATGCCTCCTGCATCACTTATATTACTTTAATGTGCTGTGTTTATCTTCTTTTTTTAACAGACAATCCGAGTCTTGAGGAAAATGGTGAATGTTCTACCTGTAAGTACAAAATGATGGCATTGGCTGCAACATGTAATACCAAAAGCAAGGTCTGCAATTTGCTTTAGATCTCCACTGTGATGATTGCAACAGTCAGACGAGAAATGAGAATGAGGTTTACGATTCTGCAAGCTCAGCTGAGAAGGCTACGTCTGAATGGTGGTGCCCCAGATGCATTTTCACGTCTTCTCTCTGCAGTTAAAGTATTGAATCGGCATGCTTCACCGCAGCGTTGGGTGTTTAAACAAAGGGGAAATAGGGACAGGCTGCAAAAATCAGTGCTGCTGTGATAGAAAATTCCTGGGGGACAGGCCCGACAACAGCAGCTGAGCTCCACAAAGCAACGTTCTTGTTAGCAGCAAACTGGCCACTGGCTCTCTTACGTAATTATTTCTCTTTCAGTAACCTTATTGTCCGTGCTCTTTGCTAAATGGTGGACTGCTGGCGTTTTGTTTTGGGTTTTTTTTTCTTCTCAATCCTGCAGGGTGACGTCCTGATAACAAAGTGTACTTTTAACACAGAAGATAGGAGCAAGCCTACAGTGGTGAGCAGATTACTGTCATCAAACTTCACTTTGATCGCCTCTCAATAACCTTGAATGAAACTTTAATCTTAATCCTTCAAGCTCACCACACTTCTTTCGTCCTTTGATATCTGCAATTGATTTTCGTATTACATTTTTAAAATTCTCTCTCATCTCTGCTCGTTGGTCTTCTACCTCAGGGAGGCTTTGGCATCATGGAGGAAATGTGTGTTAACTACATTCACTATTACCCCCGTACTCAGCTGGAGCTGTGCAAGAGCCACGTTGATCCTGGATATCTGCAGAAGTACTTTAACTTCATTAACAGGTGAAGCATGCACGAGCCTTCTCGCCCCCCACAAGTCATTACCTCGCTCCTCTCCTCCTTTCGCCCTCTTCCCCATTTAGCATCTGCTTCTCCATCTCCGTGTGACTAAGGCAGTTTTTCAGCATCTCTCTCCTCCTCCTCCTCCTCCTCCTCCTCCTCCTCACTCTGTCCTTCAGACCCTCTGGGACCTCAGTGGTGATTGCTTTTGTTTAAGCTTGAAGAGCCTCGTCGTTTCAAAGTGAAACTCTGTTCTAACAGATTTTTTTTTTTTCCAATCTCCTCCTCCTCCTCCTCTCTCTCCTCTCCCTCCTTCCTCCAGGTTTCATGGAAATGACCAGTGTGTGTGTGGCGAGGTTGACGTGACAGAGCAATACTCTCAGCTACAGTGGGATCCATTCACCGGAGAGGTGCTGGACTCCCTTTATAACACGGCTCCCATCTCAATGCACTGCAATCAGTCGACTGCACGTCTCTTTCCTGTAAGTTGCTGTAGTCTCACACACACACACACACACACACACACACACACACACACACACACACACACACACACACCACACATACCTATATATACAGTAGTCGACCAAGCCACCAATTAAACCCGTTCAAAGGGAGACATGAGTCGGACCAGCGAGTCAGACCGGCTGAACAGACAGCTTGTTAACTTGCAATATAAACACAGACACGTCATGTTTGGATCAGAGTGAATAAATCAATTACAAACTGCACAGAGGCCTTGATCAAGCTTTTCTCTCAGAAAATACGACTTTCGCTGGTGCACAGCGTCAGCTGTGTGCAAGTGCAAATCAAATTCAGAAACATAAAACAGAGTTCAGTGTTTTAGTGAATGCATAATGAGCGCAGCTATGGAGAGTGCTGGATAATAAGCACCCAGCACTGCAATAAATATTCACTTACTTTTCATCCATTCATCCATGATCCACACGCGTTTCGTCCAGTTCAGGGTCACGAGGTGCTGGAGCCCATCTCATGTGCAAGGGCAGGGTGCGCCACATATTCCAACCTGCAGTTAAATTGGATGCATGTTTTGTGGATGTTGGAATAAATTTGCATCCAGTAATGCAGCTGTAATCAATTACATTCGGAAGTCCTGCATACAACACAACCCCGGTCTTAGTATGAACAGCAAAATGTGGTTATGTGATCAAAGTATCAAATGAAAACAGATTTTGTATTTTTTAAGCCTGATATTAACATTGTATCATTTCTGAATTTGAAAACAGAAGCTGCCAAATAAAAAAAGTAGACTATAAAGTCACTGTAGGTTTTTGTCAGGTGGGATGAAAAATGTATCAAACGGAAATTCTTTTGATAACTACAAGTACTACAAGTGTAGCAAAGCACAGTCCGTGATTAAATGTAAGAAGGTTGCATCTCCTTTGAAAAAAACATTTTATCTTTTCTAGTCTCAAGTTTTCATCTTTAATTATGTTTATGAAAATACCTGAATTCTCACTTGCTTTACTTTGTGTAACTATGAGGAGAGGATTCTACCATCCATTTTGATTTCTGGGCTGCACAGCTGTGCAGAGGTTTGCACTTTTACCTCACTGTGAGAAGATTCCAGTCTGAGTCTGGGTTCGGCGTCCTTCCAGAAAGCATTTTGCACATTTTCTCTTTGTGCGTCTAAGTGACCGACTAACCGGTCATTCACAATGTGCTTTTATGGATGTTAAAATCAACCCACAGTAGCTCATCATTTATTAATAAAACGATGTGGATCCACTAATGATCGCATTAAGGAAAGCCATATATTTTCAATATGATTTTTCTGGGGGAACACCGATGAGCCAAAAACCAAAAAAAAAAAAAAAAACCTTCCCCTCATTCAGCACTGTGTTTATCTCCTCGCAGTTTTTTTTTTTTTTTTCCTTTGAGCTGCCAGCACTCTGTATAAAAAGCATGGATGCTGTTTGGCACATTGCAGGGGGATGATGAGCACTGCAGCAATTGCTGGCAGAAGCTTGTGCAATAAATCTGAGTTTTATGAAGCAAATGATGGGATTCAACATGAGGCGAACATGTGCGGCTGAACAAAGTGACTGGGAGCCTGAGGTAAACAGCTGAAGAGCCTCACCGCAGGCCACAACTCTCAACTCTACACACACGAGTAAGACGTTTCTCAGTGCATCGTGGTGCAACAGCGTAAACTTGTGTCAACAGTTTCAGCACAATAGGCATTCCTCAACTTGCAGGAAATGAGGTGCATCAGCTTGTGCTCGGCTCACACGGTGCTGCTTGCTGGTTTCCTTATTTTGAGTCTCAGACAAGGAACTAGACTAACCACCACCGAGCACAAACCTTTCTCCACTCTCGAAAGCCGTACCCCGCAAGTCCGAAACACACACAAAGAAAAGCAGTTGAGCGTTCCATTTAGGAGCGACACCACTGCGCAGCGACAATCGTTGCCAGTGCTTCAGTAAAAGCCAGTGGCTGAAGGCAGATGGTCATTTTGAGGAGTTTTTGGGCCACAATGACGCTCCAGATGTGAGGAGTGTAATTTATCTGTTTCCACAGGGCGAGTGGGACAAGCAGCCTCTCCCGGCGGTCACCTCTGTCCTGGAAAAACCTCGCTACCCCCTGCGAGGGAGGCACAACTCCCCCCAGCTGATCTCCTCCCACCAGAGTCGGAGCCCCAGTGAGGATTTTTAACCATTTATTTCAAACACTCGGTGGTGTTCTCTATTCGATGTGATGATATCTTAACAAACCGCTGTCTGTGCTGTATTTCTAACTTTACTGAGATCTAATGGGTGATAGTTATGATCCAACCAAACCTTTTGTTTCTGTGTTAACTGGTTAAATTCTAGCATTATGCAGAGGTGGCAATCAGCAGCAACTGTACTTCAGAAGAGTTTTTAGATATTTGTACTTGAGTATTTTTGACGCTGTTCTTGTACTCCGTACATGCTTGTGTTCAGTTCTACAATATCAATTCAGAGTTGCATTGAAAGGATCAAAGCATCTGATAATCAACTTTCATCAACAACGGTTTCTAAATTTAGAAAATAGTGTTATCTCTAACTCAAAACTACGATCAATGAGCTGTGTTATTTCTGATGATTAAGTTGTTCTGTTTAGGTAATTCTGTGTATTGTCTGTGCAGATGTTCGCACATGTGTGTTTAAATTGACCCCATCAACCCCAAACAGTACTTTGGAGGGTGATACTGCCATCCTTTGTTGTTTTTTTTTTTTAACCTTTTACTCAAGTGAAGCTGTAGCGTCAGTACTTTTATTAGAATTTGTTTCTTAAAAATATCTGTACTTCTACTGGGGTAAACAGCGTGAGTACTTCTGCCACTGATGGCATTGTGTGCTTTGATGATTATCTTCAGGCTGTGAAAGAAGTGTCTAATTAATCTAATTTACAACAAGATGTTTTACTCCAGTCTGCTGTATAGCGCCATTTCTCCAGGGTCAGATAATCCAGTGTGACATGCTCTGTTTTTATAAGGCTGAAATCATCTGAAATGCATTCAGAAATCATGTAAATGTGGAAAATATCAAGTTGAATTTTGTGTGACCTCCTGAAATAAAAAAAACAAACAAACCATAACTTATCTCCTTAAATCAGAGAAAGTGACTTTCTTTACTGGAACACCTCTGTAGCATTAAATGAATACAAAAACTGCACATACATCATTGAAAAATATCTGTAATTTGTCATTATTACTTGCTCCAGTGTTGCCTTGAGTTTTCATGTTGAATAATAAAGGTTAAAAAGCCATGGCCGGTCAAATATAAATTTATTGATACACAAATTGCCTTTGACAGGAAAAATCAGTATGCATGAACATTTACTTGACAGGCCATTACATCCTTTCCACAGTTTCTTTAGACCTGTCAGAGTAACGGTCCGAACACACACTGCTGCACAAAACAGCTTTGCACTAAGAAATCAAATTTGTTATGCTCAAGAATTAATGTCAGAAGTTTTTTTTTTTAGCAATATTTCCATCACATAACAGTAGAAAGGAAATTCTATAAACTCTTGTATTAAAAATGATGGCTCCATACATACTGAGGAGGAGGACCTATAGTGTTTCATCACACAGTTTCACATTTCCCATATAAATCTTTGTTATTAAGCCGAGCCACTCCTGAGAACGACCGTTCCAGTGATGAATGGCCTCCTGGGCAGAATCAATGAATCATTCCACATTAGTAAACATTTTGTGCTGAACGTGCAGCAACAAACATCTGAGAGGCAAGTGGGAGTCACGTACGAGCTGCAGCTTCGGCTGCCAGTTCACAGAGTGTGAGTGACGACTGTAGGTTTTTCCTCCGGTCTGAAGTGAAATTACCATAAATTAGTGTAAACAAAGAGAGCGCTGCACAGAATTCTGCATAGATTCAGTTAGAAATTTCATAATTTCATGTAATTACTACACTTAACAGCAAATGCAGTTTTCAAGTAGTTTTTTTTTTTATCTAAACTTCTTATGTATTGTCATTAGAGAAGACAATGTGAATGAAATAAGAGACAATTTTCCGATAGAAACCTGTAAATTTCTTGCTTCACTCGCTACCATAAGATGGTATTTGTTCTTTTTTTTTTTTTTTTTTAATATGAACTGATGAGGCTAAGATGGATTTCAACGCTCGTGGCTTCACAGCGCAGGTCACCTGTGCAGAAACAAAAAAAGCGACGACGCTCCTCAAGCTGCTGGAAGAGCAGACTGCACAAAGTGTTGATTATGATTTGTGGCATGAGCGCTCCTGCCGGTACTTAAAAAAATATGGTTAGCCACGCTAAATAACAACCAAGCTGGAAGAACTGAGTTTGCAAACAGCAGCGACGGCAGATTAAATGTTGAGAGAGCGGCGTCGGGGACACGGATTCCAAAACAAAAGACTTTATATCCATCAAAGCTGCTTTGAGATGACTGTTGTCTTCAGCTGTGTTTGCTACACCGGGCCTTTTGGGTGTTTTTTTTTTTTCTCCTTTTACCTCCAATATTGATAAACTCTAAGGGTTTTGACAGCATACAACAGGTAGAAGTGATTTTCGCCGTCCCTATCAGTGTCAGCGCCTGCCTGTAGGGGAGACAGTATCATCAGGGAATTATGTGACCCTGACAGAAGGCACCGTGGCCTCACAGGCGACATTACAAATGAAACATGCAGCACTAAAACGTTATATATTGTAGTGCACAATGAGGACAACATTAAAATTAATGGGTTGAGGGTAAAATCTGAGAGCTTCTAATAATGTCTAGCCTGTATAAAAAAAAAACTGAAAAAAAAAAAAAAAAAAAAAGGTCCTGGACACCAGTCAAGAATTTATGGGATTGACTTTTAACTAAAACACACACACGCATAGAGGCTTGTAAGTAATATCTTTGTGGGGTTTTCTCATTGACAAAATGGATTGAGACATTGCCTCTGATCTGAACCTTCACCAAATGTTACCTTTGACCTCAGAAAATGTAGGAAATGCTCCATATTGTACGCCAGTTCACCCAAAATCTCAGTTTTTAGACCCCAAATAGTCGAAAAAAGCAGCCCGCTCACACAAATACGCACAGATTTTCCTTGTTGCTTTGCTACAAAGGCAGCAGCTGCGTGTGTTTTGTGCAAAACATCACCCACACACCTATAATCATGATAATGAATGCCGTCCAAATGCTCTCTGTGAAGCCTGCTGCTGGAAAGATTAAGACTGTGAGTGAACTGGCGGTGAACCCACGACTGTTCTTTCACCGCCGTCATCAAAAACCATCCGCCGCAAACTCCAGTGACACATGTTAAGTCACAGATTATAAGCCCATTACGACATCTGGTTAATTTGACGGATTGTGTTCAGGTGAACAAGGTTTATTTGCATCTTTCGATTTAGTCGAGGACGACGAACGGCCAGCCGGGTGACGTCTGGATCCGTTTTAGTTCGCAGAGGGAATATAAATATTAAAAGGTTGATGACGATGCCAGATATTGACGTCGATTGCACTTCAGCATATTCTGTTTAAGACCTAAGTGTTCGGAGAGCAGCTCAGAGGGCAGTAAATTACCTAAAAAAAGCTCATTTTATATAGTAGTAAAGAAAAAAGCTAAAATCAGCTTCAGCATCTGACTAATTGTACCAAATTTTAATAACTTTAAAAAAAAAAAAACATCTTAAAAAGGTCATATTTCAGAATAGGTCTGATTTGATCATGTAAACATCAGCTTTATCCAAATAAATGATCAACATTTAATGTTTACAACAGAGATGTTAAGACAATTTCATCATTTGAAAAAAAAATAAAGTTGTACATTTCATCATGTGCGTTTTTCTCTAACCGCTGCGTTTTCTTTCTTTTTTGTTTTTTTACACTGGTGGTCCTCCTCAAGCGTAGATGCCCTTCACACGTTTGTTCTCAGGGTCGAACGGAGATTTGAGGTGGGCTCTGGCCTTGTATGTGACTCCCATCCTTTCCAAGGTAAACTCGCCGCTCTTTATGAAATCGGCGCTGACCTGAGGGAGAGAGGGGAAGAAGAAGAAAAGAGCGAGGGAGACGGTGACTGAGGGCACGCACGTGGACGAGGCGTCGGACGGAATATGAATTTGGGCGCGATAAGAAGACAATGTGGATTAGAACAGAGAGGGGAAAATGAAAATGACCCGCTAATCCAGTCTTTGTAGAAACGGCGCCGCAGAACGGACCATTTCAAAGCATCCACATCTGAGACACCGAGAGCTAATTTTCACGGACCGACTCCCTTTTCTCTCTGAGTCGTCACTCCGTCTGTTGCTGCTTTTTGCGCCCCGGAAGGAGACTCAAACACAGCCTATAGTTTATTACATAGTTAATTGGATTTCCCTTTTAAGGCATCAGCTGCTTAGTTTGATTTTTAAATGCATTTATTTGTGGTTGTGTACGGCGAGCTGGTGAAGTAGCTTTAATCGCTCTGAGAGGGAGATCAATGGTTTCCCCTTTTGTGGTGGAACCAATCTAAGAAGAGATGAGCATCGACCACGACGTGAGGGGAAACTCTCAGTAGCCCCTGGTGAAAACACACTTCGTATGTACTATACAGAAAAAATATGTAAATAAAACTGAAAATTCATCAGTTCATTGTGTGTTGTGGCATTCGAAATTAACATAAACCGAGATCCTGTTGACTTCACACAAAACCTCGATCCAATCACACTCACTCAGAAACCTTAAAACAGCAGCTTTACCACTATTTGTGTTACAGTAAAAAACCGCCCAGCAGAATGGAAGGCTGTAGCTCACTTTAGATAAGTGACCACTCCATACGCTGCAATAATTCATCGCGGAATCAACGGATCAATTCCAACATCAACCTACTGAAGGAAAAACTTCTCCTCTGCGCAATTTTGTCCCACTTTTCAAAATGAGTTGCAGCTCCAGCCAAATTTGAATATTTTAGGTCAAGAGTTGCTGTTATGATGAAAAGTGACTTTACAGATTCAATTTAAAGGAGATATGGTTCAAATCACAAAGAGATTTATCCAAGAAAGCAAACCGGATCAGGTATCCGGTTACTCAGTGTCACACAGAGCAGCTTCAGCAATCACCGCTCGTGTCTTTGTGTTTCCAAACCTTTGTCACCAACAAAGCAGAACCTCAGTCCACTTTGTTGTGTGGATGATCGAATCGATGAACACGTGGAAACACAAACACGCTACTATTAAACCCGAACCGATCCGGCCTGCATGGCTTTAGACAAACATGCTACTGGCCGGAGCAAGAGGTTAACAGAGGTGAAACATCTGTGCTGGACTGGAGGAAGACATCGATCAAACACAACAAAACCCAAGAGTACAACAGGTCAGCTGTTGTTTAAGGGGGGGTGCTTGGCTGGTGTTGAGGGATATTGTGTAATATACGACACTGTATGAGACGGATTTACATGTCCTTAAGGGGTGTTTTGAATTTCATTTTGAGCCTTATTTTCATCATTTAAGTGGATGCCACATGGGCCTGACAAGCACCCACTGCAGTTAAACTTTCGTTATCCCCTTCACCTCACCTCGAATTCTTATCTTCAGCCCAGTTGATATGATGTTGCCTTGTTATTCTGTGCATCAGTGTGATTATTAAGTAAGACACCAAGCAAAAAAAAATTAACATTGGTCAAAAAAACTTATTTTAAATGCAAAGTGAGAGATGGGAGCTGAAAGTCTAACACTCATATAACTGAACTTTTTACCTCTCGGCTTTAATCAGATTTCCCTTTTCCACAAATTACAAAAGAAGACAGCAAGAAACACAATCATTTGAAATCAGCAACTAATTAAAAAAAATTATTTCAATGAACTTTGACTCCATCTTATCCAACTTGAGACACGTTTGCTTGTGTGGAACCATTAGGCTAGTTCAATTACCACCTTTAAAGCTGCTGCCACCTTTTCTAAGATCTATGACAAAATGGCTCATCGACCCTAAAATAATATCAAAATTCAAGTGGAATATGAGACCGTGTGTCTGTGTGTGTGTGTGTGTGTGTGTGTGTGTGTGTGTTCTCACCACTCCTCCAATGGGGTTGCGGATGAAGCCATCATAACCGATAGTTTTATCAATAAAAAGCCGTAGTCAGATCGGCGCAGGTGACCAACAGGAACCCCGTTACGGAAAATAGCCTCCAGGCCAAACATGGGCACTTTTCTAGAAACAAGGAGAGAGAAAAAAAAAAAAAAAAAAGAAAAGAAATGAACAAACATACATTTATGCATTTTGAATGGTTAAAAAAAAAAAAAGATCCAAACACTGTTGAAATTGGAAAAAAACAATTCAGAACTCCACTGAGTCCTCTGGAGCAATATTAATGAATTGAATGCAAAATATCTGAATAAAAAAAAAAAAACATAAGGAATACGAGAACAACATCCTATGTGGAATCTATCATCAGTTCTAAACTAGTTTTAATGTCTTAACTGTTTATGTACAACATGCATTAAAATTATTACATATGAAAACATCTTATGAGAATATCATAGAAGCAAATGTCTGCCTTCAGCTTCACTTCAGTCAATTATTGTCCGTTATTGTTCTTATTTAATTTTTTTTTTTTTATTTCTTTGGAATCAGAAAATCTAATTTCCAAGCAGAACTGACTCATCGATGGTGAAGCAGACGATGCGCCTCTTCAGGCCCTCCTCCTTCTGTTTTTCCAGCGTCTCGCGGCCCTGGAACGGGATCGAATCTTCAGTTTGCAGGTGAAAGCCAGCCCCGCCTCCAGTGGGGTGTCATCAGGGCGAAGGTCAGCGTGCCAATGCCTGTACCCTGAGGAATACAAACACGGAAAACAACCATATCTCTCATTTTCCTTACAAGTAACATTGAAGCCAGATGGCTGTTTCAATAAATCAGGGTCTGGACTGAGCGTTACCTTTCTCTATACTGAGGGAGTCGATGGCTCTGTAGCCGGAGTTGATGATGCCGTGTTTGGCGCCAGCGGCCATGACGGCATTGTAGACGGGGAGGCAGGCGTCTCGGGGAATGTGCAGCTCCCAGCCCAGCTCTCCCACGAAGGACAGGCGCATCGCTCGCACCTGGACGGGAGACGGGACGGGGAGACGGTGAGGGACGTGGAGGATCGATCTGCCGAGGCGCTTCCGCTGCACGTCCGGGACCAAATTCAGTGGAAATGCATTTCTAATGACTGACGGATTTTTACACGCCGCAGCAGGACAAAAGCAGCACTGATTTAAACATCAGTGGAAACGAATGGAAATCGATGCAGGAGAAAGATAAGACGTACAAAGAAGGAAAGTAATCTGTTTGGAAATGAATACCGCGTCAATCAACTGAAACTGCACTGCAGACGAGAGGTGGAAGAAAGAGACATGAATCAAAGCACAAAAGAGGATTCGAGGGAAAAATAAAAGTAGTTTCCCATATTTGATACAAAAAAAAAATCATAGACATCTATAGGTTCATGAACATTGGAGATTTGTTCAACGGTGAAACTTCTGTAGCAGAAATTAAAATTATTCTAAAAGGAACATCTTCATTATGGTGACTGATGAATCATTAGCAATGTTATAAGACAATACACTGTTGGAGGCTGTGAGGAGTCATGAACCAGGATGATGACGTTTTATGGATCATAAGACAATTCTGAAAGAATGCAAACCATATTATTAAAAACTCCTTTCTATATTAAATACTCAAAACATTCTCTGTCGAGTATACTGGAAAGATTGACAAACGTCATGGGGGAATAAAAAGTGTTGATGAAATGTCACTTCAAGAGTGGAAAAACTATCAAAAGTGATCGAAATCAAAATTATTTGATGGACAAACTGACATTTATAGAGATAAATATTCCATAAAAAAGCAGATGAAACAGTGAACAACGTGAACTTTTCAAGATTGCTGTTGGTTTATGTGTGCTCTAGTATTATTGATTTATACAGTCTGTTTATGAAAAAAAAATGTGTAAAAACTAGAGCAAAAAGAAAAACAACACTGTGAGATACATTTCTCCTGAAACAGACATGAGTGCATTTAAAGCAGGAAAACGGACACAAAGCAAAATGAAAGAAGAAATCATAGAAGGGAGCGAAAACGCAGAGGAGAAAAACTTCTTCCAACAGAGTCCCCAGAGTGTGCGGTGAGAGCCAGGCCATCTGGCCTGTAAGGGATCACCCGGGCCCCATATGTACGGCACGAAGCTCAGGGGAGGAAAGTACATGTCGATCCTGGCTCCTTCACAGCCCTCACTGACACGCAGACGACGAACCTGAAACACACAGCTCCACGCACGGCACAGCGTCGCTCGAAAACAATCCCAATATGCCTCACACGGAGGAGCGCAGCGATGCACACAAACACGAGTCGGCGTGACCCGACACGCACGCCGACGCGCTCGCAGCCGGGACGGAGGGGGGAGCGAGGGGAGCGAGAGCTCAGGGTCTAATGAGCTCCGAGGGAGGCAGAGGGCAGGGGGGAAACTCTGCTCTCACAGCGGTGCGGCCATTAAAATGTCACCCGGACGCGGCCGGCGACCGGCTGGAACGCCGCGCAGCCGACGCGCTCGCTCGCACACACATGCACAAAGCTCCTGCCGAGCCGCCAGAAGATGCTGACTGGGATCAGCAGCGAGCGTTGCATAATTCATGTGAGCGCAGGAAAGACGGCGAGAGAGAGTGTGTGTGTGGACATATGTGTCGCTGCGTGTGCCGGTACAACACGCTCTTTTTTTTTAATCTGATGTTGGAAACACCCGAAAGGTCAGTGCAAGAGGTCGAGGCTAAAGACCTTATAGCGCTGCGGTTTAATGGATAAATCTGAAACTTTCTTAACGTGGTGTGAGTTTTCTGCGACGACGCCTCGGGGATGGCGGATCTGACAGGCGAAATGCGGAACGAGGAACAGAAAACACAACATTTGGACACACTTGGCTTGTAAAGTGAATCAGAAGGAAGCCTTGAGAGAAGTCGCCTGTCTCCTGCCATCAGCAGCCTCTGATCTCCGGCGACTGAACCTTTTGAAATAATAAACCTGTTTCGCTCGACATGATGTGATTTGCAGGCGGGAAGTGTTTTCTAATTAACTGCATTTTTCATTTAAGCACTTTTGACAGGGTTATTTTGAAGCTGACAAATGTACCACATCCAATTATTGTGGGAGTGAGTTGAGGCACAGCGTGCGTGTGTGTGTGCGTGCGTGCGTGCGTGTGTGTGCAGTCACCTGATGTCCTGCTGCTTTGACGACTTTGTGGCTTGAGAAGGGGAACGCTTCATTGCTGAGATCCGTGTCCAAAACCTCCTGCAAAACTTCTCGGCTGCAAATAAAACAAACGGGGGGAGAAAAGAATGAAAAACAGCGCGGAAGTGAGTCAATGAATTTCCTATTTGCAAAACGATCCTCGGTGCTGATGAGACAAAGCATTTTCTCTTTACAGGGAGCTAAAAGTGCTGTGTTGTCGAACACTGATTACTGCTCACAAACCACTTGAGGAGGAGATAAAGGGTGCTCTTGGCTGCAGAATAAATCACGGCGTGCTACTGTGCATTTATCTATGGGCTAACTGCCCTTGAAGACGTTTCTTTATTTAAATTGTTGTGTTGCTTCAGTGCATTCAAAATTAGGAGTGAATTTATTACTATATTTGTAAGAGAATTACGACTATCTCCAGATGAATCTTAAAAAAAATTGAATACAATTCACAAAACCTGCGTGTGATTTTAATCATTTTTACATAAAAACTGAAAAACATGGCGTGTAATGTGTGTGTCATGAATACTGCCTCGTTGGAGCTTGGATCCCTTAAGATCGCTTTGTGTTTTCATGCATGCAGAAAACACATTTTGGCAGATTTTTACATGCATGTGTGTTTTCTCGGAGCACAAGTGGATGTAGCGGAAAAGGTACTAGCTCTCTTTTTACACACACGTACACACACACACACACACTCAGAAAGTCAATATTACATAAAGATGAGTCAACAGAAAGAAAAGCACTAAGTTTAGCTGTCTTGGCTTGTTTGTGTGGTTGTGAGTGGGCAGGTGGAGAATACAACGCGTGAGGCTGTTACTGGGAGTTATTTTTGCATCGGTGCTGCAGGAAAAATCAGGGTTCGGGATATCTGGGTATCAGTTCGGGCCGTGCTCATGCGTCTTCGCGTGTCGGGGGTGGTTAATATTTTTTCCTACAAAGCAATCGATGCAATCATAGATGGACGTGTGAACATGGGGATGATTATGTGTATATTCTTATATTCGAGCTTGTAAGCAAGAATGCAATACAAGTATTAATGCATAGGTTTTTTTTTTTCCTCCAGGCAGCTCCTTGGATCTCGGTCCTCCCTCTATGAACTCAAGAGCCCAACAGCAAAGGCCAATTAGCTATATATAAATAGCGAATCGCTTTAGTTCGTGTGTGTGTGTGTGTTTGGGGTGCAACTAGTAACAACCAATTTGTTTCTCTGGCTTTCCACTTAACGGTGGCTCTCAGCTGCGGGTCTGAGGATGCACACAAACACGGGCCGCTCTAAAGGACGTCGCGTAATTTCATCTATTATGCATCACATTCATAATTACAAAAGCAAAGTGGATGAGCACCAGTTCCACCGCGCCGAAACTCGCTGCCAAGAGACGAGCCGCAAGTTTAAAGACTCCTCTCTCTCTCTCTCTCTCAGGAGGATTTGAATGAGAGCCTCAGAGAGGGGGGAAGACACAAATGAATTTCCATAAACGCCGTAATCTCCTCCCTCCTCCAGCTTTAAAGAGATCAATTTGCTTCGTCAGAAAACAAAACCCAAACACTGGAGTGAGTTCCTCAAACGTGGACGAGACAACGGGAACCAGCCAGAAATCGTTGAAGTGCCGAGCGGAGGGGCGGACGGCGCAGACGCCAACCTTGTGTCAACACACATAAACATCCAAACGTTCAGGAGCTGAGTGCTCTCCGGATGCTCGGGAAAAACTCAATGAGATCCATAATCAACATCCCATTATGTGTGCGTGCCGCTGTAATCAAACCCAGACACTGCTGGCAGTGACGTCCCGGGTTCCTCATTTGACGTAAGCAATGAGAGCGAAGCAGGAGGGGAAAAAAAAGAGAGAAAAGGCAACTGAAGAAAAGGGGGAAGGGGGAGAGCGAGAGAGGTGGAACCTACAGGGAGTAAGAGAGGGAAAAAAAACTGAGGAGATGAGAAAGCCTGGAGGAGAAGATATTGACAAAACCCACACGGAGAACAGAGTGTACTAGACCCCCGCTGGCCGGTGGAGGGAGGAACAAGACGCCCTGCGCTGAGGTGAGGAAGAGAGGAGGGAGGGATAGACGAGGAGGTGAAGGGTGCCCGGGTTTGCTCTTTGAGTCAGGAACAAAGGGAAAGTGGAAGAAGTGAGATTAAAGTGACAAGCTTCAACCGGCTCCAGTGTCCAAATGTGCAGCGGCGGTTTCCACGACGCTGGGCGCCGTTTCTCATCCTCGCATGAAGAAAACTTCCACCAGGCTAAAAACGGGGCGCAGCGACGTTTCCACATCAGAGAATTTGATAGTTTAGCTGCATTTCTAGAAAAAGGGAAGTTTGGTGGAATAATAAAAGTGTAACAGCTTTTTAGAGGGATATGTCTGGCAGAAAAGTTAATCATGGAAACGGATCAAACCAACTCTGGTGGATTTCATCCTCGTTTTCCCTTCTCTTAAATATGCTGGTATGTAATTAATGAGAAATAAAACCCTTTCTTCATGCCCATAATTGCATTTTTTCCAGCATCCTGTACTTCAAGCAATGATTTTTCTTGATAATTTCTACTTTACATTCTCCACTTGAACACAGACATCCTAATCCTGACTGTACAGAAACTGGTTTAATCTCTTATTTAATCACATAAAGGACAACATGATGCAGCAGAAGCCATCAAAGGTGTTAATACAGTTTGCCATATGAATAACACTAGTTGTGTTTTGTGATTAAACAAATGTGATGCAGGTTGAATGGCTCTCACAGTTCACACTGACAGTCCCGTTGCTTGTAATTGTTACATGGATTTTTGGTCGTACTGGACATTTTCCACTCCAGCAGTCTCTGACATTGTTTGTCACATTCGCCGTCCTCGCACGCCATCTGAGGCCACTAATGGTTCAGCGTTGTTGCCCAAGGACACGGCGGCACATGGCCTAATGGACAGACACAGCAAACCAGTCTCCATCTGTGGGCAGAGGAGATACTCCTACTATTTTAATTTGCTGGAGAAAAAGCGCCAGAATTTAAGGGTGTGAGAATAACATTTGTGATATCGCTTCAATATAAAAAGTAAAACAAAGGCCTTTAGGCTTAATGTAATAAACTACTTTCAACAGAGAGACAAAGAGGAGAGCCTTTTTTGGTTTATTTTGTAAGTACAACTCTACACGTGGCAGCATTTAAAAACTAAAAACAAGCAGCGAGCTGTTTGAATCGCTTCAAGAGTTGAAGGCAGAATAATGAAGAAGCCATCCACACGCCTGGCTCCAGTCGGCGTCAAAAAAAACCCCAAAAAACTGAAGCTTCACTGGTCTGGACGTCGCTGAACAAGACAGGGGTCTGCCATGGGACGGCTCTCATTCCCTCAGACCCCTGTGAGGGGGGCCAGTGGTCACAGTGGAAGGGGCTCATTTCAGAGGCTCCACATTAAATGAAATTGTACGCTGCAACAGTATCATGCAGTTTCTACAGAACTGTGAACTACATCTACATCAACAGCCCGGCCAAATAAATATGTTTTGAATAATTGATTTCTAAATCATGACTTCAACATACTGCAGGTTCATCAAGAAGCCCCACTGGAATCAGCACAGCTTTGATCTGACTGCGGAGTCAAACGGAAGATTCACTTCAGGGAGATGTAAAGAAGCGTGTTTAAAAACCCGTCGAGGTGGAAACTGTTGATAACATAAATAGATCAATGCTCTCACATTGTTTGTCTCCCATTCAGTACCCATACGGTGGAACTCATCCACAAGCCGAGGCCAGAGTCGTGATCTGAGACCTAAATGCCTCAAAGGCCTCCCAATGTATGAGAATAGCCGTAATCCCCACTCAGTTAGGCGTTATTGAGGTAACACCTGGTCGAATCACAATTACCACTTACTCAAATGAAACATAGATTTTTTTTTTTCTTCCAAGGTGAACAGGTTTCATTAAACAACCGATGGCTTCATCCAACCGCAGAATGAACCTTGAGGCTTCCAGCTCCTGCCCGCCTTCGGCCCCCTCGCTCGCCCCCTGAGGCCAGGTCCTGAGTACAGCCACTTAATCTGCTCACCTCTCATCGACTGAACCACTTGACTTCTCATTTCCCCACCTCTTCTGTCCATGTGAGAATCATGACACATCTTCCCACCATCAGCCGCTTCCAACCCCCCCCCCCCCCCCCCTTCTCTGCCATGACTCTGACCCACTTTCTCTCATATTAGTTTTTTTTTTTTCACCTGGACATAAATCATGGCACAGTCACAATCACTCATGGCCCCGCTTCCCTCTCTTCCCCCCCCCCTCTTTGGTCCCTGGATGCTGATCATTCCCATGTCCTCGGAGTGGTCTGTCAGCTGGCAGCGGAAGCCTTGATCCTGGAGAACCGTTCTAATGTGGTTCCAGTTGTGCTCTGCGACTCCGCCGCCAATCGCCAAGTAGTAGGCATCGCCTGGAGCAAAGAGGGGGAAACACAGCAGCAGGACTGAATGTTAACTAATACTATGAGCACTTTCCCTCTCATGCAGCTTACACCATGTACATGTGTTTATTATTACAGCACAGTGCCATGAAAAAGCATTTGAGCATTAAACAACATTAAAGAGGGGAAAACATGGAAGCAAAATAAGCATTTGATAGGGAGGCAAATACTTCGTTATGGGGCTGCATGTAACCAAATGGTGAAAAGTAACTAATACTTATAGTAGTTTTTGAGAGGATTACGATATGGCATCAGTCCAGTGTTTTGAACTGTGCTTTCATTTTAAAATGAGAAAGATCTCAGCACAACAGCGGTTGAAGTACAAATATTGTAGATTTTCTCCCCAACGCAATGGGATTACAAGGGTGAAGACAGTTTACACCACGGACAGGTGAAAGAGAAAGAAAGTAGTTGTGTCTCCAATTAGCTTTAAACACTGTAGGAGTAAAACACTGTGAGAAAAAAAAAAGAAGATAATTCAGTTTTGCTTCCTAAAGGAACATATTGCATAATTAATCACTTGCCAGGCAGAATTTCTTCTCCCACCACAGTTGGCATAATGTGATCATAATTACTTAATAACTATTTGGACTCATTTATACCATGTGATATTCATAAATAGTAAAAGCTCGACAGAGATTATGGTAATTTAAACCCATGAATCTTCACCTCCATCTGGTCCCACATATTTAATTTTAGGTCTGTGGAGTGAAGTTGAGTCATATAGTTAGGAAGCGAAGGGAGAAAACGTTTTCATAATGTCGACGTCTTTATATGTCTCATCTTAATCTGTCTTATACAAGTTTTACAGCTTCACTGATATTCATGTTGTTGTTTTTTTAATGTAGCTGCAAAAAAGTTCATTTTAAAATGATTAAAAAAGGGTATGACACTGAAACAGAAACATGATACAGTCCAGCATTCAAACGCACGGAAGACGACGGTGCACAGCGTACAACAGTCAAAGCAGCAGAATAACTAATGAAAAATACTGAGAAAAACTAGAGCAAAATAAATGAGATGCAACAGAATGATGGATATGCAAAGAAGGCAGGTAAAATGTTAGCACTTAAAATGACAAAATGTTCAAGCAGACAAAAACAAAATGACAGAGAGAGCAAAATATACTCAGCGGCGCAAATAAATAGTGACTAAAACACAACGTGCGTGTGGTCTCAACCGTTGGACCTCGGGTGCCAGGGGAAGGTTGGAGGAACCGGGCTCCAGTCTGCTCACCGTCAGGATCGGCCTCCGCCCCTCCTCTTTTATTCAGCATGCAGGTATAACACAGTGGAGCCTGAAAACACACACAAACACACGCATGAAATCAGGCCTCGTGGAGGAAAAAAACTGAAATCTCAAAAGGAAATATGAGGTCAGTCTTTTAATTGTGATGCCTTGCTCCTTCATGAGAGTCGAATGGATTTTTACCACATCGGAGCCACAATTACCACAATTCACAACTAGGAGTAATTATTTCTGCCCCGAGGTAATTACGGATACTCAAAAGAAAACCATTCCTTCTTACCATTACTCATAAATACAGGAGAGAGAAAATCTTATCTGCAAGACGGCGAGTGAGAATCAAGTGCAACATCATCATGTGAGACATTTCAAAAAGTGTCCTCCTCAAATGGCTCACGGGTAGACAAGCATCTACCGACTCCACACATGGGGTTACTGCAAGTTTAACTTAACCAGGAGGAGCAACGCGCATGAAAGAAAACCCTTTAAATAGAAAGTGTACCAGATGCTCTGTAAGCCACCCTGACATATAAAATTCACACATAAGGACTAGTATTTTTTTTTCCAATCGTTTGATCTTGCTCTCCCTTGGGTGTGTCTGTGTGTACAATTGGCACGTTTAAATCCGTCCTCCCATCTGCCGTCTACACTCATTTTAAACTTTAAGATGTTCACAGGGGGGCTGGAGCGGGCTGACATTTGGAGAAAGACAGGATAGATTGGAAAAAGGTCACATGTTTACTGCAGGGCTCACAAAGCCATAAATGTTTGTAGAATTAAAGTTTAAGGACGTTCTAGCTAATGTATGAATTAAAAGAGTTTATAATGTGTTTTGAATTTCTCTCGACACTTTTCGTCTCATTGACCTTTACCAGCCATTTCACTTTATTACTTATCTTTGGTGACATTGAAAGTTTGCAAAAGTCTTTTTTTTCCCATGCATTTGTCTGTATAGCTGCATTTCTATGTGATAGGGTGACAAAGATCACGTTGTGCTTTCAGCCTACAATTATTCCACCTTTATTAGAACGCTGTTTTACCTAAAGTGACGCACATTAAATGATTCCATCAGTGGCTAATAATGCTGGGAGTCACTCATGTCCTTTTCGGATCCTGTACAGCTAAATAACCACTAACCTCAAAGGTAAATCCTCAAAGGTAAATGCAACGCAAATTAAACAGAACAAAGCAGCACATCTTTTAACATCTGTCACTGGAGAAATCAGTTCTAAAAGCGGAACACGTTCCGGCAGTGATCGCTCCCTTTTCACCACTTCCCAGACCTTGAGCTCATGTTTTGGCATCTTTCGGGGCGGACGCTCTATCAGTGTATCTGCTCTTCCCCTTCATCTCATTGTTTCTCCCGTCTGTCGGCGCTAGCCGATCGTCTCTCCGGGCGTCGGACCGACCTGGCTTTTTGTTGACGTCGGCGGTGAACAGCCAGTCGGCCGCCTTCTTGGCGTCCGGTCCGGTGAGATAGAACTTCCCGAAGTAGGACATGTCGAACACAGCCACGCCGTGTCGACACGAGAGGCACTCGGCCTTAATCTGAAGGCAGAGCGCACATAAAACACTTTCAGCTAACACACACACACACAAACGCAAGTTTTCAAGGTGACAGTATATAAAAGACTGAAGCTTTGAGGCTACATTCATTAGACAGAAAATCAAATGAAAAGCTAACAAAAGGGTACAGACATCAAGGTTTCTGTCCTTCAAACTGAGCTTTTTTTTTGCACTCTACATCCTTTAAGCACCATTAGACTCACTGATTGCTCCCTCATCATGCGATCTATCCTCAAGGAAAGGGGTTCACTCACACCCGACTACCCTAAAATGTGGCCTGACGCTAAAAAACAAAAAAACAAAAGAGCAAACTTAAAAAATCCAAGCTTGTCTACAGTTAGGAGTTACTTCTTTATACTTCATCCATACAGACTAGCAGTAAGTCTTCACAGGCTGTTGGTTTCTTACCACGTCGTGATGTGGAGGGAAGTCAAAGGTGTACTCTTTGCCCAGCAGCTCGTTGTATTTGTAGTTTTCATTCTTCTTCACATCGTAACACCCATAATAATCATAGTCTTTAAGCTTTGTAACAAAAAAAAAAAACAAATAAATGATGGTTAATTATTACAGTTTTTCAAGTGCCAGAAGAACAGTGAGCTATTCTCTATTGGCAGCCAGTCTGCTCCAGAGGCATGTGATAAAAAAAAAAAAAAAAAACTTAATTATTCAGGTCTTTCCGAACGCCTTCTGTCAATACGTGGAGGTAAATAAATCATTAGCATGCACGTGGCTGCGCGTGGAGTAAATTGCGGGCCTCACAGGAGCGGGTCCGTCTTTGTTGAAACCAGCCGGGTCGCTCCCAGCCGTGCCGCTCCTGGAAGACGCAGACCCTGCTCCGTCAGCACCTGCAGCAGGCGGCACGCACGCACGCACGCACGCACGCACGCACGCACACACGCACACACACACACACACACACACACACACACACACACACACACACAAACAAGCCCAATCAGGTCATGTGTGCTCCACTGCGGGGAAAACCTGCTGTTATTTCAGTCATTTCATTCACATGTGCAGAAACGAGCGCGTCGGTTCATTTATCGAGCACAAACAGACGTTGACACTTGGACCATCGTTTTCCGTCGTTTTCATACAAAGTCAAAAATCCAAACTTGAGTCAAAGTGTACCTGGTGTTGAATCCTGGTTGTAGTATATAGGGTAATGACTTGCACGTGAACACATGTTCATAAATATTCATTTTTTTATCTTGAGTTCAACACTTTCATTTAATATTCTTTCCATTTTCACACATTTTATGAGCTCGTGTTTTTCTGCTGTTTCAGGCGTTTGGTAGTTGCCCAGGTTGATTCCACTGCTGTCAATATTTGCATTTACAGTTTAATCGAACGATGCCAGAGTTCATCTGTAGCAAGAATGATCATCGATTCGCCGGACGTTTCAGTTCGATGGTTTTGCGCTCGACAGACATGAGCTGTGTTAACAGAGCAATCGGACCAGAGTTCATTATAGTCGACACACACTGAACACTGCCCAAAGAGAACAGTCGAACTTTGATAACAACTCTCTCCTCAAACAAACACTCCCATATGAACAATTAGAGCATATGTATTCATATGGCAGCTTGACAAAGAGTAAGAAATTGACCACCCTGTAATTAAAAATAAACAAAACATTACATATGAAGATATGCGGAGGAGTTTGCTTACACTGTTTTCCTACCCGAGGCAAAAAATAGCGTGTTTCTTAATTCCTGACTTGTGGCGTTCAGATGAGATATTTCAGGGCTCTCGAGCCTCCTTGTTAAAACTGACAGTCGCCCACAGTTGGTAGGTATGTTGTATGCGATGCTCTTCCCCCCCCCCCACTCCTAGCAGGCAGCTAGCTGTCTCCTGCCAAAGCTTCCCACACCGAGCTATATTACCATCTGTGCTACCGAGGTGGAAGAAAACGCGGAGAAAAGCGGCGGCGTCAGAGATGGTCTGAAATACAGTTAGGACATTCGGCTTTGGGCTGAAATTTGGACGGATGATCTATTAATTGACGCGATCAGGCACAGGTGTCAACCAGGAAATGCATCCGTCCTGATGGACCAGGGGACGAGGAACCGCTGGGCAGTCAAGATTTTTATCTTCCATTTGTATGCATAAACAGCTATATTTGAACCCTATGCTGCAGCTGAGTGATGGAAATGCTTCAATTGTCCATAAATAAATACATAAGTATGCAAACAAAATATTGTTCATCTCTGTGGAAATTATATCCCTCAAACACTTCAACCACATTTCTGTTTTTTCCATTTCCTTTTGCTTCAAAAAACGTTGCTGTCTTTATCGCGCTTGAGGCCACAGCCACGCGCCAAGCCGCGCATTGAGGTGAATACACCCTAGAAAGTTTGGCTCCCTTCTTTGATCTCAAACAACCTCAAACCTGGTGGTTATGCATGAGAAGAGTCGAGAAAGAAGAACGAAACAACCTCTGAGAAAACAGCAAACAAGAGCCACAAAACAAACCGACAACGCCGCTAATGGAATCGGTCTGACAGGATCTGCTGTGAAAAAAAAAAAAAAAAGCCCCACATGTGAGCGCCGGGGTAGAAGCTGCGACAGTTAAAGGTAAATTAGTCTGGAAGAAGAAAGCACGTCTGAGTGGATCATTAATGCATAAAGTACGACGGCTGGGGCCCATTAGGAGGGTTTTTTCTCTCCCTTCAAGCTAAAAAGCAAAAGGGAACTGAACGACATCCAAAACCCGGGCTACCAAAGCTAAAGTGTATCATTTATAGACATTTGGCATGGGTAACATTAATAAATGTAGCGGCTGGGATAAGTTACGCTGCGAACTGCTTCCGACCTGCCTGAATCAGCATCCTGCTCTCAGATTTGATCAGAGGAGACAGAATGAGAGAGGGGAGAGGAGTGAGCGAAAGAGAAGGGGGGGAAAAAAAAGATGCACGACAGAGAAAAGTGGAAACCTCTCTGTGAGATGTGATCAGCGTCTAACAATTGTTCCTTTGCAAACACTCGGGCATGCTTGTTATAAATATATAGGCATGCAGGAAGTCGACACCCCGGATGCCAGCAGCATCTAAAATGTGAATTTGTTCTGTTGTCATATCAAAGCTTGGAATCATTATTCAGAACTGAGAACAAAGGAATGGAAAGTTTATTGTACTAGTCACAATAATACCCATAGAGGCTCTATTATGAAGGAAAAGTGGCTGTAATCATGCATTATTCATACTGTCCTCTTAGACTGTCCTCACTTTCTTTTAAAAATGAAAGTTGTTTTTTGTCATAGTTCCTCGTTCCATTAGTTTTTAATGTGTTGGGGGACATATCATAGAGATGTATTCTAATCTCTCAGGTCATCTGCTTAATGTTGGACTGCTCCTGACCTGTTTTGCACATTGGATCTTTATTTCCAGGCACAATCAATAACTTAAATAAATTCAGTAATGCTGGAAAATATATTGTGATTCTCCAAAAAATATGAAGAACTCAACGCTGACAAGATCTACTATGCATATTCCCAAAGTCAAAATTTTACACCTTTTATGACATCGGGAAAAGTAAAAAAAGACTAGCACATATATCAATAGTTATTATGATGGCTCCCAAGATTTTCTGCAACATGACCATCCAGTCACAGACAAAATTCAACATCTCAAAAAATAAACATGAACTTTTTAATCACAGAAGTTTTAAACTGCAACAAGTAGGGATGTGGCGATGCATCGTCGTGCTAAAATCAGTACAAATGTGTTATGAATCAAGTTGGAGGAATAAAAAAAAAAAATGCATACAAATACACACAGAACATTGCAATCGGTTCTGTTCCAGGTTAGCTATTGGTGGACATTCTCCATTTATATAAAAGGCTGAGCCCCTGAGATAATGTCAGGAAAGCCACCTGATATTAAAGCAGAAACTTTCCTTTCAAGCACACGCGGGTCAAAATGTGTTCATCCCAGTCATTAAGGGATGCACAACACTGCCCACACAGCAAACCGCCAGTGCTTGAGTGAAGCCAAGGTTAGGTTTAATGTTTCCCAGATCAAGGAAATATAAATATATATGCATATCATCATGCCCTGCTTCACATCGCAGCTTCTGCCAGCCTTACATTTATGAAGGTGAACTTTGTGATCCCTTGTTCCGTATCTCGGTGCCATCACGCATTCAAAAGCAAGTGATTATTTACTGGATCGTCTTTCACCAGATTATCTGTTCCTAAGCTTTAATTCTTGGGTTTTTTTCAGCTTACTAAAATTAATTCTACGTGACTCATCGAACCACAGTTGAAATAGTTCTGGAAAGACGACACGCGAGGGCGACTTCCTTCAACTCTTCGGCGCCGCAGATCAAACCGCTCATTTACCTGATGGAAGGGTCCTTCCTCATGTTCCGCTGGCCAGCGGCTCATCAAAGGGGAACACCACAGAGTAGTTGTTAGCATACGACTCGTGGCTCCTCTCTCTGATCCAGCGCTGGTTGCCTGTCAGCGAGTTATGAAAGCGCCTGAGACAGGAGGATAGCAACTCAAAAGGATTAACGCTCATTAGAAGTCACAATCATTCAGGCTTCATTAAAATGCATCATCGCTGCAGTTTCTGCCGCCGTTCAAGTGAAATCCAGCTGGATGTCTTTACGTATTTGTGTACTTGGAGCGTACCTGATGTCATATCCATACATGTCTCTCTCAGGACGGCCGTGTATGACCCAGTGAGCCAGCTCCCTGCCACAGCCTCCTCCCAGCATCATTCCTGACGGAGACAGGCATGAAGGAAGCGTCTTGTGATCACATCTGTTTACATAAACTACAATTTAGACCATCTAAATCTTCATTCGTCCTCTGGATTACCATTTTGCCAAGTTGCACTCGTTGGATGGTTTATTTGATAAGTTACTGCAGCGTCCAAATGTTTCAGTAGTCTGATTTTAAATCTGTCAAACTCATTTCATAGTCCAATTTGGTGCGATCCAGCAAAATGACAGCATGATAAACAACAAATGGATATATTTCCGTGTTTCCTAAATTCTATTCACATGGAAAATCACAATATTTGATAATACAAACGGCTTAAAAAAAAAAAACAACTATTCAATGCCAAAATACAGTTCAACAAATAGTGAGTCAACTGTAAACAGATCAGATGAGACAGAGAAATAGGACATCTTGAAAAAAAAAAAAAATGTGGGGACATTGTATTTCCCTTGTTGCTCTCCTGCCTGAGGGACAGTGAGAAAGTCTTATTAATTGGGAGAAGAGAAACCTCGGGACGGAGCAATGCCTCTCCTCTACCACTGCCTCTACAACGTCAGCTGTGAGCTACAGAGGGTTGTTTGACCTTTATTCCTTCATTTGACCCTCACTCACAGGAGCCTCTGGGCCATCTGACCTCATCATCTGCACCCGAGGGCTGCAGCCCTGCTTGTTCCAGCCCCGCCGTCCAACACACAATATTTCATCCATCCAGTCCCAAAACTGCCGGGTTAATGAGCCAGGCCCTTTTGGCAACCCCCTGCTTGTGTTGTGCTGCTGGTAATTTGCATTTGCTGTGTGTGTGTGTGTGTGTCTGTGTGTTTGTGTGTGTTACATGTGCATGTGAACACAGCATCAATATGCAGCAGCACGAACACTGTGTCCTTGTGTCGTTCCTTCATTCCCAGCATCCCCCTCTCCCTCCGTCCCTCATCACTTCACTCATCTGTGGGCGCTGTCACTTCCAGCCTGGATGGACATTTGAATGGATGGACGGACGGACGGATGGACGGACGGATGGATGGATGGATGGGTGCAGCAGACAGCAGGAGGTGGGGGAGGAGGGTGAGAGCAGAATGACCGAGTTCTCTCAAGACAATGCGGAGACACCCGGCGGGGCGAGGTGCGCTGATAAATGTCACCTGGGATAAGTGCGCTGACGGCTCAACATGTGAACTGAACGCTTGCCCCCCTCTCCTTCTCCCTTTGAACCCATTTGTTATTCTCCCACCAGTTTAATTTTGCAGGGCAAATATTGCTCCATTTAAAGTTGTTATCCATCACTCAGCTGCAGATTCATCCGCTTTTTCTGACATTTACAGAGAACGCGCCGGCTGCTTCAATACACTTTTAATGGAGTAAAGAACTCAAGTTGTTGTGTTTGTCTTCCCGACTTCAGCGTGTTTATATCTGAAAATCTTGGTCAAAGTAATGTGTGTATGTTAAGAGCGGTGTGTGTGGTGACATTGTTTGCATGGCTCAGTATAAGACTGGTGGCGGAGATAAACCAGGTGATTTTATTATGATAATTTTTGTATTTTTCACTGCTGTAAGCAGCTTAACAGTTTACTTGAAAGTCTAAGACAAATGGATTGTTGCGACAACACACACGTCCAGATAACACAAGCTAAATATAGACATATTTTAACACAAAGTGCACAAAATTAACATTTAATTTCAGGACCTCTTGAATGACAATAAAAGAAATATCAATAATCATCTATAATGACAAAACTCTTGTCATGAGGCCAAAAATTCTAAAGTCGTAGTTAAATACAAGAGCAGTGTTGTTGCTTAACAGTAGTGAAGTATAATATTAAGCCTGGAGGCCTGCTGAATAAAAGATTTGACTTATTGTGCAAATAAAAAGCTGTTGCTAGACTATAAAACATGAGTAAATAAACTGAAAGAAAACAATAATTCTGCCCTGCATCACATTCAGTGCTCCACCTTCTACGATGTTATCACTTCCAATCCAGCTTTAGACCTTTGATACATAGAAAGGTGACACTATTACCTTACAAAAATCAGTTCAGACTCTGGTCTAAACAATAATTTTACAATAAAAAGCAATGTTTGATGCTTTGAGAAAGAATTTATCTGCATCTGTCCTTCTCACTCACAACTAGTAAAATACTGTAACAAATAAATGAGTGATTTGCATCTGTAATTCTGCGTTTGTTTGTGCCTCCAATTGGGAACTTGCCCAGTACAAATAAAAGCTGCGTGATTTGCATCTGTGAATCTGAATTTCTATCTCGGCCTCTAATTCGCCGTTTCGTTGCGGCACGCTGACAGTCTTTCTGAGGGCGGTGGCAGCTTTCATAAAGAACACGTCTGATTTGTTTTTCCTCGTCGGTACAGAACGGCGAGTTATAAATCCACCAAGAGAAATCCCCTCGTGCTTTCCTCAACCCCGTCTGGACCGGAGAGAACAGACGACCGCAGACACGACAACTGCACCGAAGGGTCTAATGTTCAGTAACGAGTCCTGTCATGGCTTCATATATCACAGTGAATGAAAAAGAAACAGTGTGGGGAAATATAATTAAAAGATGCAGACACATAACGGTCCCCTACCGGTCCGGAAACGCTCAGCCTGGACTGTAAATCAACTCACGCCGCAGTTTGCTCAGCGAGAGGTGAGACGCCCTCCCAAATTTTTATTATTTTCTCTTTAAATGATTCAAACATGTCTTCTGAAGGCTGAAATCACCATCTGACCAGCCATTCAGCTCCTCAGCACCCAGCAGAGCTGCTCCACAGCTCCACCCAGGGGGGAGGGGGGGGGTCTGGCTGCAGCGCTCCCATCTTCAATTTAAAGATCTTTCTGAGGCTTTGCAGTGTGAGGATAAGACGGACGCAGAATGCTACAAAAGTCGCTGTTCATTTTAGTGATTGATATTAAGATTGTTAAACCCTGAAAACACACTGCTCATAGAGGGTTTGATACCAGCATAAGAACGGTGAGTTGATCAAGAGCTGGTTTCATTAAATTTCTTGAATTTATTCGGAAAAAACATGAAGAATGACAAGTATCTTCTTCTCCCTCTATCATACTGACACCTTCTCATACTAATGAGCAAACTTAGTTTTTTGTTTTTGTTTTTTTTTTGCCCAGTGTGTCACTTTTTGATGCCCTGGAAAAACAGCTTTAATTCCTTCACTGAATAAATCGAATGTTGCTTTTTACACCCAAAACAACTTATATCAAGACTGATTTTTTTTTTTAGTTAGTTTGTTTCTAAAGACTTTAAAACCTTTTACAGAAATCCTGTGGAAAATACGTCACAGAGTTTCACAAACTATAAATTCTGAAATATGAGTTTTCCCGCTTTCCTACATATTTCATGAAAAATAATTAACTATGGTTCGTTAACATCATTCTTTCATGACTTCTTGAAGTCAGTCATTTAGTATTCTTCCACAATCTCTAAAGTATTAACATGCTATTTGCTTAAATTTCAACAGAAATAATTTCAACCAAAGCTCTAATAGATCAATAAAATGACGGGAAATATTTTCTGGAACAAATGCCTGCGTTTCAGTGAGTGTATGAGAGAAATCAGAGGACAAAAAAAAAAAACTTCCAGTGCAGCTGAGGGACGGCCGTGCATGCAGCCCTGTTAACCCGACATCGGATCAGTGGATCTCAGGACGCGGCGCGATCAGACTGATGGACGGAAAGCTCCACGGATAAGTGGTTGGGGAATAGGAGAGCAAAGGAGGAGGTGAACGGCAGGGATCAGTCAACAATTCGCTGAGATGCGGCCACGCTTCTGAAGCAATAAAAAGACGGAGAGGAAAGGTCTGTGCATTATGTGCCGGAGCTGAGAACGCTGCATGCCCACTTCGTCAGGAAGACGCCTCGCTGCACCTCACCGGCCTCTGTGACAACGCCAGAGCTCGACCCCACCGTCTTCTGCTCTTATGCAGAAAAAAAAAAAGCTTTCTCCCAACTGTCTATTAATGGTTCTGGTGATTACTTTACCCTTTACGCCCCCTCTCCTTCTCTGTTTTTCAGCCTGCCGAGACACTTGCACCGCTCCCTCTCTAATGTCAAAGGTAAGCTCATCTTCCAGCGGAGTAATGGAGAGACTTGAGTTGTTTGTGGTCAGTGTGTGTGTGGTTGTGTGTGGTGTGTGTGTGTGTGTGCTTCTTCATGTTCTCCACAGACTATGAAAAATGAAAACCACTCCATTATTCATTTGTGCCTTGAGAGTGTCCACAGAGACCGCTGGAGGATGGGTCAAAGTCTGGCAAAAAAAAAAACATTCTTCGGTCATTTTGCCCTGCTTGTTTTGACATCTACCGTCTTGGAAGAGTTCTTTAATCTTTCTAGAAATGTCACCTCAGACCTCGAGGAGAAGTTTGTATGCCAGTGCCCCCGGACTGCCTCAGAGGAAGGCTGCAGACGCACTCCGATTTTCCCAAAACAATTACAGTGAAATGAATCTAACACTGTTTAGTAAAAACACAAATCACCAGCTTTGAGAGTGAAGGCAACAGGAGGATTTACAGCTCTGCACTGAGTCTCAGAAGCGTCTCATATTGGTTTTCTTTGAAAAGTGTAATAAGCTGGGTCCCAATACCTCAAGCAGGTTTCAATTCTCTCCACCAATTTATCACTGAAACATATGCAACACTCAGTCAAACCTCGCATTTGTTTCAAGTGAAGTTTATGAGCCTTGATCTGGGATTTACTGACTCTTTGCACACTCGCTATATCTGTCTCTCCGTTCATTTATGATTGATTAAAATCTGCAGAACCCACCGGCACTGTTGAAGCCACAGCCCAGGAAGAAGCCTCGCACCTCTGGAGCTTCCCCCATCAGCGGCTTATGGTCTGCAGTGAAAGACTCTGGAAAACACAAACCAAAAGAAACCTTTTACACCAAAGAAATAAGTAAATTAATCAGATCTGGTGATATTTACAGATGTCACTATTATCATATGTTTGCAACAGAAATGCTCAGTTGGCTGTTAGAGGTCAATGTTTTCTGACTTTATCAATAGTTGCACTTTTTGATCAAATTTTTATCGCTATTAATGTCAGTAGTTCCTTCTTTAATTTATTTAAAGCCTGACGTTGTTCGGTCTGAACAAACTCTCTTCCTGCCGGTCGCCCGCTGGTGTTAGTGCGTGCGTATTTCGGTGTAAAACCGTATTTCAGGTGTCACTTGTCTCACCTCGCCGAATCATTCTGACTCTCTGAGCAGCTGCATCCCACCGCCACGACGGAAAATCCAACGGGATCCTGAAAGCACGCGGCGCGGCGCGGCTTCAGATCGGATCAGTCAAGCAGCTTGGCGAAGTGAGATTGCCCGCTCTGGATGTCAGGCTGCAGCTAATCAAACTATCTCCTCTCCAAACATGACTCACAGGCTGCTAGTTTTAGGTATTCATGAGCGAGTGCAGTATGGAAGCGGTGAATAAATATGTCCGCAGATGAAAACATTTGACTTTTAAATAGGGATGTGTAGAGTGTGAGAAGTTTCACTGAAGCTTGTTCCCTGATGCAGGAAGAACTTGCTAGATATCGAGTAAAGCGACGAGTGTGTGTCTGTGTGTGTGTGTGTTTTTGTGGCTCATTCTGTGATGGAATAATTCTGCAAATCTGTAAACACTTAAATATTTAAATTTCTGTATGGAAATCTGTTTGTGCAACGGAGAGGACGGAGATAAGCAGGGGTTTGTTCTTTGGATTACTGTCATCGTGGCAATGACTGCAGTGGATTTTTGCAGCATGAGGTGACGGAAAACGTGTGTGTATGTGTGTGTTTGTGTACCTGGTCCACACACAGTTGACTTTATGCCAGTCTGCTCCAGAACAGGAACTCTGTTGATGGCTCCTTCGATATGCGTCATGAAGACGTCCCAGTCCAGGTCAAACAGGCTGAAGGCGAACTTGTCGGACACCTAGCAACAGAAATCACATGCAATTTCTCTTTTTTCAATTGGAAAAAAAAAGAAGTAAAAATATCGAGGATTACTTTTTTTTTTTTTTTTTTTTGATTGAGACAGATCTTTTTTTTCCCCAAATTGTGCTACAGTGAATTGACATATCATTTACATATGCCATTAAAAAACCGTTTGGATGATTGGTGTGATAAACACACTGGACACAGATCTGTTTATACAGTCATCATAGACAGAAGCGATGCAATCACACTGAAAAGTTGCCAAATCATGACTGCCAGTATAAAAACTATGGTCTCTGTAAACACCACCTTGAAATATATGACTGAGTCATTGTCTGTCTGGCTCTAATCCCGACTGTGTTTACTCCATATAACGTTTCAAAATACGACAACAAATACTGAATGTGGGTTTGATACTAAACTTTAATCTGTAAAGATCCACATGACCGGCTGAAATGACAGATACAAGATAGATATGATAGAACTAAACAACAGGAAGTTCTCCTTCTGTTTCTCTAGGATTATGAACTATTTTAAATAACTAACAACTTCTAAAGAGAAGAGAATCCTCTTTATCTCATTTGGTTGACATTGCTGTGACGATCACTGCAGCCGCGCCACAACCACGGCCGTCCTCACCAGAGGAAACATCTGTCTTCTTCAGTTCTTTGTCCAAGCTTTAACTTGCTCCCATTTGGACTCCTGCAGCTCCCTCTGAAGTCACCGGGGCCTCATCCTTTAGCTCCTACAAACTCATGCCCAGTGGCGCAGATTGCCTTGCCTTAAAACTCTCCCCTCCTACACTAATCCGGCTGACTCAGGGCACTCAGACTCCAGAAGTCCAGCTCGCCAGCTCGCGCTCTGTGCAGCAGTTTTATCAGTCACGTAATCTCTCTATATTCTGGCACCCGTCCAGGCATTCCTACACTCAAGCTTGACTCTTCTCCAGCCTCGCTCCCTAATGGTAAAATCCAAGGTCCAAATCCTAGAAAAGCGGGATTTTTTTTTTTTTTTTTTGATACGGCAGCTTTTCTGATGCACGGCAGGCGTGCACGGCAATCCACACTGCGCAGCAGCATCAATGGGACCTCCTAAAATGTGAGCCGTGATTTTTAAAGTTAAACATAAAGTCCACAGTGGGAAGAGTTTGCGCGACTTCAATTAGCGTCACTGAAGACACTTTCCGTTTTGATGAAGACTTCAGTGTCAGAATGACGTGCGAGGCAGGACTGACAGAGGCAGCTTTCAACGGGAAGAGAGCGAGTTCTGTGCCGTTACCGGGCACTGACGCTCAGCCGGGTATCTCAGGAGCAGCACTCTTTGTCCTCGTCGCCACACTTCTCCCCAATCCCTCCCGAGCCATCAATCCTGCTCATCTTCACTCGCGAGGCGTCTTCTATTCTCCTCGTCTCCCTGCTAATTCTCCTTTCTGTATCTCCTCTTTCTTCCCCATCCGCCTCATGACATCAAAGCAACACTCGGCTACAGAGCGAGAACAAAAGACGCCGTTTCTGCACAAAGGAATCCTCTAAAATGTAAAACCACTGAGGAGTCTGCAGACAGGCAGGCAGCCAGACAGAAGGACGGAAAGTTGCGAAGGCAGCCTGACAGGCAAGAAGATATAGTCGCTGCTGTGCACAAAGGAAATCAATCTGTTTCATTACTTGTGAACACTGCTGGTCGGGGATTAGGCGGCATTTTAAGACTGGAATTCTGAAAGAAATAGCTGAATAAATTAAAGAACCGCAAGAAACGTAAGTGCAGAGCTGCGGGGCAGAAGCGGAAAGACAGAAACATGCTACCGAACCTGCCAGCCCACTTAAACCCGCCGCTGCCACGAGCATCTGCTCGCAATGAAGCACAGATGCATGATGGTCAGACCATCTGTTGTCCAAAATAATTTCACAAAGATTAATTCCTACAATCAGCCTCCCGTTTCAGGAGTCTCTGCACGACACAGTCGCAGGTAAGATTAGATTAGATATTCACCAAACGCAGAATTATGTTGGTTTTATTGTTTCGGTAGAACAGATGAAATGTTACTATCTTAAATATTCCATAGTTCTTTAAAGCAGCGCATTAACACTCATATCTGTAAAGAATTACATGTTACTTTTACATATCTAGATGATTTGCATCCCGAATGAACCAACATGGGCGAAGACAGGCAGTTTCATGAGCGCCGTTACGAGAACAGTTTGACGCAGCAG
This sequence comes from Salarias fasciatus, assembly GCF_902148845.1. Lineage (NCBI taxonomy): Eukaryota > Metazoa > Chordata > Actinopteri > Blenniiformes > Blenniidae > Salarias > Salarias fasciatus. The sequence continues at coordinate 14,233,889 of NW_021941229.1, read as the reverse complement.
CAAATAATGAAGACTACAGAAAGAAGGCTGTTTAATAAGGGATGAGGTCAAGAGGCACAGTGTGAGAAGTGTGTAAACAGCAATCCAGTTTGTCTTCTAAGCTGAAGCTTTGATTTTTTCCGCTCTAATGAGACGCCAGCACTCCCTTCCCAACACGGTGGAAGGCTGCAAACGCCGGGGTTAATCATTGGAAAGGAAGATATTGGCGCTTACGTCGTCCCAGAAGATGGGGTTGGGTTCATAGCCGCCCACAGACAGAGCGTCGCCCTGAAGGCGCAGGTACACCGAGGCGTCGTGGTCTCTGACATTTGGCATGTTCTGCAAACGAAGAAGAATACAGTGAATTAAAAAAACGTCATTTATTCAAAGCTCACTGTGCCGTTTGTGAGCAACCAGATAGGAGATATTTATGTAAAAGGGTTTTATTCATTGTTTTTTTTAATTTAGCATTATTCACTTGGCCTTTAAAGCATGAAATACACAATGTAAGTTATTGAGGATTCAGTCTTCATATTAAAAATTAATGAGTCTGGCAGGTAAATGAGTTAAAGACTTTCTCAATGAAAAGACACAAAGGAGAGAGCGGAGTGTTTGGATGTTTGACATTCAAACCTGACACAAAAGATGTTTTTTTTAATCGTTAAAGTTCAAATTCAGTCCCAAACAAGCCACTATTTGAACTTTTCTCGCAGTGACACAACTGAGGGCTTCAAAAAGTTTGAGGTAATTAGCTGGAATAAAAACAAATGTCTAAACTTTGTCTGCACACCACATTGCTACCCAGATTAAAGTTGACAATAAAATGGAGGTAGACAAATCAGAACAACCATAAAACTGATTTTACAGCCCAATATTATGGGATAGCTACTGAACCACAGCAGATGTCATTATGTCATTCTAAACTACCTCAGTTCTTTGTGGCTCACGTTTAAGAAGGTGCTAGAAGCAATCCTAAGAGACTTTGACTCATTGTAACTTTGATTTTAGTACACAACTGTTTGAACATCTTGTTGAAAACTACATTCTGCTGCTGCTGAATTGTGAAAAGTCGGCAAAGGTTTCCCAAAAATATGATGTAAACAGCCTCAAAGTGGGAACGTGCATTATGTAAGCTGAATTTTAATTTGATTCGTATGCTCATGATGCCCTCATGCAGGACAGCTGAAGGGCCGTACAGCGCCCAGGTCTGGCTTAATGGGCGGCTTCACTTAAATTATGTCGTCTCTTCTGTGTTCACTCTGCGACGGAGGGCTTTTTCTCTCCCGAGTCAATTGGTTTTGCGGGTACGAAACCAAAATACCAGTGAACAAGCTGACATTTCCAAAGCGGCTCGCTGCTGCTCCTGTCCTCTCTCTTCTGCGCCGAGCACAATCTGCCAGCTCCCTCCATGTGATCAGCGCCGAATGCCGCACTGCAATCTGTCCTTCACGCACTCACACTGATAAAAAACATGCTCCTTTTGACAATCTGCAAACCAGGTACTCCCACATTTCCAGAAACAAGCAGCCATCGTTTAAAGACGCCTCACTGATCACACTCGCACACCATCAGTGTGAAATGTTTGACCTGACAAGTTGCACACTCTGGTAGGAACAGATTTTCTAATGACATCTGAGAGTTGTGTGTGTGTGTGTGTGGGCTGCTGTCTGTGAGCATGATGTAGCAGGTATGCTGGTTAAGCTGCTCTTAAACTACATAACACAGTGAAGCCCTGACAGGCAGCCTAACACTGCCAGCCTCCGGAGGATGAGCGCAGCCACTCATGTGTGCTCTTCCTAAGCCAACATACACAAGACCCACAATTCCAGAGCGGCAGTGAACCGTCCAGGCAGGCCACGGCGAGCGCGGGGCGGCTCTGGCCTCCTGCGGCTCGGCAAGCCTCACGTATTATCAGCAATGAACTGATAGAAACAGATCAATCTTCCATTTCTCTCACACACACAACGGGCACACACACACACACACACACACATCCCAGTCCGGCACACACCAGCAGTGGGAGGGCCAATGCAATGCAAGAAATCTATTTGGAGAGAGTGCCTCCTGCTGGTCATATGCATGTAATACAGACAAACAAGACATTCATTAAAATGCATGAGTGAACCAGTATGAAAGAGCGCTGCATTCATAAAGACAGAGTCTTTTTTCTGAATATAAACAATGTTTGTTTTTTTAAAATGAGCAGTATCACTGACCACTTTTTTTTTTTAGGTTCCTCCACAAAGACAATACAGTTTTATCTTGTCAATATTTGCTTTTTCATTTGTTTAACACAATTAAAAATGTATAATATGGGTTGATAAAGTAACGGCACATACTTTTTTTGTACTTGGTTGATGTTCATGTTGTGGTCGGAGCGTGTGAAAATGACTTAGATGATTTGACGTGTAACATGAGTGTATTTTTAAATGATTAGTGCATTGTTTAATCGTATCTGTGGCAGAATTGTCCATATATTCCTTGGGCGCTGGTGATACACAAAGATAAAAAATAACTTTTCGACATAAAAATTTGTTCCATTGATCCTAATAAACCTTTTTTTCTGATGTGCATCAATCAATCAATCTTTATTTATAGAGTACTTTTCATATTCATAAAAAAACAACGCAAAGGTGAATAGTAAAATCAGTCATAAAAACAAAACAGACACACTCCCTGTATGGTTCATACAGTCATGTGGTACCGATTCACACTCATCTATTATTCTCTGATAACAACATTGATAATAATATTAATAATAGTAATCATAAAATTTGTTTTAAAGTGATTTCAACAGCCTGATGATCTTGGCTGCAGCATTTTAAGTTTGTTTAGGTTCTTGGATTAATTTAAAGGAAGGACCAGGGGCAATGTGGTAACCACTTTCACTCAACCACAGCTTTATAACCGTGGTAAACAGGAGACTGGAATCAAAAATGTAAAATCGTCCGACGTTAAACAGGCAGACGTGACATGGCATTAGTCATACATTTGTCTTTTTTCACATTTATTCCTGACAAAAACTTTAAAATTACAAACTCCTGCTGTTAGGAGCTTTTTCATTGCCTGTTTCCACCTGAGTTTTAGTTTCCTTTCAGGATAAAAATAGCAGCAGACTGTTTGGTTTGATAAGCTTCAGTCGAGGTCAATGCCTCGCCAGAGGCGCCACCAGAAGGAGCCGAGCTGTGTTTTCATTCCTTATTAGACATGTTAAAATGATAAACTTTTATTGCGTTTTTCATTCATATTTACGCAGAAACCCAAGAAAATTTTAGCAAATGTGTGCACAGACAGCTCAGACTTTCCAGGAAGTGTCCTCACCTGTATGCCTTCAATCCTCTCAGTCACCACATATGCGTGATGCATTGCAACGAGAGGAACGTTGACTCCAGCCATTTTTCCAAGTTTGGTGGCCCACACACCTGCAGAGAATACCAAATTCAAAGAAATATCTTACAAATACCACCTCTACATTATGAACTTAAAAAGACAAACCAAACAGGAGACAAAAGATTCCTTGGATTGCTTCTTTGTGTTTTTGTTTTTAATTACACCAGGGATCGCAGTCAGAGATAATTATCCCTGGAATGATGATTTTCATTTCTAATTTTTCCTCATTTTCCACATCACTAAGAGATCTGCATTCATGTGATGAACGTTATTAACAGTAATGTAAATGAATCCAATAAAATACGAATTACAAATGAGGCACCACTGAAAAGGGAAATAAACAAGATTTTACACACATTTCATTACCTTTTGAGCTCAGATTAGTTTCAAACTGGAGAAAAGCAAAGATTCTCATCTTTCACCTGAACAATTTGAATTTAAACACCATTTTCAAAAAAAGACTGGAGGTAAACAAACACATACAGCAGCCGAACAAAAGGAACATGCATCTGCAGTCCAAGACCACAATGTAGGTTCTTGCAAATATAAAAATAAGAAAAATGCAAAAACATCCGTCGAACACGACAAATGCGAAAAGAGACAAATGCAGCTCTTTATTTATTCCGAAGGGCTCCGCTCTGTTCAGAGTGTGAATCCGACGTGTCTCCCTGCTGAGCGGTGAGCTGATAATGTCACCGCCTGGAGGAGAGAGTGACATTTTTTCTATTTCCCACAGCTGTTGGGTAATTATGAATCAATGATTATTGATGATTTAATGAACCTGCAAAGCCACAGTTTGCTCCTGCTTGATCTCAAGCAATAACAGTAATCTATGTTTTGTGTCTCCTCCAGTTCAGTGTTCTTTGGATGCTCTTTTGTTCACGATCGGCCAGATCTTCCCTTCTTCTCAACTGACTGTTAGTTTGCTGTGATTATCACACCTCCTTCAATCTGACTTGGCAGAATCGTAGACTGAAAAAAAAAAAAAAGTCTCCTGTTTTCATCAAATCTCACCTGCACAGTTCACCACACAGGGCGTCTCGATGGTCCCGTGAGCGGTCTCCACTGCCTTCACCCTCTTCACTCCGAGGTCGTCTGCCCGCACTTGAATGCCAGTGACGGGGCAGTTCTCGATCACCTGGTTCAAAGAAGACAGAAGTAGTTGATATAGAGAAAAATCTTTCAGCATCAGACCAGAACCGGTTCCAATATCCACTCAGTGAAGCTTCAGTTTCCACTAAAACAGTCATGTTATGCACGTTTTGTACATAAAGACAATAAATGATATACTATAGTGCAACATCAGTGCAATGCTAAAGACACAACTCGAGACTAAAGATCTCAGCAGATGGCATTTAGAGGGGTTTCATAAAATTGTCAAATGATAGTAATTTTTTTTCCACTCGCTTTCTTTGGGCTGTATTTTAGGATCACACAGCTGCCGTGCAGAGTCGGTTACTATGGTGATCCACCCAAAAACACGCCAGCAACAGATCTGTAGTCTCAACCCTCCTTTATCCAGGAAAACAGAGTATCCGAGACGTGCGCTCTATATACAGACCAATCACATAATTCCACTGTTAAGATAAATGTGTTATTTTTACTGAATAATGTCACACACTGAGAAAATTAGAAACCCAGAAAGACAAATCTAAACTACTGAAAACAGATTTAGTGAAATTGTTTCAATACACGAGGTTTAATAGATCTGAACAATTAACATATTGTCAGATATGAACTATACTGTCAACTCAATACTCATTAAAATAATTAAGATATAATGAAAAACTGAGTGGTTTTTGCAAGTTTTCTTTGCAAGTTTAATCACAAAGAAGAGAAGAGCTTAATCACCAAATTGATGCAGCATCTGGATCATCCATTATGCTCCCATCCTAAAAAGGAATACTTCACATCCCCACATTCCAGATCCTTCTCATCTGTTCCTGATCAAGGCAACAAGTTTTCCCCCCAAAAAAACATGCAGAACCTGTTTCTGCCTAAACTAATACAACCAGCAGCTGCTTGGCCAAAAAAATGAAGCCCAGAAACCCACTGGTCATGTAAATGTGGTCTTTTTTGGGGGGGTTGTGTTTCATTGGGTATCTCAACCTGATGTAATTTTGCAAAAGTTGGTCTATCACATTATTCTTTTTGACTATAGTTGTTTTTTTCTTATATAACCATATAAACATGTTATACTACTATGGTAAAATAGCAGTGAGTTGTCATGGACCCACTGGGACACTGCAGTTTCCCACCTGTGGGACTAATAAAGTTTTATCTTATCTTATCTTGTGTTTTACTCTGTATGCTTTCTTTCAACTTGTCAAACTTATTTATGGGTTTGCATTACAACGTGATTCTAATCTTAATTTTTTTGTGTTCATTACACCGATATGAGGCTCAGTTGTACTTGAACAGGAAGCCCTGTCGGGTGCAGTTTACCGTCGCTCCCCGGGCGGAGGCTGCCCTGGTGAGGGTGGTGCAGGTTCCCGCTGGGTCCATGGTGCCGTCTGTCGGTACGTACAGCGTTCCATACAGGTCGTCAACGTTCATCAGAGGATAAACGTCTTTGGTCTCCGCCGGGGACAGGACATGGGACTCAATGCCGTAAACTTTGCCCAGCTGCAAAAGAGGAGGCATGGTTGATTTTACATTCAAAATTTTCTCCTCAAAAAAAAAAAAAAAAAAAAGTGAAAAAAAAGAGCAGAAGGTGCAAATGTTTCACAATAAAACCTGAATGTCAACTGAAATGAAACGTGGTGTGGCTGCAGGAGGTGGAGAGCTGACTCATTCAAAAACAGCTACGTCACGTATAATTAATATTTTTTTGAGACAGGAAATGTTTGGCTGCTGCTTTGTGGCTGGACAGTACAAAAGTAATACCTGGAGTGAACTTTGAACCTGCAGCACATGTAAGCCAGGTCAACAAAGCCTTTCACGCTCATGTTGAGACATTAATAACTTTTTATTAAAAAAAAAAAAAAAAAAAAAACACTGCAGGGTTTCAGTAGCTGAATAAAACAAAAGCGTAAAAACCTGACAGGGCGAGCCTGTTCTGAGGTAACTGTGACTACAGGATTCACTGACTTAATGACAAAATTACTCTGCTTTAGAAACAGAAACCGTCGGTACATCTACTGGCAGACGCATACGGAGCGTTTCTTTTTTCATTTACTTTATCGATTTGGTATGACTTCACTGTTAGATTCAGAAGTAGTCACTTTTCTCTTGTGCTGCTGAGTGCAGTTTGAACAAAGGGGCATCAAATGGAAATGAGGAAAATCATTGTGGAATGAGCTCGTCTTTTATTCTGCCTCACCGTCACGCCTCCTCTGAATTCAATCACTTTTTGTACTTTGCACAGCTTTCTCTGCTTCTCCTCCTAGAAAAACCTTTTCATTAGGAACTCCTATTTTATTTACATTTCATAACCGCTCAACGCTTCAGCCTGTGCACGTAAACAGAAGCCTTCCAGCAGCTCGTGGCCGCTCCCTGCGGCCTTACCGACATGAGACGTTTGTACTCGTCCAGCCTCTGCTTGTTGGAGGCGATGAAGAGTCCTCCGTTCTGGATCCAGCCCGTGTGGAGACCCGTCTCCTCCTCCAGGTCTCTGCTCACCACGTTTCTTGTGTGGCCCAAGAGCTCCACCTCCACGTCACTGGGACGGAGCTGCCACAGCAGGCCTGGGACACGGACAGGAAACACAAAGATTAGCACCAAGGACAGCAGCAGGAATAAGGGAATTTGACTTCCATGCAGGAGAAAAATCAAATACGGACTCAGTCTTCACTTGGTATCCTGTGTTACCTGCAGTGTGCCAGGTGGTCCCGGCGGTCAGTCTGTCTCTCTCCAGCAGGACCACGTTGGTCATCCCCATTTTAGCCAGGTGGTAGACGGTCTGGCAGCCCAGGCTGCCGCCCCCGATCACCACCACATCGGCCGACCTGTCGGCAGGAACTGACAGGTTACTGCCGCATCCTTAAAAAAAAAAAATACAACTGTAGGACAGTGGCTTCAAGCTGACCTGGGTAAAGGCTTGGTGGGACCCGAGGCAGCGCCAGCGTCCTGCTTCAGTGTTTTCTCATAGGGAACACTCTTCTCTTTGGTGTGTTCTGAGCTGTAGGACCGAGTGCTCGTTCGGCACAGCGGTGAGAGAGGGGGCCGCACCGCCGACGCCACTCGCCGAACTGCACTCCCAAGAAAGGCCATGGCCTCTGAGAGGGGTCACAGAACACAACGATGGATACAATATAATCACATCTGGTATTGTTCAGAGTGTCATGATAATCGAGGTAAAATTTACATGGAAAATCTTTCAAATTGAGATTCAAAGATCAAAATTAGCACAGATTTATCAGATACTCCTGGTGAGATAAAGAGGACCAGGCGCTGGAACGACAATGTTTTTCTGTTGATCAACGGTTCTCAATCGATTATTATAATTATAATTGTTACGTTTTTTTGATTGAAGTTTTGAAAACCTCAAAAGAACATGAAGAAAAAAAAGAAAGAAAGAAGAACAGACTCAGCACAAACTGAGTATTGTCAGAAACAAATGTTGACCATTCCCCAGCGCTATTTATTCTTTCAGTTATCTGCTTCAGTCCTTGTCCTCGCTGAGACAATTATTAGTCAATTATTAACAGTCGTCCCAAAGGGTAGAACCAGTAAGGGAGTGAAGCAGGAAAAGATCAGGTCAGCTCCAGTAAGATCTTTTGGAAAAATATGCTAAATTACTAGTTACAAATATAATAGATTGGATGGAAAAGAAATCAGACTTTATAATATATATATCTGCAAAGCTTTTCCTTCAGGTCATGTTCTATCTGTAGAACCCTTCACCAGCCAGGTGACTTTATCTGGAAACTCCTGAACTTCTTCCAAGACAATGAATGCAAACTGAGATAAGTGCTGTTTGTGGAAGATTTCTGAAATGCAACAGGTGCAGCGGATTAAACCAGAGGACATTTCTGCAGCACATTACTCAAAATGATAAAAACACTGCTGCATGTACCTGTTGCCTTTGTTCATAGCAGAATAAGTTTAGAAGGAACATTAACTCAAGAAAGGCTATTCTGAAGCTGTGATCAATAACAGATTTATGAGTTTGATCAGATTTACACGTGAAATATTAATGAATGCTGAATGAAAGGTCCACTGAAACTGGACTTGCTTGCAGCTTGAACCTCAAAGTAAGTCATGTTGATACTGAAAACAACAAGTGGACATTTAATAAAAGTGTTGCTTGCAGTGCATTGCTGTATAAATATAATCTATATTTAAACTCAAGAATATCCGTCTTTAGAAGAGTGGCGTAATGGATCAACAAACAATTCCCGTGCCCGTGTTTTGTTTCTTTGTGCCCCATGTGTGTGTGTGTGTGTGTGTGTGTGTGTGTGTGTGTGTGTGTGTGTGTGTGTGTGTGTGTGTGTGTGTGTGTGTGTGTGTGTTTATAAGGCCTGAATGACGACAACAGAACCGGATCCTAAAAGTTGTTTTGAAACATGTGACCTGGATCAGGCTGCAAAGCGCACTGCAAAGTTAGAACTCAGCCTCTATCTGAATAAACTCATCTGAAAAGAAGGATCCTGACAAGAAAGGCAATAAACGTCAACAATGTGTGATAAAGAAACTTCAAAACAGCAGCACATGCATTGATCGCGCCGACACTTTCCGCTCACATGAAGTTAAATCGCAAAGTTAATTAGCGACAAAACATTTCAAACGACCACTGACAGCAGGTTGTTCAGGATCTGCAAAAAGTTACCAGATCTGCAAGTCGAACCGTCGCGTCGCAGCGCGAGAGTAGATTGTTGCACACATGTTCACTTACAGTCCGATCCGTCCGCAAAGCCGCGTCCCGGAAGTGAAAGTGGGTTTGGGGTCCGCGAGGAAGACCGAGCGCTGCTGGCAGCGAGGGGGGAGAAGGTGGTAGAGAACAGGGGCAGCTCTGCTTCAGCTCAGGAGCTGTCAGATCAGGAGAGCTGACTAGTTTCCTGCGCTCGCCCCTCCTCCTCCTGCAGCTGAGGTTATGTGTACGTATGCATTCAGGATAGGAGCAGCAGTCCGCTGCACAGCAGCCGCTTCTCTGCTCATCACAGCATAAATATACAGTAAATGACTCCATCATGTCCCACTGCAAATATTATATTTAGGTTGGAATTGTCCCTTATGTTGCATTGCTCTCTTCAACAGTCATTTATCACTTTGTCCATCCATCTGTCGTCTTATATCATGCATGCATGCAACTGCAGTAAATATTTGGAAACATTTCTCTTTAATAGTTACTAGAACTTGTAAAACCACTAAGTACAGAAATGGGACTGTATTGATTAAGTCTGCATAAAGGAAAATGGCTTTTTATATTCTGTAAAAATTGTTCACGTAGTATAAAACTGTATAACCCTGAAAATGCCGGTTTGTTGTTGAGTAAGCATTTGAGAGATGGAGCATTAGATGGGTGTGCCGTGGTCCCATCTGCTGTGGAAACCCTTGGAGGGCCTGCAGCCTAACCAGGCAGAATCAGACCATAAGATTTATATAGATGATTGCATCATGTTTGTGCAAGTTGTTGTGATCCAGGAATCGGGACAGAGAAGAGAAGAGAAGAGAAGAGAAGAGAAGAGAAGAGAAGAGAAGAGAAGAGAAGAGAAGAGAAAGCTCTAACCATTATGAAACCTTGCACCCTGCAGCTCTCAGTTGACCTAAAGATTCCCACCTCCTAACCTCAGCCAATAGCAGTGGTGTTGACGAACCCTCCCGTGAGAGGAGGTTCTTTCTAGTTCGCACAGCCTGGAGCTGGGCTGGGGCTGAATGAATGCTGGATCTCTCTCTCTCTCTCTCTCTCTCTCTCTCTCTCTCTCTCTCTCTCTCTCTCTCTCTCTCCCTCCTTCAGGTTTTTGATTAAGAAAAGTAGGATTGCAAAAGCCTGTGAACTTTGTCTCTCTCAAGACATTTTTATGAGATCTAGTAGTAGCTTTTTCTACACACACACACACACACACACACACACACACACACACAGGCAGAGGCGGCATGACTTTTAACACCAGCAGTATATTGTAGCCTGTGTCTTATCTGCAGATAGCGTTCAATCATTCTGATCAGTGGCAAGATATCTCAGAGATATTAGGTCATGCAAACATGAAAGACTACAGGCTGTGAAGATTTAGGGTGCATGATTCAGAGTAATCTCTCTTTTGTCTGCATTCAAGAAAATAAGTAAGTGCAAAACTTCACCCGAGTGTGTGTCACAGAGCAAACAGTCACCGCTGGACTCTCACATTCACACCGACAAGCATTTTAGATGGGACTCATTCCCCTCAAACATTAGATTGGATGAAGTAGACATAAAGGAAGATAAAAGAAAACCTGGTAAAGGAATGTTTTGAAGAGATGTTTCTACTAAACACGTCTCTTCTTTGAGCCAAAACTGAAAAAATTCTTCTTGGATGGAATCAAACTGAAATGTGGAATACATACAAACATAAAACCCCCAAAAGGACACAACAGGAACATGAAAATCCTACATGAACTGCAGTGAAGTATCTGTACTGCAGTACTTCACACTTCTCCTCACTTGTAAGAAAAAAGGAAAACAAAGCACAGAATCAAGTAACATTAAAAATAGTGATTACAGTACAGCCATGGAAAAAACATGACAAAAGAAACCGTTGTAAATGAAAAAGAACTGCTTCTGCTTAAAGAAACACACCTGAGGTGACAAAAATAACCCCAAACAGACTTTTTAACTATCCAGACTATTGCATCCAATAAGATAATGTCAACAAGAACTGCTGCAAAAAAAAACATGAAAGAAAAAACAGACTCATGTCGAAATAGGTAGTAGTGATAACTGTGGTTGCATGCAAAAATGTATAATAAATGATAATAAATTGTGTTTTTTCAGTCCGAATTACTGTATAAGAGATTTTGTTTGGGGTATATTCAATTTATTTGTGTCAGTGCATGTGTATTAGAAGTGGAGACATGAAATTAGCCCAGTTTGCTTCTTCTTCTGTATGGACTGTTGGTGTGAATGTGAGTGTGTGACCTTCAATTTGTCAGACTTTGGATCCTGTCAAGCACCCTAAATTAGATAAACAATGGATAGATGGATATATATCATGACATTGAGTTAATGTAATGCTTGGCACATTTTGTAAACAATAAACTCCCTTTACTCAAAGGAATTATGTGTGAAGGGAATTAGGAAGTGGTGAATCTCCTCAGAGAAACTAATGGAGGTGTTGGTTTACGTGGCTGCTTCTACCGGCTTAACTCGACCGTGTTCCATGATAGAGGATGTCAGCAGGAGTACGAATTCAAACAAACATGTATTTTGTTGAGTGAAATTTCACAAAGAACACAATCGAGTCTTCCTCAGGGTAATACACCGAGCTTACATGTAAAGAGCTGTTTACACGCGTTGTTTCGGGAAAACACACTTTGTTTAATCTAGTTTAGAGTCATGTCAAAACTGTGTTAAACACTCTTTGTGACGTTTACAATTAAAAGAAATCCGCAAATGATGCAGCCAGCAATTGAGGAGAGTGTGATGCTTGGCTGTTTAGAAAATAAAAATGGCCCCCTCTTGTGTTGGTTCACTGTCATTCCAACATCTGTAGTTCACTCAAATAATGTCCACAAGCACATTGGAATCATAAAAAAATAATGTTAACCCTTTCTTTATTACCATTGGAACAGTTTGATGAGTAGTTGCATTGTTTTACATTTTTATTCCTCAAAGACACAGAGAGGCAGAACTGCTTCAACTGAGTAATTCAAATCACTGAATTGTCTCAAAGACTCAACAAATAAATTAGAAAATTCAACAGACAGAACAAAACCGATTGTTAAGGATTCTTATGATAAATCGAGGTTTGGAGTGGCTTAAATCCACAAATAACTACTGCGTTGCATTAGAAGTTCAGTATTAACTATTACACACGTGGGTCAGTGTAATTGTAGTTTATGATGGAGTAAAATGTCAATTTTCTTATACTGAAAATTTTAAACAAATGCAATCAACCAGATGATTTTTTCTTCTAAACAATTAACTAGTCCTTTGACTAATTTATTAAATAACTTGCAGTAAAGCTCTGTTCACAGACGTGAGTTTGTAAAAATGCTACATCTGTCAGTAACTGGAAAAAAGTAACATCCACATGTTTTCAAAGGAAGATAACAGACTGCACTGCTTCACACTCAATAGCTACTTATAGGTTAATGCTGGACGTCTTCATGTTTTGCATATTACAAGATAATTGTTAACAGCTGCTGGGATCCATAATTTATCTCATGTTTAATCGATTTGATCGAACAAAAAAAAATACTAGTAGGAAATGAGCTGCAGATTTATCCTGCTGCTGCATGTCCCCTGCAGCTCTCTGTTGCCCCCCAGAGGAGGCCTGGCCCAGTCTTTATGAGAGCTTTGAGATCAAATCAAGCAGTTGGTCACCAAAGTTGAATTAAAACATTTATCCTCATCCTACCCTTATCTCTCCTATAATGTAACGATTGATCACGATGAAATGCTGAAAAATGGTGAGTCTCTTCAAATTAAAGCTACAGAGTTAAAGTTGAATTCGTTAATAAACTATTGTAAAAAACACTTGGCTAAACTAACATTCAAGGTGTCAGTGTCACTGACTATACAGTTGCTGTATATCCAACATGGCTGACAGGTAGTTCAGCAATGAAACTGTTGATGTCAACATAAATATGATCAATCTATCATGGCTTAACAGCTCCTGTCGTACACTGAGGATTGTAAAAATTAACAAACATTAACATGCATAGAGAAAGAAAAACAAACAACAAACTTTAAAAACAGGCTGTCCAGATTGTTGAGATTCAACTCGGTGTAGCGAGCAGTGCAGCTTCTGGAGCCTCAGTCTGTATTCAACAGATAAACTAAAAGTCCCTGAAACGTCGCCTCATTTTGGAAAAACAGATGAACATTGCAAAACACGTAATCATCACAATCACACGATCGCCACGACAAGAATACATTTAGATCCACATGATCGTGTGTTTGGATCCGCTTTTCTCTGCATAAAGAGAAAAAAGTTTGATTGTTCTCAGAAAACTCCTTTGTGCAAGTTCGTGCCTTTGAAATGCTCAGACATCTGTATGACTATCTCCAACAGACAGCCTTAATAAAAGTAAAAAAAAAATAATAAAAAAGAGTCCCTTGGGTTTATTTTGCCCACACGAATCATCTTGTACCATACATTTGCTACAACGTTCCGATGAAACAGTCAGTCCAGTCTGAGAGAAGGCGCATGGCGTGACACTGAAATCAAGTCTGAGACCGTTTCTCCAGGCAGCATCTGTCTCTCTGACCTCTTGGCCCTTCGACCCCGCCGGCGCACCGCGGCCACGCCTGCGCCGCGTCAGAGTTCATCCCTGTAGGCGGCCGACAGCATCTCGGGCGCCGGCGCAGCCCCTTTCAGGGTCTTGTGGGAGCCCCTCCAGTCGGTCCTGACCGAGTCGTCGTCCCACAGGGTCGACGTCTCCGTGTCGCTCACCCACTGGGGGTCGCCGGCGTAGTGGCACGGCTGCACCAGGAGGGGGCGCGTGCTGAAGGCCTGCAGGTTCCTGTTGGGGAAGTGGGACATGTAGTCCTCACTGCAGAGAGAGAAGTGGAGGGTTTACTCACGCAATGCTCTAATCACAAAAAAATAAATAAAAAAATACATTTTTTTATCTCTTGAGTAGAGTCAAGATTCCTGAGTGCTGGATAGAAACTCCACTAAAGATGAAACACGCTGACATATTTTGCTTTTCAGCCCAAAAAGTAATCATAAATTCTATTTGGTTTATCTGGAACACACTGCTTTGACAATAGATCGGGGACAGAAGCAGAGTTCAGCTACTCTTAGCATGAGGGGCGACAGAAGGACCCGGGTGTGGGGCGCAGGCTCGGCGCATTCTTAGTGGTGTAGTCAAGCATATCAAATTAGAATCACAGAGGTGAGAGACACACACAGAGAAAACAGAGAAAGTGGGCTGGCTTTAAGCCAGTTTTCCACACATGATGGAGCACAGAGACGCTGCCAAGCCTTCTGGTCTGCAGATCTCTCTGCACAAGGTGCGTTTCGTTTCTTACAGTTGTGGAGCCCAGAACCGTTTGCCGGTGAGGCAGTGATGTAGGTCTTGGGGTATAAAAATTAGAAATGAAATAAAAGGTCTCCTCCATGAAATGAGCCAATATTTCACAACCCACAGCAAAAATGACCAAAAATTACACAGAGGCCTACAACGACATTCTCTGAACTAAAGGATTTTCAAAATAAAAGAGGCTTCATTGGAGGACGAGGACAAATGGAAACAGTTGTGAACCTTTTCAGAAAGTTTTGTGCAAAAAAAAAAAAAATCCTTCCTGTTGCTGTTTTTAAGAAGGTTTGTTCTTCATTAAAGAAGAAAAGGACTTCAGGATTTTGGGGGGAAAAAAGTAGCTGAGTGCAGGACTGAGTAACACTGCTGACGCCGCTGAAACGCAAACGTGCTCAAAAACACATGACAGTGTTTAGAAAGTAAATAGTTAATGACAAAAATTTGCATGATACCATCAAGCTAAAAATGCAGCTAAAGCATCGTATAAAGGACTGGTATCAGGCTGTAAAACGAACTGATGGAAAGTTAAAATTCTGCAGAAATGAAGACCTGATGGTGGCACTAAATCAGACGACCATGGATCACTGGAATGATGTCGAGACAGACACGAATGTGTCGTCCAGATTTCATGGCAAGTGTTCACGAAGCTATCAAAGCATTTTAAGAAGCTTCGACAAAAATATAAGCCTCAAAAAGAAAAGGAGAAGATCATTTGGATTCATCGTCTGGAAACGGTCTTTATATAATATTTCAGCCAATATTTCCAGCAGAAGTCTGAGATCGGTGTCTTTCAAAGCCCAACATTTATTCAGCTCTGCTCTTGGCTTACTAACACGACAATATCCACTTTGACTCTTTACGCCATCAGAAGAAATGTGTAGGATTAGTGGAAATTTCAGGTGAATTATATCGTTTTTTTATACTTTCGTCATGAGAGAAGGGGGAGCAAGAGACGGATCAACTCTTGGCTTCACTTTAAACTCATGAATTCACACTCATGGATAAAGAACAATGAAGCGATGCGTCTGCTGCAGCTTCACATGAAATCCAGCAACATTTGAGTCCGAGTGGGCGCAGCGTGTTGAACCACCAATGCTGCAGTGCGTGCTGCTAAACAGCAAGAGTGGCTGAAAATGTCAAAAGAATTGTATTTTTAAGTCCAACGCAAGTCTGCAACAATCAAATCAAAATCCCCGCCGAATGTTTAAGTGTGTGCTTAAAAAAAGTGTCAGTCTACAAACCGAAACAACCAATTCCAGACATATACACTGCAATGAAGCTCAAAAATAAGAAGGAGAGCAAAGCAAATTA
This sequence comes from Salarias fasciatus, assembly GCF_902148845.1. Classification (NCBI taxonomy): domain Eukaryota; kingdom Metazoa; phylum Chordata; class Actinopteri; order Blenniiformes; family Blenniidae; genus Salarias; species Salarias fasciatus. The sequence continues at coordinate 14,218,085 of NW_021941229.1, read as the reverse complement.
TTTTCAGCTTGACACGCGCTCCATAATAAAGTCGCCTCTTTTGGAAAAACAAAACCACGGTTCAAAAAAACTAAAGGTCTTTAATCTAAAATCGCAACACAAAAGTTAGCTGAACCTAAACATAAAGCATGAGCATTCAACTTTAGACAGCTTCTTCCAAAGAGTGTTTTTAGCAATTATGAGGTCCGTATTTAGCTTTATATGGACATTACAGGGCTGGAAGTTGTTTTGGGAAATCAGAGCTTATAGACTCTCTTCAAAGAACTTTCGAGGGTTTCCAAACAAGAGAACATTGGGAGTCACTGGCTTTGTGTACATATAAGCCTGTTTAAGAGCAGGAACGAAGCACAGTTCTGTTGGTACTGTCGTTTTCATACGTACTTTGGATGCTTGTCGTACATGATGGGGAGGAATTCATCAACAGGTAGCATCTTGGAGAGCGGCTCAGCGTTGAGCAGCTTCTGGGCTCCCTGCAGGGAGATGATGTAGGACAGAGTCCAGTACGAGTAGTCGGCCACCACCAGGTTCCGCACGTGCTCCACCGGCTCCTCATTCCCAGGGTTCACCTGCTTCCTGCCCAAATAGCTGCAGCAACACAAAGATCGTGTGAATAACAAAAATATGTACATTTTAATTGAAACTATTTTCTGCTTCACTTGGAGTGAATGTCCAACAGCAGAGACAAAACGGGTTTGACATGTGTCTGAAGTTTGGACTCAGTGATGAGAATGTGAATTTAAATGAAACCACACACACACACACACACACACACACACACACACACACACACACACACACACACACACACACACACACACACACACACACACACACACAAGCTGAGAAGAAAGAATTTGCACCCTGAGGCCATTCAACCCAGTGAAGAAGCTGTGTGATTTACTGCGTTTCCAGAAGTGGGTGTTTTATCCCCTCAACACACCTGGGGATAAAGCATTTTCATTCACTTATTGAAAGAGGTGAATAAGAGCTTTTATCAGCTGCACATCAGGATCAACTGTACTGACACCACAGTTTGACGTGAGGTAGTGAAATTTTGGTGAAATCCTGTACTTTCAAACTATGAGCAGGTGATGTCAAAACATTTTTTGAGAACTGATTTGTTCCGTCTTACATGATGTCCCAGTCCAACTCCACCTGCTCCACGTCCTCCATCAGTCTGGTCAGGCGGCGCTTGAAGTTGGCCTGGAAGCGAACGTCATCTTCAAAGATGACCGCCTTTTCCAGCTGCATGTCCACCATCTGAGGATTCGGGAGGAAATAGTCATACACACTACTAAACTGTTTTACAAATGAGAGCACATCATGACAATAAATCCCACGTTATGCGTCACTACTGAGTGATGAATGCTCATGATGATGAAGATCCACGAACCTCCTTCCAGATGAAATAGTGGCTGAGGAAGCAGCCCACTTCTCCTTTAGTCAGAGTGCGTCCAGAAAAAGGGTCGTAGTAGCCTGGCAGCAAGTCAACACCCAAAATCTTAATGTCGCTGCTGTTCAGCGCACTGCAAGAACACGGACACACAAAAACGCACAGTGGTTAGAATGTAGTAAAATCCTGTACAACAATATAACATGAAGTATTCTTAATCCCAGTGCCCAACATAAAAAAAAGCTTATTTACTCCAGCTCCCAAAAAAGAAAACTGTTTTTGTGCTAACAAATAAAGTATACTTAGCTTCATTTAGAATCAGTTTCAAATGAAATCTGAATGCAGTTTTGAATACGGTAGAATTAGCACATGTAAAAACAACACCAATAAAACAGAGGAAGCAGGAATAAGACATACACTGCATTTAAATGCCACATATAGTAACTGAAAGTAAATGTACAAACAAAAGAATGCCTAAATCTATGTTTACAAGTATCACCAAGGCATAAAAACAGTGTGGTAAATGTGTGGTACTCAAGTAATTACATTATGGGATGGAAAAAAAAAACTATGCTTGCTTTCCATATTGCTATGAAAATACTTAAAATTCTGATTTGACAACATAATTTTTTTTTTCCAAGCATAAACTCACTTTCCGTCGACAGCGTCGACCACCTTGACATCAATCTCCAGCTCGTTCAGGGAGAACAGCATCCTGTCTCTTCGGTCAGGACGGCGCCGCAGGTTTATCAGATATATCTGAAGAGAAAGAAAGAAAGAATTATGTGAAATATTTATTAAAGCTTTCAGGACTTCAAGTTTAACATCAACTCTGGGATTTCTTAAATTAAATCCATCATGAAAAACACTTTACAGTATGAACAACGGCAATGGAAAGAAGTTAAGATCAAACTTTGGTTTCAAGCAAATTGTTTCACAAACAATGTTCAAACTCTTAAATGCATGAATGGAAATTCAGTTTGAAAACAGGTTCCTCAGCAACAACCAGCAGCACAAATCAATCAATGCGACCCTCTGTGAACGAGCACTTCATACTGTCCAAATTGTAAAAACTTTGATATTTCTTGGGATATTTCCTTCAGGAAGCCACCACCGGGCGTTAGAACGTTTGTCAAAGCAAAAACGGCAAAGAGGAAAGTAATTACAACAAACAATGGAGGCGGAGAAAGAGATAATACGGACGCTTGAAAGCAACACCATGGTTTCAAATCTGGCTTTGAAGGAATGAAATGTGTTGAAAAACTGAGGTTGAACTATAGTAATAACTTGAATACTTTTAATGCTTTCATCTTTTTAAGTTATATAATGTAACGTGAAGTTCATGATGGGGAAAAAAAGGCACATTGAGATGAAAGAAAGTTCACTTTTCTCACCTCGTCGAATCCCATCAGGTCTCTCTGCTTGGGGAACATGTGGACGAAGCGGGACGGCTGCATGGGGGGGCCATCGACTTTTCGAGCAGGCGTGGGGAGAAATCAACACAAATCAACACAACATGAACACGTGCAGGCGTCGGCTGGAGAAAACGTTCATAAATGTGCAGTTTGTTTCTCTGTACTTACTCATGGACTCAAGGTGGACGTGGACAAAGTTGAGGCGGTCATCTTCTATGGTTTGGTGAGGCTTGGCGGGGACGTTCAGGTAGCCGTAGCGTTCCTTGTTGCACAGATACATCTGGATCTCTGAGCAGAGAGAGACCGCAAATATGAAACACCACATGGACGCCCGATCATCGACAGACAGAACACACACCGGCAGCCCGGCAGGAGAAGGCAAAGATGATAATGTCGTCATAAGGCCAGGAGTAGTCGTCATGAGGGGGGAAGAAAGCCAGTTTCTTCATGCCCTCCTTCCTCAGATCCAGCAGCACGGTGCTGTGAACCATCGGCACCGGGAAGCAGCCCAGTCTGTGGCGGTGACGGGTGGGAAAGTACTCCGCTGTACGGCGGTAATATCCCTGACAAGACACACACAGAAAAAAGGAAACACTTTTATGAAGCTTCTATTGTGTTTTCTGCTCAATTACAATTTTTATCCTGCACTTCCAGCAGAAGACGACTCCTTCATGCTTCAGAAGCCTGGCTGACCTGTGGAGTGATTCCACACCAGTAGTTGGAGTAGGCGCCCTGAGAGTCCAACATGGGAGCGATGACTGACTTGTTTTCAGCTATCATCAAGTTGAGAGTGTCTGGGTTTGTGAGGATATTGTCTGTGTCAGCGTACTGAAACAGAGAAGACAATAGAAAGAAATCAGAGCTTGAGAGGGATTGCGGAGTCTTTTCTCAACAGAACAATGGCTGCCGGAAACAAATGAAAAGACGGGACCATTTTCATCTTCTGAATGAAGAAAGTCATTGATGTGAATCTCACACTGCTGTCACAAGAGAGGCTGCGTTGTAACGTACCAAGATGTAGTCAGCCCAGCGTTTCCTGGCGAAGTTGAGTGCCGCCTGCTTCAGCTTCATCACGTATTCATATCTGCTGTTGGGCCAGTGCTTAGGACCCAGCTCTCCCGCGTAGGATCTAAGAGACAACACAGATATCAATCAAGCACTCCATTATCTCACATCTTAAAACCTATAACTGAGTTAGGCTGCATTATTTCTGAAGGGAGATGCATTTCTTAAAATGATATAATCTCTACTAAAGCTTGCAGACCACAATGCAGACCACATAAAACACAGAATTTGTTGTATTAAAAAACTGCACAAAAAGAGATGTAAAAGCATAATTCTTATGATGCTCGGACATGCCACCAATCCACAAGATGAAGTTTTAAAAAATACATCATATAAGCTTGATGTTACCATGCAAACAATTCTAAGACAGATACGTGGAATGTGTAGAATTACGGACTAACAGTCGTTAGTCGTAGCTGAGTTCAGTCACACTGAATAATTGAGAGGAGCACATTATCTCCACTGATGATCCCCCCAGATCAAGCGGAGACTTGCAGCATCGTTCCTCACTTCGCAGAGATCATTTGCATTTTTTGTGCTGAATCATAGTCAACACACGATCTGCAAACTTTTTAAACCACTTTTGTTGAATTCAATTCACGTTTCTATAAAATCCAGCTCTCAGTTGGGCAGATCCAATGAAAAGACAGCATAATGATGTGTGAAAAACCAGTTTCAGAATGCATGCTGCAGATATGTGCTTGTGAATAAATGTCCACTGCATAACCGAGGAGTTAAATCATTTTGTCAACACTAAAGCACAACTTCTAAGGATCTCTGTGGTCCTGAAATAGGTTAGAAAAATATCTCACTGGAGTTTTTTCTTTCATATGGGAGCACCTACTGAAGAGTGCTGGGTCAGTTTGGCTCGTATCTTCATTTAATCTCTTGCATCAGGACAGTTTATCCAGATCAAACCCGCAAAATGTTGGACTAGATAGAGTCTGTTGAATTACTGGACTTACATGGGTTTATCCATTGGTCTCCACTCAACGTAATGGTAATATTTCTGCATGACAGTCAGCCACTCTTTCAGGATGGCGGTGGTGTTGTCTGAGTTGTGATCGGTGGCCGCCCTGGGAGAAACAGAAAACAAAATGTTAAAGCGATCAAAACTAATCAACCTCTTTCCAACAACTTATACTTATGAAATGCTACAGTACTAAGTAACTGAGCACAAAGATTAAAAGATGTAATTAACTTTGACTTTTTAGCCAACAAGAGAACAGAAGCATAGAAAACCCACCAGCTGCTCCTGGAATTGTGATGTTTACTCACTTTAGTTGACCCTAACATGCCGTTTAACATACCACATGTTTGTGTGATTGAGCTGCTACTCTGTTCTGCACTTTTTGAAGGCAACTCTCGATTTCATGTTGGCATTAGACAATTTTTTTTTACTTACAAAGAAGAGCTGGTTATCCAGCAGTCAGTGGAAGATCATTTCAATTAAACATGCAGTAAATTTGAACTGTTTCAATGAGTTTTCTTTAAAAGTGTGACTCATTTAAAGCTGTTCTTCAGGTGAAGCAGTCAAAGGCCTTGAGTGGTAACCTGTCAGCAGCGGGATTCAAACCCCTGCTTTGACTCTGAGCTTGGAGACCCAACTGTGTACAATGTGCATGTTCTCCCTGTGTCTGTGTTATTCCAGTACCTTCCCACAGTTCCAAAGCATGCCTCTGAGGTTAATTGGTGATTTTAAATTGCCTTTGGGTGTAAATGTGGTTGTTAGTCTTTATGTATTCACATATTTACCTGGAATCTGCCTGATTTGGATAAAGCAGTATAGAAGATAAAAATTTTGTTTGACATTAATGGAAACCTATATCCACTTGTCTTTTATGCGACAAGTAAATAATAAATGATATATGATACTTACAGAAATAGGTGAACTAATGAAAGACAAATACAAAAGATAAACAGAGACATTTACAATTCACAAATAATTAGATAGACGCAAACATCAGGAATCCAAGTACAGAAAGGAGAATCGTGACCTCAAGCAGAATCTTGTGTATCGATTTCCTGCATTTCATTTCAAGTGGGATCAGTCTCACTTCATGACACATCACAGAGGAACAGTCCGCTGAAATCACACCAGGGCCGCTCAGATTGAAGTCTTGCGTTTATACATACAAGTTTAGTGAATTTAGAAGTTATAAAGAGGCTCCAAAAGTATGAGATAAACTCCTAAAAAAGGGGAAAAAAATGCAAAGCAGTGCTCTCTGGGTAGAGGGGCGCACAGGGCGCAGGGGAGGGGGCGCACACCGCCGCTTTCACAAACTCATTTAAATGCCATTGACCTTTTGAACGGCTGCTATAGCGGGATAAAAAGGGGGACAACAGACTGCCGGGGCATGCAGGCAGGCAGGCAGGAAACCCACCACAGCGAGATGCGGTCTTTGGGGTAGTCGAGTCTCTCCAGAGCTCCGAGGTAGTAGGGCAGGGAGTGCGCGGCGTTCCGGGCTATGATGGCGATAACCACGGTGGGAGGCTGCATTTTCGACTCCTCCGGGAACTTTTCCTCCGAAAAGTAGCAGCCAGCCCGGGAAAACGAGGCCAAGGCGAGGAGAAAGTGGAGCAACATGGCTGTGGAGGACTGTGCGCACAAAAAAAAAAAAAAAAAAAAAAAAAAAGACTCAGAGAGTCCACGGAGCTCGAGCGCGTCGCCTCCGTCCGCGTCAGCAGTCCGGGAGGAAGAGAAGGGCTTTTCCCAGTTCCTCTGCCCCCCTCGCTCCACGAACAGCCTGTTTTTCCTCCAACAACTAATCCAGCCCAGATCCTACACTGCTACGATTCATCTTCCGGATTTAGATTTAGATTCGATTTGAAAAAAAAAGAAAGAAAAGAAAAGGAGGCGTGATTTGAAGTGCTTGTGTAGAAATGGACTACTGAGCCAAGTTTTGATCACAGGGGAAGAAAGCAGGAAATATCCCATCAGCAAACCACATCAGGATTAATCCAACAATAAAAAGTTACAAGAGAACACATAAAAAGCTTAACTGCATCCATAAATAATGTCTAAATCTTCAGTAAAAACAGAAATGCTGATGAAACTGCAGTTCTAGTGCACATCTAGTGTCCAACTCACTAAAACTGCTCAAGGAATTACAGACGTCTTGTCGCCTGGTGGTGTAGTGATTAGCTCTGGCCTTACAGTGAGAAGACCCCTGGTCCGAGTCTGGATGGACTTTGCATATTCTCCCTGTCTAAGCATTGGCACGTTTCTTCTGACAGTTCAAGCATCTATAGGTCCATCATGACTCTAAAATGAAGCAGTGTGTTGAGGTTCAGTGTGCTGAGCTCCCTGCATCCAGTCAGCTGGGGTTTCTCCAGCACCCCCAGTGGGGAAAGACTGCATGGACTTACCTGTATGCTCACAGTCCAGTCCTCAGACAAAGTATAAAACACATTTTTTGTAGTATTTATTTTGTGAATAAATGTCCATTTTAATGAAGTATACGATAAGTTAAAGTAGTTACTACATATCACTCCAAATCGCGGAAATATTTGTATCCATTTTCCATTTTAAAAGGAGCAATGTAGAGCACGCTGTAAATCGGACTTAAAAACGAGCAAGGTTCCTTATTTTAATATGCTCACAAAAAAATACAAATACCCCAAAATTCACCTTGATTCCAGTTAACAGATGAGTGAATGACTTAGTGAAGAAAGTATTTTATTTTCATCAAATAAAAACAAATAAACAAATGTGACATGTCTGAAAAGGAGTCCTAGTAGTGTCCCTTTTATTCCTACGTAGATGAAACAGTTCCATTATTTGAGGATATCTTTAGCAGATCAAGTTGTAAAGAGATCCTGCAGTTTATCTGAATCAATCGTTTTCTGTCACTTCTCAGTCTCACCAGCAGGGGGCGCTTTTGATTCAGGAGAAGGATCCTCATTCAGGCTCGCCCTGAGGCCTCTGATCTGATCTTCTGGTTTTTGGAATATAGCTCATTTAGTTTTTATCAAACGCTGCACTTAAGCACGATTACGAGGTTAATTTAACGCACCTGAAGGAACCACTCAGCATAATTACCCTGCTGCTTAATAATACACCTTTAATGTGACATCCTCATATTTCTGCCATACCTTTATCAAAGTATTTCACATCCAGGATGATAAGGGTGATGATAACTTCTCCCTCTACTTAATCACCATGTCGTCACCCTTTTTACCTCTGCTGCTGTCGAAGCTTCATAAAGATAATATCATCTCGCACTGAGTTTGGGGGTTTTTTTGGACTCAGGCACTGCTTCAGCCACCAGGGGTTGGAGGCCTTCACATTAACCCATTTAGCAAGTTATCATGTTGTTCAAAACTATCAGGAGGTATTCCAGTTTAAGGCTCTGACTTCTTTCTCAGCTGGTTCCATTTTCAAATTCAGCTCAACGCACAAGTGAAATTCAAGATCAGGAGTCGAGCTGGAAAAAGCAGGCTGCAAAAAAAAAAGGGGAGTGATGGGAACAGAGGAAAGAGAATGAAAACAGAGGGTGCAAAATAATAAGCAAAGTGGTATATAATGAATTTTGAGCCTTTTGGCGGGCTTTGTGAATGAGCGAAGGCAGTCAAGGCTGACAATGGCGGCCTTGGGTTAAAGGGGCCGTTTGTGTGGACAGGTCAACAGGGTTGAGGGTCAAATCTCTGCTATTCATGACACCCCGAGTGTTGCCACGCTCACACGCAAACACACACACCCGCGCGCACCCATAGACGTATGTCAGGGGCACTTTCTCAGCGCTTGCGGCTGCAGCTGATCTGGGAAGGTTCAACCTCGGGCGCGCTAACTTTTCACTGCGAGGTCAAGGGTGGGGACGGTGTTTGTGTGTGGGGGTGTGCGAACCGGGGTCAGAGGGAGAAGGAAGGAGAGCGAAAAAAGACAAAAAGGAAACCCTGCATTGTTTTGACCAGATCGTGGCTGCAGAGAAAACGGACGGAGCATGTGCGCAGCTTTACTTCACTCATTTCAAGTTTAATAAAACCCAACTTCATCAAGAAAAAGCACCTTTCGTTTTTTATTGCAGAGACACAAAAGTGTAACGGCCTCTGCCTCCAGTGCGCCGGAATGACAGAAGAAATGTCAGAGGGACGTAAACGTTTTTGCTTTTTCTGAAATCCTGGAGAACTGGCCCCTAAAGCATAGTGGGGGGTCTATCGGGGGCCCACAACTCATGCATCTGTACACTCACACAAACCCAAGTCCCAGCAGCCACTGAGCCACCAATCTCTCTTTCATCTGTTCTCCACCCGCTCAGAGCGCTTCAGTCCGAGTGAGAGAATGAGCGGCTGTAGGTTAGGATGTGACGGAGCCAGAGTGTTTCTTGTCTTTGTGTTTATGTGTTTGGGACCGGGGCTGGTGGGCAAAAGCAGAGAGTGGTGACATTCTCACAAGCTTCCGGGACCTTTATTGCCGTGGCGATAATCAATAGCGTTCCCACAGAGACGTCTTTTGGCTGGGCAGGTCAATACCTGTCACTCAGGGTCTGAGTCGTGGCACATACCCTCTTACTCAGCAGCTCCGGCAGCCCGCCCCCAGCCTCCCCATGTCATCCTGCATGTATCTCAGGGGTGTAATGTTTTCACAAATCAAGGACCTGTGTGTTTCATATTACTGTGTATAATAGTCCCTGTAGAGCAGCTGCTGAAATAATGGTCTGAATGTTTAACCTGTTAAATTTAAGTTTTGGTCGGCTTGTAATGAATTGATACCAAGAAAACCTGAACAAGCCACATTAAAAAGGCTAAATTAAACATTTTTTTTGGAAGTTTTTCTTGATAAACACAGTTTTATGGACATGTTCTGCAAATCCATCCAAAGCTCAATCCCCCTAGAACCAGATTTAATCATCTTTTGATTCTGAAAATCAACTCTTTCCAGACTGTTTTTAATTATGTAGAATTTTCACTTTAGTTTCAAACAATCCAGAGTGTGATTCGTGAAAAAGATAAAGGAAAGATAAATGAGTTAAAACACATGCACATGGCCTTCACATACTGTAGCTGTATTTATAAGAATGGAGATGAAAATGACAGGATGGGCTGCATTTTTAAGCCTGGCTTCACCTGGCTTCCACTTTCCTCTGATCATGTTTTTGTTGCCTGTGGATTTGCTGTGAATAAAAATAATCTGTTGTAAAATTGCTTCCACCAAAATATGAATGACTTTCACCCTGCAGATAAACATGTAAGAGTGTTTACTTTCAGAAGGAGATCGACCCCGTCTATAATAAAAACTCTTCAGCTGAAGAGGGGATACAAGAACCTGAGGAGGGAAGATGCTACCATCCACTTTCCGCAACTCACACCCCGAAAAACAATCAGGCATGTTTTTAGGCTACTTAACAGCTGATTTGAGTTGTTGTTTTTCTTAATCCATGCTGTTTTTTCTATTTTAAAAGCTCCAGCACGTCAAGGTTTGTTTGATCAAACAGTAAATGCATGAGATGTGGTTTGAATTGGAATCACAATTTGACACAAACATTGAAGCAGTGCACGGCAAAACTGATTTTAAGCAACATGCATTGGAAGCTTATAAAGAATAGCTATTGCAAAAACAGAAAAATGCGTTTAAGAAAAGAATTTCGGCAGCCTGTGTGACAAATTTGCACAGAAGTATCTATATGCCTAAGTGTCATGTTGAAATACTTGACCTCACAGGTGTCATGTTTCTGATCACCGCTGACAGTGTGAAGAGGAGCTGTGGGGCTGACAGTATAGATAAATTGACTTCCAGGACAGTGGGCTGTTTTCTCTCCTTTCTTTTTTAATCCCCCAGGTGGCCAGTATTGCTGTTTGACTCAAGCACTTAAACAGAATTGCTTCGGTAAAAAAAAAAATGACCTCTTTACATCAAGTCCAGTCTTTACACAGCGAGACCTCGTCAGCACAAAGAAATCGAAGCTCAGGCTCCAACGAAGGAAACGATGAGAGGAAGAGGTCAGCGATGCAGGTATGACCACATCTGTTGCAATGAATACTAAACCAAGTATCAACAAACTGATGAGTTTATTGTTATATTTTGGTTGAATATAGTACCTGCTTAAGAAATATTCAATAGAGGATGAGCAAAGCGACAGTGACAGTGAACCTCAGGGTGGTGTGAGGTGTTTCCAGCAGGAAAAATGTCAGTAATGAGATATTTAGGTTTCTGTCACTCGTCTTCTTTATGGTTTAAGGTTTATGTTATGCACTTTTTAAATGAGAATTTGCATAACTTATATGGTTTTGATGTCTTCATATTTCAGTTCTGCAAAAAGCGAACAATCACAAGTGTTAGCTGGAAGCATGTTATGCAGCAGCCTCTGATCTGCTGGGCGTAATGTGGAGGTTCGCTCAGACTCCTCATCCTCTCCGTTACCCCCCGGATGACGCTGTCTGTCTCTTTGTTGCCAAGCAACAGTGCAGCCACTGTCAAAGAATTTAGGGGGATGTTTAGGCAGTGGCATGCTTAGAGGGGGGAAATGTGTGCGTGTTATGTGTGTGTGTGTGTGTGTGTGTGTCAGAGGGCAAGGAGAGTGTATCCGTTTGAGTGGAGAGTTTGAAAAAACAGTCTTTGAATCTTGTGGTCTTTACTCCAGTTGCTCTTTTTTTTTGTATTTGTTTCACAATCAAAATCTGGTAGAACTGTAACACACTGTGAGTCTGAGCACTGAATGTTTGAGTTTTAGCACAACACTCTCCACTCTCCGTTCTAACACAAATACGCCATTTTGTTTAAATGGTTTACCTGTTGTAATTTGACATTCAATCATGTCCACATGTTCTCTTTTATATGCATATTTATTTTGCTGGATTGTTTTAGAATTTGGATACTTTTTTCAACACCAGAACCAGAGAAAACTATGCTTATATTCTCCACTTGTCTTGTACTCATGGTCAAATTTACAATAAAGATAAAACAAAGTTAAATTCTGATTCACCATCATCGTTAGATAAACTTTTGTAATCAGGTTCATGCAACTGAACGTAGGTGTTTGTAGTAATTTGACCTATTTATTGAGTTTTTACAATTTAACTTGTTTTGAATAACATTTTTTTCTTCTAATTAACAAGAGCCATGTATCAACTCAACTTCTATCCTGACTTTTAGTTACTCAAATATCAAATGACTCCTCTGTTTTCCTGACTGAACATCAATAGGGCAGCCTTATTTCCAACTGAGTTCAATTAGCATGTAAAGTCTCAGTGCGTGGAGGATCCATCGATGCGTCTATAAAAGGCTGTGTGATACTGACTGAATGCAGAAAGCTACAACTGTCCCTCTTGTGCGCCACGACCCCATGACTGGAAACATTTCTGTGCCTCGCCGTGGGTTCCTGCCTCCTCTCTAATGCCCTTGGTTGTGCATATTTCCCATCTATCTGTAACCTTTTCTCCACTAAATGTTGCGAGCATCCAGTAAAGACAAACAAGTGCTGCTTTTTTTTTCATGCTTGCTGAGTGAAATTAGCTGCTCCTTCATAAGGGTCCCTCTCAGATAATACAATGCACCAGCAGGTAGATTTATGGAGGGGTGAGTGAGGGGGGGGGGGGTTCTTTTTTACAAACTCTGCTCCCCATTTACCTCTTTGTCCATTTGACTCTTCATCCCGGCTTGCCTTAAAACAGCCTTCCCACTATAAATTTCGGTGACATCGCCTGCCTCGGAGCTGCCTCTCTCTCCCTCTAACCCCTCCGCTCTGCTCTCCATCCTCTGCAGCCGTGCCCTAGCAGTGGGAAGGAGATGCCTTCACCAGAGGAGGTTTATTTTCAGGACTCCCCTGTTCCCTTTGTCCTCTCGCTCCTCTCCATCTCTTGACGGGATGGTTTCACGGCCCACCTCGCTGGCTGGGCCTCCCTCTCCCCTGCCAGGCCTTTTAGCCAGCGGGTTAAACATTGATTTGTGAATGGAGGGAAGCACAGTGGCCCCGGCATGAAGTGCAGCGGTCCCCCACTGTTTCTGTGTGTACACACACACCCCTACTATACACCACCAAGACTAACATCCAGCATGAAAGCTTCTCCACTAAAAGGCCTTAATTCAACAAATGCTGATGGTTGATAGTTGTTTTTTTTTTATAAAAGTGCTGCATGTGCATAAGCTTTTGCTTCCTTAAAACTCAAAAGTCTGAGCATACCACTGGGATCTTCCTATCATTTGCAACGGGTTCTTTCAGCACATATGAAAGTAGCAGATGTCTCTGTGATCTTATGTTGCTCACTTCACTTGTTCAACACGGCAGCGCAATACACAGTATAAACTGAGAGTAGCCGACAGTTGCAGATGTTTCTGTGATCTTGTGTTGTATTTAATTAGGTTTTCAAGGAGGAAAAACAGTGCCAGGACCAAACTGAGAGAGCTCTACTCCATTGTGAAGCTTCAGTGTGGGACGTAGAGGTGAAAGTAGGCCCTCTTGACTTCTTCCAGGCTCTGGAAGAGTCAAGGCATGAAAAGGCAAACAGGGAGAAAGTGAGAGTGAGAGTGAGAGAGAGAGAGAGAGGGGAGATAGAAAGGGTTTGCTTTTCACCACCAGCACCCCCCCAAAAAAAGAGCAATGAATGAGTGACTGGTTGAATGAATAAGAGGCAGGCTGGGGCTGAGAGGGGCTCTGGCTGTGTGGATCAGCAGAGGTTAACTCGGCTTCTTCAGAGGGATGAAAAGGGAAAAAACGGATTGAGCTTTAAAGAGGAGGACCCCCTGCGCCCGGGGCGGGATCAGTCAGGATGATTTATTAGAGAGAGAGAGAGAGAGAGAGAGAGAGAGAGAGAGAGAGAGAGAGAGAGAGAGAGAGAGAGAGAGAGAGAGAGAGAGAGAGAACGTTTGTGAGCATCAAAAAGCTGCAGCGCAAACGCAGGATTTAAAAATGCTGATATGCACTCCATGTGGATGGACTGATTCAGAGTGAGAAGCCCCAGACCTCCAGCCATGTGAATCCTACCTATTTAACTTATGTAATTTATACACATAAACGTAAAAAGTCCCAAGTCCCCTGATAAACCTTTCAAATGGTTTAAAGACATAAACCTGTGTTGCAATTTGACTATAAAGCCATGTGTCAATTAAATGATTTAAAAAAATACAAACTTGATCTCATTTGTCACAGTGTCTGTTACTCTAAGTTTATGCATTCAAGAATATGAATTTAATAATCTAAAGTTTGTGCAACTGCTTCTTACAACACAACTGGAGTTTTATGTGCAAGGCGCTGGATTGCTCCAGCATTAAAAAAAAGAAGATGACTGCATTGTGTTGTTATCTCTTTTGATTTTTTTTTTTCTTTTTGTATAAAATGTGCAATACAAATGACGATATTTGACGCGTAAGACAAGCTGCCCTCTGTCGCCCCATCAATCGGCTGTCACATGAGCATCAACACTTTGCACAGAGGCCTACAGTAAGCGGCCGCTGCTGCTGCTCTGGGGCAGAAAGGCTGCGCATGGCGCTGAAGGCATCGCTTTATGTCCGAGTGCCTGGTCACAGCGTTGCACTAGTTTGCTCACACAAGAGAGGGGGCACAAGAGAAACACTAAACGTCATGCAGTGCGGTCAGAGAGTAAACAGTGTCGGGATTGTAATCTCTTTTTGGGGAGAAAATAGGGCTGTTGTGTCTTTAAGAGGGGCTGCTGGTTCCTCATCGCAGCTGCTGGCTTGCGCGTGTGTATGCGTGTGTGTGCGCGCGGGCTGCGCGCGCGCGCCCGCATGTGTGTGTGACATAGAGGACAGCGGAGATTCATTACTTAAGCAGTACAATGGACATTTATCACCCCGTGGTGTTATTCAAATTCAGTACCAAGCGAGGACCTTCTCCACTCTCCACTCCTCCGCGCGCCGCGGCCGCAGCGCTTTATTGTTGGAGCGGCGCGCAGAAAAAGGCAGCAGAGCAGAGAGACCTGCAGCCAGTCGGTCCCAGAGACCCGCGGAGGAAGGATGAGAGGAAGGAAGGCAGGAGCGTCTGTCCGGACTGGAGCTCCCTTATATGCTCCGCGGCTTCTTTCTGGTTTTGCTGTCGCCCCTCGACGCGGCTGGCCGGCCGGGGGCTTCTGGACGGAGCGGAGATGCGCGCGTCGCGGTGGGAAACTGAACCAAGGACGCACCGCCGGGAACTAAGGGGTTTCCTTTTATTAATTTTTTTTTTCTTCTCCCCATTTCATCGTCAGCTATTTAACTCCAGAGGAAAGAACTCGACCGATCTAAGAGGTTCTATAGGAGGGAGATGTTTTTTTTTTTTTCTTATAATTTAACATCCGTGGAAAGCCATTGTGCATCTTGAGGCACCAGAAGAGTCTTCCCCTAAATCGATGACACCATACAGGTGCAGAAATGGCGTTTTCCCGGCATTTCCACCTCCGGACTTTTAGATAAAAAACGAGGTCTAGATTTGGTGTTTTATCTGTATTTACACTCCCTTTTCCAACACTTTTAAAGTGAGATTCTTGGGGAAACCAAAAGGGAAGATGACATTTTTTTTTTTAACGACAATGGCCATTCAGCCATCTTGGCCTAGAGATAAGGACAGACTAACTTTACAACTAGCAACCAGTGCAAAGACGTGGACAGAAGACTGCAGCCGTGAAACAAAGTAGTAAAAGGCAAAATGCATGCTTTTTAGGAACAGAGCGAGTCACGGTGTGACGGTGGCCACATCAGCCTCCTCTCTAGCTTTATCAAACATTTGCCAAAGAGGAGGGTGATCTCGCCTGTGATGCGATGATCAACAGAGGAAACGAGTTTCCAGTTGACATTGTAGGATTTGTGCGGCAGAGGAAGTTGCACAGGTTGTTTTGGGAGCTTGTCACCGCAGAAATCATCTTCTGGTTTTAATCTCCTCCTGCAGCAGCAGCAGCAGCAGCAGCACGGCTGCACAGAAGGGGGGGAGAAAGGCTGCTTTTTTTTTCCAAATGAAAGGTGAATCCAAGAGGTGGTGCTGAGCAGTGGGAATGTCAGAAATAATGCAGAGCTGTGCAACTACCTATCTTGCAGGGAGGGGGGGGCGTAAAGGAAGAAAACAGTTTTTCGCTTCAGCACAGTACAGTCAAAGGGCATTTGAGCAGCCGTAGCAGGTGCACCCAGGGGCCTATACAATAACTGTCCCGCGTCCACATTTGTGATTCAAATAATCAAATGCTTAATTTTCTTCTTTTCATCTCGGGCAGGGGACGTACAGAGTCTTTTAGCGACTGATTGTCCAAACGCAATTCTTGAGTAAACTCAAATTCAACCCCAAGAATTGTGTATGGACATCTGTTGCTGCAGACTCACATTCATCACTGCTGTCTTTGGCCGAGCGCCACATCCAGATTGTAGGCCTCCAAACCACAAAAGAGGCGAGAGGAAGGCCTTTTCACTCCCGTTTTTTTTTTTTTTTTTTTTGGGTTTTGTTTTGTAACTGTCTCATTTCAGGTAAGATCTCAAATCACGATTTGCATGATATGGAGAGGAGGAATAAGGATGCGGGACGTCTTGGGCCAATAAAGTGGAGGAAACCCTATTCTGCCTCATGTAATGTGTTTTTTCGGGGTGTGCGTCCTGGTTGGCCCGATTGGTATTTACACTTTGTCGAAGATCTAATCAAGAGTGTTTGTTTTAAATGGCAAATATCGACGAGAAGCATTGATGTATCGACTGTGTTTGGCAAATAGTAGAAAGCAGTGAGTTGAGTGCTCACAGACTGAGGCCTGCATGCAGCTGAGAGGCTCGCTGTGGATGAGATGATGCACACTGGATCGTGTATATCGCCTCATAGGAGGAGCAGGAAAACGAGATGGAATCGGTTCAGTTAATGCATAAAATGTATTTTGTCAAAGTTGCATTTGAGTGAAAAAAAAATACGGTTTTTGTACACTTTGTGTCCTTCTGTAGGAAAACTCTTAAAATATTATCATATTCGTTTAGAACAAAAACGAAATCAATACCTGATTTAAACCCTGTAATAGTGTTGAAGCACAATTAGTGAATTAATTTAAAAAAAATGGACTGATGACTGATGCTGGAGTCAGTGAGCATCACTTCAAGACCAAGTGGGTCAGTTTTATTACCAATAGTTTTTCACTGTTGTTTTTGCAAAATATAATTTTATCATATGATGCAGTGAAACTCCATTTTTATTTAAGAAAAAAAAACTGGATGAAATAATATCATTTAAATGCTCCCAAAATAGATAATATCTTTACTGAACAGTTGATCAGACATTAATCAGCCTTTTGATATAAAACTGAAATTCTTTCAAATACGCTAAAATTTCCTAATTGCTCTCATTTTGTTCTCACTTAGTGATGCACTGATTAATTCAACACACACACACACACACACACACACACATACACACACACACACACACACACACACACACAGCCAATGTGTGTATTGTTGTCGATCATTAAAGGCTAACCTCTCTTAAATCCAGGGGATTAGTGCATCATGTTTACTCTGGCAGAAATGCTTCTGTGTCCGTTGCAGTCCTTTTCTCTTCATGAAGACAAAGATTTTATTATACTCGTATTAAAAGACTTGGAAATTACAACCACACACTGATAGCAGTGCAGAGGGGAGCCACAGTCTTATTGCGTTTCTTTACATTTTAAGAAGAATTCAGGTTATTTGGATGCACTGATAGTGACTTATACCCACGAAAAGGCATATTCTCTCAATTATGGGCTTATAACAGCATGTCTGCCCCCTAAAATTAATTTTATTTATCATGTTTAACTTAAATTATGTTTGTTTTTTTTCCCTTTTTTTTAATAGTTTCTTGTAGATTTGTCTCAAACTCTTGGTTTGTTTGAAGCTTTAACAGGTTGTGGCTGCAGCAGAAAAAAACACCAGTACAGTTTTTTTCCAGCACTATAAATAGAACACTTGAAATATGAAGAAAAGTTCTACAATACTAAATTTCCGGGTGCACAGCTACAGTAACGACTTTTTGGTCCTTTTAAGCACCAAAAAATTAATGTTACAAAAACGCAGATATGCATAAAATCGTATTATTGCTACAGGTGCACATTTTGTTTTTGTTTCTTAAAAAATAAAAAATAAAAAAAATTCCCACAGTTGTGACTGAGCAGTCGTGATGCACCATTTCTCCTGTTGAGCTTCAGTGTGCATGGGCTCAACCACAACATGTACAAAGTGTTTATGAATGCTGGATGCTGCACAGCCCTGCTGCAAAACCTGACAGTGAAAAGTCAGATTTGGGCGTTAATTTAAGAAAATCTGGCTTCATTCATGAGTAAAATGAAAAGCTGAAAAAAAAAGTTCCGCACACATGCTTTAAAATACCTCCAAAAAAGCTACAACTTTAAATCAATATAATACCAAGTTCAGATATTTTGGTACATTAAAAGAATTAAAAAGAAGAAATGAAATGAAGATGTCCTGCAAAAATGCAACAGACAGGAGAAGTTGGTGATTTGCTCACTTTGTTGAAATGTGTGAGACTCACTCTCCTGATGTGGGCCTGCACAGGCTGACATGGAGCTGCGTGCTCCCCCCCACCCCCCACCCCTCTCCCCCCTCCCGGCCTCATTAGCATTTCCTTTCTGCTCGCCATTATAGGCCGGTTTCCCGTTGCAAATCGGACTCCACAACCGAGAAAAGGTTTTAGGTCGCCCCGGGCGTTCAGGGGAGGGCAGCCCGGAGGCAAGACCTCGACCTCCCGCAGTGGTCCTGTAGATCACACCCCACCCACCACACACACACACACAAACTCACAAGCGCGCGCACCCTGCACACCCCCCTTTTCCTTATAAATATTCCAGCTGAGTGTGGCCATAGGACGGCTCAAAAAAAAAAAAAAATCTCCCTGAAGTCTCGTCTAAGCAGCCTAAAACTGCGGTGTGATCACAGATCTGCGCCTGAATCGATCAGATAGAAACCATCACCACGAATTATCCGAGCGGGATGTAAAATCCTAATTGTGTTAGGAGAGATTGGGAAGGCCGTGCGTGGCGCGCGGCAGGACGCAGGGCTGGTCAGGCCAGAGCTGCTGGAGACATCTAGCAGGACGAGGCTTCAGTTTCTCATAGAAACAAAAACTATTTTAAAAGTATCACTGTATCTGTCCAGGGAATAACAACAACAACAACAACAAAATTAAATTATTATTAGTGGTGATCATACCAGATACTATGTGCGTTTGTGGACGAGCTAATTCTTTTAATTACGCGCTTATTCCTAAATTTCATGAAAATAATTTCTCATAAAACAAAAAATAAAAATATTTTATTATTCCTGAAGCATTCTGAAACTAATGAAAAGTGTAAATTGTTAAAAAAAAACCTTTTTTTTTCCAAAATATTTTTTTATTCAATGCAGAAAAAACAGAAATAAAAAAATGGGGGGGGGGGGGGGGGGGGGGGGGGCATGTATAGGACTGAAAACTACCCAATTCAAACAATACAGAAAATTATAACTATAATTAGGATACTACAATGTGCAACAAAAAAAGACAATTAGGCATTTCTTGTCACTGCCACTGTTTTTCCAATGTAAACATCTGTAGCTGATGTTTTACTATAAGCATAATTTCAGAATAACCCTACTGTAATTCAGTTTTCTCTGCAGTTTCAATATTAACACATTAATACACACTTGCCCCAGATTACAACCACAAAGATAGTGTGTATTGAATAATTTATGCAATGTTTCCATGCAGTTTCAGTAATCCTTTGTGGGAGGGATGGTAAAGAAAATTGTTTTATAGTTATCTACTTCATAAAAAACAAAGCTATTCAAATAATGTGTAGTCATTTTGACAGAAGTTAAGGAGATAAGGTAAATAAACTACTATTACAAATTGACACGGGCACTTCAGGCTGCTTCTGACATACAACATATGACCTGACCAGTTCACATATTTCCACACGTTTTTCCTGGTGATCTTCTCTGAATTTTCACTTCTTCTTGTGGAGTATCATCAATCCTCTGCGTCTCCACAGCGCAGGCTGACGCTGCAGCAGCGTCCAATGGGATGGCGTGTTGCTGAGATGTGGGGGAGTGAAATAAGGAAGCGTGCAGAGGATTTGGAGGAGAGGCTGGGGCCACATCTTTATGCTGTAGTTATGTTGTTTGTATTTTATTTATTTTTTTGTTAGCCTCCATGAAGAGTAGAAATAAACACAATGCAGTCCTGGTCTTGTAGCTGGTAGTCCAGTTCCCCCTGAGGTTAAAAAAAAAAAAAAGAAAACAAAACACAATATTCCAGCATCAAGTCAAGGGAGAAATATCTCTGTTTATTAATATGAATGTGTGTTTTGCTCCTGTGCGCCCACTGGGGTCCAATCAATGACAAACTTTTCATTTCATTTACATCCTGTGTTGAGTCCTGTAATTGAATCAATCCATTCAAATTGAAGCATTTAGATTGTGCGCGTGTGTAAAAATGTGCTCAAATACGAGACCCCAAGGACAAACTTATCTTGCAGCTGCTTCCACATCATATGAAACATTAACTAAGTCAGAGAAAATGAAGAGCTGCAGCGTCGGTGAACGTGCAGGTTTAACCTTCCCTCTCTCATAAACAGCCGGCCTCCTGGTTGAAATGTTTTCATTAATCTGTGCAAACATGTTCAGAAATCATGCAACAGCGAACGCACAGAATATGTATTGAAAGAGTTTGAAATTAAAATAAGCTGATTGTATTCGGAATAAACACACATGCAAGACCACACACACGCACGCACACACACACACACACACACACACACAGGCCATCTGACAGTGGACGTGACTCTCAGTTCTCACCATTAGCTCCCAGTCTGCATCGTTGATAAGCACCAGGATCCCCGGCCTCCTGTGGGAAAACACACCATTTCAGTTGTCTCCCAGCACGCACACGCACACACACACACACACACACACACACACACACACACACACACACACACACACACACACACACACACACACACACACAGATGCAAGTGCAATTACTCACTGCATAAACATTTGAAAAACAATGGCAACAAAGGCATAAAAAGCATATAAAATTATTAAGGATCATATTTCACCCATAAAATATGACAAGATAACCTTTCCTGTTGCTTTAAAGCAACAACAACAAAAAAAATACAAGATGAGCTATTAAGAATTAATTTTAGAAGAGTGGAAAGATATCTGGATAAATCTAAAGTTAAAGTTGATCCAAATAAACAAACAACTGAAAACAATTTTGGGCTGATAAATGAAAATATGAAATGTTTTGGAAGTTGAATTGAAGGTCGTTAATTAAAAATTGTCAATTTATTAAAAAAAAAGTATGTTCCTTAAACCAAACAGCTTGCTAAAGAATAATTATAGAAAATGTTGGAATTCATTGTGTGTTCGTCACTGTTAACTGCAGTCCAGAAACATGAGTTAAAAAAAAAAAAAACTGATATTTTAAAGTGAAGGATTACAATTGAGATGACACCTGTGTATATTTGTTAAAGCTATATGTAGTAATATCAAGTTAAAGTTCATTTTACATCAAAAATTGTGCTTTTGTGGGTCTGCTTGATCTGAAAATTAATGGTCACTGTCCTCCTCGTTCACATACACACTGATCATTTATACAAGAACTGAGAAGAGGACATTTTTCTGAGACGTGAGCGGCTGAAGCCAAACAGCTGAACGCCCTGTCACTGAAAATTAATGTGGGACCAAAAATAACACGGAAAGCAGGAGGGTAATGGAGATAATAGGAGCGGGTTACGAGGAACACCTTATACATATACGTGCTTTATTTTCCAAAGAGGAGGTGACTCGAAGTCCCATAGTGGTGAGATAGCATCTGAATCGTGTACGGATGTCCCTAACAGTGTCTCTGACCGGCTCGTGGACGCTCTGTGACGTCAATGAGAAAGGGCAGCGCAGGAGAGAGAACCTGCGAGCGCGTATGCACGCCCAGAAGACAAAAGACAAGAGGACAAGGTAAAGATAATAAACTAAATCACACGCCGCGCCGGTGCACCTTTTAAAAAGATAATGAAGCAACACCTTGATGATCGTTTGCACAAAAAGAGCCGTGCATGCTGCCAACATAAAGTACACACAAATACACACATCTAATCCATAAGGTTTATAGGTAGGCTGGCTTTTTCTCCTTTCATTGGTGAGATGGTGCTATAAATAGTCCTGCACAAAGGCAGCCGTAAAAGTCAGCCAGTCCTATAAGGCTGCTGTGTGTCCTGAACCCCCACATACACACACATGCACAGGCGCACATACACTTACACACAGGTAATCATCTTACCGAAACCTATAACCTAAAGGAGAGTCTTGTTTTATTTATTTTTTTATTTTTTTTCAGCAGGTTTTAGCTGCAGGAGAAATACTCGCAGCTCTACATATCGAGAACGGCTTAAGATATTTGGACACATATCACCCGCGTGCATGACTGCTGGGATTTGGTTGCAGGTACGAGAATAATGCGCGGCATATCCTGCAGGGCTGATGCTGCTGTTGCACGGATCAAGTGTGTGTCAAGTGCACTCACACGGACTCTCCCTGGACGAAGAGCTCGGGCCGTTCCTTCAGCAGGTTTCTCTGAATCCAGACCAGCAGCTGCTTCATGTCCCCTGGAAAACACACACACACACACACACACACAAAGCAGAGGACACTGGCTTACCTTCATCTCCTTGAAATCCTAAACTTGCTGACCGCTAACGTAAACCCGGCTTTCAGGCTCACATTTATTGATACACATTAGCAGGAAGAGGTTTTTTGTTCTTTAAAATGGCAGCAGGTCCCCACAGTGTGACTGTGTAAACAGATTTACGTCTTTTGTCGACGTGCACACACAAGCACACAGACGCGCACGCACGCACACACACACACGCACACGCACACACACACGGCCCATACGCAGGCAGACAACGGAGGTCACAGGTCAGGGGTCAGGGGTCAAGGTGCACGGTTCCAGCCCCCTGCTCGGTCGATGTGACGCGACAGAAGCACCAGGCGGGACAGGGTGTGTGTATACGAGTGTGTGCGTCTATGCATGTATATTTATGAGTGTGTGCGTGGGGGGGCGGGGACGGGACACTGGAAATTGGGGGAGGCTAGACTGATGCCAGTGGCCAGGCGGGATAGAGTTCACCTTGAAATAGAAACGAAATGCAGCGACGTGCCTGGATGAATGGATAAACAGAGTGAAATGTGAAGAAAACACGAGGACTTGAGGATTGTGGTATTCTAAAAGGTCGGAGTGTTAAAAAAAATATAAGTAGCGGGACAGATATGTCTGAAAATCAAAGAAAAAACTTGAAAATCAGAGTGTTAAAATCAAGTCTCAATTTCAGTGCAGGATTAGAAGAAACCTTTGTTTAATTATATTTTTCTGTCGGCCATTAAATGCGCCGCTTTTTCATCTGAGCTTCAATATCAGCAAAGTTTGAATTTTCTATGAGTCTGACCTCTTGAACAGTCAGCTTGACCCTGTCTCAACAATAGGCTGAGCCTCGCTCGTGACGACTGACAGCCACAAAGGCAACGCCAATGAGGGGTTTTAGGATAAATCCCCGCGAAACAACTAACTATGAATATATTAAAGTTATGCTTATCGGAGAAATTCAAGGTGGTGTGAGAGCCTTTGAGCGTGTGTGTGTGTGTGTGTGTGTGTGTGTGTGTATTCATGTTAATGTGTGAGGTCATATTAAAAAAAAAAAACAGCAGCAAACAAGATACTGTGTGAAAGCAACAAAAACAGATGACATGAATTACATGGAGCTGGTTTGCTCTTCTGACTCCTCTTGGTTATATGTTGGTGGTGAAATCATCTATCTGCTCGATACACATCAGCGTGACTCGACAGCAGGTTTGCTTGCAGCCACACACACTCGTGCACGTACACACTCGGACAAAATGAACAGACGAGGCCTCCTTCAGCAGGTTACACAGGAACGAAGAAGGGACAGAAATGTGTGAGAAACGAGAGAAAATAAAAGGAAAGGTAAATTATTAGAGGAAGAGAGCGACAGCAGATGGAGCAGATATGAGGGCGAGAGGACGACAGCGAGTCCTCCTGAGCCAGGTGTGAGAGGAGCGGGGAAGCCGCGAGCAGGTAGGCGTCGGGGCGCTCGGAGACCCCGGGGTTCAGCCCCGTGAAAAGCCGGAGTGAAAATTACATTAAAGCGGAGCGGAGGCTGCAGGTCTCGCCTCCGACGTGTTCAGGACGAGCACGGAGGGAGACGCTGCTCGATCACAGAGCAGCTGGAACTGGATTTGTCGTTGGTGCATTTAGCAATTTTACAAAGCGCAGATGCAATTTCAAATATATTGTGTCTCGTAAAATCATTTGTAAAACGGTGCAGACGATTCAGATGTAACATATAAGCTGTCACTGCTTGCAGTCCTGACTTATTTCAACCAAAAAATTTGCAACAATTTATTTGCATTTTTGACTGCATTTTTAAAGGTAGCCATCTTTGTGTGATTCCTATTCTGCACATTTTGGTGTACAATTATTTTAAATCACTGTTTTTGCTTTAGTTCTTAACCTTTATTATTACATAGCTCTGTATATAAGCCTGTAATGTACATTATGACAAGGATTCTTCAGGATGTTTAGAAGAGTCCTGTCTTCTGCTATAATTAGTCCAAAACCTGCTTCACGAGGCCCACAAAATAAGTTTGATCCCTGCAGACATATCTCTGGTAAATTGTGAGGTTTTCTGAACCAACGTTTTTCAGCTGCACGACCCGTAGGTCATGGGCATGGCACAGTAATTTATAATGTATAGAGGTTTACACTCCATATTTTCATTTCCTACATCAACACCGTCTTTCAGCCCCGTAAAGAGGGCTGAAAATATCACCTGTGCACAAAACATTAACTGAGTGTTTCAGACACAGAGCTGGGCTCAAATATCTGCGAGGAAATAAACAATAATTGACTTTTAATGTCTCCATAATATGTTTATAATATTACGTGGTGATATAGCAATGCACTAAACACATGCACCGAGGAGCACCACACCCCCATCTTTTAATTCTGTGTATAGCAGCATGAACTGAATTATCTGTGTGTGCTTTTGGACACTTTATGAATTTTGTAAGTCAGAGCTTGTAATGCTTTAAACCAAATTATGCTATTTGATACAATACGAACTACTTGAATGACTGATATGGCGTGTGTGTGTGTGTGTGTGTGTGTGTGTGTGTGTGTCTGGAGGTGATCTGGTTAATTGTAGTGCTGTCTGCCTGCTCAGTGGTATAATGATAGTGCTAGTTGTCTACGGTTGCAAGACTCCATATAAAAAGGGGCACACACCTCCCCCTCACAACACACACACACACACACACACACACACACACACACACACACACACACACACACACACACACACACTAGGAGGCAGTGAATATTGACCTGCACCTCTGCGGGGCTAAAAACAGAACTAATCACTCCAGCAGTCATAACTCCTTCTTTGTGGTGACTCCTTTCTTTGCACTGCTGCTGCCTTTGACTATTGGTATTTTTCTCCACCATTACCCCTTATTCCCTCTTTCATCTGCCCAACCATTTACTCTTTCATTCGCTCTCTTTCTCTCCCTCCCTAATAAAAGTTGCTGTGCACCCCTCATCTCTTTCTTCCTCTTTTAAATTTCTCCTTGAAAACACGCAACAAGAACCATTTCACCTCGGCGCCACACGCAGGTTTATATCAAGTCAAATTTCCATCAATCACTGCTGAGCTTTTCACGGTAAACCGACACAAACTGATGAGGGAGGCTTCATAAAAGTGAGCCGTGTCACGCTCGGAGAACAGCGTCGGGGCGTAAGGTGCAGAGGGCGCCGTGTGAGAACAGACGCGGGACTGAAGTGAAGCCGTTCTACTAGGAATCCAGGTAGGAAGAGAAAAGAAAATGAGGGAACACACGGACGGGCAAGAGGGGAAAGTGCGTCACTGGATCCTATTGCATGCTGGGTATGGCTGCGTTGCGTGGGAGGAAAGCCGACATGGAGGGAGGGGAGAGAAAAGGCGCCATTTTGATGTCAATTCAAAACGGTTCCCGCTTTCCTTTTGTGCGTGCAGCCGTTTCTTCATCCCCCTCTGCCTTCGTTTGCTTCTCCACAATTATGACGCTCATGCGAGGGGGACGAACTATCCATCTTTCTGGTGATGTGAGGGGCAAAAGAAAAAATGGCATGATCCTCAGAGCATGGAGTTTTTTTGTTTGTTGGAGAGGGGGGTCACTGAGAGAGGGAGCGCTGGATGGAGAAAGAGAGGGGGTGGAGCCTTTCAGTCGAGGGTCATCAATCACCGGCTGGGGTCAAAAAGAAATACGAAGGATTCAGAACCAATTATATCTGCCTACACCGCACCCCCCGTCCTCACACACACACACACACACACACACACACACACACACACACACACACACACACACACACACACACAGTCCGACAAACACACACACGACGATGTGTAAGGCTAAATTAGTTCACGGCAACATTTTCAGGATCAGCAGACCTGCCGGGCAACACGCGACTCAAATCAAGATCAGTATGAGCAAAGCGGCGACAGGAAACGGTAATTCACCACGCGCATGTCCACAGACCGTTAAAAAAAAAGAAATTATATATGGGCAGTGTATGGCTAGACCTATCGACGCAGACAGGGAGAGAGAGGGAGGGAGAGAGAGAAAGGTCAGCTGGTGCTGCAAGGTCATATCAGGCTGACATTCCCCGGTGTGGTCAACTTTTGTCTTTTTGTAGTCGTGGTAACGTCAGCACCGTGCATGAACGGCCTTTGTGTGGTCAAACACCAAAGACGTATATTTTGATTGTGTGCTCTCTCACTGTGGCACACACACACACACACACACACACACACACACACATATATATTTTAACCCCACTGCTGCTGTGTTTCACAACACTCTCTTTTCTTTATTTTCTTCAAGATGTTTTCCATAAAATCAAGACTCTTTGACTCCAGTGACGGGAAACATCTTTTTTTTTTTTTCTTTCAATAAAGTGCCAGTTCAGCAGAAATAGTTTAGTCATCCAGTCCTTTCTCTCTTGCAACTCACAGAAGACACATAAATGTCCTTTTACTCTTATTACTCCTCACATCAGTGAAGCCACTGGGCAGCTTTTACAAGCGGAAAAGACTTAAGAGGGTCAATTAAGAGAAGCAGCATGCGGCCAGAGATGTTAGAGATAAGGATGGATTGAAAGAACGATACAGAGAGGGCGAACGGGGAAGTGGTGGGCATGGCTCATCTACAGCAGCATGTGAAGTGTTCAAGCAAAGCCTAAAATCAGGATTGAACAGTGACCAAGCAAACCGATACATTTCAGGTGAGTTACAGGACAAAGCTTTCATGTAACGTACAGAATTTCCAATGACAAAAAGGTGACTTTTTATGAAATCACAGTCCTGTTGCTAAAATATTTGCTTTCTCCACTTGGATTAGTCAGATGCCTGAAACACATCTGTGTACATCTAAATGGCATATTAGACCTTTTGAACAATCCTCAAAAAGTGTCTCAAATGTAAAAAACAAGAAAAAACTATAGAGGTTAACGTGTTAGTCAACGTGACAAAATGTTAATACATGTACGGAGGCAACAAAAGAAAACATTGCTGAACAAAGCAAATTAGCTCAAACGTGTCACGAAACCTTTTTGTGGCATGATGCTCACTGGTGGAGGTTATTTTCCAAGTTAAGTATGTGGGGAGGTTGGAAGAGTCTCTTGCTGTATGCATAAATTTTAGCCTAACAATCATTCTTTCTCGCTTTATTCAACTCAGGGGTGCATTACAACTTCGTTCAAAATAAGGCTACACCTCAGATAGGTCGACAATCTGAAGAGGAAACAGAGAGACAGAAAAATACACACACTCACATCCATGCCTATGGGTAATTTAAAGTCATCAATTAACCTCAATTGCAAGTGGGAGACTGCAGGAGGAAATGTGAGACACAAAAAGAACATGCAAGCACAGCCTGGACTCAAACCAGAGACAAGCTCATAGTGAGGCAAGGGTGTTAACCGCTACACCACTCTGCATGTCAATGATCAGATGTGATTCTAAATGTTAAGTTGTTAAAAATGCAGCTTTCCACATTGTAAAAAATATAAATATTTGACGCAGGAATCACAGGAAAAGACTGAATTAGATTGGCACATGAAAATTCAAATATATCTTTGAGAGCACACCAGACAGGTTTTACTTTAAAGGCTCGTTTCTGTTGATTGGTGAGAACGACTGCTTAAAAAAGTGTTTTACAGAATCAAAGATGGCGACGGAGTCCACAGCCTTTGTGGTCTGAAACATGTTTAATGTTTAAAATGTACAAAATCTGAGCGTCGGTTTGTGGGAAGCTACACTTGAGTTCCAATTCAGAAACACTCGGCCAGAGCTGCAACTGTGTGCTAATTTTACAAATGTCTTCTTGGCATGAAAAACCAACATTGGGAAAGATTAAGAAGGTTAAAATGTTTCTCTTTTTTTTACCCCGAGGCACAGCAGTGTTTCTAATTAAACTCTTGCAACTGTATTGTGTAGCTACTGATGCGAGTTTAAACAGGCATGCTTCTCAAGACCATTAAGACTCCTTAGTATTCATTTAAAAAGTCAGAAACTTTAAGAAAGCAGAGTAAAATAGTTTCATTTCCATATGCAGTGGGAGTGATAAAGTATTTAGATCTGCCTTTCAAAACTTTCACTCAATTATATTTAGACATTTGCTAAAATCATTTAGGTACTTTAATCAATAATCTACATGTAGCAACCCACATTGACAGAAAAACAGAATTGTATACGTTTTTGCAGATTTATGAAAAAAGAAAAACAGAAATTCACATGATCAAGAGAATTCAGAACCTTTGCTGTGACTCTCCTATATTTAACTCAGGTGTTCATTTCTCCTGATCATATTTGAGATGAGTCTCCACCTTCACAGGAGTCCAGCTGTGTTTAATTATTAAATTGATTGGATTTGATTAGAAAAGACACACACCTGTCTTTATCTAAGACTTTACAGCTCATGTCAGAACAGATGAGAAAGATGAGGGTGAAGGAACTGCCCGGACAGGACAGGGTGACTGGCTACAATAGAAGGGAAGATGAATGCAGCCACATACAGAGATATCCTGCACAAAAACCTTTTCCAGAGTGCTCTGGACCTCAGACTGGGGCAAAGGTTCAACTTCCAAAGAAGCACAAAGCTACAGTAATGAACACTAATGGCTTTGTGTTAGTTCAGTTATTTATTTTTTTTACTAAATCTGAAAAAAATCTCGATAAATCTGTGGGTTTTTTTGTCAATATCGGGTGCTGTGTGCACACTATGGAGGCAAAAAGGACCTAAATGGTTTTAGGAAATTGCTGCAAGAGGGAAAATTTTAGGGGGGGGGGGGGGGGGTCACTGCTTGCCCCACCTACTGCGTGTGTAATTCTGGTGGTTACATCTTCTACAGTATTAGCCAATCACAGACAAGATTCACAAGTGTGTCACATTGAAAAGGCCATGAGCACTTACACATTGCACATTTCATAAATCAAGACATTCCAAATAGATATTCACAGCAAGTTTAAAGAATCAGCAGAAAAAGAAGGAATACAACAACAATTTCAGAGATGTTTGACTCTGTTACTCAAATCTCAATGACTGTCTTTATTCACTGAAAAGAGGTGACCAATGATGGAAAATAATGGCGAGTTTGAGCAAACCAATCATTAAATTACTGCAAGCGTCCTCTTAAAATGTCATGAATTTTTGGACGTCATCAGCGTCACAGCTCAAATAAATCTCACAAACAGGGCTCATTTTGAAGTTGCTAATGTACGGCCTCTTTGTGAACTGATGAAAAGACATATGGATGGATGAAGAGGTGATACTCACAGGGATCAGACTGGCCTGGAAGTGTCACCTGATGCTCCTTCACACCATCAAAAAGCAGCTCGGCTCCTCCTCTAACAAAATAATAATACAGATTTGCAAATGAATGCAGCAGGCCCTTGAATTAAAAAAAAACAAAAAAATCAACCTGTAACCGAATATTGAGAATTGATACTTTCCTAAATTACATGTATGCATTTCTTCCAAAAATACTCTTTATTTTCCCCTTTGATTCTAATACAGGAGAAACTTTTAAGCTGCATGAGTTGAACTGGTGTCAGAGAAGTAAACTAATAATAATGTTATTAGTACTCATGCCAAGAACTTGAAAACCACACATCTATATTTTCTTTTTTAAACTTCATTTCTTACTGATTTTCTTCAAAAATAATACAACATGATATAATACAATTACAATATTATAAAATACATATCAAATAAACACTTCCAAACAAATTGTTGTCAGGAAAGTTTTTAAATAGCTATATGAGCATTTTATTATCGTCTAATTTTGTAAAGCATTTATAGAATATATTCTCTGTTTGACTGACAATAAACAGCCATTGCTATTTAGTGACTATACCACCTGTATTCTCATTTAAAAGATACAGTCAACAGCTGATCCACAAACAATCAATAACACTTGTGTAAAGATGCTACTCAGACCAAACTTTGATCAAGACCCACATGCAGCTTTAACTGCCTCAATGACCCAAAACAACGAGATCACAGCACAATAATCCATCTTCTCTTTTATTGTGGGGCAGGAAAACATGATTACACGCTGACAACGTTTACATTTGACCAGTTTTTCTTTCAGAATCTGTCCAGATGAGTCAAGAAATGCCAGCAGGCTCAGTGTTTCTCTCCAGACTGATGCTGGCAGTCCGTCTAAGAAACATGTAATTCCAGAAGTCTCGAGCCTTCATACTTTCACAAAGCCCCCCTCCCCGTATGGCCCTCAAACCGGTGCGTGTAGGTAAAGCTAAACGTTTCAGGAATCGCTTTCAAAGTCGCTCACCCAAACTCCAGACGGATTGCTGTGGGCGCTGCCATATTGCCGGCGAAAGCAGGAAGTGATCAGAGAAACCGGAAGTGACGTAAGAATTAATTAAATCTCGCCAAAATGAAACAGGCATGTGAAGAACAGTTTATAGTTGATTTAATAGTTCGTTTAATGAATAATATTAGACTAAATGGCCAATTCAATCATGCAAGAGAAAGAAAAACATGCTTTCACATATTTATTGTATTTTATTTGTGTTAGACTTTAATTTGAGAAACAATAATTCCGTTTTCAGAGTCAGAAGCAAACAAGATGAAGCAGCTCTCCTCACTTGTGAAGTAAACTCTCTGAACACCTCAGGACTGCTGATACACTCACTTATTTTTAATCAATTCTTAAAACATTATTATTTGCTCAGACTTTTCAATAAACAACAGATTTTATTAATTTTATTACCACTATCTTACTAAAATATTTACTTTTTTCTTCTCATAATGTTTCTATTGATCACATTTTAATGTACTTCATAATCTTAAACACTTAAAAATCATATTCTTAACTGTCTTCTTTTAATGTATTCCCTTGTAAAGTACTGTGAATTACCTTATATCTGAATATTGCTGCATGAATAAATTTCCCTTGCCTTGCCAAAAACAACTCATATTTTTTCATAGTGTTTGTTTGATCATTCTCTGGTTAATTTAGTCTTTTATATAAATGTGGGCGATCATTTGTCTTAACTTACCTCAATTTGAACTTGGCTCTTTCAGAAGCTCAGATTTCCAGTTATATTTACACTGATGATGGGTTTTTTTTTTTGTGTTTTTTTTCCTGACATGAATAACACCATAACTAATCATGCAATAATGACAGATAGGTGATAAAACACTGTTAAGCTCTGTGACATGGCAAGACAACAACATTGCTCACAACTAAATCCACATGTATAATTTAGATTTGTCTAATTTTGGTATTTGTTTTATTCATTAAAATGTATTTCACCTTTTTCTTTTCCTTTTTTTCCACATGTTGGAATTAAATAAATAAATAGCAAATCAAATGACTGACATCAAAGATGGCTTACACATTCTGGACCAAAACATATGATAACAAATTACGTGTCCTTCAATTATACTGGTTTAACTCAGATCAAGCAAACATTTATATTTAATGTTTCCACCTAAATATAAACATCTTCACAGTTATGTGTTCCTCAATACTCATTTTGTCATTCATTGAATGTTTTTGACAAAAAAAAGAGTAAATTATTCCTTTCACTGTTGTTATCATGAGTTGAAGTTAGTAAAATCTTCATTGAGCAGTTCAGTAAATGGATCAGTTTTCCTGGCAGACACTTGAATGTCTGTGAGAGAAGTTTCATATCACATTAGACATTTTAACTATAGTTTCTTTTTTGACCTATCCTATGTTTTCATTAAATTACTCTCAAAGACTATTGAGATAGTTCATTGCACTTGCTTTTTGAGCCAAATTCTCTGAAAGCGCTTTTCCTCCTGATGTTTGGAAAATGCACCACAGTGAAAAGTTACCCGTACGGTTCTGCATATGCATGCGTGCCTGCCTTTGTGTAGTGTGTGTTTATATAAAAGTGTGCATAGCCATGACATGAGTGTGTGAATGCACATCTGTCCCCCTCCATCCCTCTCTCTCCCCCGTCTTACATACATCCTCAATCATACTGGTGACAGTTCCAGTCCCACTATGCAGGGCCGGGAGGAAGGATGAGGTGGGGGGTGGGAGGGTATAGGGACCTGAGGTTTGAATTGCAAATCTGCTGCCTTCTGTTGGCGTCCAAGCCGTAGCAGGCCTTTCCTTGTCTTTATTCATGTGTTAATGAGGAGTCAGTGCAGGGGCAGATAGACGGATCGACCAGGGGCCTGGCGGGTGCAAGGGGAAGCGTGAGGCGTGGGTGCACGCCGAGGCTAGAGGGAAAAGATGAGGGTGTTCTGTGACGGAGGAGGCTTGCAGTGGAAGTTTTGAAAAAATAATGAAGACGTGATGAGTCCCCTGCTGGAACGAGGGGTTCCTACACTGGTGGAAACAATCGTGGGGAGGACTCAGAGGGAGGCTGGAGATGAGGTGTGGGTGGGATTCCGAAGGCCGGCTATAAGTTTCATGGTTATAAAGGGAGTTACCCAGGAATGATCGCACCACCACTGCATGTCATGTTATATTTGTTAAGCTTCCCTGAAGTTTGGGTCAAGCTTGTCTGAATGGAGCGTCACAACTGTATTGTATGTCAATGGAATGTGATTTTATTTGATTATGTGGCAAATCAGAGTGATCTTTCAGGCTCCACGCATGAGTTCACTACATACAAATACATTTTTTCCTGTGGTTTACATAAATAAACTATATCTATGTGGTGTGGGAAATTATTGAAAGTGTATGAATCATTCAGAGTTAATAATATTTTTGTGAAGCTGATGTGAAAACGCAATGTGTACACCATTGCAATTACAATATTTTAACTTCACACCAACTAAAAACAGAAACAAGACCTCATGTTAAACATTTCTATTTGACTATTCTTGATTTGAAGTGCTGCGCTGGTCACATGTGAAGTTTGAAAGTGAATTTTCTTTTTGATAATCTTCTGTCAGTAAAACTTCATCCAAAATTCAGTCGTCCCCAATAGCCCACAAAACATGGACGTCATTTTGGTTGATGAGAAAGTCTCACACTATGGTACATTTAAAACTTTGAATTCTTCCAGAAACCGCAGCACCGAGTTTTTAAATCCTTAACACCCCCCTCGCCATCAGCTCTGCCATCATCTGCTTGGAGATGGACGGCAAATATCGATGTGACGCCGCCCGTCACCATATAGAGCAGCTATAGAGCAGCCAAGGTCACACATGATCAGATGACAATGACCAACACAACGGATTAGCTATGGAAGAACTGGGGGAGAGATTAGGGGTGAATTGACGCTGGTTGGGTGGATGGCTGGCTCACTGGCAGGCAGGCCTCCGAGATCCAGGGTGTGCTGCAGTCAGGAATATAAAGAGCTGAAATTAACATGTAGCATGATACCAAGCAGGGAGAATCCTCTTAGAGATTACATCCATGACATGTTACGCCTGTGGAACTGTATGCAACAAGGAGACAAAGACTGGAGCATTTAATAATTTTCTATTGTTGTGGATGAGGAGACGTTCTATTCTGTTTGACTCTATTGTGTTCTCCTCTGTTTTTTTCCTTTCTGTCCAGCAACAAGGGAGCTTTTGTATGATCACAAAAGTAGATTCCGCTGTTTTCTCTTTTTCTTCCCAGGACCCACCCGCCCCTTTTTAATTTTTTTTTTTTTTTTTTTACCTGGAATAAACCTGACCCCCCTCAGGATAACAGCTGCTGGGCTACATACATTGCTCCCTTCATGCAGGAAGTAAGCAGCAACAGCAGTCTTCCTGCAGCATCTGTGCGCGCACACACACACACACACACACACACACACACACACACACACACACACAACACACACACCATCTGTCTTTCTTCCTATCTGCTGCCAACACCATGGGTCTGTCTGCAAAACAATGTGAGGTGCTTCACACACAACACGCATGCTCTGTGCAGCCATGAGACACTTCAGCGATTAAACACATCTTTAGTGAGTTCAGGATGCTGAACATTAAAGCACTACTGATGCAGATCAAGTGAGTAAGATCATGAGATTGTGCAACAAATGCAAAAACAAAGCAGAGTGTCTACTTGGGAGGGTAACCATTCTAATCTGACTGAACTTTGACTGGACTGTTGGAGAAAGGTTAAAGATGTGACAGTTCAGCGTTTGATAGCGAAATGCTGCGCCCTACTGGATATTAGTCAACATTGCACCAGATTTTTTTTTAATGGATGAGATACATGTTCATATTGACATCTCTAACTGTTCGTGTAAAATGTTCACTTTGTATCCTAAAAGGTATCTTTCAATAAATAAATAAAAAGTATTTAAAAAGTAGACACTGAACTGCACTGCTGTTTTTTTTCTTCATTGTAATTTATGGGAAGAAACTGTTTGTTTCAGTCTTTTATTGTTGTACTTCCTGAAAGAAATTGGAACATATTTAGAATTAAAAATCAAAATGAAGTGATTATTTAATTATTAGTGAATTCTTTTTTGCAGTTTTAAAACTGTTGTGTGTATGGTGTCAATTTTCAACGTATTAAAAAAAAAGACTGAATTTCATTGACACAAGCAATCATTTTATTTGAAAAAAAGTGAATTGCTATGTACAGTACGTAAAAAAAACACAAGATCAGTCTTTCAGCGTTTCACGTTTTTCTGCTTTTCAAACTCATTTCATACAGTTCTGTGAAAGTCGGAGCATTTCTGTACATCACTCAGCAGAGGACAAGTAAAAACAAATCCCTCCATCATCTCCATCAGTGAAATCAAACCTAAACCAGTAGGCATCCTCTTGGTCTCAAAACACACACTTTCTTCATTTCAAGACTTCAATTTTACAATTCAGTGATTTTTTTTCTTTTTTGCTGACCAGAGCACGCCCCCTGCTGGACCACAGCATGAAGTGGCACATGAATCCTTGCTCCCTTGAACTCTGACCTTAACAGCTGACACCCAGACAAGAAAAAAATATGCTGGAAAATTATAAATATTAATTTTAGGATGTCCAGTGGGCAACTTTGACAAAGAAAGTAACATTTTCAGAACTGTTTGATATTTTACACAGCCGTCACTGTATTGTTTACGTCCCAGGTTCTCGGAGTTCGGAGGGTCCGTGTCTTCATGTTCCTCTTTTGTATGCATGGGCTGTCTCTGAGTTCTCCGGATTTTTCCTATTTGCCATGAATGCATTTGAGGTTAAACGAGAGTGTGGGATTGTCTGCCTCTTTGTCTTCCTCTTTGTGTTTCCTTTCACAGTAAATCCATTTCTGAAAATGTGAGTTTTAATAAAAAACTGTTTAGATTTTACCACCCGCTTACACCTTTTCATCAAGGTTTCTTCTCAAAAAAAAAAAAAAAAAAGAATGATGAGCCCCTCCTGAAGCTCCCAGGCAAACCCACAATTCAAAAAAATTGAAATTCCAACAGTATCTTGGATGGGTGTTCTGCTCCTCGGGGATGTCAGCCCCTTTATTGATATGATTGCATATCTCTGACAGATGGCTTCAGCCCTCTCAGGCTTCTACGCTCTTAATACAGCAACAGTAGTAACACTGACCGGTCAACCAAAAAGCAATTCCTTGAAACAAAAAAAAAAAAGTATTCTGGCAATTTTAGCTCTATTGCTGGAACATAAAGCGAGAACATACAATCAGAGGACAATCTCTGTCAGTTTTAATAATTCTCAATCTGACAACAGAAAAAAAAAAAAATCAAAATATAAAAGATGCCTGTTGCACGTTTTTCTTCGGTTTGACAGCTTTCTATTTAAATGATCATTAAAGCAACATTTTAGTTGGTGTAACATTTACAGCTCCATGCATCGATCCATTTGAAATATTCCTTCGAATGCTCAACCTGAGAGCGGACCAGACCATGATCAGAAACGCCTCTACACTAAGTGAAACATTGCTTTAGCTCAATTTCAGAGGGCAAATTTCACATTTTGTCTGCTGTTTTCAAGCTACAATTTGTGCAATTTGGTCTAACAATTTAACCAACTCACAAAGCCCTCACACTGAAGTCGATGCATTACTTCTGCAAATGTTTCGTTCTGATACATTTATTAATGCATGCCTGATACATTTTTAATGAGATTCAATGGGACTGTTCGATACATATTTAATGAGATTTTATGAGCGAGGGCTCCCTCGCAATGAGCACTGACAGATCCTCACCAGTTTTAAGTAGCAATGTCCGCAATGAGTGGAGATTCTTCGATTTGGGACAAATAAACAGGACTGAAAACCAAAAAACAAGAAATATTGATGATGTACAAAAATGAAGGAACGTAAATGGACTGAGCAACACACACACACACACACACGCTCACTCACACAGACTAAACATCTATAGATGAGCTATGTGGGGTTATTGTCGTTTTTCCGGCTACAGTGTGCGACAGGAGTTGCTTTTCTGTGGTTTGCAGGAGCAAAGTCAGATCCTCCGGCTCCGTCCGGCCCTCCGGGCTCACCGTACACGTGTCGGCGCTTGTACTGGAAGAGTTGACCACCGTTCTCTCTCCTACCATCTGTTCCACTTCGCCTCTCTCCTCTCCTTTTTGCATTTAAATATTTTAAGCAGTGAGCGTCGAGTTCCACAGAAGAAACTGGATTCTGAGTCTACAGTGAGTGCAACACGTTTTCAAGTGAGGCTCTCGTATTTGGATTCTCGCTCCTTGCTGAATGTCCTCTTTTAGCTGCCTTCTTCGTCTCCCCTCGCTTCTGTCAGTGTTCGGGCTGGACTCTCGTCCGTCGTCCCTCGCGATGGAAAACAAGACCATACCACCTCCGGGCGGTAAGTGCAAAGCCAAGAGTCCCGTCATCGGGGCGGGGGCTATAGCTCGCTGTGGCGCACGGGGGGCTCCAGCTTGTGCGACAGGGCGGTGAGGACCTTGTCGAACTTCTCGTAACGCTCCGACTGGCTGCCCTCGGAGCCGCGGCTGCCCCACAGCAGACGCATCTGGAACTCTGTCTGGAAGATCTCGCGTATCTCCGCTCGTTCCTGAAAACCTGCAGGGGAAAAGATGGGAAGTTTACTCCACTGTGAAGCAGCAATGAGCAGGAAAACAAAGAAGTCGGCTAGATATTATTTAACATCAAGCTTAATAAGTATTTCAATACACAGGTTGCTGCACACAAGTATATGACTGCATTATTTTAACAGTAAGACTTTGTCTTGAACGGATAATAAATGTATATATTTCAAATTCTATTTAAAAAAAAAAACTGCTGCAAACCAGATAACAAAACAAATAAAAAAAAATGTCACAGAATAGATGTTCTCTGGCATTTATGGCCACTTAAGAAACTCGATTTGTAAGACATGAGATAACAACTGAGCAGATGAAGAACCGGATGAAGGAGCTTTGAGGTGTGATTACTGCGCCACTTACGCTGATCGTTCATGGTCAAATATAACGATTAGGCTCTGATCGCAATAAGCCTGCAGGGAAATCAACCCAAGTTTTCTACAAAGCAATCCGCCTCAGTTCTCCATAAAAAGAAATACAGTCGCAGAAGACGGTTTCCGAGCAAGATCTGGACATTTGGATTATAACTACATGGCAAAAGTGGCCCTTTAGTTTATGGACGTGTTGAAAAAGAGGCAACCTGAGGTCAGAGTGGTCGATAGCAGAGTACAACAAAAAAAACACAGACGTGAACTGATAACTATTGACAGACAGTTCAATAAAGCAGTAATGGCCTCGAAGTGAGAACCAGTGGTGAAGTATTGAGGATCAATACAGTTCACACACAAACCACACACACACGACAGAAAATTACAACCTTGTCAAGCAATTAATGCAAATTCAAGGAAACCCTACAATGTCTGCAAAGGTTTACTTGAAAAATTCAATTTGCTGAATTTTTTTCTGCAATTTTTCACTCATCGACGGCTGCGGAGGAGTCCATCATGTCATGTCATCACATCGTAGCAGAAGCTATTATGGCTAAAAGCTCACATATTCCAAGATATAGTGCAAAACACCACATGGGCGTGCTCTCTAATGTGCTGTACAGGAGCACAGGGAAGATATTTCACATTCTGTGAAACACTGTGGTGGAACATGAGCGCAGGTCCTCCCTGGACGGACACTTTTCAACAGGCTGGTGAGTGATTTAAACTCATAGCAATAAAAATCCTTCACGTTAACATCATCAGTAACTATATCAATTATTTTTTCACGTGGTCGTCTCAGGGTAATACCACGATTAACAAGGAAAACTCAAAACTGAATAATGCTAAATGCATGATGGTGAATACCAGTCACCTTTAGTGTGATGCGTGTTGTTTATTTCATGCATGTTTGAGAAAAGCACTGCAGTTTTCCCTATGATGTTTTGACTTTTAAAGACTTTTTCACCCTTTTTATGCATAAATTAGCCTTTTCTTGAAATCCATGTTGACAAGTCATATAATTTAAACAAAGGAAAATAACTTGAGCATCTGAAGCTCTTATATAACACAACATTACATGGCTAATTTCTTTTTAAGAGTCAATAGTTTGTATTTTAATAGAAAATCTTTACCAAGCTTTGCAGTTACGGCCAAATATTCAGATGAAAAAGTGACAAATTCCGTTGAAATATTTGTGACAATTGGTTGTAAATTGAAGATTTTGAAACTGAAGATGGTGTTGTTAGAAAATGTTCTTTTCTTTGGGTAATTGTGTGATTTTCGTGAGGGAACAGACTGTTTTTTTAATCGATCGGCTTTCAGATCATTCTGAGGTAAACACGAACGTCTCACCCTGCAATTTGGTCTCTGTGTTGTTTCTGTAGATGCCGCCATGATGAGCGATGGTACGAGCTGCCTCCAGGTGGTACATGACCACATCCACTCCCACCTCGGCGCTCTCCCAGGGCTCCAGCGTCTCCCCGACAGCCAAGCCCCGCTCCAGCAAAGACAGCACGGGAAGGATGTGGGGGAAAGACGTGTTGGACAGGGTGCTCGATTCTGAGAGAAGAGGGGGAAAAATGGTGTCCAGCTTTATAGAGAAAATAATCACACAGTGACACACAGATCTGTGTGACACCAGTGAGGGTCTCACCTTTGCCGTCATTCATATTTTTCATGAAGGGTTTCAGTTTCTTTTCGTACAGGATGGCGCCTTCTGTGTGTCTCTGGCGTAAAGTGACCCACGTCTGCTCAAGGCGGGAAATCTGCAAAGGCGAACATGCACACAGAAATTTGTCGCACTTCAGCAAAACACGGTTCTGATACAGGAGTTTCCACAGTCTAGAGAATAAGATGCCGAGTTTCTTGCTATGTCTCACAATTTCAGTTCAATCGCAGAAGTGAAAGGCCTTTTTGTGGATTTCTTAGTTTGCTGCTGTGGGTTTACGTTTCTGAGGAACCCCCCACCCCCACCCCCCCCCCCCCCAGTTTCTTTTCGCTTAGTATTTATGCATTACTTCCTCACAATCCTCAGCTGATGAACAAGTTACTCCACAGTGACATTCAATCCTATGCTGAGCTTGTATTTCCTACACTATATAATAAACATTATGACTGATTTATATAAAAAGAAGCAGTTCGTGCTCAACCAGACAATGGAAACTACTGCTAATAATGGGATCTTTAGTCCGTCTCACCTGAGGAAGATCCAGAGCTCTCATCACAGCAGCAAACCCAAACATGTTGCCCATATTGCTTTTTAACTCTGCTGCTAACTGGATGGTCTTATGGAGCAGGGCCGCCCGCTCCTCTGTGCTCCCGGTGCAGCCCAGGAGATCCACGGCCACCATGATGGACATGGTGTAAAATCTGAAGGGGAAAACAGCAGCAGTGTTCATAGAAAAGGCTTCAAATGAATTAGAATGTTGCTAAAAGGATGACCGTAGATATAAAGAATGAATGACAGAGTGTGTTAAAGCGCAGAGGTGGACTGTCGTACCTCTCGAGCAGGTCAAGCCTCAGCTGGTGTCCATGCGGTAGTGTCAGTAACTCCAGCCCTGAGGACACTCCCATCATCCTTTGCACTTCAGCGGTCACACCAAATATTCTAGCAACCTTTCCCAAAGAGCGAAGAGAAATACGATCAGCTGAGTGTATCACAGCAGTATTGTCGCTCAGTTTTCCTGTGCACGGGAGCGTTTCGGTGCGTACCGTGCAGTCCGCCATGGTGATGTGTTTCGCCGCAGTCCGAGCGTCCACCTCGGCCAGCAGCTCCTTGACTCGCTTCAGCACAGACATCTCCAAGGGCTTATTCTCAGCTGGCATAAGGCAAGACTCGTACCTGCACAAGGAAGATTAAAGCGCATTAGATGGAAAACCGGACATGAGCACCGGCGAGGACCACCGGGACGGGGATTTTCAAGTAAAATTAAAAACAAAGCCCTTACTGGAAAATACTGGCAACTTTACAAAGTAATAATACAAATTTCTACTTGGTGAATCTGAATGGACAATGTGGCTCCTATTGATTTGAGCTGTTAAACTCAAACAAAACAAAACATTTGTTCAGCTACTGGTTTTTTAGTGGATAAAAAAAAATTATTCATGAAGTTGTTTCTAAATCACCAGAAACTGCATTTCCACTGCGTTTACTTCCCATTAGCTAACCGCGGCTCCCAGTGCACCAGTAGATAACATCGCTCTTGCTGGAGAGTGAGCCTGGCTCCATTTGCGCCGCCACAGCATCAGCTGCTAAACAGGACGAGACGTGCCAGCCATCGCTGCCCGAAGCATCAGTGGCTTTTTTTTTTTTTTCCCCCCTGCCTTTAACTGCCAATTTCCCCAGCAGAGCTCGCAGCGATTCAGCAATAATCCCCACTGCACCAGAATTTCACAGAAAATGCGCGACGGTCCAAAGGTGCCGCCCGCGCTATCGCTGCTGCCAGCTCCCCGCGCTGGCCATTTTTCCCTTTTACAAGCCTCATCTGCTGTGTCCTCCCTCGGCGCCGTGAGCCCAATAAAATACAGTATCTGCTGTGTGTCTGACCACAGCACAAAGCCTGCCCCGGGCCATTTCCCACAGGATTATCAGTTGTTTACTCAGGTCTTTTTTTTTTTTTTTTTCCCGGTCTCTGTTCACTCACAGCTGTACTGCAGTGCCTGTCAAAACTACCTCACTCACATTTATTTTTTGCACCGTGTGACGAAATATCGGCAGCGGAACCGACTTTCGAACAAAATATGACTGTGAAGAAAACCGTGGGGACAGCTGGGAAAACAGAAACATGGAAGTTGCAGATGTAACTGATATGGTCCGGTTTTCTTCTCCTCACAGCTCCGTGCAGCGGCGATATTTCATGATATTTTTTGATAACATGCCCATTTGAACATTTTCTTCACCATGCCGATTTAAATTCTCCTGACAGTTGCTTTTTTTTCCCCCAAAACCTGAGACATCTGTTCAGGCTGACACGTTTGAAAGTACAGTCACGTCCATCATGTGTGTCTCTTACCTGGCCGGCCTGAAGGAAGAAGCAGTCTCCACTGTGGAGTGCTGAACACCCTCCCCCTCCTCCTCGCGCCTCCTGCCGTCCTTCTCCACCCGCAGTCGCTCCACGTAGCTCTTGGTGGGGGGTTTGGGCGGCCCGGCGGGGCAGGGCCTGAGGTCGCAGTAGCTCCCCGCGGTTTCTGAAGAGTGTGCCTGGTAGCTCTGATGGTGGGCGGGCGACGAGTGCGCCGAGTGGGAGCCGTGCGCCGGGTGCTCCGCGGGGTTGCTGCCGGCTGACGGGCTGAGCTGCGGATCGCTGGAGCGGCGCATCACCGGCGAGGGGGGGACGACGGCCAACACCCGCCCACCTGAGTGCGCTCGCTGTCTGGTGACTGAGGAAAGAAAACGCAGCCTGAATATCTCAGAGAGGACTGAGAGAGTGTTTGCTCGGCGTATGCGTGAGGATCAGGCACTTACTCGCACAATATGCAGGAGATATTTGTGCCTCGCCGACGGGGGACAGAGGGCAGCGGTACTCCTGAATCTGGTCCATGCTCATCGCACAGTTTCGCATTGCATCTTTATGGTGGTGGATTGTCGATGGGCTGCAAATGACAAAAAATTTAGACAATGTCACCAATCGTTTTTGGTCCAGCTTTCAAGCTTCTGGGAAGGAATCCCCTCGAAAGGAGTGAAGTCTAGGGTGTCAAACGGATGACAGGAAAGGCGTGATCAGGGATGTAACTGTGAATTACTTCAGGGTGAGAGAAGGCGGAGAGATTCACGTTGGTGTGACTGTCAGAATAAACACACGTTTCACATTTCGGGGATTTCTAGTCTAAAAAAAAACACATGTGGGACTTCAAAGCAGGAGCAGGAACATGTCGCGCAGCGTGATCTCTTGA
The DNA here is from genome assembly GCF_902148845.1 of Salarias fasciatus. Lineage (NCBI taxonomy): Eukaryota > Metazoa > Chordata > Actinopteri > Blenniiformes > Blenniidae > Salarias > Salarias fasciatus. The sequence continues at coordinate 14,175,446 of NW_021941229.1, read as the reverse complement.
GAAACTACTGCGATGATAAAAACTTCCAATTCAAAAGTCATGAGTGTTGATTTATAGATAAATCATGTAGATTTAATTTTTCTTTTGATCGTTTTTGGGTCACATGAAGTCATAATGAGCCATGGTGACACAGCAATCACACGCACATTAAATGGCAGAGAAAATTAACTTTACGCATGAATTTAAACACATTTTTCTGAAATATGATCCAATTTCAGCAATTGTGCCAAAATACTGTCTGGCATGCCGATGAGAGCCTAAACCCACCACACACGACACATTTCTCTGCTCCCACTTTGCAGATCCACCTTCAAGTTTCAAGCAGCGTCGTTCTGTTGAAACTTGAGTGATCCGGTGCCGAAGCAGCCGAGTGCGACTTCGCTCTGTGGACGAGGTGCTCAGTAACAAGGGGAAAGGCGGTGCGATGGTGTTTGTGAAGGCAGGAAGCTGCAGCAATAAGGAGGGCAGATGTTCAGGGATTAACACTGGTGGAAAACACACACGCGCGCATACACACACAACCTGCAGTGGGGAACAGGATCCGGCTCAGGTTCTGGTGCTGCCACTGGAGTCTCAACTGGACTGGGACTGTCTGAGTCACTGATCATATATGCAACATAAAGCAACAATGAAACAACGACATTTTAGACGAAGACTGCAAAGAAAAGTCTGTTAATGCTGGCTCCCGGTGTTTATTGCGTCAGGAACTGGGAACTCACCTGTGAGGTATCATCTTTTCAGTGGTCAGCCCGTCCGTCATGGTGACGCTGCGCCTCTTGATGTACGCCCCTCTCTGGCTGGACGGCGAGTAGGCGGAGCCTTGCTTGCTGTTGGCGAGGGCGAAGGTGGCCTCCAGGTAGCGCAGGGGGAGGGTCCTGCTGACCGGACAGTAGATGTGGACGGTGCTGGACTGGAGACCGGTTTGCGCTGGCCGATGTAAAACCGCACCAGCTCCTGGACCGAGTCGAAGCTGTCGGACTCCAACATATACTGCACCTGTGAAGAACATTACAACAGATTTATGGAGTCAGTTTTTTTTTTAACTGGTTGTTTTGTGTTTTTCTTTTATTGCATTCAATACGTAAAATGCTTCTTCAAGTCATCTGGACTGCTGGATGCACATAAGAAATGGGAAAGACGGGCAGGAATTAAGGCTGTGAGACGGAGGGACTCACAGAGGCACAGCTGGCCAACGAGGCACACCTGCACCAAATGAGCCTCTGCAAGTAATTACCCCAATCATTAGGGGCAACAAGAATAATAGGCCTTTTTTTCCAAACAGACCGATGCATGTTAGCTTACAGACACACATAAAGGCTAAACTCAGATTCCATAATGACTCACACATTTGTTTTATGCAACAGTTCTAACAAATGTGACTGGATGAGAGTCAGTGTTAGTATATGGAAAATATCGTGAGATATCCAAGTAAAAGTACCTTTGTCTCATTGGATTTGACCAAAACTTTGCTGATCTTGAAGTGCAGCACCTCATTATCCCACCGGCAGGTCAGGACATAGTCCCCGACGCTGGTCAGCGAGTCCCGAACCAGGAAGTCACCGTTACGCACAACCAGAGTCTCTGACACCTGCATGGAGAAATAGAAAAATGTTAGAAAAAGTTAGAAGACGAGAGAGCCGGGAGCAAACCTGGCTCGCCGAGCTTCAGCCTGCGAGTGAACATTTGCTTCTGACACTTTCACCGTTAAATAATTAAATTTGGAGAACAGTGATTATTCATGACAATGCCTCGGACAGCTTGTGTTGCTGAGCAAATACGAGCATCCTTCTCGCTGCCAAAACCGTCTCGTCTACGCACAGTTTGAATTGGCAATGACCGATAAAAAGGCCAACAACAGGCACTGCAATGATCTTCCAAAGATGTATTTTTACAAGTTCAGCACTAGCAAAAAAAATGAAACTTATTTATCATGTATTGACAAAACAAGCAATCTTAAAAAGCAATTTCCCATTCTTGGTCAGAGAAACAGCTTCAGGCTGTACATCTTGCTGTTACTAAACACTGCAGATGTGTGTCTGGTTTCTGTGAGAGGAAGTTGCAAATATTGATCTGAAAGCCAAACTGTGAAGGAGACATATTTCAAACTGAGCTGCATAACCTTTAAAAAAAACACCTGCGTGTTGTTTGTGTCTGGAGATTGAAGGTGAATAAGTAGAGCCTTAAATGTATTCAACATAGCATAAAGCAAGGCTCTCAATATGCAATACAACACAGCAGAGGTAAAGAGAGGCCAGCAGGAGGCAGTAAACACACAGATCAGAATCTCAGGAAACACACAGCATCTTCTTATCACTTCTGCTGGAGAACATATTGTCGAGGTGAGCAGCTTGTTTATCTGATTTCTTGCCCAGAATTGAAGAATGTAGCAGATTTTACAGTCACACTACACCGTTGTAATGGTCAGAACTCTGGTTTTCCCCTTGATAACTTCAGCTCAGCTCAGGATTCTGCAGCTCGAGTCGGGATCTCAACAAGCGAGAACATCAGCAACCCGAGAATCTCTGGATTGGTTTTACATCTGTACTCCTTTACCGTTACTCCTTTCACATGCTCTTGAGTGAAACGACAGAACCTAAATGCCATTTGAAGCAACTCTTGTGGCTCTGTTGGGCCAATCTGGAAGACCAAAACCAACAATGCAAGCTGCTGCATCAGTTTACATGAGTAACTGAAGAGTGAAGACAGATGAAAATGCTGAAACCTTTTTAAAAGGAACTCATAAAGCTCCCCCTGACCAACGGTACGTGAATCTCAATGAAAGAACAGAAATCCAGGCGCCTGTTTCTTGCTCATTTGCAGTACAGTCTATGAAAGACAGTCAGAGGCTGTCACTAAATTAAACTTTGAAATACTTGTTCTGTATTTCTTTTCATTCTTGTCTGTCCTCTCGTTTCCTGGGGAGAACTTCTCATATCCATTTATCTGAACATTTCTAAAGTCTGGCGTTGTGGGGACACGTCGGTGAGCAGGACGAGAGCAAAAACTTCTTAAAAATGTTTTACTTTTCCACACTTTTTCTTTCTTGATGCCTCTTTATCCAACTTTAGGATGCGGGCTGCTGGAGTTGATCCCTCCGTGAAACCACTATGCAACTTTCACTGATCATATCTTTGTATCATGTCTCTGAACTGAACAGCGCTGTGAACCGACGGCGCTCATCTGGACAATAAACACAGCCTAAATTATTACTTGAACAGTTAGAAAAGCATTCTGAAGATCACCAGGCTAAGAGTTTCATAACAATTCATCATATGGACGAAAAGGAGCAGGAATGAGGATTGTGGTCCGGGAAAGCTGATGTACAGTACATCATCGCGTTTTTGTTTGTGTGATCTAGTTATTAAGTACTGTTTTGGTAACCAGGGGGCCTGGGGTTCCCCCAGGTTTATGCTGGGGCAAATCCATGAATACATGAATAGATTATGCAAATGAGTAGAGGGAAGACTCACAGATGGCTGATTTGAATCTGTGCTTGTGTGTGTGTGTGTGTGCGCGTGTGTGTGAACGAGAGACAGAGGTTGATCAAGGACAGGGGCCGCGCGTCGACGAGAGCGCGCAGCCACATGTGCGTGCAGCGTGCGTCCGCTGTCTGTTTGTCTGAATCTTAGTCACCAGCTGTGAAATTCAATTGCTTACATCAGCAACACACGCAGCTGTCTGCTTGGCAGAGTTTCCCCTCCTTCTGAATGCTAAAGCAATTTCTACTGAGCTGTGACAGATGATGGGATTCATTAATCAGTGTCATTCTGCGTGTAAAGCATTTAAACGGTACTTTCCAAGCCAAAATTTTCCCAGAGTAATCGCTCAACTAATACCCCCGTCCTGAAACCATGTCAACCCACAAAAAACATGAGTGAAGTTCTATATTTTTCCCATTGGTTTCTAGGATTCCAACATGGAGTATGAAGTGTGCATGTTTGAAATACAAACCAGAGCAGCGATTCAAAATATTTTTCCATATTTTATCATCATGTCAGAGAGTGAGACAGAAGGCTGAGACAGATGATCAGAGTCATGCACACGCCAGTCTGTCGATCTCTCAGAATGTGAAAACCAGGCAGACATTTAGGAATCAGTGTTATGGTAATGGACTTTACAGATATGGTGCATTTCCACCATTTCAGCAGTGTCCAAGCTTCACGCCGGATCACATTCAAACATTATCTACACTCACACACACCAAAGGCAGCGACTGTCATGCGATGTGCTCAATCTCCACTGGGAAAGTTAAGAGATTCATTGTCTTGTCTGCTTACATTTCGACACATGGACAGATCACGGGATTCATAGGGGAGCCTCTGCTGCAATTCCCACGCAGCAACTAACTTGGTAAGATTAACAATTGTCATGCAGGACGAGGTCCTCGGCATTCAAGATCTCTATGTGGAACAACTGCTAAGATGTCACAAATGGAAACTGATCAGAATACAGG